>NC_091059.1:4694437-5294437 GCF_000393655.2 Nicotiana sylvestris
CAAACAAGCTGTTAGAGAATCATGTATTAAAACTATGTATATTCGTATATTTATAGATAATTTTTTTTTTACTTTAACGCTCTTTTCTTTTTCATCATTTTAAAAGAAAATCTTATAACCATCTAAGCTCTAATTCAATTAAAACTGTTTTTATTTGTAATGTAGCCAAGATAGAATCATTTTGTATGGAAATACATAAAAAAAATTAATAACTCTTCTATCTCTAACTCTTCTATCTCTATTAAATTATATAAAGAATTATTTCAAAATTGACTAATATGTGTCACAATAGTTAGCTAATATTTTAAAAGCTACAACATTGCTGATCAGCTCAGTCTTAACAGTCTGGTTTTAAGCACATGATCAAACAAAAAACCAAGACGCCATCCAACTTTGATTTTCTTTTTCTTAATTTCTTTGTTTTTATTGGTCGTGTTGTAAACATGTCTAACATTTATTTAAAAGTGCACATAGCCGAAACGGAGAGAATCTTTTCATATAAGAAAAGGTATTATTGTTGGCAAGTGGAAATGCAAAATTCTACCGACCCACTTATAATTATTCAATTCTTAACTAAAACCATGTTTGTCCCATCCTTGTTAAATTTAATCCATATTTTTGTCTTCACAAGTGCAAATGCAAAAATCAACGCTAACCAGTAGAATAGTCAAGGCTACTTATTTTTTTATTGTTATATCCTCCCCTTGTGAATCATATGAAAATTTACCACAATTAATTAGATCATAAGAAAGCCTTCTTAAAGTGGGGCCACTCCATGTCGTGAAACAAATCATGGGAATGACTAAAATGTTTCTCAATTATAAATAGCAGGCTGAACATATCATCACTGCTAGAGGTCCAAAAATCGAAACCTTAGTAGAAGAAGACCATTCAGCCTGAGCAGCAGACTACTCCAACTTAGTATCCAATTCGCTTGAAAAAAAGTATGGAACATCATGGATTAAGCACCACTATGAGGAGAATCCTCCTGGTCATTAACTGTTTAATACTCGCTGTTGGTATCTGCGGTGGTCCTCTAATGATGCGTCTATATTATGTTGAGGGAGGTTCAAGAGTATGGTTTAGCAGTTGGTTACAAACTGCTGGATGGCCATTCACCCTTATACCTCTTGCCATCCTATACTTCTATCGCCGAAAAACCGAAGGCTCCAATGCCAAGTTATACTTTATAACACCCCGAATTTTCATCGCATCATTCGTCATTGGCGTTGTCACCGGTGTTGATGATTTTCTCTATTCTTGGGGTGGTTCAAAACTTCCTGTGTCAACCTCTTCACTTCTTCTTGCTGCTCAACTTGCCTTTACTGCGATAGGTGCTTTCTTCATAGTGAAGCTGAAATTCACACCCTACTCTATCAATGCGGTGGTTCTGTTGACAGTTGGTGCTGTTTTATTAGGTGTTCGATCTAATGGTGATCGGCCAGAGGGTGTGACAAGTAAAGCCTATATTCTTGGTTTTATGATGACACTTTTGGCAGCAGCTTTATATGGAGTCATTTTGCCTTGTATTGAGTTGATTTACTTGAAGGCAAAACAAGCTATTACTGCTACATTGGTATTGGAGATTCAAATGGTCATGTGTTTTGCTGCTACTGTTTTTTGTACTATTGGAATGATCGCCAATAACGACTTTCAGGTATCCCCCCCCCCTAAACTCATCACTACCTATGCATCTTACACCATGTTGCAGTTATCTTACAATATTCTTTTGTGGGTTTAAATTCAATGCATTCTCAAACTAAATTTTTTTAATCAAGTCATTTACAAGAAAATTACAGGTAAATTTTATCATATATTAGTAATTGATAACCTCATAAAAAGAACTTTACAGTTTAAGGGTAAATAATTTGAATTTTCATTATTAGTCCATTTTAGATAAAATGACACAATTATGCATTTGAAAGTATTTAACTTTAAACTTCTCGTTTTACCCTTAATAAGAAGTTTTTTATAACTATACAATATTATGCTAGTTTAAAATAACAAATTGAAAAAGTCTTAAAGACACAAATATTTTAAAATATGTTGAAGACCCAAGATTCAATAAAAAAACCTTAAATTTCAAGTCAAGACGCAAATTACGTCACATATATTGAAACCGAGATCGTAAAATATTTCTCATTTATTACCATTAGATCCCTAAGGCCTTCAAATGAGAAGTCTATTCAACTTCTCTTTAGGTGATGATCAATAGTCCATACAATTTCCCTCTTTAGGATTTCTTATATTCTTTTTTTCCCGTAAAAGTTTCTGATCTTAATGACAAAAGAGAACAAAAGCGTGTAATAGGACAGTAATGAAGGAACTAGGTCGAAACCCTAAATTATTCATATCCCACATATACGGATGAAGACTCATTTGTCATGGAATTCATTTTTTAAATTTGGAATACATCAATATCGTGGTTTAGACTGATTAAGATATTTTGCGTACATGATGCGTTATATCAAAATTTGAATATGTCAAAAATGTATGAAAACTGGAACTGTATTGGATTCGAACATATTTGCCTAAAAGATGATATATCATAGATATACTTTCTCGGTTTTAATTTTGTTTTAGCTATACACTATCTTATTAAAGAGCAATGATTAAGATATGGATCGAAATTTGCAGGCAATATCAAGGGAGGCAAAACAATTTAACCTCGGAGAAGCTAGATATTATACAGTGGTAGTATGGACTGCCATTATTTGGCAGTGCTTCTTTGTTGGTGTCCTTGGAGTCATTTACTGCTCTTCTTCTTTGATGTCTGGGGTTATGATCGCAGTTCTACTTCCTGTTACTGAGGTATTAGCTGTAGTTTTTTTTAGGGAAAATTTTTCGGGTGAAAAAGGCCTTGCTCTTTTTCTTTCTCTTTGGGGTTTCGTCTCATACTTTTACGGAGAGTTCAGACAAACAAAGAAGCAGACGAACAAAAGTCCAAAAACTGAGATGCCAATGATGCATACTGTGTCTGCTTGATTTATTATTCACGACTATACAGATAAAGAGTTTGTATATTTTTTTGTAGAAAATAATGTACGTTATTTTTCTATAGTTGGTACTTTTCGTTATGTTTGTGAAAGGATCTCTGTCTTTAAAATTTCTGACGTTCCTTAAATTTGCAGTACAACACTTATGAAAGATTTGCATTTGCGAGTAAATGATCATTTTTCACGACTTATTCATTTTTACAATAATTTGACACCACAATAATATACTGATTAAGGAAAAGAAGTTTGACGGGATCGTGATGGCGCCTAACATCGCACTCGCTAGACAAACAACGTTAGAATGTTATTCACTTTTTTCCTTTATATTTTTTTAAAGTTAAAATTAATAAAACTAAATCACACGAAAATAAACGCGGAAGTACATAATAAACTGGTTGTCTGTATACTATTTACAATACCAAAACTGTTACCATCCAAAAACTGGTGTCACAATCCATGAACATACTACGAATTACTACAAATACTGGTCTGAAAGAAAATACATCTGTCTCGAAGGAAAATAAAACACTAAAGTATAAACATAGGAGGGAACACCAGGGCCTGCGGATGCCAACATGACTACCTTGGGTCTCCTAGGTGAAGTATCTACAACCGACCTCTCGATTGGCCACTACCAGCTTCGAAATCTGTACAGAAAGTGCAAAGTGCAGTATCAATACAACCGACCCCATGTACTGGTAAGTGTCGAGCCTAACCTCGACGAGGTACTGCCGAGGCTACGACGGGGCATTTACAATATAACCTGCATACACTATATAATAAAGTAAAAAGAAAGTACGCAACGAAATGGAATAGTAGCTTGCAGTAATTAAATACGGAACCTCATTTATCTTGCCAGTACTCAGCTATACCCAATCCTTAAGAGATTTACAATGCTATAGAATAAAGTCACAGCAGAAGAAGAATACTTAAACAACAAAATAATGTGGCGCGCATCCCGATCCCACCATATAATCAGTAACAATGTGAGCATTCACCCTTATTACATCTGTTGCGGCGTGCAACCCGATCCCACCAGTCCACCCTTATTGCTCCTCAATATATCACCCTTATTCCTCCTGTTGTGGAGTGCAACCTGATCCCACCTATCCACCCTTATTACTCTTGTTGCGACGCGCAACCCGATCACACCAGACAATCACATTTCACCCTTATTCCTCCTCAATATACCATCCTTATTCCTCCTGTTGCGGCGTGCAATCCGTTCCTACCATATAAGTACCAATCACACGATAAGAACAATAATTTCTCAATTTAGCTCAAAACCCTCCACAACATTTATGCCACAAACCATAGCAAACGAAAATCTATATAATTATGAAACTTTATCAATTAATACTACACAACGAGACCAACCAAAATTTACCATGAAACATCGATAAACCAGCTTAAACCAATAATGTGACACAATGAACTACGGAATAATTAATACCTTCAATGAAGAAAAAAACGTCTAACAAGAAGCAATTAAACATAGAAGCACCAATAAGCATGTAGCAGTTAAGACATGAAAACAATATATTAGGAACGGGGAAGGGAATAGGCTATACAGATAATTTGGCGACCCATAGGTACTCATCACCTCACCTATACGCCGTACACATGGAATTTCAAATAGCAATTAAGTCGGGGATCCCTAATCCCTCGAGTCAAAGTTAGACTAAATATTTACCTCGATCCAACGGCCAATTCAAAGCTCAATTATCACTTTTCCACTAGATTCCACCTCCAATCCACTCGTATATAGTTTTAATTAACTTAATAACATTAATTATCGCTAAAGAAATCAATTCCAATGCATAATTATAGGTTTACCAACATGTTTCCCAAAAAGTCAAAAACCATTTTCGACCCCGGGCCCACTTAGTCAAAATCCGAAATTCGGACCAAAACCCGATTACCCATTCACCCATGAACCCGGATATACAATTAATTTTGGAATCGGACCTCAATTTGAGGTTTAATTTCCTAAATTTCGAAATCCCTAAGTTCTACCCAAAAATCCCCAATTGAAAAGCCCTAGATTCTAGGATGAAATCTTGTAAAAAAGAAAAAGTAAAAGATTGAAAGAAATGAGTTAAGATTCACTTACGTATGATTTGAGTAAGAAATGGTCTTTGGAAAATCGTCTCTTGAGGTTTAGGTTTTTAATAATGGGAGAAGGAATGAAAAATCCCGTCCAAAATTATTTTTGAATAGTTGCAGGTATCGCATTTGCGATTAGGGGTTCACAAATGCGGACAATACTTTGCAAATGCGAAGAATGGCCTAGCCTGCTAGCATCGCAAATGCGAATAAATGTTCGCAAATACGGCATGTTCTTATCGCAATTGCGATCCTGAGCTTTGCAATTTTGAAGGTCCCCTCCTAGACCTTCTGACCGTGAATGCAAAACATCTTCTCAAATACAATGCTCGCATTTGTGAGCCAGACTTTGCAAATGCAAAGTCTGCAGACCTGAAGCATACCGGCAAAATTCCTTAAGTCCAAATCACTTTGTAGCCTATCTAAAACTCACCTGAGCCCTCTGGGATCCGTATTAAACCAAACATGCATGCAAGTTTTAAAATATCATACGAACTTGTTCGTGCGATCAAATCACCAAAATAACATCTTAAACTATGGATTTAACACCACAACACATGATATTCTTATGAACACTTGAAATTCCTCTTTTCTCAACTGGATGCCCAAATCACATCAAATAAACTCCGTCTTTCACCAAATTTGACAGACATGACTTATATATTATATTACACCTGTACCGGGCTCCGAAACAAAAATACAGGCCCGATACCAATGAGATCAAGCATTAATCAAATTCTTAAAACCTTTATAATTTAAGTTTTACAATTTTCATCACAAATTTATTTCTCGGGCTACGGACCTAGGAATTTGATTCCAGGCATAAGCCAAGGTCCCATATACTATGGATCCATCGGGATCGTAAAAATAAAAGTCCGGTTCCGTTTACCAAAAATGTTGGCCGAAGTCAACTAAAATCAACTTTTGAGGCCAAAAATTTGTTATTCCATAAATTTTCAAAATAAAGGCTTTCTGGAATCATGCTCGGACTGCGCACACAAATCAGGAAGAGATAAAATTAGGTTTTTAAGGCCTCGGAATATGGATTCGAGTTCTAAAACAGAAGATGACCCTTTGGGTCATCACAAATATGGGACAATGTCCCTTTGCCTGGGATTGAAACTCAAATATTTTATTTTTCCTGTATTTTCCATTCACCTTCTTTTAAGCTAAAATAAGCTTAAAAAAATCCAACAATTTTCACATCAAACTTCCTTTTTTCCCCTATGTAGCTAGTCACTTGTTGGTTTGTTAAAAAAACAAACTATTCATTTAAACGAGTGAAATACATATCTATTCATTAATATTGAAACGGGAAGTTATTCAACTGAAGTGAGTACCTTTTTTTAATATCTCTTCCCCCCTCCCACTTCGCAAAAGCGAAGTCTTGTTTGCAAATGCAAACCTGAGGTGCCCACCTACTCTTCGCAAATGCGAGGAAGTAGCCCGCAAATGCGAACCTAACAAAGATTCTGCCATATCGCAAATGCAAAGCCTAACCTCACAATTGCGAGGTCTGAGGCCTGCACCAGAACTGAAGCACACCAGCACTTTCCTAAGTCCAAAACTCACTCTATAGCCAATCCGAATGTCATGACCCAAAATTAACCATCGTGATGGCGCCTATTGTGGAACAAGGCCAGCCTCAACTCAACAACCCAACAAAGTAAAAATAACTTTAAAATAATGATGGAAGCAGTTAACATTAAGGAAACCCTTTTGGAAGCATAATAAATCCCAAACTGTAATACAATCTAGCCAAGACCGGCGTGCCACTGAGTACATGAGAGTCTATTCGGAATACAATCCATTATAGTGTCTAAAGAAACAACTGAAAATACATTAAATGATAAAGAAGGTGAGTAAAAGCCTGTGAACGATGTGCAACTATCTTGATAGTCTCCAAATTCTAGGGCCTCAATCAGCAACTGCCGCCATGAACAGAGTCACCTGGATCTTCACGCGAGGTGCAGGGGGGTAACATGAGTATACCAACTCAGTAAATAACAAGTCCAAACTTTGGACTGAAAGGTAGCGACGAATTTGACCACAATAGATATAATAGAAATAAATGTGCAGAAATGTAGGCATGCTTTCAAGTTAAATAGACAGACAAAACAATTAAGTAAATACAGATCTGAACAGTGTAAGGTATATAATTTAACTAACCCTACATGCCAATTCACATACTGTATGAAATGCACCATGTGCTCCCACTCTCAAGTGCTCAACCCCTCGGTACAGTATATGGCCATCTGGCCCAGGGAAGATCCATCCCGAAACATATACAACACTAACTATAAGTTACCTAGTACTGAGGAAAATGGCCATGCGACCCTGTGGAGAATATCTATCTCTAGGTATCAAGTACTCCGGACTAGATCCATGTCTGAGGAAATCCATCCCTCAATAATATCATCTGTGCTCATTGGCAGTGTGTTACAGACTTCGGAGGGGATCCTACCGCCCAAGCGCTATCACAAATCAATATAACCGTTGTTGTGTGTAGCCCGACCCCTTAGTTGTCACTCATAATCAAGCTCTCGGCCTCACTCAGTCATCAATCTCTCTAGTCTCACCCACGGGCTCAAAATGTCATGAAACTAACTCGGAACGATAAGATAATGAATCAATAAATAACTTATACTGAGATATGATATAAAAGTTTATGAACATGACTGAGTACAGAATATTAATGAAAATAGTGAGATGACAGCAAGAAACGACCACTAAGGGTCCCAACAATACCGGAATAAAGACTAAACATGATATCTAGCATGATTTACAGCTCAATTACTTTATCACATGATGAGAACATGGATGTCAACATGATAGAGTCACTATACGGTGCAACGGAATCACCCTGGTAACAATTCTCACGGTGCACGCCTGCATGCTCGTCACTTGCCATGTGCGTCACCTCAATACCAATCACATATGACATAATTTGGGGTTTCGAACATTCAGAACCAAGTTTAAAAGCGTTACTTACCTCGAACCGAGCAAAATCCTACTCCACAATGCCCTTGCCTCTCAAATCGGCCTCCAAATGCCCCGAATCTAGCCACAAGTAATACAATATAGTCAATATAGGCTAAAGGTATCAATTCCACAAGAAAGCTACCAAATTAGAGTCAAAATCCAAAATCGACTCAAACCCGGCCCTGATAACACATCTATAAATTCGCCAAAAGTCACAAAACTCGAAAGCCCATTCGCTCACGAGTCTAACCATACCAAATTTATCAAAATCCGACCTCATTTGGTTACCTAAATCCGCAAAATCCACTATCCAATTCTCAAGCCCTAAACCCCCAAATTTCACTTCAAAATCTGGCTAATTAGGTAGGGAAATCAGTAGGGAAACAAGATTTATGATCCAAAATGAGTTCAAGAAGCTTACCTAAAAATCCCCTCTAAAATCACCTCCAAAATTGCCCGTCCGAGTGTCAAATGTGGAAATAAGACCAAAATCGCGAACCCTTGCCTTTTAAGCTTCTGCCCAGACGTTTCTCACATGTGGGCCTTCTATTGTATCTGCGATGTTGCACCTACAGAAATACCATCGCAGGTGTGGATTTCACTTAAAATCTCAGGCTTCGCTACTGCAGCTGCACGACTGAATCTGCGACTACTGCAGGTGCGAAAATCTATCACACTTGCGGCTCCCTCTCGCACCTGCGCCCAATGGCCCGCTTTTGTGATCCTCGCTGATGTGGGAACATCTTCGCACCTGCAACTTAAGCCCAGCTCGTCCTTGGTTGCTTTTGTGGCTCCTTCTTTGCTTCTGCGTGCTCCTACATGCGGTTCCCACTCCACAGGTGCGGTTACACCAGTAGTAGCAACACTTCAGCTGCAATTTCTCAACTCAAATCAAGCTGTCAACCACCCAAAATCACCCTGAGGCCCTCAAGACTACAACCAAACATACCAATAGGTCCTATAATATCATAAGAACTTAGTCTAAACTTCGAATATCTCAAAACAACATCGAAATACTAAATTACACCTAGAGTCAAGCCTAAAGAACTTCTAAACTTCCGAATTCCACAAACGATGTTGAAACTTACCAAATCACATCCGATTGACCTCAAGTTTTGCACACTAGTCAGAAATGACACCACAAACCTATTCAAATTTCGGAAATCCAATCGAATGCTGGTATCAAAATTTTCACTGCCGACCAAAATTGACAAAATTCTAACTTTCGCCAATTCAAGCCTAATTCTACTATAGATCTCCAAATCACATTCCGGACGCGCTTCTAATTACAAAATTACCTAAAGGAGCTAACAGAACCATCAAAAAATTCAAATCCGAGGTTGTTTACACATAAGTCATCATCCAGTCAACTCTTCCAACGTAAACTTCTAATTAAGAGACTAAGTGTCTCAATTCACTTTGAAACCACTCTTGACCCGAACCAACTAACTCGGTATATCGTAATATAGATAAAGAACACAAAAGAATTAGGAAATGGGCGAACGAGGCTATAACTCTTGAAATGACCGGCCGAGTCGTTATATCCTCCCCCTCTTAAACAAACGTTTGTCCTCGAACGGGTCTAGAAACATACCTGGAGCCTCAAATTTGTGTGGGTATATGCTTCGCATCTCCCGCTCGGTCTCCCAAGTAGCCTCCTCCACGGGTTGACCTCTCCACTCCACTTTCACTAAAGCTATATTCTTTGACCTCAACTTTCGAACCTGACGCCCCAAAATAGCCACCGGCCCCACACCATATGTCAAATTGCCATCCAACTGAACCGTGATGAAATCCAAAACATGAGATGGATCGCCGATATACTTCCAAGGAATAGAAACATAAAATACTAGGTGCACACTCGATACGCTAGGTGGCAAGGCAAGCTCATAGACCACATCCCCAATCCTCCGAAGCACCTCAAACGACCCAATAAACCGAGGGCTCAAGTTGCCCTTCTTACCAAATCTCATACCACCCTTCATGGGTGAAACCTTCAGTATGACCTTCTCCCTAACCATGTAAGACACATCACAGACCTTTCTGTCAGCATAACTCTTCTGTATCGACTACGTCGTGCGAAGCTACTACTAAATCAATTTCACCTTGTCCAATGCATCCTGGACCAAGTCAGTACCCAAAATCCTAGCCTCACCTGGCTCAAACCAACCCACTAGAGATCTACACTACCTCCCATATAAAGCCTTAGACGGAGCCATCTGAATACTCGACTGATAACCTTTGTTTTAAGCAAACTCCGCGAGCGGCAGAAACTGGTCCCATGTACCCCCAAAATCAATGACACAGGCGCGTCGCATGTCCTCCAATATCTGAATAGTGCGCTCGGACAGTCCGTCCATCTGAGGGTAAAATGTTGTGCTAAACTCAACTTGAGTTCCTAACTCTCGCTGCACGACCCTCCAAAGCTATGATGTAAATTGTGTGCCTCTGTCCGAAATTATGGAAACTGGAACCACATGTAGGTGAACAATCTCTCTGATGTAAATCTTAGCAAACGGTCTGAAGAATAAGTAGTACTCACATGAATGAAGTGCGCGGACTAGGTCAGCCGATCCACAATCACCCAATAGCATCGAACTTCCTCGAACTCCGTGGGAGTCCAACTACAAAATCCATGGTGATCCGCTCCCACTTCAACTCCAGGATCTCTAACCTCTGAAGCAAGTCACCCGGTCTCTGATGTTCATATTTGACCTGCTAACATTTCAGATATCGAGCTACAAACCCAACTATGTCTTTATTCATTGTCCTCCACCAATAGTGTTGTCTCAAATCCTGATACATCTTCGCGGCACCCGATTGGATGAAATACAGCGAGTTGTGGGCCTCCTCAAGAATCAACTCCCGTATCTAATTGTTACGTCCCGCAGTATTACATCGATATTATGCTCTACAGTAGTACATTACGATGATGTTATGACCAACAATATTACGTTACGGGGATGTCGCGCTTCGCAGTTTTAAGTTACGACGATGTTGCACCCTAAAGTATTGTATGTTAAATTTGTCGTAAGGTAATTGACATCAGTTAAAGTAAAAGATTAATTGGAGATTATAAGGACTACGCTATGTATAGCAAGCGATAAGTAAGTGCCATGAAGGTTAAAAGATACACGAATTAAAGAAAATGAGTTTCATTGAAGGTTGTCGATTTGGAATAAAATACGGGTCGAGTGATAATACTCGATAATTATGAATTATTACCATGCAAGGTACCATATGACCACGGTAGTATAATATATAAAGTATATATGTAATATTTTAAAAATAAATAGAATTTTAAGTAATTTATGGTAATTTTAAAATTATGCGGGTAATTGATTAATTACTAGATAATAGAACATTACGCAGTTAACTAATAAGTGGATAAATAATTAATAATTAACCCCCCACACGTGGCAAAGAGCCAAAAAGCCTAGTCAATGACTAAGTAGTCATTATTCTAGGTGGCAACGTGTAAATCATTTGACAAAAACTTAAGGTTAAAGTCTTAGTAAGACTTAGAAAAGTCTTATCCAAGAATCTGAACTTAGCTTCGTTTAGAAGCCTTTAGCTTCATTTCATTACCTTAGTTGGAAATCAAACACTAGAAAACAGAATCTTCAAAACGTTGGAACAAGCTTAAAAATTTGAATCCATTCTTTGGTTCAAAATCGTTCTAGGCAGAACAAATTCGTCAAGGAATTCAGGAGTAATTTCGTTTACATTTCGCAGAAGCAGATTCGTTCAAATAATTTCAAGGACACGTATGTTAAGGCTAAGCTTTTCTTTATTTTAGCATGATATCGTAATTACACAAGTTTGATAACGAGGCATAGAGAAAAATTCATATCCCTAAATTTACGTATATTTTGCTATTCTCGCAAATTGCGTATATTTTCCTAGTTTTGTAAGTTATAATATTCTACTTATCGGGACTTCATATTCAGTTGAGTATTTCATTCTTCCAGTCAAAAGAGCAAAGAATTTACATATATACAGTATTAAAAGTATTTTCATTACCATCAAGTTATAATCGAGGGCAGGCCCCTATTGGGCAACCTCTAATCAGATGGTAAGTTATATACCGAGCCTACTATGGTCGAGCGCCTATGAGCGAGCCCAGTTTGTCGAGATACAGAGCCTAGTATGGCTGATCGCCTATGAGCGAGCCTACTACGGCAGAGCAGTTATATGTATACCAAGCCTTATAGGACCGGACAACTATTTTACTTACTATATTGAGAGTGTGGAGTCAGTATCAGCAGGTAAGCATATCTTCAGATTATCTTTGACTTCCAGCTACTTGCAATTATTATATTATCAGTTCAGTTTCAGCTTTCACTATATTGCCTTACATACTCAGTACATTATTTCATACTGACGTCTCTTTTTTGGGGCCGCTGCATTTCATTCGTCCAGTCAGACAGACAGACGGGTAGGCCTCCTCAATAAGTGTTGCCCAAGTTCAGCTTGATCGGTAAGCTCCATGCCTTTCAGAGTTTCCGGGTCTAGAACCTTATGTACATCTTGTATATATATGTATATATGTTATGAGTAGGTCGGGGAGCTGTTCCGATCACAGTATATCCTCCAGTAGAGGCTTGTAGACATATCCTATCAGTTAGGCAATATGTTGGGCTTGCACGACTTGTATATATATTTGGTTGATTTGTCAGTTGTAATAGTTATGATGGCTTTGTCGGCCCAGTTATATATTGGTATTTAGTCAGCATTCGCAGTTATCTTGAAATGTGGCCCATGGCCAAAGTATGACATCATATGTTCAGAGTCCCTTAGATGCAAGTTGGTACACAAGGGCAGGTGAGGCACTGGGTGCCAGTCTTGCCCCTTAGGTTCGGGGCATAACAAAAGTGGTATCAGAGCAATTCTGTCCTAGGGAGTCTACAAGCCGTGTCTAGTAGTGTCTTGTTTATGGGTGTGTCGTGCACCACACTTATAAGTAGGAGGCTACGGGGCATTTAGGATTGTCACTCTTTCTTCTTACTTTAGATCGTGTGGTAGAGCTCGCTTATAAGAATTTAAATTCCAAGATTCTTTTTTTTATTATTCGTAATAAGACGATACCTATATCCTGAAAGAAGGTTGGAAAGAGAGTTAGTTGTGGAAGAGCTGAGTGAGAGGAATTTGATTTTTGTAATGTGAGGTCTTTAGCAGATCATGGGTGTACTGAAAGGTGTAAGCTTCCTGATAAGAAGCCTTAAGGCAAGAATTCCTATCACCTTTATGGTGAAAGATAATTAGAGATTAAGAAGATAAATACAAGTTTCAACAAGAAAAAGAATCAAGATAAAGAAGGGTACGAGAACCCAGTTAGCAAAGGTTAACAATGTTTATGTTTCAGGCAGAGGAACATAAACTTTTTGAGTTATATTCAAAGTAACAGAGGTATGTACAATTGGTCACACCTATTTCAGTTATGCCCTGTGGGGGCTAACATGTATAACTAAGAAAAGGACGGTATATCAAGATCCGTCTGGGTTAGGGTAACCCAAATTGGTGGATGGATTGCTTGCGTTTGTCGACATTGCCGAAAGATATTACAAATGTGCTAATAGATCTCCTTGTGAGACATCCAGATGGTACACTATAAAATAGTAAAACTAGATATGAGTACTACGAAGATAGGCACTAAAAGCCTAGAGGGGATAGATATTACCTTAGTATGACTCTCGTCCCTAGTAGAGCGAGGACATTGAGAAACCCGAAAAGCCGATGAATGATGCAAGCGGAGCTAAAAGCAAAAGAATATCTTGTTGAAGTTTTCACAAGAAAATGGATAGGTAGGAATATTAGCAGAGTAATGAGAAAAGAGATAAGGAAGAATTATGAGTAAGATGTGAAACATGGATGACAACGATGGAAAATAAAATGAAATAACAGTATTATATAGTCGATAGTCAACTAAAAGAAAGGAAAAAAGGTGACCGGCCTTGAGACAACAAAAGAGTATAGGCCATAACGTCATATACTCATTTCAAGAAATAAGTTCGCGACTCTAACGTGATTATCAGAAGAAAAAGTTAGACCCTAGAGTAATAAGAAATCAGCATGGGCTAGTTAACAAGGTAAACTAAACATGAATTAGGGACTGAGTGATTTGATAATAGTCGGCATCATGAAAATTTCAGATTGCATTCCGGCAATAAAAGAATGGACAACAGAAGAATAACCCTTAAAGGTCATTCAGGAACACGCTTTCCTAAAGCAAGCAATTGCAGAAGGATTACCACAAGACGGGTATGAGTCATCAATGATATGAAAAGATGCCAAAGAGATAAAACATCTATACGTAGATCATCATAGCAATAAATCTTAGTACTCCCCTAAAGGGGGGAATATGGGGTAGTGTGGCATTAAATTGAAATTAAGTGGTTTTAGTGACTATGGAATGGTAAAGGTAGAATGCAATAAAAATGAGAAAAATGATGAGATTGCACTTATTCAAAGCCTACAGATATACTATAATTCTAGAACAACATGCGAACACGATATCAAAGAAAGAAAGTAAGGGGCTCTGCCCAAGATGTTATTGATAGGTAAGGAGCAGTATGTGAGGTAAGTTAAGGCAAGGAAATAACCCAAGAAAGATCACGCAGAATATGGATATGAGAATGGGTCGACGAATAGTTAGTAGTTGATTCAGGAAGAGCCTAATCATGACTAGACAAGAGGTTATAGACAGATCATCAGATCATGCAAGATAAATATAGTGTATCCAGCCCCGCCGTTATGACATTGTAACACTTGAGAAATATTCAAATAGGAGTTGGGGTAGTTAAAGGTACCGTATGAGTGTTACGGAAATAAAAGATAGCTCCACTAGGAAGACGGTCAAAACTTCAGTTCAGAAGCAGTTGTACGAGCAGATGAGTGTGGAGGTAAGTAACTAAGGATAATTACAAGTGAGCACGAACATCAAAAATTCTATCGGGAATACGATATAATAAGCTCGCATCTTTACAAGAGTCAAAGGATCCTCCCTAAGTACTACAATGAAGGACTAACTAAGGAAATAAGGAAGAAGGCTTCAACCTAAGCACAGTGACCTAAAGAAGAAATGGTCGTGTAACAACAGTTTCACAACAACATTTTAAGCATTCCAAAGGAAAGTGGCACCTACCGTGGATAATGAACGGGAAGTAAGAATTAAAAGTAATATTCGAGATCATATGAATTGTATGAAAACTCTATCAAGTGTGGGTACTAAGATAAGATACGTATGGACGCAACAAGGGGAAGAAACACCAGGAAAAGTAATTGCACACGCTTAAATAAAGCTGAGATGGAACGAAAGGAATTATTCGATCGATGATCCAGAGTTAGTACATTATGGATACACTCAAGATTTTGGAGCATTATCTAGGCAGCATATTTGTTGATAATCATACAGCCATAGAAGACTCCGATATAAGTTAAAAGAAAGAATTGAGCCTAGGGCATAAATAAAGGATTGAATTGTTAGAAGATTGTATCATGGATATTCCATAACGGCCATGAAAGGCTAAGGTAATAACTGATATCATGAGCCACAAATCGGAAAGAAGAAAACTAAAGAATTACATCACCCAAGTAAATCAGGAGTCTAATTATTGGACCTAGAAAAATTATAGAAGTTGTGCTTGAGAACACAATAGAATCACTCTTAATATTAGATGTTCAAAAGAAACAACACAACAACAATAATCTATAATGGTTCTATAAGGAAGCCAGTTAGAAGAAGTACCAGCCTCATAAGAAGTCAGTATGAAGCTCCCATCGAATTATGTATGTACCAGAGGTGAGAGTATTATAATGCATCAAGTTATGGACGTGAATTACAACTGGGTGGAAGGGAGGTCATGAAAAAGATAGAAGATATGATGCGAGATTTTAAGGTAAGTAAGGAAAAGGTGAACAACGTACGAGATACTCAAAGGAAGAAGATCGTGAATAGTCCATACTTCGGATAGAAGGCTATAAGCACGGGAATCAAATAACCAGGAATGATAGCGGCATCGTCGGTGGCATGGCTTCTAGCCTATGGTTTCTAAGTACTGAGAGATCTGGTTAAGAGAATAAAGAAAAGTTGGAGATGATGTGATATCTCGCTTGACGTTCTAGAATAACATAAGAAAATCTATGGTGCAAGCAAGTTGAAGGAAAGTTTATAAATGGATATGTATAGGTCGCAAGCTAAAGTATGGTAGAGAGATAAAGTTTTAAGGAATCATGAGTAAGGATGAGGAAAGACAAGTGAAAAGGTGACAAGAATGGATAAGCCTTTATGATTAAGATTTGCATCGATGGCTTTTGAGTCCCCGATCGGGGGGCAAGATGTGATCTATGTGAGTTGATATTGGGCCAGTCTGGAGGACTTGAGGCCAGATCTTTTCCTATGGCTTGAGCATCGAGGTGCTGACTGTGTGAGCAAGTGTTTTTGAACTTATATGTTCGGTATTATCCCTATTAGAGGGATCGATGGTTGGATGGCTATGTGATGAGTATGTTAGTATTGCGAGACATATCCATATGATTTAGAAGCGACGAGAAAGGTCTGCTGGAGGATAGAAGAACTATTAGGTGTTTGAATTCCATCTTAGTTCGAGGTATAGCCCCGAGTTGTGGGCGTGTGAAGAATCTTTTCATCTTTCCTAGTTGGGAGTGAAGTAAATTTCATGTTGCGGTATGGGTTCAGAATCAGGAAGACTAAGTGACTACGTAAAGTTTATGACGGTGGAAGGTATGCGGGAATGTTAGTTTGAGGCAAATAAGGTGGGTTATCTCCTGCGAAATGTTAGGAAGTTATGCGATCCTTATATTGTCTGTTAGCAGATCTCATCTGCAAGTAAAAGATATGTGTCGTAATTTAAATAGGTCGCTTAAGAGAGGGGTCCTAACTGTTGTGAGAGTGAATGCGAGATTTGCAGAACCGTTAAAGTACTAGATGATTTGTGTTTTCGCAAGCTTACAAAGGATTTGAGTTTAATCTCACTATGGTATTATGGCATCAATAGAGTATATATGTTATGAGATATTGAGTGTGTTTTTATCTATGGTTTTGAACCAAGTGGGAGGGTCTGTTGTTTATTTGTTGATTGCACAGTTATGTGCTATGTTGGTTCCAGTTTGAGGCGCACTAGTGAATCAGTTATGTCTTACGGGGACTAAGACCGAGGATGTCTCGAGTAAAGGAATTTTTTTTGACAGAGGTTATGTCATGCTTCATAGGTGTATGGGAATCTTAGAGTGTCTTGAGCTGTTGTGGGAATGGATACTCGGTGCATAGAGAAGGAAATGGCTTGGTTGTTCTAGGATGAGGTTACACCCTACGGTGTCGGAGTGCTATTGAGGCACGGGTGGTTCTGTTCATTTGATCAGGCTAATTGCAGTTTAAATAGAGTGAATGACTCTCAAGAATGGTTCTAATGTGTTCAAGATTTTACATATAACATTTGGGTATTTTAAAGTTGTATCTATGGTTAGAAACTAAGTTTACATTGGAAGATGTCGAGACTTGTGGTATTTTCTTTATAAATTATGAAATTCTATGTATCAGTACCAGGAAGGTAAAGGTAACAGATTTAGATTCACAGGAAGTCTCTTCAGAGAAAAGTACTTTGATCATGGTGCTCGTGGGAATATCTGAGAAAGTATTCAGCGGCTTATGAGCCTTAGACGGTGTGGCTTTATGCTTGGGTCCCGTGTGGTAAGCCTGGGTTAAGGAATTGTGATGTTATAGCAAGAAAGAGTACCAAGTTGAAGGTAAATCAGAAGAAAATTTGGATAGATGGGATAGCTTGGTAGTACGCCGAGTTGGTATGGTAAGGATACGATTAGCTCTTTGGATGCTTGCAAGGTAATGAGTTTTTACAGGTGTTTCTCAGCAATTCTCTTGGGTTTTAGTGATCTGCGTAGCTCGGTTGAGTTCGAAGGTTTCAGTCCTGGCAGGTTTGGTTTGTGCAAGGGGAACTCAGAGAGTTCTTGATGGTTTTGACCTCGGTTGGAAATGTATATTTTCTATGGGCATGACGAGCATAGTATGTATAGTGATTTTCCTCTAGATGGGAACAATGGAAATTCTTAGTTGGTTGAGTACATAGTTACTTGTGGCTCAGAAGAGATACAAGGTTCTTGTGGTTATTTATGCGGTATGTTGTGTAGGAGTGAGATTGGCATGTGTAAGGTCACGGTTCAGATTTGAAAGAAAGGTCATAAATTCTTAGGCAGCACGGGCAGTTCAGATAAATTGAAGAAATGAGCTTCATATTTGAGAAATACTCTTTAGATGAGTAAGGAAATGGTAATGCTAATTGAGGTGATTGGACGAGGGTATATGATTCAGAGAGAGTTAATGTGATTAAGTTGATGGTACTCCGGTAGTATTGCAGCACTTCTTGTCAGATTGGCTACTGATATTCGATCTTGCTTGGCAGCACAGAGGAATCTTAGAGTATCTCTAATGGAATGATTGAGTACTAGAGGTGAGTTATATATGCGAGTGGTGGAATTGGGATCAGATATGGTACTTCGTGTGTTTTATGGATTTGGAGACTGGAAGTTCTCATACGCAGGTTAGCTCGTGGTTGTGGATGGCAAATTGTGGGTAAGTTAGTCAGATGTTAGTATGTGCTATGATTTAGTCATTGTGAACCTTCGAAGGATTATTTATCTGTTGTGGGTAACTAGAGTTGATGTGTGGTCCATTGGTAGAACTATATGGATATGTGTCTAGCATCGAGATGTCCTTGTTGACTTCGAGTTGCTGTTGGCGAAGGATGTGTTGATTCAGTTATTATTGAGCTTATTGGTAATCTGGGGAGATCTATGAGTTACCTTTCTGTGTTGCGAGACGTTATGATCTGTTGATTATAGGCACCTATGGTGCGGTTCTGTCAGAGTTTCATAGTGGAAGTCGAGCGGGAAGAGTGATTGGGTATTGCTCGGTGAATGGTGTATCGGTTATGTCCTTTCGGGTTTGCGTGGTGTATGTTATTTGTTTCACCATGGGTGTAATGATTTGCTTTGGCTCCAGACATCAAATTGTGTGTGGTTGTCGATTTCGAGCATAGTAACTCGAGGAGTTTCGTATGGAGCAGCATTTGGATAGGATCGCACGGTGCAGCGAAGCTATGTGGATTTATGACCTTGCGGGTTAGATTCGTGTGTTCTATTCCTATGATGAGAGACGGGTTCTCAGCCTTGTGTTGTGATGGTATTGGTGAGCTTGAGGGGCAGCTCTTTCGTTAGAGTCATTTTCATGATTTGAGTATGTTCGGACCGTTGCTTATTGGTGCATGTATTATGCAAGTTGTGGCTTAAGCCTGTATTGATGTGTCATGTCACCAGAGTAGTGTGTTGGATCAGAGGAGATTGTTGGGATCATTAATGAATACAAACGGATTCGATTTCAGCATGTTGGAAGGATAATATCGACGTTCGGCTCAGAAATTGCTATGGTTTTTGCAAAAGGAGAAGTGACTTCATGAATGGTTGATCTGAGGATTGGTTATGGCTTATTGTGTGGTTTATTTATCATTGGCAGAATATGGAAGTGTTAGGAATGAGACTTTGGTTGATAAGAGGTTTTCTACCGGTATTTGGTTGTTGTATGCAGTTGTTGTGATTAGAAGTTATCGCTACATATGGTTGAGGTATGTGGTATACCATGTAATTGCACCTGAGGTTGCAGGTATGGGTTATTACAGCCAGTTCGGGCTTATTCGTAGTATAGATGTGAGATTTTGATCTTGTGGATGATCTCAGGAGTGGAAATGAGGTTCTAAGGTTTATTGGCTAGGTAGGATTGTGAAATTTCAGTTGCATTGTGTTATCGGACCTATATGTGATAGGGTGACGTGGGATCACCCCTGGGTATGTGCATGGTAAGGTTATTCAGCGATTGGTTGGCTATTGGAACAACTCTGGGCACGTTCGAGGACGAACGTATGTTTAAGTGGGGGAGGATGTAACGATCCGACCAGTCGTTTTGAGATTTTGCACTTTGCTCGCCAGTTCTTGGGCATGACTAGCCCCATGTGATGAATTATGACTTATTTAAATCGTTGGTTTTGGTTTTCAGGAAAAACAGAATGAATTTGGAAGAACAGTTCCCAGTTTGAAGCTTGAAATTCGAAAGGTTTGACCAATATTTGACTTGCTTGTATATGATCTAAGATCAGAATTTTATGTTTTGGTTAGCTCTGTTAGGTGATTTGGGACTTAGGAGCATGATCGGAATGCATTTTGGAGGTCCGTGGAAGGTTTAGGCTTGAATTGGCGAAAGTGAGATTTTAGCGTTTTCCGATGGATAGGTGAGATTTTGATATAGAGGTGGGAATAGAATTCCAAGAGTTGCTATAGCTTTGTTATGTCATTTGGGATGTGTGTGCAAAATTTCAGGTCATTCGGACGTGGCTTGGTTGGTTTTTTTTTATCAAAAGCGTATTACAAATTTTTTAGAAAACTTAGGCTTGAATTCGATGTGAATTGGAGGATTTGGTGTTGTTAGAGGTGTTTTGATGATTGGAGCAAGTTTGAACGAGGTTTTAGGATGTGTTGGTGCTTTGGGATGAGGTCCCGGGGGCCTCGGGTGAGTTTCAGGTGGTCAATCGGACCATTTTGGAGTTTGAAAGTTGCAGAAAAATCTGCTCAGCTGTTGCAGAGAATTATCTCTTCGCGTTCGCGAGTGGAGCCTTGCGTTCGCGTAGAAGGATTTGAGGAAGGCCAGAAATAAGCCTTCGCGTTCGCGAAAGAATGGAATGCAGTGCATCACGTTCGCGAGAAGGCACTAGCGATCACGTAGAGTAAATTAGGGTCCAAGATATTTTGTTCATCGCGTTAGCGTAAGGTTGTCGCGTTCGTGAAGGTGTAGGAGGCAGAAGCATCACGTTCGCGATTTGTGTGACGCGTTCACGTAGGGAAAACGTTGGTCAACGTAAGTTTGTGCTTCGCGAACGCGAGGCGTTGACCGCGTTTGCGAAGAAGGAAGGGTCAAACCTGGGCAGAATGTTTTAAGTCACTTCATCCGCGATTTTGGAGCTCATTTCCCCCATTGTTGATCATTTTGTAGAGCTTTTTGAAGGAAATTAAAGAAGGATTCAATGAGAACTAAATGGATGTAAGATTTTTTGAACCTAAAACTTGATTCTATTGTGAAATCAACCTAGAAATTCATGGAACTTAAGCTAAAAATGGAAGAACTAGGGCTTAAAATTTTTGGGAATTTTAATTGGGGATTTGGAAGACCATTTGGGGTCGGATTAGAGAAATTTTGGTATGTATGACCTCGTGGGGAGATAAGGAAACTATTGATGTGAAAATTTTTGAGTTTCGAGAAGTGGGCCCAGGGCTCGGGTTTTGCTAATTTCGGGATTTTGGCATTTTTCGATTTGTTTTCGCTTGGGCTTTGTTCCCTTAGCATATTGTGACGTATTCGTTCTTATTTTGGATAGATTCGACACGCGTGGAGGCCTATTTGAGAGGCAAGGGCGCCGCGAGCTAGAGATTTAGCTGGTTCGAGGTAAGTAATGATTGTAAATGCTGTTCTGAGAGTTTGAAACCCCGGATTACACATCGTTGTGCTATGTTGAGGTGACTTACACGATAGATGACGAGCGTGGGGTAGATCACCACTGGGGATTGTGACTTAGTCCATTCCGAACGATTATTTAATGCGTAATAGATAGTTAATTGTTTGATGTTATTAAATTTTGGGTTGTATGCCATGTTTTGGGCCTTGTGCCAATCTGCTGATACCCTTAGGGGCGCTTCCACTCTTTTTCTTCACTCTATTTGTTTTGAAAGCATATCCTCAGTCGTGTTTTACATGTTTATTGTTTAAATATGGTTTATACTTTATTTCTTAAAAATATGAAAACTGTTTGGGCTGAGTTCCCTGTTTTACTGATGGTCCGAGTGATCGTGAGGTTGATGGCTGAGATAGACCAAGAGTCTAATTGTGAGGTTAATGACTGAGAGAGGCCGAGAGCCTGGTTGTGAGGATTATATAGTTATGGATCGGGTTGAACGCCACAACAATATATATATATATATATATATATATATATATATGCTGCACACCGCAGCAATACTTATATGGATCGGGCTGCACGCCGCAGCGATATGTTGGATCGGGTTGCACGTCGTAGCAGTTACTATATGGTACCTATTGAGTGTGAGTGCTGAGCATGAGCACTTATTGGTAAGAGTTGAGTCACGAGTGACTGAGAGGCTTGCCCGAGGGGCGATAGATATATGCATGCACATGAGTGATGCTTTGCATGAGGGGCCTGTTTATGAACTTATTGATTTTCATTCCTTTTTTAAAATGAGTTTCTATCGAATATGTTGATTTATTGACTGTTTTCACTCACCTTTATATTAAGCCTCTATCGAAAGTGTTGAAAAAATGTTTTAGAACAACTTCTATTTAAGCTGGGGTTTATGAGATGTTCAAAATTTAATAACTGAGTTGGCTTTGTTATTTCCACTCAGATTTTCATGTTATGAGGTGTTTATGATTCCTGTTTTGCCCCAGGGGCTGTTTACGAACTATGTTTTACCCGGGGGGCCAATTATGGTTTTTCATCTCTTTTATTATAAATGGTATTGAACCCCTACTGAAACTGTCGGAAAGCATTTTCAAATGATTTTTACCAAAAGGATGGATTTTAATAAGACGATCGACTCGCATTCTGAATTAGCAGCCTTTGTGCTTATTGAGTTATCATGAATGTGGATTAATTGTTTCCTACTGCTCAGTCTTTATTTACTCTTATTACTTAGTGGGTTGGAGTACTCACATTACTCCCTACAACTCGTGTGCAGATTCAGGGTATTTCAGAACCCGGCAGCGGGTATTGATTGCTCAGACGCGGAGTCATCAGAGTTAGCAAGGTGGCTGCATGACGTTGGCAGCACTGTTTCTTCATCTCATTTCCATTTCTGTACTTAGTACACTTGACTGTTTTGTTGTACTCAGACCTTGGTAGATTCTCGTGACTAGTGACACCCTGTTGTCGGGCTTGCTTAATTATTTTGCATTGCTCTGTTAAATGTTCATTATGAGATTAATGGTTATAAATGGTATAAAAACCACTTTAAAATGGAAAATGGTTGATTTGGGAATTGTTCCGGCTGGCCTTGTCTTCATGAGAGGCGCCATCACAATAGGGTGCGGTTTGGGGTTGTGACAGTTGTAGTGTGATTGATGGTTGTTGTGAGCTATACCAGCTGGGGATTTCAAGTTTTATCTACTGCCTAAGGTAAGTAAATCATGTTCTTGGTTGTTCTTAAGGTCAATCATCTGTTGGTTGAGTTTTTTGAGTGAAAATCTACAAGATAGTAATTGGCATGGCATAAGGAATCGTTATCTTTTTTGGTAGGCTGTGTTGAGGCTATATATATGGTTTGTTATTGCTGGAAATTGTTATAAATAGTTTTATTATATTGTGGTTGCTGTTTTTAACCTTATGCATATGCTAATTTAGTAGATTGAAGAAGATAATATAAAAAATAAGATGTTGACGATAAAGGTTAAGGTGCTAGGCGTGTGGACTATATTTGAAGATTATGCTTATAATGTTTAGTGTTGAAAATGATATGGTAAGCATAAGTATTATGTTATATTGGTAGATACATTAATGGAAAACGAATTGGCTTCAAACCATATTTTGTTAATCGTAAATCGAGCTTGCCACTCAAAATGGTTGTTGAACTAATTGGAGAGCTTAATGTAAATTATATTATTGTTGTTTGGGTTATTTGGTGACTTTTGGTAACATATGTGATGTAGTACAAACAGGGGAGGTGCTGTCCGTTTCCTTGTAGAATATTGGTTTCTAAATATGAGAGTTACAATGCTTATATGATGACGACAAAGTCGCTTTACTCATTATAAACGTAAGAAGATCATATTGACCTTGCTTGACAGTTGGATAGAAGATTTCAAAAGTATGTTAAGACACTTTCTTCTTTCTTTTGGCATAATCTAAAGTGAAATGAATACGCTATATCATAACGGATTTACTCCTAGCAACTAAGGTTTTTCATGTTGTTTTTCCCTTATAAAGTTATTCTAAGCAAGTATGTATGACCATTAAATCCTACTGAGGTTCATATTGGTTGTATGGATGTACATAATGTTAATCAAAGGTGCAACGACCTTACGTCACTCTGAAAGTTTTATAACGTGATTCCATGAGTCCAACATGCATTATATATGGTATTTATTTTATTCTATCGAGCTGCGCTATAGTCAGCTGGGTACGACACCTATTGTGCAACCACCGATCAGTTGGGTTTACCGAGCTCCATGTGGCCGGGTACGATTCTACCGAGTCTTATGATGGCCGGGTACATTTTTACCGAGTCTTCTTTGAGTCCGTACAATATGATGATGATGATGGCCACAAAGGCGTACATTTTAAAAAATATATGTATATATATATATATATATATATATATATATATATATATATATATGTATTATGCATTTCATGTCAGTAGCCCCTAGGGGCACTCAAATGTTATAGGCTGTATCTCCTCTATCTCTCTTTACATTACTATTTTTATTTATTCTTTCCTGCCTTACATACTCGGTACTTTATTCGTACTGATGTCCCTTTTGCCTGGGGAGGCTGCGTTTCATGCCCTCAGGTCCCACTATACAGGTTAACATTCCTCCTAGTAGGCTATCATCTCAGCGGAACGTGTTGGTGCACTCCAATTGCTATGGAGTTACCTATTTGGTCAGTATGATATGGACATGTACTGATTGGTATGGCGGGGCCCTGTCCTGACCTTTAAATGTTTATGTACTCTAAGAGGCTTGTAGACGGATTTCATGTACATGGATACTTGTATGGTCTTGTCGGCCTATGTTTTGAGTATACAAATGATCATGTCGGCCTTATAGGCCCGTATGTCACATGTATAAGATTTTATATCATGTAGGGTCATCCTATGTCTAGCATTCCCTTATGTTTTATTCTTGTTATCTCATGACACCCTTTCCGGCTCATTTACCCATGATAGTATGATAAGAAATATATGTTACGTTGCTACTCAGTTGAGTAAGGCACCGGGTGCCCGTCGCAGCCCTTCGTTGTGGGTCGTGACACAAAGTGCCCAGTGATTCTGGGATTCACGATGCTAGAGGTGACATTAGCAATGCTGGCCATCGCCACCTCCTGAACAGCCATGTGTTGTTCCTCTTCCATGTTCACATGAAAATGAACAAGTGCCTGAAGATTATTTGTATCTTTTGCTTCCCTCAACCTCCTATGAAATGTTCTCTCAAGTTTGGGGTCAAAGCCATTGAGTCTATCCTGGCTTCTGACCCTACGCATTCAATCAAATTTTCTAAGATTAGAGAAACGATCAAGTAATGTTATACACTTATACTAGACGAAATAAACAATTAAAGCAAAAACTAGAAAATAGTCAATATTCAATTCCCCAGCAACGGCTCCAAAAATTTGTTGCTCCCAAACGTGCATGCAAGTATATGTGGTCGTACAAGTGACTAGGTATATTCCTATCTTAACCACAAATCTCCCCCCAAGAGTTAATATCATGATCTCTTTAGTTCTTCTCTAATCTATACATGGCTTTCCCAAGCATAACATATAGATAGTAAATAGAACCGAACTGCTGGCCAGACAATTAAGCAATTAATCACAGAATTAAAGAAACAACCATATATTAGTAAATTATAATCAAGGTTAAACTAACATTAAACAACAATATTCATGGCTAAATCATAACCCCAGAACAATGGATTTTTAGCCATTCATGATAATAGCAAACAATTTCATAAGTGTTGAATAATTAAATATACTAAGAAAAAGATGAAGAAGACTGAGATCTCTTTGATTCCGAATGTTTCTCATGTGTATTCTCCCTCAAAAGTGGCTCCACCCCCTCACAAATAAGTTTAGTCTTGCTTTTATACTTGTTGGGTAGGTCTAGGACCGAAATAATCATGTCCCAGGCGAATCTAAACAAGATTCATACCACCAGCTCCCTTCCCAATGCTAGGTGCCCTTCTTGGCACTTTGGATTTTTTGGCTACTAGTTTTGGCGCCACAGGTAGCCAAGGGCGCTGCCTGTGGCGCTGCAATGTCCAATTTTCCGGTTTTCGTCGATTTTGGCTCTAATTTCATACAATTCGCCCCCAATTATTCCCGGATCATTCGTACACATAAAACACCTCAAATTAATATAAATCAACACATTTCATATCCTAAATCCATGAAATAAAATTAAGATATGAGGCGATATACATATAAATATATATACTTTAGGCTAAGCATCTGCTGCCATGGGTCACGCATTGAAGATTTAGAGGCACTATCTCTATGGTGTGTGTTTTTAGATATTTACTGATCATCATAGCCTCCAACACTTGTTCAAGCAGAAGGATCTCAATTTGAGGCAACATAGATGGTTAGAGCCGCTAAAGGACTATTATATTACCATTTTATACCATCCGGGAAAGGCCAATGTTGTGGTTGATGCCTTGAGTAGAAAGGTAGTGAGTATGGGTAGTCTTGCATTCCTTTCTATTGGTGAGAGACCCCTTGCAATTGATGTTCAGGCTTTGGCTAGCCAGATTGTGAGATTGGATAGTTTGGAGCCCAATTGGGTCCCAGCCTTTGCGGTTTCTCGGTCTTCCTTATTCGATCACATTACAGAGCACCAATATGATGATCCTCATTTGCTTATCCTCAAGGACAGGGTTCAGTACGGTGATGCTAGAGATGTGACTATTGGTGATGATGGGGTATTAAGGATGCAAGGCCTGATATGTATGGCCAATGTGGATTAGTGTCACGCCCCGAACCTGGGGGGCGAGACTGGCACCTAGTGCCTCACATACCCTTGTGTACCAACTTGCAAATAAGCGAACCTGAACATATGATGTCATACTTTGGCCATGGTCCACATTGCAAGATTACTGCGAATGCTTACTAAATGTTAATATATAACTGGGCCGACAAGGATGTCATAACTATTACAGCTCACAAACCAACCAAATATACATACAAGGCCTGCAAGCCCAACATATTACACTAACTGATATGATATATCTACAAGCCTCTACTGAAGGATATAGTGTGATCGGAACAGCTCCCCGACCTAATCATAACATATATACATATATATCAAGATGTACATAAGGTTCTAGACCCGAAAACTCTGAAAGGCGTGGAGCTTACCGATCAAGCTGAACTTGGAAAACACTTATTGAGGAGGTTTACCCGTCTGTCTGTCTGACCTGCACGCACGAAATGCATGTGCCCATAGAAAAGGGACGTTAGTACGAAATAATGTATTGAGTATGTAAGGCAATATACTGAAAGCTGAAACGGAGCTGATAATATAATAATTGCAAGTAGCTGGAAGTCAAAGATAATCTGAAGATATGCTTACCTGCTGATACTGACTCAACTCTCTCAATATAGTAAGTAAAATAGTTGTCCGGCCCTATAAGGCTCGGTATACATATAACTGCTCTGCCCTAGTAGGCTCGCTCATAGGCGCTTAGCCATACTAGGCTCTGTATCTCGACCAACTGGGCTCGCTCATAGGCACTCGGCCACAGTAGGCTTGGTATATAACTTACAATAGGAGCTTGCCCATCGATTATAGCTCGATGGTAGTGAAAATACTTTTAATACTGTATATATGTAAATTCTCTACTCTCTTGACTGGAAGAATAAAATACTCGACTGAATATAAAGTCTCGATAAACAGAATATTATAACTTACAAAACTAGGAAAATATACGCAATTTGCGAGACTAGAAAAATATACGTAAATTCCGGGATATGATTTTTTCTATATGACTCGTTATCAAACTTGTGTAATTAAGATATCATGATAAAATGAAGGAAAAGCTTAGCCTTAACATACCTGTCCCTGAAATTATTTGAACGAATCTGCTTATGCGAAATGTGAACGAAATTACACCTTAATTCCTTGACGAATTTGTTCTGGCTTGAACGATTTTGAACCAAATAATGGATTTAAATTTTTAAGCTTGTTCCAGTGTTTTGAAGCTTCTGTTTCCTAGTGTTTGATTTCCAACTAAGGTAATGAAATGAAGCTAAAGGCTTCTAAATGAAGCTAAGTTCAGATTCTTGGATAAGACTTTTCTAAGTCTTTCTAAGACTTTAACCTTAAGCTTTTGTCAAATGATTTACATGTAGCCAACTAGAACAATGACTACTTAGTCATTGTCTAGGCTTTGTGGCTCTTTGCTAGGGGGGGGGGGGGGGGGGTTAATTATTAATTATTTATCCACTTATTAGTTAACTGAATAATGTTCTGTTACCTGGTAATTAATCAATTATCCGCATAATTTAAAAATTACCACAAATTACTTAAAATTCTATTTATTTTTAAAATATTGCATAAATACTTTATATATTATACTACCATGGTCATATGGTGCCTTGCATGGTACTAGTTCATAATTATCGAGTATTATCGCTCGACCCGTATTTTATTCCAAATCGACAACCTTCAATGAAACTCATTTTCTTTAATTCGTGTATCTTTTACCCTTCATGGCACTTACTTATTACTTGCTATAAATAGCATAGTCCTTATAATATCTAGTTAATCTTTTACTTGGACTGATGTCAATTACTTTACGACAAATTTAATGTACAATACTTCAGGGTTCAACATCGTCATAACTTAATACTGTGAAGCGCGACATCACCATAATGTAATATTGCTGGTCGTAACATCATTGTAATATATTACTGCAGAGCATAACATCGACATAATACTGTGGGACGTAACATTATTACCCCCTTTGGAACATTCGTCCTCGAATGTTGACTGATGCACTTATCATTTTTATAACTTATATCTTCTGAATACTTTAGAACTTCCCTTGCTATCTAGGCGACTATTCTATGAATAAGTCAAAAATCCAGGCATTCACCCCTTAGGCCTCCTTCTCACACCACAACTTGTAGTCTAAATCCTTCCAATCTCGTAACTGTTACTACCTTTCATCATGCAGCCTGTACAATTTTGACCTTATAAGTGTGCCCAATCTCTAGGTTTTATATGTAGATCTTGATAAGATGTCCCTTGTGGCATCTTTGAGTATACTGAAGTTCTTCACTCGGTATTTTGTTGAATTCACGAATATTGCTATATCTCATCGCATAGGTACGTTTAGCTACTCTCGTTGCTTATTTCATATGTATAAATTTAAGTCATTTAATGCTTCCTCATTACTGCTCATCTTTAGAATGATGGCCTAATCTCATCTCATACTTTGTGACTTTTGTCCATCTATTATTGATTCACCTTAATATTGATCTACAATATACCACTGATAACTTGAAATTTCTTACGTAATACTTTGCCCCTAGGGCTTACGTTACCCCGAGGAATATTCGAAGTGATTCCCATAATCGTATTTCATAGTGTCTCAATGTGATTCACCTTATGGGGTATTCTAATTTCATGCCGCCAGCGAAATCTTTTCTCCTTCTCTTCTCTTTCATTTTTTTTCAAATCATTATTCAAACGAAGGCCCAAACGTCATCATGTATCTGTCATAATTATACCCTCATTTTTTACCAGGTCAACATTTCATTCCTTCTAAATGCTATTAATTTTAGACTCCTTTGAGTTCATTAAAGCTATAGATGCTCTATACTGAGCGCTCTTGCGTGCATACGAACGCATGGAAGGAATTCAAAGAGTTACATTTCAAGCTAAATCAAGGACGCAAGATAAGAATTCAAGAACGTGAAGTTTTCCTAAAGGTTCTACAGCCTCTTATGGATAAATAAAGACGTCTCTGTACCGATCTGCGAGACTCTGCTAAACCTGCTCATAACTCGTGAGACCTATGTAACCTAGGCTCTGATACCAACTTGTCACAACCCCAAACCTGATCCGTTCGTGATGGAACCTCTCATGAAGACAAGACCAGCCGACACAATTCCCAAATCAACCATTTTCCATTTAAAAATGGGTTTTATACCATTTATAACCATTAATCTCATAATGAACATTTAAAGGAACAATGCAGAATAATTACACAAGCCCGACATCGGGGTGTCACTAGTCACGAGCATCTACCAAGGTTTGAATACAACAAAACAGTCAAGTGTACTAAGTATAGAAATGGAAATGAGATGAAGAAATAGTGTTGCGAACGTCGTGCAGCCACCTTGTTAACTCTGATGACTCCGCGTCTGAGCAATCAATACCCTCTATCGGGTTCTGAAATACCTGAATCTGCACACGAGGTGCAGGGAGTAATGTGAGTACTCCAACCCAGTAAGTAATAAGAGTAAATAAAGACTGAGCAGTAGGAAACAATGAATCCACATTCATGATAACTCAATAAGCACACAGGTTGCTAATTCAGAATGCGAGTCGATCGTCTTATTAAAATCCAGCCTTTTCGTAAAAATCATTTGAAAATGCTTTCCGACAGTTTCAGTAGGGGTTCAATATGATTTATAATAAAAAGAGATAAAAAACCATAATCGGCCCCCCGGTCAAAACATAGTTCATAAATAGCCCCTCGGGCAAAACAAAAATCATAAACACCTCATAACATGAAAATCTCAGTGGAAATAACAAATCCAAATCAGTGATTAAATTATGAATATCTCATAAACCCCAACTTAAATGGAAGTTGTTCTAAAACATTTGTTCAACACTTTCGACAGAGGCTCAATATAAAGATGAGTGAAAACAGTCAATAAATCAACATATTCGATAAAAGCTCATTTCAGAGAGGAGTGCAAATCAATAAGTTCATAAAGAGGCCCCTCAAGTAAAGCATCACTTATATGCATGTATATATCTATCGCCCCTCGGGCAAGCCTCTCAATTACTCGTGACTCAACTCTTACCAATCAGCACTCACGTTCAGCACTCACACTCAATAGGTACCATATAGTAACAACTGCAGCGCACAACCCGATCCATATATCTCGTCGATGAAGCTCACTGGGGGTGTGCATACTCCGGAGGGGCTCCTAGAGCCCAAGCGCTATATCGCTGCGCGCGTGCAGCCCGATGCAACATATCGCTGCGGCGTGTAGCCCGATACATATAAGTATCGTTGCGACATGCAGCCCGATCCATATATATATTGTTGTGGCGTGCAACCCGATCCATAACTATATAATCCTCACAACCAGGCTCTCGGCCTCTCTCAGTCATTAACCTCACAATCAGACTCTTGGTCTATCTCAGTCATCAACCTCACGATCACTCGGACCATCAGTAAAATAGGGAACTCAGCCCAAACAGTTTTCATATTTTTAAGAAATAAAGTGATAAACCAGATTTAAACAATAAACAGGTAAAATACGACTGAGGATATGCTTTCAAAACAAATAAAGTGAGGAAAAATAGTGGAAGCGCCCCTAAGGGTCTCAGCAGGTTGGCACAAGGCCCAAAACATGGCATACAACCCAAAATATAATAACATCAACCAATTAACTATCAATTACGCATTAAAATAATCGTTCGAAATGGACTAAGTCACAATCCCCAGTGGTGCTCTACCCCACACTCGTCATCTAACGTGTAAGTCACCTCAACATAGCACAACGATGTGTAATCCGGTGTTTCAAACCCTCAGAACAGCATTTACAATCATTACTTACCTCGAACCGGCTAAATTTATAGCTCGCGACACCCTTTCCCCTCAAATAGGCCTCCACGCGCGTCGAATCTATCCAAAATCAGAACGAATACGTCATTATATGCTAAGGGAACAAAGCCCAAGCGAAAACAAATCGAAAAATGCCAAAAATCCCGAAATTAGTAAAACCCAAGCCCTGGGACCACTTCTCGAAACTCAGAAATTTTCACATCAATAGATTCCTTATCACCGCACGAGGTCATACATACCAAAAGTTCTCAAATCCAACCCCAAATGGTCTTCCAAATCCCCAATTAAAATTCCTAAAATTTTAAGCCCTAGTTCTTCCATTTTTAGCTTAAGTTCCATGAATTTCTAGGTTGATTTCACAATAGAATCAAGTTTTAGGTTCAAAAAATCTTACTTCCAATCGGTTCTCCTTGAATCCCTCTTTAAGTTCCTTCAAAAATCTCTCCAAAATGATCAACAATGGGGGAAATGAACCCCAAAATCGCGGATAAAGTGACTTAAAACATTCTGCCCAGGTCTGACCCTTCCTTCTTTGCGAACACGATCAGTGCCTCGCGTTCATGAAGCACAAACTTACGTTGACCAACTCTTTCCCTACGCAAACGCGTCACACCAAACGTGATCGCGATGCTTCTGCCTCCTACACCTTCGTGAATGCGACAACCTTACGCTATCGCGATGAACAAAATACCTTGGACCCCAATTTACTCTACGCGATCGCGAGTGCCTTCTCGCGAACGCGATGCACTGCTTCCCATCCTTTCGTGAACGCGAAGGCTTAATTCTGGCCTTCGTCAAATCCTTCTACGCGAACGCAAGGCTCCACTCGCGAACACGAAGAGATAATTATCTACAACAACTGAGCAAATTTTTCTGCAACTTTCAAACATCAAAATAGTTTCATTGACCACCTGAAACTCACCCGAGGCCCCGGGGACCTCAACCCAAAGCACCAATACATCCTAAAACCTTGTTCAAACTTGCTTCAATCATCAAAACACCTCGAACAACACCAAATCCACCAATTCACATCGAATTCAAGCCTAAGTTTTCTAAAAACTTTCGAAATACGCTTTTGATCAAAAACCCAACCAAACCACGTCCGAATGACCTGATATTTTGCACACACATCCCAAATGACATAACGAAGTTGTAGCAACCCTTGGAATTCCATTCTGACCTCTATATCAAAAGCTTACCTATCCATCGGAAAATGCCAAAATCTCACTTTAGCCAATTCAAGCCTAAACCTTCCACGGACCTCCAAAATGCATTTCGATCACGCTCCTAAGTCCCAAATCACCTAACGGAGCTAACGAAATCATAAAATTCTGATCCGAGATCATATACAAGCAAGTCAAATATTGGTCAAACCTTTCGAATTTCAAGCTTCAAACTAGGAACTATTCTTCCAAATTCATTCTGATTTTCCTGAAAACCAAAACCTACGATTTAAATAAGTCATAATTCATCTCACGGGGCTAGTCATGCCCAAGAACTGGTGAGCAAAGTGCAAAAATTCAAAACAACCGGTCGGGTCGTTACAACAACACTATAAGAATTGTATTTTCTACTTGAATCAACTTTTCTGTTCAAGTTGGTATGTAAAAACTTCTATTTCGCCTTAGAAATCTAATATATATGATAGAGGGACTGATTCTTAGCTTAATCATAAAGAACAACACGAAATCTGAGGTTAATTACCTTTGAAGAACCCTCAAAAATAGCCACAAGATGAAAAACTACGATCTAGCATTAGATTCATGTTTTTATCTTAGGATTTCACCCTAGAATCATGGAGGAATCCTTGGAGAGCATTTAGGTGAGTTTAGGAACTGTTGTGAATGAGAAAATGAGTTAAAATGACATATAATTGACTTAAATACAAGCTAAAGCTTTACACCGACTTTATGGGTCCCATGGGAGCTGCTTGCGCAGTCTCGTAAAAATACAAATGTCTCTCTACTCCGATGTCGTATCGATGAACGGTTAAATGCGGCAGAAACTAGACTCGTAGATATTCAATTTGGTAGGTATATCACCCCATAATTCCAAGTATATTTGGATAAAAGCTCAGCTACATTTAACCTAATTTTCCGCACATTTATGAATGTAACTTGTGATGACCTTTGCCAACTTTTGTTTTACCACTTGCTTGATTTCAAAACCTAACACACATTTATCATACAACTAAAATAACTCATAACATAACCTCATTATCATGTAAAGAACCATAGCCTCACCCTAAGGTATATGTTATAACATTCCAAACTTGTCGACTATCGACGAAACTTATTTTCTTCAATTGGTTTAGCTTCTAAGCTTTCCAACCCTCTTGGTACTCGTTATTCATGATCTTAAATATTAGTAAACTCCAAGGTAACATGATTAACTTAGTTTATATTCTTCAAAATATAATCTTATTTCTAAGTTTATATCAATTGACTTACGACGTACTCTCACGCACGAAAATATGGGGTGTGACATCATTCTCCCCTTGGAACATTCATCCTCGAATGTTGACTGATGCACTTAGCCGTCTCTTAAGCAATAGCTCTTACGAATACTTTAATATTGTCTTTTCCCTCTAGGGAGTTGTTCAGTTAATAAATCTGAAGGCTAGGGCATCCCTCCTCCCTTTAGGCCTCTTTCTCACACCATGACTTGTGGTCTAAATTCTTCCAATCTCGTAACTATTTCTACCTTCTTTCATGCAGCGTGTGCGATTCTAAACTTGAATGTGCGCCTATGCTACTCTATTCTCCTTTTTCCGTCAGCTTTTAACTAATATCTAGGACTCACTTTATGAACATATGTAGTACAATGACAAGCTATAGGTGTACTAAAGTTCTTCGTTCGGTACTTTGTTGAACTTACGACTTTTTCTATATCTTGTTTCATAGCCTCAATTATCTATACTTATTGCTTATCTAAGCCATTTAAGGCTTCCTTATTACTGTTCATCTAAAGGATGGCATCATAATCTCCTCTCATACCTTGGAACTTTTATCCATTTATTGCTGATTCGCCTTAATGTTGATCTATGATCCCCCACTGATAACTTGAAACCTCTTATGTAATACATTGTCACTAGGGCTCACGTGTCATCAGGGAACATCTGAAGTGGTTTTCCTGATAAACCTAGGGACAATACTATACTTCAATAACAATATTTCATAGCATCCCAATTTGATTCATCTTATGGGGTTTTCTAATCTCGTGCAATTTATGAAATCCCTTTTCGTTAAATCATTACTCAATCAAAGGCCTAAACATTATCCACTAATCTATCACAATTTCACCCTTTTTCTACTACCAAGGTAGCATTTCATCTCTTCTAATTTCTCCAAGTCCTAGACTCCTCTGAATTCATTCAGGATGTACCGAGCTTTCTATAACTTACGGAAACCATCAGCTCTCTTGTTTTGATGGGCATAATCCCAAAGCCTTTCCTATTGTTGTCACCATCTCACTCACCTTTTCTTATCCTTACTCCTATCTACCTAAAATCGTGTCGCTCTATGATACTCTATCTTGAGACCTACACATATCTATTTATATTACTCACAACCTTCCTTTAACTTGCTAGCACCATAGATTTAATTTCGTGCCTTCTCAGTTTTCTTTAAATGTATGTAATTACTTTTCCTGGTCGTTCTACCATTTGTTGCATGAATACTTGGCTTATCTTATTGCTCACGAATGTTTGAATTTCCTATAACTCATATTATCTCAAATATCACTTTTGGTTTTTTATCTTCCCATTCATTAGTCACGATAGGTGCCACTTTATTATGGAGTGCATACATTATTGTAGTGAGACTATTATTACAAGATCATTTCTTCTTCAGGTCGATATGCTTTGGTTGAAGCCTTCTTCCTTATTTCCACAACTAGCCTTTCATTATAGTACTTAGGGGAGATACTCTGACTCTTGTAAAGTTGTGAGCTTATTATATCATATACCTGAAGGAATTGTTGATGTTCTTACTCACCTATAATTATCCTTAGTTACCTACCTCCGTGCCCCTGTGCTCGTAGGGTTGCTTCTAAACTGAAATTTTGACTATCTCCCTAGTGACACTTTCTTTAACCTCGGTAACACTTATACAGTACCTTTAACTACCCCAAATCCTATCTGAATATTTCTCAAGGGTCACGATGTCATTATATCTACGGGACTGAATTCACTATGTTGGGGTTCTGTCACGACCCAAAATCCACTAGTCGTGATGGTACGTAACCCAACCCGCTAGATAAGCCAATTAATAATTATCCATTTCCATTTAACTTAATAATCCATTAAACAAAGTAATTATCTAAATCTTATACATTTTTCATGGACTGGTAGTACAAATCATGTGCTTCTAAACGTAGAGATTTCAAAACTGACAGGAAACAAATACATCTTCTGTTTGAAAAGTATATAAACAGAGTTATATATTCTAAGGCTACCGTGAACAAGAGGCAGCTACAGCAGGAACATAGGCACGCCATCAAATCCAGCAACCATCGAACGCAACAACATCGGCATCCGGGATCTGCACATAATGTGCAGAAAGTGCAGTATGAGTACAACCGACCCCATGTACTCAAAAAGTAACAAACCTAACCTCAGGTTGAAAGCAGTGACAAGCTGGAACATAGGTCGGGCCAACACAAATAACCAACAACAGTTGGTACAACGTAGAGCAGATAAAGAAGGAAATACTATCAGAGGTAAAAATGTTCAACTTTTACATAGTTTTCCAAAAATATTTTTTCTTTTTAAGAATATCAGTGAAAACTTAAATTCTTTATCGAAATCATTGAAATATCATGAGATAGTTTGAAAACTGTAATTTTCCTAAAAGATCCTTTCCACAATAGGTAAACATATTTCCTTTCCTTTTCAAATAACAAGTGTGAAATACCACTATATTCCCACATACCAATGTGTAAAAGTCATGAATGATGTGATAGCGTACAACATGAGGAAAAATGCATCTCTATGCATGTATGTCATATATGCATGTCAATGCCATGTATCTCAGAGATGAATCATGTACTCACACTCTCAAAGTACTCAACCTTACTGTATCACACTTTCCACTCATCATACTTAACCACTTGATACTGTATATGGCCTATACGACCCAAGGAAGATCCATCATAGTATATATATATACATCACCGACCATCAGTCACTCAGTACCGAGGAAGGCCAATCTGGGCCCATAGAGAAGATCCATCTCTAGGTGTACAAATGCTTCAGACAAGATCCATGTCCATGGAAGATCCATCCCTCAAAATAATCAACCGCGCCCACTGTGGCTGTGCAGACTCCGGAGAGGTTCCTACGGCCCAAGCTCTATAACAAGTCAATCATGGCATAAATCAATTAGTCCCTCGGCCTTACTTAAAAATCAATAAAACTTGTTGCGGCGTGCAACCCGATCCCATAACTATCACTCATAATCAGGCTCTCGACCTCACTCGATCATCAATCTCTCAGTCTCACCCACAGGCTCACAATGTCATGGAATCTGACCTGGAACAATGATATGATGCATCAGTAAGTAACAACTGAGACTGAGATATGATATGAATGCATGGATGTGACATAGTATGGAATATCAATGAATTCAATGAGATGACAGCAAGAAATGACCACTATGGTCCCAACAATATCAGCATAAAACCTAAATATGATATGTAGCATAATGTACAACTCGTTTACTTTATCACGTAGTGAAAACAAAGATATAAACAAAATAGGGCCACTATTAAGTGCCCTGGAAACAACAGAGTCATAATTCACAAGGTGCATGCCCACATGGCCGTCACCTAGCATGTGTCACCTCAACACCAATCACATAACACATAAATTCGGGGTTTCATACTCTCTGCACTAAGTTTAAAAGAGTTACTTATCTTAAACAAGCCAATTCCTACATCGAGCAAGCCTAGTGATACTCCAAAAATGCCATCACACGCGTTCTGACCTCCGAAAAGCTCGAAACTAATAAGAAACAACTCTAATACATCAAACAATGCTAAAGGAACCAATCCCAAATGAAAAAGGATGAATCTTTAATCAAAAGCCCAAAATCGGCCAAAAGGCCCAACCCGGGCCCGCACCTCGGAACCCGACAAAACTACAAAATTCGTCAACCTATTAAATTGCGAGTTCAACTATACTAGTTTCACTCAAATTTGACTTTTAATCGGTGTTTAAGACTCAAAAATTCATATTATGAAACTTTAGGCCAAAACCCCCAATTTCTTATTTAAAATTCATCAGCCAAAAGCTAAAATCGAGGATAGATTCACGAAATATAATAAAAACTGAGTAAAAAATACTTACCCCAATTCATATGTTGAAAAGCGCCTCAAATATTGGCCAATTCCGAGCTCCCCAACTCAAAATATTTTAAATGCACAAAACCCTCATTTTAACACTGTGTTGCCTCGTTTCTTATGTCAAAAAATCTCGAAACTCACTTTGGATACCTCCAATAGATTTCTTGTGAAATTCTAGTCAAGTTAGGCTCTTGAATCACTCCATTTGACCTTATATTGAAGGAGATATGTTTGTTTCAATATTTAAAAATAATGTAGATTTTTAAATACGCAGTCAGTGGGAATTTCGTAATTAATCTGAAAAATCTAGCAACCCAATTCTTAGTAAAATGACCATAAAATCCTCATACAATGTCCAAATTTGACGATTCTTTTTGCTATGACTTCATAATTATGATACGGATCTAATGCTTCAATCAAAACAGAAATCAGAGCTCATTCATTCAATGTGGTACCATTTATGCTTGAAGAAGCGACGTTAAAACATAAGAAAAACGAGCGCAACACAACCCAATACCCGAAACTCACCTGAGCCCCTCGGGACCCCGTCAAAACATAACAAAAAGTTCCATATCATAGTACGAACCTACTCGAGGCCTCAAAACACACATAACAATATCAAAACGACGAAATGCACCTCAAATCAAACTTAATGAACTTTCAATTTCCAAAAACTCACGCTGAAACATATCAAATCAACTCAGAATGAACTCAAATTTTTTACACAAGTCCTAATACATCATACGAAGCTACTCGTGCCAACAAACTACCGAGCAAAGTGCAAATGCTCAAAATGACCGGTCGGGTCATTATATTCTCCCCCACATAAACATACGTTCTTCTTCGAACGTGCCTAGAGTTGTTCCAAAAGCCATCAAATCGCCGAGTAACCTCGCTATGCACGTACCCGGGGATGAACACACGTTACCCTATCCCATATAGATCTGATAACACAACATGACTGAAATTTCTTTATAAGATCAGAATCTCGCTTCTACACACTGTATAAGTCTGAATAAGTTGTATCAAGCCATATCCATAACCCAAGATGTAATCACATGATATACCACATAACTCAAACACCCATAACGATAACTTCTAATCACAGTAGCTCCCCAAAACAACCTAATACCGATAATAAACCTCTTATCAAACAAAGCCTTGCTCTAACACCTTCATATGATGCCAATGATGAAAGAAACATGTAGAAACTCATAACCATTCGTTAGACCAACAAGTTGTGGAACTCCCTCTCCTTTGATAGGAACTATAACAAATTTCTAAGCTGATCAGCATCAATATCCTTCCAAATATACCACAATCTGATCCAATAGCACCCGTTCTATGTTCGATGACCTCATCCCATCCAACATAATCAATCTAGTGACATGACACATTAATACAACTTAAAGCCATAACATGTGCAACCCGTGCACCAAATAGCAACATTCCAAATGTACTCAATCCTGGAAATGCCTAAAACGAGAGGATTGTCCCGACAGCTTAACAAGTACCATCACAACACCGTGATAAGAGCCTAGCACACCGTAGAACCAAAACAAATGAATCCCACACAAATGATCGTATCTCAATATAACTTTGCTGCAATGCGTGACCCTATCCAAACGTCGGTCCAATTTATATTCCTCGAGCCGCCTTGCTCAAAATCAATAACCACACGAAATTTGACATCAAGTAACCAAAGTGCATTACCATAACCACGGAGAGCAAATAACACAATACCACGACCCGAAAAGGACATATCCAATGCGCAATAAATCATGCAATACCCAAATACTCATCCCGCTCAAATCCCGATATGAAGCCCAAATAGAACTGCACCATGTGTGCATATAACCAACGAATCACAGCCCTCTGCATAGAAGAGTAACTCACAGATCATATCAGAACACAAATAAACTTAATAACAACCGAATGGCACATCCCTCAACAATAACAGTTCTGAGCAAACCAATCAGACTTGGTGCAGAACATAGATCCATATCAAGCCTACCAATGAACCCCAAATCAACTCTCATCACCCACAATAGATAAATAACCCTCTAAAAGTCCACAATGGCTGAACCACAACACATACTATCCTCTAGGTAGCTTTGGCCATATTTTAACAGTCCACAACAATGAAATAATCTACTCCTGAGAACTCCCAGTCTCCAAATTCGTAGAACACATGAATCACCATATCTGATCTCAACTCCACCGCCTGAATGTCTAACACATCTCTCATATACGATCATCCCACGAGGAATACTTCTATAATTCTTATGTGCCACAAAGAAAAATTTGAACACCAACAGTCAATCAACTAGGAGAGTGTCGCAATACCAATGAAGTATCCATAAATCAAAACACATCCCCCCTTATTCTCATCAAGCCATACCAAATAGTAATACTATTTACCTAGTCATCTGAAACTGTCCATGTTGCCTAAGGACTCATGACCTCCCCTTCAAAATTGAACCGTGATATTACACCTGCAAATCTCAATCCTACACAACACACTGCATATACTATGCCATCATACAAAAAAATACGAGAACTTCATAATCCACTCTGAGTCACAAGCAACTACTCACTAGATTAGCTAAGAACTTTACATTTGATTTCATCCGAAGAAAATCACTACATATCACATGCTCTTCACGCTAGTAAAAAATATACTCCTCGAACCGTGGTAGAAACTACTAAGATCTTTTCAAAACCCATTTGCACATAATTAAGCCATTAGAACTAAATCTCTCTAATTCAACCAAGCCACGCAGGTCACCAAATACCCAAGATCATTGCCATGAAACACCTGTAGAAACCCACCACATCATAAGCACCCAAAGAACCGATAATATCTATTACCATGCCGATCCAACCTATTAGTAAACTGTCTTATTTCTCTGAGTCCCTTTTGAATTACATTCACATTGATACTTCTCCTCGCCATAATACCACAATCCTCAACCAAGACTCACCACACGAGACCCTAGAATAAAACTGCACCGCCCTAAGGCTCATAAGTTGTTGAATGCTCTCTTAAGCACCCTAAAAGTACCATAATCGAGATACCCGCTCTAAAAAGACCTTCTGTGAATTTAAAGATGTTAATTTTTACCTTCCTAATACTGAATGTAGAATCCAAAATGATAAAGAAATACTGCGAGGCTCGACACCATCCAATGTAACTCTCAGCTTCTAGCCATACACAAATCTGCAACATTCTCAATTGTCACATATAAATCTTGAATTCACTAGAACTATTCTCGAGAGTCATACACTCTGCTCAAATCTCAATTAGACTGATCAAACGGACCTAACGACCTCTGCCCCATTAAACTCCAACACCCAAGTAACCCCCACCTTAATGCAACCCGATAATTTTTGCTCCACGCATATTACATCCTTCACGAATAACAACTCAAATCATTCCATGATTCTCATATACCCATAAAGCCTAATACAACTCGTATCCAGAAAGACCCTTACTCGAGTCATCCTTGATCTCAACCTCTACAAGTCATAACTGATTCACCAGTATACGTCGAACTGAAACTAATACGACATATAGTTGTGCCATTAACTTATCAATAGCATATTCCCCACTTGGCTTAAAGCCATAGATCAAAGCACACAAAAACTCACAATGCTCAAAATCTATTATTGCCATAATACCATAGTGAGATTCAACTAAATCCTTCATAAGCTCATGCAACACAAACCGTCTCATATTTCAAATCATTGGCAAATCTTGCATTCACCCTTGTAACAGTCAATCTCACTCCCATAAGTGATCCAAACTCAAATTGCAACACATATATTTCACTGGTAAAAGAGAACTCCCAATAACAACATAAGGATCACTCAAACCTCAGGACACCCCGCAGGAGATAACCCACCTGCTTTGGCTCAAGCTGACCTCTCTCTATACCCTTCCACAGTCATAAACATTACGCAATCACTTAATCACCTGAGTCTAAACTCATATCACTACATGAAATCTCCTTCACTCCTCAACTAAACAACATGAAAAGATCCTTCAACACACCCATAACTCGAGGCTATACCTCAAATCAATATGGAAATCAAGCACCAAATAGTTCTTTCTACACCTCGATCAGACCCTTCTCGTCACATTCAAATCATATGAACACATCTTGCAGTCACATCATACTCATCACATAGCCATCCAACCACAAATTTCCATTAATAGGGACATTACTGGACATATAAATCCAAAAGCCCATGTTCACACAATTAATATCTCAGTGCTCAAGCTACAGTCATATCCCAGCCTCAAGTCCTACAAACTTGCCCATCATCACCATACCAAAATCATATCTCGCACCTCTTTCATAGAATCACAAGTCGTCGATGTAAAACTGATATTGAGCGCTCATGTGCGCATGCGAGTGCATGGAAGGAATTCAAAGGATTACGCTTAAAGCTAAATCGATATCGCACGATAAGGAAAGAAATATGTGAAGTATATCCTAAATGTCCTGTAGCCTCTCGAAGATAGGTATAGACATCATCATACCGATCCGCAAGACTCTACTAGACACTTGCTCATGACTTGTAGAACCTATGAACCTAGAGCTCTGATACCAATCTGTCACGACCCAAAATCCACTAGTCGTGATGGCACCTAACCCAACCCGCTAGGTAAGCCAATTAACAATTATCCATTTCCATTTAACTTAATAATCCATTAAATAAAGAAATTATCTAAATTTTATACATTTCCCAAGGATTGGTAGTACAAATCATGAGCTTCTAAAAGTAGAGATTTCAAAACGGATAGGAAACAAACACATCTTTTGTTTGAAAAGTACATAAATAGCGTTATATAATCTAAGGCTACCTCGAACAAAAGGTAGCTACAATAAGAACGCAGGTACGCCATCAAATACAGCAACTATCGAACGCAACAACCATCGGCATCCAGGATCTGCACTCAATATGCATGAAGTGCAGTATGAGTACAACCGACCCCATGTACTCAAAAAATAACAAAGTTAACCTCAGGTTGAAAGTAGTGATGAGCTGGAACATAGGTCGGGTCCAACACAAATAACCAACAACAGTTGGTACAACGTAGAGTAGATAAACAAGGAAATACTCTCAGAGGTAAAAATATTCAACTTTTACACAGTTTTTCGAAAATAGTTTTGCTTTTCAAGAATATCAGTAAAAACCCAAATCCTTTATCGAAATCATCAAAATAAAATGAGATAGTTTGAAAACCGTAATTTTCCTGAAAGATCCTTTCCACAATAGGTAAATATATTTCCTTTCCTTTCCAAATAAAAAGTGTAAAATACTACTCTATGCCCACATACCAATGTGTAAAAATCATGAATGATGCGATATTGTACAGCATGAGGAAAAATGCGTCTCTATGCATGTGTGTCGTATATGCATGCCAATGCCATATATCTCAGAGATGAATCATGTACTCACACTCTCAGAGTACTCAACCTCACTATATCACACTTTCCACTCGGCATACTCAACCACTTGATATTGTATATGGACTATACAACCCAAGGAAGGTCCATCCTAGAAGGCGAAATACATAGATTACCCCCGAGCTATGTACCAAATCCTTGTTACACACTTTTTGCAAACGAAAATAACTTTACACACTCAACCTTTACAGACTGTTCCTAATACACACCACTTTTTTCTTGACCAGTTTTTCAAAACATGTATAATGTCATGCTCCAATGAGATAGTGACACGTGTCATTAACGTATTAAAAAAATAAAAAACTTTAAATTATAAATAAACCCATCTTCTTCATCAAATATACCACCATGGCTGCCATCTCTTCGACTCCCATTCAGATTTCTCTACATCTGCTAGTTCTATTTTCACCTCATTTTCTCCATTATCTTTCTTACCTTCTTCTTCTTCGTTATTTTCTTTTCGAGCAGGTGATTCCCAAAATTGATTATCAAGATCCGCCATTTTCATAGGATTAGATCAACATCTCATTATAAGTAAACCATTTTTAGGCGGAATGAAAATGCTTACTCTGGCTTTCTCCTCTTCCGCTACTTTTAATTCCTTCATTTCAACAGTATTCTCAATATCCCAAAAAAAATCTCTAATTAATTTGGACAAACCCAGAAAATCCCTCTCCACCTTTAAAATTCCAAAGACCATCAAGCTTCATTATTCATTAATAAACTTTTCTTAATTTTTAGGGAGGAGTTTCGGGAAAACAAACAGGGATCTAGGGACGATGAAAAAAAACAGGGGAGGTCTTCTGATTGTTGAGAAAGAACAAAACAAAGTAAAAGAAATGAAATAAAAGAAAGAAAAGAAAAAAGAAAAATCATTTTAAACCGTTGGATAAATTTTATTTGATCTGAATCGTTCAAATAAAGAGTCAGATAAGTTTTTTTGTTTCTTCACGCGCCTCATTTTTGTTGGTAAACCACGCACTGGCCATGTAGGCATAGTAGTGTGTGTAGACTCCGGATTTTGACCCTCCCCGAGGATTTTCACATTTTTTAGCATAAATATGTAATTTAGGTCTAATATACCTATTTTGACTATTTTTGCTTTATTTCGTTACAAAAAGAAAAATTACAAAAATATATACATAAACTTTTAGTTTATGTATTTCTCATAAAATTGAAAAATACAAAAAAAAAAAGTACCTTATTTTGTACTTTACATAATTTCGAAAATTACCAAAAAATATAGTTCTATTAATGTTTTATAGTCATTTTAATTTTGAAAAATACAAAAAAATATTACTTCATATTTTGTCTTTATTAAAAAACGAAAATTACAAAAATAGTTTTATTAATATTTTGTAGCTATTTTAATCTCGAAAAATATTAAGAAAATAATAATATAGTTTTGTTTTAAATAATTAGTCTTATTTTAGTAGCTATTTTGCTTACATAATCAGTTGAGCAACGTCGTGTTCCTATTTCTCGGGTCCGGGCAAAAGAATAATATTCGGGTTCAAACTACCCGGTTTTAGGCCTAATTTCGGCCCTAGCCCATAATAATCCGAGTCCACCACACGTGAGGGGACACGCGTGGGGAACACGGACGGAATCCCATACACGGGGAACCCCACCACGCGTGGGGGACACAAGCCTCGAACCCCACCACGCGTGGGGCTCATTTTTCTTGGCAAAACTACACAAATACACGGAGGATTTGGAAAATTTTGAAAACGGACAGTTTTTGAAAGAAAAAGCACTGTTCACGTTTCTTCTTCCTCACCAAAAACCAATGAAAAACCCTACTGTCAAGAACAAAAAAAACCCACCATTGTTCCACCTCCAAAAACCTCCCCGACGCCGGAATCACCACCCAAACCAGTCCGGCATCAGCCTCACGACCAGCAAAACCACCACTCCCTCACGTCCAAAACCAGTCGCGACACCCACTCCTTCGCGTTCGTCGACCATTGTTCGCCATCGTCTTCCTCATCATCGCAACCTCAGCTTCCCGACCATGACCACTCCTCCATTGCTGCCGCTACCAACTCCATCACGTCCAAACAACCAGCTCCCCGACTCCCTCATCGTCTCACACCGTCGAACCACCAACTTCCCCTCGTCTGCCCCACTAGCAAAACCACCAGTTCCATCGCCCACCTCCATCCATCTCCCTCCGTCGACCTCGCCCAAACCACCACCAAACAGAACCCTACCCCATGAAACCACCTGCACCCGGACCCCCCAACGCTTGAACCCACCAGCCTCACGTCCCAAAACCACCAACAAACCACCTGCGTCCGACTTCCTCACGCCCATACGACCACTCCTCGATCCTCCATTAAACCCTGTCGAGCAGCAGCTGCTGATGCTGCTGCTGCGTTTCGTTCTTCTCCTCCAAGCCAGTTAAACCCAAAAAACCAGTCGCTACCAGCTCAGTCCTCGACCACTGCCAAAACAAGCCCGTCAGCAGCCTCCTCGCGTCGACCTTACTACTGTCGACATTGTTCATCTCTCGCGAGCAGCTATTGGTGGGTGCAATTCTGCCTTGCCGAGCCTTCTGTTTTTTCCGTCGAGGTCGACTTTGGTCCGAGCTTTCTATTTCATTGAGGACGTCTTTGTTCGTCGAGGTCCGGTGCATCGAGGTTGTTCGTTGAGGTCGATGTTGAGGTTTGGTCCATGGCTCTATCGTTTCTGTTTGTTCAGGTTAGTAAACCTCAATGTATTAGATAAAGAAACTTTACGTTAAATGTTCGAAGATGCAATATAGAAATTGGTATGATAATTTTCTACTTATGTTTCACCGTATGCATTTTAGTTCATCTTTGTGTTATGTTATTATTGGTTACTTGATGTCATTTGATTTAGTTGTATTAGTAGTCCTAGGACACAGTTTGACGTTGATTCGCTCGTCCCTTCATTTTTTTTAGTTTATTTGGACAAAAATTAGTATTAGTACCTGTTCTTACCACTTCCGAAACACCCATTCACTAGACTCATTTTATTAAATTTTGACAAGTTATGAGAATTTAGTTGTAAAGAAGCCGTAAGGTTTAGTATTGTTAAAGGCGTAAAAATGGCATCTTTTTAAAAAATATAAAAATAAAAATAAATAATAATAATAAAAAAAAAAGCGAGACAAGCTTCACCAAAATAAAAAATGTACAGATTGCGGAGCCCTCACAAAATATATGTATTAAATACTTAGATTCCGGGATGGACCGTTTAGCAAATTTCACGGCCCTACCCAAAATAATAATGCGCTAGTTGCTTTAGGCACGCCTTTAATAATTTAATTTTCTCAAACTCGGGTGCACATTTATGTGACCCAAATCCAAATATCAACGGAGTCGAAATGTGTCTCTAATCACGGGTACATTGATTGTGACGTGGTTGGAGATGCATTTCCATGACGTTGCAAATTCCTTTTAAAAAATAAGAATGAGATGAGTCTCGCCAAATAAAAATACAAAATTGCGGGGCCCTCAGTAAATACTTGTTTTCAATTACATAGAATTCAGGAGGGTCGTTCAGCGAATTTCACGGCCTTCCCAAAATAATAACACGATAGCCTCTCTAGGTGCGTGTTTAATAATCTACTTTCTTAAACTTGGGTGTGCATTGCATGCGACCCAAATCCAAATCCCAAAACGTCAAATAAAATATGTTCTGGATTGTGGGTGCATTTCATGTGACGCAGTCCAAAGACATGTTTTAAGCGATGTTCACATTCCTTAAAATAATGATAAAAGCGGTTAAAAGATAAAATTTGCACACAAGTTCATATTGTATTTAAAATCAGATAAATAAGCCAAATATAGCAGTTGAGCGACCGTGCTAGAACCACGGAACTCGGGAATGCCTAACACCTTCTCCCAGGTTAACAGAATTCCTTATCCGGATTTCTGGTACGCAGACTGTAATATAGAGTCATTCTTTTCCTCGATTCGGGATTAAAATTGGTGACTTGGGACACCTTAAATCTCCCAAGTGGCGACTCTGAAATAAATAAACCAATCCTGTTTCGATTGTCCTTTAATTGGAAAAAACTCCCTTGCGCCCTCGCGGGTGCGGAAAAAGGAAGTGTGACAGCTCTGGCGACTCTGCTGGGGATAGAGGACCCAGAACCACTGGTTCAGGGTTAAGAATTCGAGTTTGAAATAATTGTTATTATTTGGCTTTATTTATTATCTGATTTTTACGTGTTTGAGCCTAATGTGCTAAATGCTGCTTTTACTGCTTTGATATTATTTGAACTGTACATATAAACTGTGCCGAAACCCCTCTCTTCTCTCTCTTGAGGAGTGCACGCTGGTCGTGGCTTCTTTCTGTTAGTGTCATATACCAAAATAGAACGAGGATTCGGAGGAGTTGCAAAACCGGATGGCCCTTTGGTTACCGGTACACAGCTCCCATCCTTGGCTCGAGTTGTCCGCTCGAGTAAGCCAGGTCTAGAACAAATACCCAGGTTATCAACTTAGAATAACTCAGCTTCATGCCGGATCCCTAGTAGGAACGTTTATTTGCATCATGTGCATTTGACTTAGGGGACTCAATACAGGGGTTGGGTCCGTCTAGGACAAGCAACCTGAAAATAATAGACCATCTTGGGCATCCTATGTGCTACATGTTGTATTTATTCAAGGGTGAACAGGTCATTTGGCGGACCTATGATAGTTGCGGACAAATGACACTCCTTATCATGCTAATCACGTTAAATAAGAAAGTTGCACGATTTTTTAGATAAGCATGCTATTATGTTAATTAAGAACATGAGGAACATTGTGGAATTCAAGAAGCCTTGGTATTCCACATGTCCCCCATGCTTCATTTTGGGGAAAAACACAAGGGGAACATTTGTGGAATCCAAGAAGTCTTGGAATTCCCTATGTCCCCCACACTTCATTTTTGGGAAAAGCACATGGGGAACATTTGTGGAATCCGAGAAGTCTTGGAATTCCCCATATCCCCCACGCTTCATCTTTAGGGAAAAGCACAAGGGGAACATTTGTGGAATCCAAGAATTCTTGGAATTCCCTATGTCCCCCCATGCCACATTTTTGAAAAATAATAATAAATATAAAATAAATATATGTATATAAAATAAAATAAAAACATGAAAATTCAAAAGATTTTGTATGTTGTCATCATTTTCCACAAATAAAAAAAAATCGTGAAAAGAGGAGAAAATAACAGTGTAGAGATATAGCTACTTATTTTTAGATGAAAAAACCAATGTCCAAGTAGTATCGAAACTCTGCCGAAATTCTGAAAAAAGAAGAAGAAATATTTTGTGTTTTGCGTTAGTATGTTTTGTGTTTTACATTATGAATGAAAAAATAATAGTTTGTTTGTTTGGTGGAAAAAAAAATATATATATATATATAGAAAATGGAAAATGGTCTTCTCAAAAATAGTTTATTTGCCCGAACTACGCGGGTTTGATTCTCACCGGATGTGAGATACGTAGGCAACCCTCATCGGGTCCAACCCCCTTTTTGCTAAAAAGCCAAAAACGAATAAGTAATAAAATAAAAAAAAAAATATGTCATAAATAAGTCGGGTGATGTCCAAATCCACCTTTTGCTAAAAAGCCAAAAACAAATAAATAATAATAATAATAAAAAATATATATAATAATATGTCAAATTTTGATTTTGTCATAAAGAAGTCGGGTGACGCTGTTTTGACAAAACATAGCCGAATGTTCCCGAAAGGGACGCCGGAAGGCTGACTTTGCATAAACAGCCACCTTTCGGGTCATGTTTAGGATTTTTGATCGAGTTGACCCACGCAGCCCTATAAACCTTCGTCCCCGAGGCGCTGAGGGGCCGTGTTTGCAACACCAGGTTTTTATTGTAATTTGAAAAAAAAATAAAGAGTCAGTGGTCAGGTGAATACCGTTTGAATTTTGTCATGATAAGCCGTGTCAGATTCGGCCGCGTCTTAAACCGTTCTTGCCGAAATAGCCTTAGAGTATCTTTCAGTTGTCGAAAGGTTATTGTCGTAAAAGAACGGACAGGTTTGTAAAGTGTCATAAAATAATCCTCCCCGGCCTCAAAATTCATGTGAAATTTGGAAGGGGTCACATTTGCAAAAATAACCGTTTGGTTGCATTTGTCAAACGGGGAAAGGAAGCTGGCCTTTTTTGTTTTGAGGTTATAAATCATTTGACTAGAATATGTGGGTTGTTTGATTTTTGAGTTTGTTGGTCATCTTTCAACCTTTGAAACCCAGCTTGTTTTAACATGAAAATTGAAAGAAAAATGTTTAGTATTATTTATCTTTTATTGGTCCGAACTACGTAAGGTCTGATTCACGCGGGGTCATGATACGTAGACAATCTCCATAAGATTCGACCACAACAAAAGGAAAAAAAGTGGAAAAAGAAAAGGAAAAAATCAAAATGAAAAAAAAAGCAAAAAAAAAGAGAATGAAAAAGAAAAAAAAAGAGAAGAAAAAAAAAAGAAAAATGAAAAAGGCAGAAAAATGAAAAAAAGAGACAAGAAAAAATCGAAAAAGAAAGAAAGAAAAAGAAATGAAAAAAGATGTGTTAATAATGGGGACCGACTAAGTCCATTTTAACCTGTTTCGTTTTGAATCACAAAGTTAAGGTGGTTGGTTCGTGGTAAGCCGGACAATGACACCCAGAATCCTTTACCTGCACATCATGGTGCGCACTTTACTGGGATCAGGCCTGATAACAGAAGCACTCAAATCCTATTGGGAACTTGCTAACGGAGGTTGATGATATTGAAGCTGGTAATGGTTTTGGCAGTATCGATGCGAAGCTCAAGTGGCTAAGATGCCAGTTTTGATAAAGTGGGAGGACGCTCCTTTCCTTGGTTGTTAGCAAGAAAGAGATATTTGGTGGCTTATTTTGTTGTCAATTCTGTTGTTCGGATTATTAGAATTGTAATTCGGATTTTGTCCTGTGTCAAACCTTTTTATCTTCCCATTTTTTTTGTCATATCGGTTTGTTTAAGTTTCGTCCAAGTTGTTTTAGGATTTTAGTCTGATTTGTTTTTTTAATTCAAACCATTTCACCGGTAGTCTAATACAAAGCCGGTCTTTTGTTATTTCCCGTCATCTTTTTGTTTAGTCCTTCTATCATTTTTGTTCAATGCCGATTCTAGGGACATGACATGCGCCCCCAGTTTGGGCCTAATCTTAAAAGTTAATCATAAAACCCTGGGAAGGTGACCAAAGCATTTAAAGGAAATAAGAACGGTTTGGGATTATTTGAAGCCCGAGTCATGTGGAACTGGGGCAAGTTAAACACAAAGAAAACCGTTAAAAGCAAGATTCGCCAAATTGGCATGAGGGTCGTTCATAATAATGAGAAAGAGAGTGTCACCCAACGGTGCTTTAGAAGTGACAAATGAACAAACAGATGTTGAATATAATTGTCAAGTCCAGCACCATCAGAAGAGACTATAAATCTATTGTTTAATTGTGTTGTTTGCACTTGGCATGTTTTAAAGACTGGAATAACGAAGGCATTTTGTTCTGCTACCCAAACACTCTATCCTTCGTTACCCCTTTTGAGCCTTATTTATTTTCTTTCATACCCCTCGTTCGGAATCAGTAGCAACGAAAAAAAAAAAGAGAGAAAGAAAGAAAACAACAAAACGAAAAAGAGAAAAAATAAAGAAAAGAAAATGATAACAAAAGAAAAAAAAGAAAAGAAAAACAAAAGAAAGTCAAATGGAAAAGAGGAATTGGGAACTACCTTTGACCTGATTCCTCAAAGAGGATACGTAGGCGCTTCACGGCTCGGTCATAGTTTTGAAAAATGAAAAAAAAAATCAATCAATTAAAATATCCCCAAGCAAGAAACTGGGGCAGATGTTGCGTTTGATGTAAATAAATCTAATTCCGAAGGTTGTAATTAATAACCCAAAATTAATGCATTTTTGAGCCATTAATACCCTTTTTTTTAGCCCTATCCAAAACCCACATTACGGTCCAAAGAAAGACCTTCTGATCAGTCTTCAAAAGATGCCAAGTCAGACAAATGAAGAGTCTTACCGGCGAACATAACATTTTGTTCCACAGCAGAAAGGACTCTAATCCCCAACAGAAAGAGTCGTACCGGCAACACTCCAAATCCCCAGTTGGAAAGTGATACAAATGAGAGAGTCTTATCGGTGAAAACCTTCACAGGCACCATAAGGCGATGAAAGCTGAGAGAAAATCCAAAATGAGAGAGACTTGATAGTGAAAACCCTTCGGGCACTACAAGTCGAATAAGATTGAGAATAAGATGGGGAATCGCCAATTGAAGATCTTGAAAGATGATTGACGGTAGAGGATAGGACACATACGCATGTCATGGCCATTAGAGTCGGTATCTGCGTTTGATAGATTTTTATTTATAGTTTCTTTTGTAAAAGAGTCATCGTTTCCTTTGTCTTTTTATTCTGTTCCCTTTTATCTTTTTTTTCATACAAAAATCCCCAATAGAGTCTGTCTGGTCAGAACAAGTATGAAATGACTTCAAATATGCCATCAGCTTTTCAAGATGAGATCTGATTAGTACATCCAAATGGTATAGTCAGCAAGGAACAAGCGCGAGGCTAGTGTCAATAAAGATATACCCAGCAAAAGGGAATTGACAAAAGGATTGTCGAGCGTCAAGAGGGATATCCTTGCCAAAACCAAGGTTATAAACCTCAAAGACAAGGCCCGTGAACAAAGCAAGGAGAGCAGTGAGCATGATTTGGCGAAATCCATACTGGACTAAAAGGTCGGGGAAATGCCAGTTTCCAAGCTATGCCACAAAAGAAGAGGGATATCCCCAGCTGGAAGGGATTATCCCCAGCACATAATATCATCCCCAACAAGTCGTGGAACACAGCGCAATGAAGGAGAAAGGGAAAGTCATCCCAATAGGAATATCACAGCCAACCACCATGTTTTAAACTAACAAATTTTGTTTGATTTGAAACAGGTAAAGGAAATGGCATTGATGCAGAAACGCATGCCACAAGGGATATTATCAAACTGGGGCAGAAAATTTTCCTTCCATTTAGAAAATTTTCTGGAAGTCAGATACCCCCAGCTGATAACATTTTACCCCCCAACAGGTAAGTAAATAATTCCCCAATAGTGTTATCCCTAGCAGTTGCGAGGAGTCCAACACAAGGTTGGAAAGTCAGTATCCTCAGCGGTTCCTTTCGGGGAAAGGCAAAACGACTCTCAAGCGAGGTAGTCTTCGAAGGAAGAAGCTATGAAAAAAAAAGAGTAATAATAAAAAAAAAAGAATATAATGAAAAAGGGGAAAAGTCATCCCCATCTAAATAATCCCCAACAGTTTCGAGGGAAGACAACACAGGTAAGTAAATAATTCAAAAAAAGAAGAAGAAGGAAATGGTTCACGCATAGGAGACACACTTCCTAAGTGAATATGTCATTAATAGGAGACGCACTTCCTAATTTGAAATCATTAAAGTTTTTACCCATAGGAGATGCATTTCCTCCTAAGTTTGTTTCACTTTTACCCATAGGAGACGCATTTCCTCCTAAGTTTATGTTTTACCCATAGGAGACGCATTTCCTCCTAAGTTTATGTTTTACCCATAGGAGACGAATTTCCTCCTAAGTCTAGTTTTACCCATAGGAGATGCATTTCCTCCTAAGTTTTACCCATAGGAGACGCATTTCCTCCTAAGTTTGTTTTAGATTCACCCATAGGAGATGCATTTCCTCCTAAGTTTACCTTTACCCGTAGGAGACGCATTTCCTCCTAGGATTAAGTTTTACCCATAGGAGATGCATTTCCTCCTAAGTTGTTGTGAAAAAAAAAAAACAAGACCTAGTCTGATGAACCTTCTCCTAGGATCAAAATCTTAATCTGACGAATTTTTCTCCTAAGATAGAGACCTAGTCTGATGAACCTTCTCCTAGGATCCAAATCTTAGTCTGATGAATCTTTCTCCTAAGATACAAAAAAACAAGACCTAGTCTGATGAACCTTCTCCTAGGATCAAAATCTTAGTCCGATGAATTTTTCTCCTAAGATAGAGACCTAGTCTGACGAACCTTCTCCTATGATCAAAATCTTAGTCTGATAAATCTTTCTCCTAAGATACCAAAAAAAAAGAAAAGACCTAGTCTGATGAACCTTCTCCTAGGATCGAAATCTTAGTCTGACGAATTTTTCTCCTAAGATAGAGACCTAGTTTGATAAACCTTCTCCTAGGATCCAAATCTTAGTCTGATGAATCTTTCTCCTAAGATACCAAAAAAACAAGACCTAGTCTGATGAACCTTCTCCTAGGATCAAAATCTTAGTCCGATGAATTTTTCTCCTAAGATAGAGACCTAGTCTGACGAATCTTCTCCTAGGATCAAAATCTTAGTCTGATGAATCTTTCTCCTAAGATACAAAAAAAAAACAAGACCTAGTCTGATGAACCTTTTCCTAGGATCAAAATCTTATCTGATGAATTTTTCTCCTAAGATAGAGACCTAGTCTGACGAACCTTCTCCTAGGATCAAAATCTTAGTCTGATGAATCTTTCTCCTAAGATACCAAAAAAACAAGACCTAGTCTGATGAACCTTCTCCTAGGATCAAAATCTTAGTCTGATGAATTTTTCTCCTAAGATAGAGACCTAGTCTGACGAACCTTCTCCTAGGATCAAAATCTTAGTCTGATGAATCTTTCTCCTAAGATACCAAAAAAACAAGACCTAGTCTGATGAACCTTCTCCTAGGATCAAAATCTTAGTCCGATGAATTTTTCTCCTAAGATAGAGATCTAGTCTGATGAACCTTCTCCTAGGATCAAAATCTTAGTCCGATGAATTTTTCTCCTAAGATAGAGACCTAGTCTGACGAACCTTCTCCTAGGATCAAAATCTTAGTCTGATGAATCTTTCTCCTAAGATACCAAAAAAAACAAGACCTAGTCCGATGAACCTTCTCCTAGGGTCAAAATCTTAGTCTGACGAATTTTTCTCTTAAGATAGAGACCTAGTCTGATGAACCTTCTCCTAGGATCAAAATCTTAGTCTGATGAATCTTTCTCCTAAGATACCAAAAAAACAAGACCTAGTCCGATGAACCTTCTCCTAGGATCAAAATCTTAGTTCGATGAATTTTTCTCCTAAGATAGAGACCTAGTCTGACGAACCTTCTCCTAGGATCAAAATCTTAGTCTGATGAATCTTTCTCCTAAGATACCAAAAAAAAAATCCTAGTCTGACGAATTTTCTCCTAGGATAATTTGAAAAAAAAACAACGTTTGAATTTGAAAAAAAAGAGTCATTTTTAGTTTTCTTAAGATTATCAATGTTTAGTTTTCCTAAAGACAGGCGCCCACCTGTATAACGAGAGGAATACATTCAGTCTTTACTTTCAAGTGTTGAAACCAGGCGCCCACCTGTATAACGAGAGGAATACATTCAGTCTTTACTTTCTAGTATTGAAACCAGGCGCCCACCTGCATAACGAGAGGAATACTTTTCAGTCCTTACATTTCTTGCCAGGCGCCCACCTGTATAACGAGAGCAATACTTTTCAGTCTTTACATTTCATGCCAGGCGCCCACCTGTATAACGAAAGGAATACTTTTCAGTCTTTACATTTCATATTTCAGGCGCCCACCTGTATAACAAGAGGAATACTTTTAGTCTTATACTGCAGATTTTGGAAATCAGTAACCCCACCGGAAGGTAGAAGGTTACAACAGGAATCCCCAGCAGGAAACAATAAAAATCCCCAGCACTGGGAAGCAGAAGGCTACGACTAAAATCCCCAGCATTCAACCAAGTTATAAATAGCAGAAGCTCGCCTCAAGAATGCGAGTCAACATTCTGAGATGGTCAACAAAAGCTGGACACAACATAAAAGAAAAAAGAAAAGAAGAAGAACAAGAAAAGAGAAAAACAAAAAAAGAATAAGAGAGAAATACGGAAGTTGAGAACAAATGTGGTCTGCTCAAGAACTAGCACCTACAACTAGCAAGTATCAAGGTTCAGATCCAAAGTCTGTATGAAGCACCATTCAAGACTCAAGACCAAGTTTCAGAAGACTTAAAGATAGGAATCCTTGTAACTAGTAGCTGATAGGCTTAGTTAGTCTTTTTCAATTTTCATTTTTGTTGTAATGACAGGACCACGGACCGGAACCTCAACGGAACGGCACCTCGATCGGCTCTTCACCTCGGTACACTTTACCATCTCTCTCATTTCCTAACTACACGTGGCCTGATTCCTGTATAACCAAGGATATGTAGGCAGCTCAGATACCAGGGCTCGGTCACATTCCCTTCCTTTCATTAGTGTAGTCGCTCCAAATAATGGTCGGTTCAAAAACATGTCTAGTCGTTCTTTGTCGGAAAACTCTTCGTGTTTCCAGTCAAAGAGGGCAGCTGTAGACACCGGATTTTGACCCTCCCCGAGGATTTTCACATTTTTTTAGCATAAATATGTAATTTAGGTCTAATATACCTATTTTGACTATTTTTGCTTTATTTCGTTACAAAAAGAAAAATTACAAAAATATATACATAAACTTTTAGTTTATGTATTTCTCATAAAATTGAAAAATACAAAAAAAAATAGTACCTTATTTTGTACTTTACATAATTTCGAAAATTACCAAAAATATAGTTCTATTAATGTTTTATAGTCATTTTAATTTTGAAAAATACAAAAAAAATATTACTTCATATTTTATCTTTATATTAAAAACGAAAATTACAAAAAATAGTTTTGTTAATATTTTTGTAGCTATTTTAATCTCGAAAAATATTAAGAAAATAATAATATAGTTTTGTTTTAAATAATTACTCTTATTTTAGTAGCTATTTTGCTTACATAATTAGTTGAGCAACGTCGTATTCCTATTTCTCGGGTCCGGGCAAAAAAATAATATTCGGGTTCAAACTACCCGATTTTAGGCCTAATTTCGGACCTAGCCCACAATAATCCGAGTCCACCACACGTGAGGGGACACACGTGGGGAACACGGACGGAATCCCATACACGGGGAACCCCACCACGCGTGGGGCTCATTTTTCTTGGCAAAACTACACAAATACACGGAGGATTTGGAAAATTTTGAAAACGGACAGTTTTTGAAAGAAAAAGCACTGTTCACGTTTCTTCTTCCTTACCAAAAACCAACGAAAAACCCTACTGTCAAGAACAAAAAAAACCCACCATCGTTCCACCTCCAAAAACCTCCCCAATGCCGGAATCACCACCCAAACCAGTCCGGCATCAGCCTCACGACCAGCAAAACCACCACTCCCTCACGTCCAAAACCAGCCGCGACACCCACTCCTTTGCGTCCGTCGACCACTATTCGCCATCGTCTTCCTCATCGTCGCAACCTCAGCTCCCCGACCACGACCACTCCTCCATTGCTGCCGCTACCAACTCCATCACGTCCAAACAACTAGCTCCCCAACTCCCTCATCGTCTCACACCGTCGAACCACCAGCTTCTCCTCGTCTGCCCTACTAGCAAAACCACCAGTTCCATCGCCCACCTCCATCCAGCTCCCTCCGTCAACCTCACCTAAACCACCACCAAACAGAACCCTACCCCATGAAACCACCTGCACCCCGACACCCCAACGCTTGAACCCACCAGCCTCACGTCCCAAAACCACCAACAAACAACCTGCGTCCGACTTCCTCATGGCCATACGACCACTCCTCGATCCTCCATTAAACCCTGTCGAGCAGCAGCTGCTGATGCTGCTGCTGCATTTCGTTCTTCTCCTCCAAGCCAGTTAAACCCAAAAAACCAGTCGCTACCAGCTCAGTCCTCGACCACTGCCAAAACAAGCCCGTCAGCAGCCTCCTCGCGTCGACCTTACTATTGTCGACATTGTTCATCTCTCGCGAGCAGCTGTTGGTGGCTGCGATTCTGCCTTGTCGAGCCTTCTGTTTTTTCCGTCGAGGTCGACTTTGGTCCTAACTTTCTATTTCGTTGAGGACGTCTTTGTTCGTCGAGGTCCGGTGCGTCGAGGTTGTTCGTTGAGGTCGATGTTGAGGTTTGGTCGATAGCTCTATGTGTTTCTGTTTGTTCAGGTTAGTAAACCTCAATGTATTAGATAAAGAAACTTTACGTTAAATGTTCGAAGATGCAATATAGAAATTGGTATGATAATTTTCTACTTATGTTTCACCGTATGCATTTTAGTTCATCTTTGTGTTATGTTATTATTGCTTACTTGATGTCATTTGATTTAGTTGTATTAGTAGTCCTAGGACACAGTTTGACATTGATTCGCTCGTCCCTTCATTTCTTTTAGTTTATTTGGACAAAAATTAGTATTAGTACCTATTGTTACCACTTCCGAAACACCTATTCACTAGACTCATTTTATTAAATTTTGACAAGTTATGAGAATTTAGTTGTAAAGAAGCCGTAAGGTTTAGTATTGTTAAAGGCGTAAAAATGTCATCCTTTTAAAAAATATAAAAATAAAAATAAATAATAATAATAATAAAAAAAGCGAGACAAGCTTCGCCAAAATAAAAAATGTACAGATTGCGGAGCCCTCACAAAATATATGTATTAAATACTTAGATTCCGGGACGGGCCGTTTAGCAAATTTCACGGCCCTACCCAAAATAATAATGCGCTAGTTGCTTTAGGCGCGCCTTTAATAATTTAATTTTCTCAAACTCGGGTGCACATTTATGTGACCCAAATCCAAATCTCAACGGAGTCGAAATGTGTCTTTAATCACGGGTACATTGATTGTGACGTGGTTGGAGATGCATTTCCATGACGTTGCAAATTCCTTTTAAAAAATAAGAATGAGATGAGTCTCGCCAAATAAAAATACAAAATTGCGGGGCCCTCAGTAAATACTTGTTTTCAATTACTTAGAATTCAGGAGGGCCGTTCAGCGAATTTCACGGCCTTCCCAAAATAATAACACGATAGCCTCTCTAGGTGCGTGTTTAATAATCTACTTTCTTAAACTTGGGTGTGCATTGCATGCGACCCAAATCCAAATCCTAGAACGTCAAATAAAATATGTTCCGGATTGTGGGTGCATTTCATGTGACGCAGTCCAAAGACATGTTTTAAGCGATGTTCACATTCCTTAAAATAATGATAAAAGCGGTTAAAAGATAAAATTTGCACACAAGTTCATATTGTATTTAAAATCAGATAAATAAGCCAAATATAACAGTTGAGCGACCGTGCTAGAACCACGGAACTCGGGAATGCCTAACACCTTCTCCCGGGTTAACAGAATTCCTTATCCGGATTTCTGGTACGCAGACTGTAATATAGAGTCATTCTTTTCCTCGATTCGGGATTAAAATTGGTGACTTGGGACACCCTAAATCTCCCAAGTGGCGACTCTGAAATAAATAAATAAATCCTGTTTCGATTGTCCTTTAATTGGAAAAACTCCCTTGCGCCCTCGCGGGTGCGGAAAAAGGAGGTGTGACAGTGTGTATTAGGTACAGTCTGTAAAGGTTGAGTGTGTAAAGTTATTTTTGTTTGTAAAAAGTATGTAACAGGGATTTGGTCCATAATTTGGGGGGTAACCTATGTATTTAGCCTAGAATATATATACATCACTGACCATCAGTCACTCAGTATTGAGAAAGGCCAATCTATCCCCATGGAGAAGATCCATCTCTATGTGTATAAATGCTTTGGACAAGATCCATATCCAGGAAAGATACATCCCTCAAAATAATCAAATGTTCCCACTGTGGGTGTGCAAACTACGGAAAGGCTCCTACATCCAAAGCGCTCGGCCTTACTTAAAACTCAATCAAACTTGCTGCAACATGCAGCCCGATCCCATAACTGTCACTCATAATTAGGCTCTCGGCCTCACTAAGTCATCAATCTCTCCACTCTCACCCACGGGCTCACAATGCCATGGAAACTGACCCAGAACAATGATATGATGTATCAATAAGTAACAACTGAGACTGAGATATGATATGAATGCATGGATGTGACATAGTATGGAATATCAATGAATTCAATGAGATGATAGCAAGAAACGACCACTATGGGTCCCAAAAATATCAGCATAAAGTCTAAACATGATATCTAGCATAATTTACAGCTCATTTACTTTATCACATGGTGAAAACACAGATATCAACAAAATAGGGCCGCTATTTAGTGCCCTGAAAACAATAGAGTCACAATTCACAAGGTGCACGCCTACTCACCCGTCACCTAGCATGTGTCTCACCTCAACACCAATCACATAACACATAAATTCGGTATTTCATACCCTCATCACTAAGTTTAGAAGATTTAATTATCTTAAACAAGTCAATTCTAACACCAAGCAGGCCAAGCAATACTCCAAGAATGCCATCACGCGCGCTCCGACCTCCAAATGACTCGAAACTAATCAAAAACAACTCAAATACATCAAACATTGCTAAAGGAACCAATCCCAATCGAAAAAGGTCGAATCTTTATTCAAAAGCCCAACATCGACCAAAACGCCCAACCTAGGCCCGCACCTCGAAACCCGACAAAACTCACAAAATATAATAAAAACCGAGTAGAGAGCACTTACCCAATTCATATGCTAAAAATCGCCTAAAAATTGCTCAATTCTGACCTCCCCAACTCAAAATATGTTAAATGCATAAAACCCTCATTTTAACACTGTTTTGTCTTGTTTCTTATGCCAGAAGATCTCAAAACTCACTTTGGATGCCTTCAATTGATTCCTTTTGAAATGCTAGTCAAGTTAAGCTCTTGAATCACTCCATTTGATCTTATATTAAAGGCGATATGTTGGTTTCAATATTTGAAAATATTGCAGATTTTTAAATATGCAGTAAGTGGCAATTTTGTAATTAATCTGTAAAACTAGCAACCCAATTCTTAGTAATATGACCATAAAATCCTCATACGATGTTCAAATTTGACGATTCTTTTTGCTATGGCTCGGTAATAACGATATGATCTAATGCTTCAATCAAAATAGAAATCAAAGATCATTTGTTCAATGTGGTACCATTTATGCTTGAAGAAATGATGTCGAAACATAAGAAAAACGAGCATAACACAACCCAAACCTATCCGAAACTCACTTGAGCTCCTCGGCACCCCGTCTAAACATACCAACAAGTTCAATATTATACGACGGACATACTTGATGCCTCAAAACATACATAACAATATCAAAACGTCGAAACACATCTCAAATAAAACTAAATGAACTTTCGACTTCCAAAAACTCACGCCGAAACATATCAAATCAACTCAGAATGAACTCAAATTTTGCACACAATTCCTAATGAATCATTCGGAGCTACTCGTGCCTCCAAACTATCGAGCGAAGTGCAAATGCTCAAAACAACTGGTCAGGTCGTTACAAGTTCATTACGTTTACCTTGCACAATATGCATGATTTGTTTGTATCCTCTTGTCTAGCAATAACTATGCTCTTCCAAAAGCAACTACTAACTACTTATTGGTCCATTATAATATATATACTTTGTGTAATCTCTCTTGGTATATGTCCTTTATCTTAACTTACCTCTTGCACTGGCTCCTGATGTATCAAGTGTCTTTTCGCACTTATTTATCAACAATATCCTGACTGGAAACTCTTACTGCCTCTCCATGGCATCGTGCTTGCATAACTTTCTGGAGTCGCGACATATTGGTAGGATCTGAATAAAGACAATCTCATTCCTTTCGCCTTTCTACCACATTCTTCCTTTATTATTCCATAGTTACCTGAACCAATATCTCCGACTTAATACCATATCACTCCATCTTCCCCCCTTTAGGAGAGTACTAAGATTTAGTTCTATGAGGATCTACTTATATATGTTTTACTTCTTCATCATTGGCATCTTTTCACATCATCAATGACCTTTACTCGCATGGTAACCCTTCTATACCAGGGATAACTCAATTTCTTACGCACGAAGGTGACACCTAGTGTAACTAGCACACATAGTACCTCAAGATTAACTCTTCTCAAAGTGCTTGCTTTAGGTAAGCGACTTCCTAAATGACCTTTAAAGGTTATCCGTCTGTTATCTATTCTATTATTATTGGAACAGGTTATCTGAAATTCTCATGATTCCGAATATTACCAATTCCTTTGATCCCTAATTCATGTTCGATTTTTTTATCTTGTTTACTATCCCATAGTAAATTCTATTACTCTGGGGGTCTAATTTTTCCTTTTGGTAATCATGTTCGATCACCAACGCATTTCTCGAAATGAGAATATAACCTTTGGCGTATACTCTTTTATTGTCTCAAGGCTTGTCACCTCTTGTCTTTTCCTTCACTTGACTATAGACTTTGTCATTCTATTATATTTTGACTTACCGTTATCATCCATTTATCACATCTTACCCATAATGCTTCAATTACTCTCTTCTTATTCTCCGGCTAATATTTATGTCTATCACTTTATTCTAATAACTTAAACAAAACATTCTTTCACTTTTAGCTCCCCTTGCTTCATTTCACTAGCTCTTCGGGTCACCTAGTATTCTCTCTTTACTAGGAACAGGAGCCATACAAAGGTAAATATATATCCCTTCTAGGATTCCAATGCTAATCTTCTAAATTTTTCTGGACATTCTAATATTCATATCTAGGTGTACTATTCTAGAGTGCACCATCGGGGTGTCTCACAAGAAGAATTATTATTATGTTTGTAATATCCTTCAGAAATGTCAGCTAATTCTAACAACCCATCCACCATTTTAGGTTACTCTAACACCAACTCGATCCTGATATACCATCATTCTCTTAAACAATATCTGTTAGCTCCCATAGGGCATAACTAAGATAGGTGTGGTCAATTGTACATACTTCTGTTACTATTGAAGATAACTCAGAATACATATATTTCTCTGCCTGAATTGTAAAAATTCAAAATCTTCACTAACTAGATACCTCGTAACCTTTGCCACCTTGCTTATTTTACTTATTGAAACTTGTATTTACCTTCTAATTCTTTCGTTACTTTTTAAACCATATGGGTGGATAGATATTCATGCCTCCTTATCAAGAAACTTATGTCTCTTAGTACACACATAATCTACTAAAGACCTTACATTTACTCATCATAAGCATGATGCAAAATCGAGTTCCATTGGCTCAACTCTTCCACAACAACATTTAATCTCTTACCAACTGTCTGTTTGGATGAGGTATCATTGTATTAGGAAAAAAATAGAATTTAGAAGTTTGAATTCTTACAATTGAGCTCTATCACACAATCTAGAGTAAGAAGAAAGAGTGAAAGTCCTAAATGCCCTATAGCTCCTACTTATAAGTGTGGTGCACAACACACCCATAAATAAGAATCTACGAGACACGGCTTGTAGGCTCCTTAGGATAGAACTGCTCTATGGGCACTTTATGTCACGACCCACACCAAAGGGCCACGACGGGCACCCGGTGCCTTACTCATCTGAGTACCAACGTAACATATTATTCTTACCATACTATCATAGGTAAATGAGCCTGAAAGGCCGTCATGAGATACCAAGAATAAAACATAAGGGAATGCTAGACATAGGATGGCCCAACATGATATAGAAACTTATACATGTGACATACGGGCCTATAAGGCCGACATAATCATTTGTATACTCAAAACATAGACCAAAAATGCCATACAAGTATTCATATACATGACAACCTTCTACAAGCCTCTAAGAGTACACAAACATTTAAAGGTCGGGACAGGGCCCCGCCATACCAATCAGTACATGTCCACATCATACTAACTAAATAGGCAACTCCGAAGCAATTAGAGTGCACCAACACCTTCCGCCGAGCTGATAGCCTACTAGAAGGAATGCCAACCTATCTATTGGCACTTGCGGGCATGAAACACAGCGTCCCCAAGAAAAAAAGACATCAGTATGAATAAAGTACCGAGTATGTAAGGCAGGAAAGCATAAACAAGAACAGTAATGTAAATAGAGATAGAGGAGATACAACATGTAACATCTGAGTGCCTCTGGGGCTACTGACATGAAATGCATAATGCATATATATATACATACATAAACTTATAAAAACATACGCCTCTGTGGGCAACATTATCATCATATCGTACCTAGCTTCAAAGAGGACTCGGTAAAAATGTACCTGACCATCATAAGGCTCGGTAGAATCGTACCCTGCCACGTGGAGCTCGGTAAACCCAACTAATCAGTGGTTGCACAATAGGTGCCATACCCGGCTGACTATAGCGTGGCTCGGTAGAGTAAAATAGATACTATATATAATGCATGTTGGACTCATGGAATTACGTTCTAAACCTTTCGGAGTATCGTAAGGTCGTTGTACCTTTGATTAAAATTATGTACATCCATACCATCAATATGAACCTCATTAGGATTTAAGGATCATACATACTTTCTTAGATTTATAAGGAAAGAACAACATGGGCAACCTTAGTTGCTAGGAGTAGATCCGTTATGAATTAGCGTATTCATTTCACTTTTGACTATGCCAAAAGAAAAAATGAAGTGCCTTAACATACCTTTGAAATCTTCTATCCAATCCTCAAGCCAGCTCAATATGATCTTCTTACGTCTACAATGAGTAAACCGACTTCGTCGTCATCATATAAGCATTGTAACTCTCATATTTGGAAAACAATATTCTACAAGAAAATAGACAGTACCTCCCCTATTTATACTACATCCCATATGTTACAAAAGTCACCAAACACCCCAAACAACAACAATATAATTTATAATAAGCTCTCCAATTAGTTCAACAACCATTTTGAGCGGCAAGCTCGATTTACGATTAACAAAATATGGTTTGAATCAAATTCCTTTTACATGAATCTATCTACCACATATATAACATCATACTTATGCTTACTATACCATTTTCAATGCAAAACATCATAAGTATAATCTTCAAATATAGTCCACACGCCTAGCACCTTAACCTTTATCGTCAACATCTTATTTTTCATGTTATCTTCTTCAATCCACTGAATTAGAACATACACAAGCTTAACAACAGCAAGCAGAATATAATAAAACTATTTATAATAATTTCTAGCCACAACAAACCATATATATAGCCTCAACACAGCCCACAAAAAAAGATAACGATTCTTTAAGCCATGTCAATTACTATCTCACAGATTTTCACTCAAACAACTCAACCAACAGATGATTGACCTTAAGAACAACCAAGAACATGATTTACTTACCTTTATAAGTAGATACAACTTGAAATCCCCAGCTGGTGTAGCTCACAACAACCCTCAATCACACCACAACACTATAGGAGTTGTATTCTCTTCTTGAAACAATTTTTGTGTTCAAGTTGGTGTGTAAACACTTGTATTTTGCCTTGAAAATCTAATATATATGAAGGATGGACTGATTCTTAGCTTAATCATAAAAAAAAACATGAAATCCAAGGTTACTTAATTTTAAAGAACCCTCCAAAACAACCACAAGATGAAGAACTACGATCTTGCATTTCAAGCATTAGATTCATGTTTTTATCTTAGGTTTTCACCCTAGAATCGTGGAGGAATCCTTGGATAGAATTTAGGAGGGTTTATGAACTATTATGAATGAGAAAAATGAGTTAAAACAACATATAATTGACTTAATGCAAGCTGAAGTTTTACACCGACTTTGTGGGTCCCATGGGAGCTGCTTGCGGAGTCTCGTGAAAACATGAATGTCTCTCTACTCAAATGTCATATCGACAAACAATTAAATGTGTCAGAAACTACACTCGTAGATATTCAATTTGGTAGGTAGATCACCGCATAATTTTAGGTATATTTGGATAAAAGTGTAGCTATATTTGACCTAATGTTCAGCACATTTATGAATGTAACTTGTGATGACCTTTGCCAACTTTTGTTCCACAACTAGCTTGACTTCAAAACCTAACACACATTTACCATACGACTAAAATAACTCATAACATAACCTCCTTATCATGTAAATAACCATAGTCTCACCCTACGGTATACGTTATAACATTCCAAACTTGTCGACTTTCGACAAAACTTATTTTCTTCAATTGGTTTAGTTTCTATGCTTTCCAACCCTCTTGGTTCTCGTTATTCATGATCTTAAATATTTGTAACCTCTAAGTTAACATGATTATCTTACTTTATGTTCTTCCAAATATAATCTTATTTTTGAGCTTATATCAATTGACTTACGACGTACTCTCACGCACGAAAATATGGGGTGTAACACTTTGAGCTGAAATAGAAAATGATCCAATTACTTCATGAAAATGGGGAGTTTATGGTTATTCCACACGAGGATCCACAATAGCATATTCTGAACTTCTTGGAGATTAGTGATATTTATATCACTAACGGGGTCACTCCAAAATATGTGAGGCTCACACTTTTTCCATTCTACCTGTTGTACGAAGCAAAGCGATGTTTGAAGGAATAACCAGCTAATTCTATTACATCATGGAATGATTTGGCAAGAAATTTTCTGGCAAGGTTCTTCCCTTCAGAAAAAACTGCAAAAATCAGAAGTGAGATAGTTGCCTTCAAACAGAAAGAGGGAGCATCTTTATACTCAGCATGGGAGAGGCTCAAGGGGCTACTCAGAAACTGTCCTCATCACAATCAGACGAACGAAGTGTTATCTCACACTTTCATAGAAGGGCTCCATCCCCAAAAAGAATTGTGGTAGATGATGCAGCTGGATGTCAAGTGTTGGAGAAAAGCTTTGACGAAATATATGCATCATTAAACAAATTCTCCAAAAGCAATCCAGATTGGCAAGGAAAAATGGGCAGAAACACTGTACAAAAATATACAGTGGTTCTCGAATTAGACGTTGTCTGGCATTATCAGTGCTAATTTCTACTCTGACCAACCAAGTCAATCAGATGACCATAATTATTAACAAACAATAAGCTCAACCAGTGAAACAGGTTCAAGTATTTTATGATGTATGTGGAGAGGGTCACATGAGCAATCTATGCCCAACGAATCCAGAGTATAAACATTTTGTGGGTAATACAAATTGAGGCCAAACAAATCAGTATGGGGATACTTACAATCCCAACTGGAGGAACCACCCAAACTTCTCTTGGGGTGAAAACCAAGGTACTCAGAATCAATACCGACCTCAAGCACCTCAACAACAATATAGACCACTACGATTGATGTTACATCCTACAGTATTAAGTTATGGCAGTGTTTCACCTAACAATATTACATTACGGTGATGTTACGCTTTGCAGTAATAAGTTACGATAGTGTTGCACCCAGTAGTATTACATTACGGTAATGTTACGCTTCGCAGTATTAAGTTACGATGATGTGACATCCTGAAGTATTATATGTTGAATTTGTCATAAGGTAATTGACATTAGTCCAAGTAAAAGATTATTTGGAGATTATAAGTATTATGATATTTCACAAGTGATTAGTAAATTCGTGAAGGTGAGAGGAGAAGCAAGTCAAAAAATATGAATTTCGTTAAAATTTGGCATTTTGGGATAAAATATGGCCCGAGCTAAAATAACTGGTATTTATGGACTAATGCCATATAAGGTACTACATGACCATAAGGTGTACAAGGTATGTTAAAAGAGAGTAGTATTTTAAGTAAGTTGAGATAATGTTTAATTATGCGGGTAATTGATTAATTGTCGGGTAACAGAATATTACCTAATTACCTAATAAGTGGATAAAGATAAAATATCCCGCCCCTAACCCCACGTGGAAGCGAGCCATGTTGTAAAGGAATGACTAAGTCATTCCTTGCTAAGGTGTCATGAAAACACAACATGTTCCATTTCCAAGACTTTGACTAATCAAAGTCTTTCACTTAAAGAATAAAACAAACCATGCCAATTCATTTTAAAGTTTCCAAAACTAAGAACAGAAACGTTACCTCAGATGATACTTGTTGGATGAAGTAGACATTAGCCATTTTCTTTGCAATAAATTCCTACAAAAAACCCAACAAGAATTATTAAAGTCTTAGCAACATAATTACGTTTTGCGATTTTAACGGAGTAAGGTGCAATCTTTTCCAAGAATATCATACAGATTTTTCTCTACTCCAGGTATGTTAAGGCTAAGCCCTTATTTCATTTTGCATGACCTCGTAATTACAAAAGTTTGATAACGAGTCATAAAGAAAAATTCATATCCCGGAATTTACGTATATTGTGCTAGTCTCGCAACTAACATATATTTTCGTAGTTTTGTAAGTTACGATATTCTCCTTATCGGGACTTCATATTAAATTGAGTATTTCCTTCTTCCAATCAAGAGATCAAAGAATTTATAAATACAATATTAAAGTATTTTCATTACCATCGAGCTATAATCGATGGGCAGGTCCCTATTGGGCAACCTCTGATCAGATGGTAAGTTATATACCGATCCTACTATAGCCGAGCGTCTGTGAGCGAGTCCAATTGGTCGAGATACAGAGCCTAGTATGGACGAGCGCCTATGAGCGAGCCTACTATGGCAGAGCAGTATATGTGTGTGTATATATATATATATATATACAGTTATTTTACTCACTATATTGAGAGAGTTGAGTCAGTATCAGCAGATGAGCATATCTTCAGATTTTTTTGACTCCCAGTTACTTTTAGTTATTATATTATCAATTCAGTTTCAGCTTCAGTATATTGCCTTCCATACTCGGTACATTATTTTGTATTGACGTCCCTTTTTCTGGGGGCGCTGCATTTCATGCGTGCAGGTCCATATAGGCAGACGGGTAGACCTCCCTAGTAGGTGTTTGCCCAAGTTCAACTTTATCGGTAAGCTCCCCGTCCTTCGGAGATGCCAGGTCTAGAAGTTTTGTGTATATATATAGATAGGTTGTGGGTAGGTCGGGGCCCTGTTCCGATCACTGTACATCAATCAGTAGAGGCTTGTAGACATATCCTGTCAGTTAGTGCAGTATATTAGGCGTGTAGGCCCTGTACGTATATTTTGTTGGCTTGTCAGTTGTAGTAATTATGACGGCCTTGCTGGCCCAACCTTATGTTGACATTAGTCAGTGTCAGTCTCTATTCAGTTTTATATTTTGCATCGCACATTATCTTGTAATGTGGCCCATTGCCAAAGTACGACATTACATGTTCAGAGTCTCTTAGTCGCAAGTCATACGCAAGGATAGGTGAGGCATTAGATGCCGGTCTCGCCCCAGGCTTGGGGCGTGACAAAAGTTGTATCAGAGCAGTTCTGTCCTAAGGAGTCTACAAGTCGTGTTTAGTAGAGTCTTGTTTATGGGTGTGTCGTAAACCACCCTTATAAGCAGGAGGCTATAGGGAATTTAGGATTGTCACTCTTTCTTCTTACTCTAGATCGTGTGGTAGAGCTCACTTATAAGAATTCAAATTCTGAAATTCTTTTTTTATTCGTAATAATACGATACATACATCCGAAAAGAAGGTTGGAAAGTGAGATAGTTGTGGAAGAGCTGAGTGAGAGGAATTGGATTTTTGTATGATGCCTACGATAAGTAAATGTGAAGTCTTTAGCAAATTATGGTGTACTGAAAGGTGTATGCTTCCTGATAAGAAGCCTTAAGGCAAGAATGTCTATCCATCTTTATGGTGAAATCACGAAGGATGATGTCGTGCCATTGCATTTATCTCATTTATTGATTAATACATAGTGAGAAAGAGAATAAAAGAACGAAGGGTGATGTCGTGCCATTTATCTCATTTAATCAATATTATCTGATGAGGAAGAGAGTAAAATCACGAAGGGTGATGTCATGCCTGTGAGCACGTGATTTTTGCCCTACAAGAACTACTCCCAAAAAATTCAAACTAAAATAATTTTGTGTTGTTTGTGGTTTATTTGTATTTGTCTATGCATGTTTATTTTTACTTTAATTGAAGAAAAATACAAAAATATATGTTGCATGTGCATTTAGGATTTAATTTTACAATTAGGAATTAATTAAACAATATTTGGATTTGTGAGAAGGAAAATCACAAAAATATGTACTTGGCATTTTTAGCATTTGATGTCGAATTGTGTGATTTTATTGTTAATTGGTATTTAATTATACATGATAAATGTTATTAGAAGATAATCAGTATTTTTAATTTGGGTTTGTAATTTAATCTAAAATTTTAGTTAGGAAATAAGAAGAAATAAAAAGAAAAAAAAAAAGAAAAGAGAAGAAACAAATAAGGAAAATGGGAAGTGAAATTCGTACTAGGCCCATGCCAAAATGACTAAATCCAACCCAAAACAACTCCATATCCGGCCCAAGTCGTCACAATCTCACAGACATGCAAAACGACGTAGTATGGTGATGGAACTACGTTGTTTCAACGTCAATTGATCTCAGCCGTCCATCTAGCCCTCATCCAACGGACACAACTCAGTACCCATATCCAAAAGCCAAACCTGACCTGTTTACCAGAGATTAATCTGGTCTCAAAAGTGTCTAAACGACGCCATTTCGTTAAGTGAGTTGATCCGAGCCGTTGATCTTAATTGATCCAACGGCTAGGATTCAACCTCTTACCTAGTATATAAATGATCAAAACGAACCCCACCTCCCTTAGACCCACCACCCCACTCGTCTCTTCAGAGACCAAAACACTCACCTCCGTGCTCCGCCCACCGGAAATCTCCTCACGGCTGTTCCGGTGGTGCAAACAGCCCCAAAAATACACCACAACCTCCCCACGACGTCCTCTTTCCAAATCCCAAATCAGTTTTCTTCGAATCAGTACCAGACGCTTCGAATCTTAGATCGAATAATCGAACCAAACCCTAATCCGTTCTATGGCCACCAAACTCACACCTTTTGACCACTAGACCACCCTCGTCCCAAGTCCCCTACTAGTTTTGCTCGAATCAGAGCGGAGTTGTTCGAATCTCAAAACGAAAGAGCAAACCCTAAAGGGAAAGAATTGAGGTCGTGGTCGCCCTTAGTCGTGTGTTCTTAGTCGAGAACACTCGATTAAGGTCCGTCTCGGCTTCAAACACAAGTGGGAGTTTCAACTAAAACAAATGGGAACTGGGACTAAAATTCTAAGGTATTTATTTATTTTTTATTTTTTATTTTTTATTTTTTTTTCTTTTCTTTACTTTTTCTTTTGTTGTTTCGTGGTTTGTCTGATTAAGTTTTGTTATAGTTCTGTCTTTTTCAATTACTTTTCTTTCTTTCTTTTACATCGGACTTTTTCTTGGTCTAGTTTTCTTCTATCAGTCAACATATGGTTAAATAGTTTCGTTGATTAATCTGGTTTAATTGTAGTTCAGTAGTTCGGGTCAAATCGTTTGCTGTTAGGCCAAATTGTTTCATTTTTATGTGATGTTTGGTCCCTTACTCTGTGACGTGACTTGGCGTATGAATTTAGTTGTTCATTCAATGTATTTATAGTTTCATCTGCTCACATTTAGGTTTAGTGTAGAATTGTGTTAGTCTAGTCCCTAAATCGTTAAACCCTTCATCTTGGTTGCAATACTGTTCGTTCTGATATGACTTTAGTGGTTTGAATCTGACTGTGGTTCTGTTTGAGTTTGGGGTCCGAGGGAATTGAACTTGTGTTTAAATTCAGCTTTAGTTAATCAGTGATTACGTTTCTTCTTTAAGAATTGGTTATAGCTAAAAGAAGTAATCACAGGGGTTCCATGGGGTAATTTGGGAATTGAAAACTTGAAGAAATGGGTAGTTTGAGTGTTCTGTCCACTAAGTACTAATGTACCATTAAAATAATGCATTTGTTTAATAATTAGTGGGGAACACAACATATTGGTAGGGGGGTAATGATAAAAATTTAAAGGGGTACACATGGGAGGGAATAAATAGGCTGAAAAGTGCAAAATTTGGAAAAAAAAAAGTTAAAACATTGGTCTTTAAAAGGGGAAGACCTAAGAGAAGAAGGGGGGGGGATTTTTGGACAGACTTTTTCAGTCTCTGAGATCAGTCGTTAATCAGTTCAGAGAGTTTCAAAGTTTTGAGAGTTCTTTTAAAAAAGCAGTCTTAGACAGCATTTCAAAAGGAAGACATTCAGTTTTTTTTTAGAATTCTGGAGAGTTTAAGAACAGAAAACCAAAAATATATTATTTCATTGCATTCATATGTGTAATTCGAATTCTAAACAGAGTTAAAGGGGGTTGTCTTTTGAAATTAGACTCAAAGGTGACACAAAAAGAATATCAAGAAATATAGAAAAAAAGAAGCAATTAGTCCTCTTAGGTTCTGCATTTGATCCTTCTTTAATCAGTAAAAATAGCATTGCAAGCTTGAAGTAAAGTGCCTGATTTTCAATTGTTGGGGTGTAGTTTCCAGTTTCAAGTCTGTTTACTGGAGTGTTTGAGGTTCACTGGTTGGTTTTCTTGTTGAGTTTGAGGTCCAATTAGTTGCCCGGAGTTATTTGTTGTTGCTGTTTGGTTTCACAACTGGTTATGAGTTGTGGTCAAGTGTTTTCCTTATTTGAAACTGGGTTGAGAGCTGTTTCTGAATTCCAATTTGCTGTCTGCTGGTGTTATTTCCTTCTTTTGTTGTTTGTTGTGTTGTACTGCTGTTGACTTCCTCTTTATTCTTCTGTTCACTTCAATCCAGGTACACAACTAAGCTCAATTTGATGTAGCCTTGAGATGTAAACATGAAATGGAAGTGCCCGGGCCCTTAATTATTTGATGTTGTATATGTAGCTTAGTAGATATAGATGATAAGTAGTTGTATAGTCCAATTTGATCTATAACTCAATGAAATGTAGACTGTGAAGTTTGTACCTAATTAGGACTGTTTAAACTGTTAATTCATGTTCTTTAGTTGTAGACTTAGTATAGTTTAGTACTGATTTCAGTTAACATTGAGTTAAAAATCGAATATCAGTATGGTTTGGACCTATAATTAATTCAGAAGTCAACATGTGGTGCTTATTCCGATTTCAGGTTAAACGCACTTTTAAACCAACCCAACATGCTAGTTATTGATGTCCTATCCTTTGTTCGTTAAGCTCACTATTTCGACGTAGGAACAAGTAATTGCATGTTAATGGTTAATATCAATAGTCTACTTGAATTTGAATCAGTTAACTTATTCATAAATGTTAGTAGAATCAAATAACCGAGTCGTGTAGTTCAACTCGATCCAGCATATGGATTGGGTTCTTTGGACCTAAAGTCGAAATGGCATTTGGTCTACTAATTTTCAATTGATAGACTATAGGATTTTATAATATTAACTAATTAGGGCCCCCTTTTATTTATTTCTTTAGAGACAAATAAATAGAAGAATAATAGTCATTTTAGGATTAGCCTTTAAATAATAAATGAGACGAGCCTCGATAAATAAAACGCATAAGTTGCGGGGCCCTCAGTAAATATTACGTTAAAATACTTTAGATTTCGGGATGGACCGTCTGATGAATTTCACGGCTTTCCTCAAAATAATAATGCGCTGGTCACTTTAGGCGCGCTTTTTAATAAATTACTTTCTTAGACTCGGGTCCACATTTATGTGACCCAAATCCAAATCTCAACGGAGTCGAAATGTGTCAATAACCACGGGTGTATTGATGTGACGTGGTTCGAGACGTGTTTTCACGACATTGCAATTCTCTCTTAAAATAACAAAAATAAAAGCGAGAAAGAGTTAAAATTTGTGCACAAGTCCAACATGTATAAAATAAGATAAATAAGCCGAATATAACAGTTGAGCGACCGTGCTAGAACCACGGAACTCAGGAATGCCTAACACCTTCTCCCGGGTTAACATAATTCCTTATCCGGATTTCTGGTTCGCGGACTGTAATACAGAGTCATTTCTTTTCCTCGATTCGGGATTCAACCGGTGACTTGGGACACCATAAATCTCCCAAGTGGCGACTCTGAATTAAATAAATAAATCCTGTTTCGATTGTCCTTTAAATGGAAAAAACTCCTTTACGCCCTTACTGGTGTAGGTAAAAAGGAGGTGTGACAGCTCTGGCGACTCTACTGGGTACCCGAACCTAGAATCTCTGGTTCAGGGTTCAGAATTCAAGCTTTAAATAATTGTTATAATTGGCTTGTTTTATCTGATTTTTTTTACATGTTTGGGCCTAATGTGCTAAGTGATGCTTTTTACCGCTTTAATATTATCTGAACTGCATATAAACTGTTACGAAGCCATTCTCTTCTCATTTTTAGGGATGTGCTCGCTGGTCGAGACTCTATATTCTGTTATTGTAATACCTTGAAATAAGAAAGAGGCTCGGACAAGTTACTAAGTCGGATGGCCTTTTGGTTCCAGGTACGTAGCCCCCTCCTCGACTAGAGTTGTCCGCTCGAATACACAGTCTAGAACAAATACCCAGGTTATGAACCTAGAATAACTCAGCTTCATGCCGGATCCCTAGTAGGAACGTTTGTTTGCATCACGTGCATTTGACTTTGGAGACTTAACACAGGGGTTGGGTCTGTCTAGGACAGGTGTACCAAAAATGACAAAAGACCATCCTGATGCATCTTACCAGCTACTTGTGCATTTGTTTGCTTCGGACTTGCATATTGACCGGCTTTTTAATATTTTGAGGAAAGAGAGATAGAGGTACGAGGGTTAAAGAGAGTTAATCGCCTGTTTTGAAAAAAAAAACAATGTCCAAATAGTGTCGAAATTCTGCTGAATTTTTGAGAAAATGAAAAAAAAAGAAAAAAAAGAGAAAAAGAAAAAAAAAGAGTTTTGTTTATGAAAAATAGTTTATTTCCCAATGAAAAAAGAGTCTTGTTTTCAAAAAAAAAAAGTTTGTTTTATCGGCCCGAACTACGCCAGTTTGATTCTCACAGGGTGTGAGATACGTAGGCAACCCCCATCGGGTCCAACTTCACTTTTGCGAAAATAGCCAAAAGAACATAGTTTTTATTTAAAAATAATTAGGGTGATTCCATTCTTGTTAGGAATAGCCGAATGTCCCTAAAAGGGTGATGGAAGGCTATTTTTGCAAGAACAGCCGCCTGTGGTCCATTTTCAAGGCTTTCACCGGTTAGCCGACACAGCCTTAAAATCTTTGACCCCGAGGTGCTAAAAGGCCGTATTGGCAAAATCGGGTTTTATTTCAAATGAAAAAAAGAAAGAAAAGTGTCCATGTTATCTTTGAGTCAATTGAATCGTGATTTTTGCTTAACCACCCTAATAAATGTGCAGAATGAGTACAAGTCAGAATTTACACGTAACAATTGTGAACAAGATCCCTTTTGAGTTGCACATGTGGTGGGATGACTTGGGCGAATCAGGGCGCGACACGGTCAAGCTATACCTGGGAGGCCTCATGGGGTTGCTAAAGATTAATCCTAGGGGGGGATATCATAAAGGCCTTGGTCGCATTCTGGGACCCGGCTCACAATGTATTTCATTTCTCAGATTTTGAACTTACCCCAACATTGGGAGAAATAGCCGGATACATTGGGGGTCCCAATGTTCCTCTGAGACACCAGTACCTAATTGCTCCAAGGGCCGTAGCCGTACACAGGTTCCTAGACTCTTTGAAAATAAGCAGGGGGTCCACAACCCAGACTTGGCAGCTGGTTTTTGTACTTTACGGTTTATATACAACATATATGGCCACATAGGGGGGTTCAACAAGCCGGAAAACAAAATCTGTAGCAAAGGAAACTGCCCTAAGTAGGAAGAACATAGGTGTTTTGCATTCATGGTAGCCTTTTTGGGACTCCTGGTGTTTCCTAGAATAGACGGGAACATTGACATACGAGTATCTGAGGTTGTCAGCACTTTGCTTACTCAGGCCAACAGCACCCTCGCACCCATGATAGTAGCTGAAATCTTCCGCGCTCTCACAGCCTGCAAAGCCGGGGGAAACTTTTTTGAGGGGTGCAATGTGTTGCTGCAGATGTGGATGATTGAACACCTATGTCGTCGTCCTCAATTTATGAGTTATGGGTCGACAGAGAAAACATGCATAGAGGAATTTTCTACGAGGATTGACGGAATCAGCTTACCAGAAGGGGTCATAGAGTGGACAGCGCGCCTCTATTCTGTCATTGCAAGCCAAATAGAATGGACATTTGGATGGTTGCCTGTGGATGAAATCATATATATACCAGCCACTGGACCCCATTTCCTTTTGATGTGACTCAGGAGTATTCAGCCCTATGCCACGTATCGAGTATTGAGGCTGTTGGGGAGATGCCAAATAGTTCTGAAAGATGAAGATCTTAGCGACCAAACGGTCGAGATCGGGCCTAACAGACAATTTCATGAAGCAGCAGTCCGACAAATTTGGAGCGAGTGTCAATACTTAACAACAAATACATGTGTACGTGATCGGTCCAAAGGTGAAGTTTCGCCAAGATACTTTGCTTGGTATAGGAGAGAAATCGAGTTTGGGAGACCGGCCAAAAGACCCCATCCCTAGGAGTTCGTCAAGGCATCACAAGAACAGTGAGATTGGTTAGCTAAAGAACATGGGTACAGGGTTACAATAGGCAAATTGGAGAAGCAAGTCATGGATTTGCAGGCCGCCGCAGATGAGGGAGAGAAAAAGAAACTAGCTAAAGAAAATGTGGCCCTCCGAGCTCAAATTCAAAAACTAAAAGTAGCGGCAGAAAATCCAGTCTGAAGTAACAGAGATGAAAAGTTCGTAGCTAACCTAAGGCAGAAAGTGAGTAACTATAGTTTCTATTTGAACAAAGCAGAAAGTGAACTGGCCGGGGCTCAAAAGCAATTAGCCAAAAATGTAGATGAACGGGTATGCCTGGTTAAGCAGTTGAAAGAAAGGTACGACGATGAGGTCACGGGGTTGAAGAAAAGGGTCATCGCCACGAGAAACAAAATGATCAAACAGGCAAAAGACTTCAAGGTTGAAAGGGAACACTGTCACACGACATTGGCGCAGTTAGAAATAGACTTGCAACAACTTCAGGAACAAAACTATGCAGCCAAGCAAACTTTGGAGGCCAGAGCCCAGCAGATTGGGAATTTATTACAAGAAAAGGGCATCATACGAGAGAGAATTAGAAACATCACTATTACATCATTATGAAGTGCCACATTTGTGAGGGTATGACCCGCACTATATTATTTGCGGCAGTGATAACCTTTGTTAAACAAATAATGAACAACTTGGACCGACTTCAAAGGGATCTTGCACATAGGCTCGTGGCGAGACCGAATGATGTCCCACGGACACCAGGAGCATTGATGTACTCATAATTTTCCGTTTGAATCTATATTTCCTTTTCTGTCAGATTCTGTGAGTCATGTTGGGTTTGCATTTTTCTTTCTGTTCCGAGTCTGCATTTCTTTAGAGTATGATAGCTTGATTTCAGAGTTTGTTTGTCGTCTTTGCGTAAGAGTCTGTTGGTCTTTTGAAATTTGTTGATATTGAGTCTGTGTAATCGAAGCATCTGTTTTATAAAAGCTAAAAATCCCAAAAATGTTTTATTTACTTGCACACTTATCTGCCAGAACTACGCACGGTATGATTCATGCGGGGACATGATACTTAGGCAATCTCTATAGGATTCGACCACCACTAAAAAAGAAAAGGGAGCAAATGAAAAAAATAAAGAAGGATAGAATAAAGGAAGCTTAAAAGAAGGGGCACAATTATGAGAGGCCGGAATGACGCACGCAACCGAAGCAAATGCATGATAGAAATGGTTAATTGCCTAGGTGCATTGCATCCCAACGTGTAATTGCATATGTGTTAAACTCTAAAAACTAACAAGTTTGTTGTAATCCAGAGAATTCAAGCAGTTAGTTTATTTAGAGGATACTGGCACATTACCAAACCAGATCGAAGGGAACAATACCGTAAATCATGTCTATCCCAGATGTCGACACTAGTGTTGAGGTAGAGGAGTTGGACGTCAATAAAATGAAAGAGGAGATGCTCAATCTTAAGAAACAGATGGCCGAAATGTACCAGGCCTGGTCCAAAGGGCAATCACCACCAGCTTACTCTGCTAACCCTGCTTTTACCCCACAATTAGCTCAGTCTCAGGATCATCCCGCCATCGATCCAGGTTTTCCCATTTATCAACACTACCATGGAACTACTTGTCATACGCCACAAACTCCACCACCAAAATCAATTCCATACCCTCCTCCGCCAATCACCCCTGTCTTTGTGGTATCTCCACCAGTTGCACTCCATAAATCCCCGAGTGAACCTGTGTTCCAAGATCAGGACAACCAGTATCATCCCTCGGAGCTTACCTTCAAAGCGCCCAAAACCTATCCATATGATCCACATTCTGACCTACCAGGGTAAGTAGAAAACCGGCCAGCAATCCTGAACAGGAAGAGATGTTCAGAAAAATGAATAGCATAGAACAATCCTTTAGGGATATGAGAGGGCTAGGAGGTCAAGTAAGTGTAGCTTACAAAGACCTGTGTTTGTTCCCAGATGTACAACTACCAGCGGGGTTCAAAATGCCCAAATTCGACTTGTACAACGGACACGGTGATCCGGTGGCTCATCTAAGAGGTTTTTGTGGCAAGATGAGGGGAGCAGGTGGAAGAGATGAATTACTGATAGCATATTTCAACCAAAGTTTGAGTGGATCAGCGTTAGAATGGTACACCAGAAAAGATCATAGCAGGTGGTACACATGGGACGATTTGGCCCAAGCATTCGCTTGTCACTTTTAATATAATCTTGAGATCATTCCGGACTGACTGTCTCTGACCAAACTGGAAAAGAAGCACAGTAAAAGCTTTAGAGAATATGGTTTCCGGTGGAGGGAGCAAGCAGCAAGGGTAGATCCCCCAATGAAAGAGAGCGAGATGGTTGATTATTTTTTGCAGGCTTTGGAGCCGACCTACTTTGGTCATCTGGTGTCCGCAATTAGCAAATCTTTTAATGAGGTTGTAAAAATGGGAGGCATGGTCAAGGAGGGGCTCAAGTCCAACAAGATCATAAGTTATTCAGCAATCAAGGCAACCACCCAGGCCACTCAAAGCAGCAATGGGTTGTACATAGGAAAAAGAAGAAAGAAGATGTCGCGACTGTTGAGTTCGGAGCCTGGTTCGGATCTAGAGGCCCGTCACCCTACTATATCCAATCACGACCCTACCACCAAAATTACCCCCACACTTCATATAGCCCTCCACAGCACTACTACCCACCGCCAGATCCCTATTTTTCCGTCCATCATGCACAAGCCTATACAAAAACCCAGACACACGCACAGTGGCGTGCGCCGGCTCCACAAAATCCATACCCAGCACCACAAAACACATATCCACCCCCAAGGGCCTACAGAAATCTCCCCGGGACAGGTTTCCGACCAAACCCAGCCCTCAAGAATGAGAGGTCACGGAAGCAAAAGACTTTCACTCCACTAGGGGAATCATATACCAGTCTTTTCCACAAGTTGAGGCAGTTGGGCATGTTGAATCCAATTGAGCCTAAAATGCCAAATCCTCCCCCTAGAAATCTTGACCACTCAATAAGTTATGAGTACTGTTCAGGGACCTCTGGGCATGATACAAAGAAGTGTTGGAACTAAAAACAGCTTTGCAAGAGCTTATTGATACTCATCGGATCGAGGTTCAAGCCCCAGAAGCACCAAATATCAATCAGAATCCACTACCACCTCACCATGAGACACACATGATTGAGTTGATACACAAAGAGGGGGAGCCTAGGAAGCCCTCACAGACGGTAATGATTGTAAGCACGTGAGTTTTTGCTTCACGAAAATTACTCCAAAAGAAAAGAAAATCAAAAATATATGCACGGGTGTTTCTTGTCATTGAGTGATTTTTTGTTAAATTGTGTGTTAATTATTATAGGTGTTAACTAATATGTGTGTAATTTTTATTTTTATTTTCACAATTTATTTAGGAGTTTTGTTTAATTTTTATGATTAAAGAAAGAAAAGAGTTATGGGAAAAATTGGATTGAGCCCCAAAACGAGGCCCAAAACCAAAACATAGACCTAATCCAAACACAGGCTGCCCCCGGGCAACCCAAACGACGCCGTATCTGCGCCTCAATCTGAGCCGTTGATTCATTGCAATCAAACAGTCCAATGCAGCCCCTGCTAAAGTCAGAACGATGCCGTTTCTGGCAAAGTTAATCTGAGTCATTCATCTATCTTGATCCAACGGCCTTTGTTTTCCCTCATGACCCGACCCATTCCCGTTTTAAACCGACCTCATACTTAACCAAACAGTACCGTATTTTTGAGCTCCCCCAATCCCGGCCATCAATTGTAATCGATCCAACGGCCAGGATTAAACCACCCACCCCATATATAAACCTAACCTCTTACCCCACGCCCCAAACCAAACCCCCCTCGCCCACTGTTCACCTTCGTCCCAGAACCCCCCCCCTCTCAAACCCTAGCAACCCTAGGATTCCCCTCGCCGAAAGCCCGGCAACCATGACTCTGATGACTACCAAAATAACACCCCCGATGCACCCAACTACCCTGAACACGAATCCATTAACCATTCACCTTGAATCACCCTGTAGCTTCTCGAATCTTCGATCGACGATTCGAGCAAAAACCATATCTACATCCACCGACCCTAAACTCATACCACAACACCTCTTGACCGTCCTCACCCCCTGAATGGCTTTGGTTTCGTTCGAATCTAACCAAAAAGGCTCGAACCCCTAACTCGAGCCCCAGGAACCCTAGAGCTCAGTTCTGTGGGGATCTTCCCGAATCAACAAAAGGATCAGGGTCTAATAGACTTTCATTGAGGTGTTCTCAGTTGAGAACACTTCTATTAAAGTCCATTCGACCCCAAAATGGTCAAGTCCGAGTTCGAGCTTGAGTCAGTCTTAATTTCATATCCCTGAGGTAATTTTCCCTTTTCTTTTGTCCTCCTAAATTCTATCTGTCTTTCATGTCTGGACTGGTTTGTTTCCGACTTGTCTGTCCATGTATGTGAATTTTGAGTTAATGTTTAGATTGTTTTATGTGTTTTACTGATTGTTTGCTGTATATTATAGCTTGTGTAGTCGTTTAAATAAGTGTCGTCAACTGAATTCACTTGAGAAACTAGAAAATCAGGAGTCTGCTCATTTCAGTGCGATTACTAGCCTGTTCCTCTTATCTATGGTGAGACTTGTATCAATAGGCCTGTTGTAGTAGTGTTTCGATCATAGTTTGCCTCCTCAACTGCCTATTGGATCAATTGGTTTTGAGTTGGTCAGGTTTGGCTCCCAATATGACCAACTCATACCATTTGATTGGCACCCCTGTTTGTTTGAGTTTGAATCATTGACTGAACTTAGGCAGAGAATTGGCTATAGCTGTGGAAATCTAACAGATCAACCTGAAGTCAGTATTGAGTTTAAGTTAATTAGTTAGTAGTTAGTGATTAGTTGAATTCAAAGGGGGGGGTTTATATACTGACTAATGGGAGTTAGGGTAATACAGTAATATGCAAGGTTTAAGGGTAATTCTGGGCATTGGACAGAGTTTGATTAGGGATTAACTTAAGAACATGTCAAGTGGTAATTAAAATACTATTAACCTAATGACAATGGGGAACAAAACATAAGAGCATGGGAATTAAATAAATACTTTAAACCCATAACTCTTGATTAGAGCAATAGGACAAGCATGGGGAGAAGAGGAGTTTACTTCAAGAAAAATGCATTTAGGCATGGAGAGTTAAGGGGGTATGGGCAGGTTACAACCTGGAGGGATCCGGGCAGCTTGACTGACCTGGATTGGCATATAAATAAGCTATTTCAGAACATTTAAGGGGGAACATTTTTTAGTCTTCAGAGAAAAAAAAAAGAAAAAAGGGGCTGGTCTTTCAATTTTAGGAGGACAGTCTAGTTTTCAGAGTAAGATAGAGCTAGGATTGTGCTGGGTTTGTAGCATAACACCCAGAGGATACCATTTTCTTGCATCTGTTTCCCTCACTTCTTTGCCTGCATTTGTTTGGTATCATTGGGTTGAACTGGATTTTCATACCTGGGTTATAAAGATCTGTGGCTGGGTTTTTGTTGCTGTTGATTGTTGATTTTTGTTTGCTGCTGTTGCTGTGGTGTCGCACACTGCTTTGCTGATCATTCCCCTTCTTCTTTTGCTTTCCTATACCAGGTACACGACTGATACACTGTCAATGTAACTCGAAAGTTGAGCATGAATACAAAAGAGAAGAATTGAAGATGTTTATTTTCATACGTAGCCTGTATATTGAACATCGTGCATTGTATAATAGTTTACATATTGCCTGGATACTGGAAGTAGCCCTCATACATAGTGAATGTCAATGTATGGCAACTCGATATCCTGTTGTGTATATAGGCTGGTAGATAAAAGGATCGACAGTGTAGTAGGCTATATCTTAGACTTTAGCTTTGTTTATGATTAGCATATCCTCTAATGCATGTTAAGTATGAAAACTATCCATTGTTAGTTAATCTCATTTCCTTTTGATAAACTGCCTCGATATAACTGGCAAACCATACCTTTAGAACAAATAGTACAAGTTTAACATTTCAACCTCACGAAGGTCGAGCCCAAGTCGAACGAACCAAGCAGGCTTTCATCGGAAAAACAATGGCCCAGGTCTGGCCAATACCGTGTAAGCTGGGCTTGGGCCCATAATATTCGATCGGCTGCCCGTGTACGTGGCCATGCTTCTGATTCTGCAAAGGCATTCGGAGTCCCGCTATAAATAACTTGCAAGCATGTAACTAAGTAGGATCATGTTTGCTTTTCTCAGTAGAGACAAACGCAACAAGAAACGTATCCACTATAAGATATCCTTTTAAAATGAAGATGAGACGAGCCTCGACAAACAAAAATGCACAAGCTGCGGGGCCCTCGTTAAATGTATATATTAAAGTACTTAGTTTCCAAGACGGGCCGTTTAGTAAATTTCCTGGCCTTCCCAGAATAATAACACGATAGTCTCTTTAGGCGCGTGTTTAATAATTCACTTTCTTAAACTTAGGTGTGCATTTCATGCGACCCAAATCCAAATAACAAAACATCAAATAAAATGTGTTCCGGATTGTGGGTGCATTTCATATGACGCAGTCCAAAGACGTGTTTTAAGCGATGTTCACATTCTTTTAAAATCATGATAATAAAGTGGTAAAAAGTTAAAATCGGCACATTGGTTCATAATTGTATTTAAATCAGATAAATAAGCCGAATATAACAGTTGAGCGACCGTGCTAGAACCACGGAACTCGGGAATGCCTAACACCTTCTCCCGGGTTAACAGAATTCCTTATCCGGATTTCTGGTGCGCAGACTGTAATATGGAGTCATTCTTTTCCTCGATTCGGGATTAAAATTGGTGACTTGGGACACCCTAAATCTCCCAAGTGGCGACTCTGAAATAAATAAACAAATCCCGTTTCGATTGTCCTTTAATTGGAAAAAACTCCTTGTACCCTCGCGGGTATGGAAAAATGAGGTGTGACAGCTCTGGCGACTCTGCTGGGGACCGAACCCAGAACCAGTGGTTCAGGGTTAGAAATTCGAGCTCATATAAATTGTTATATTTGGTTTTATCTGATTTTTACATGATTGAGCCTAATGTGCTAAATGCTGCTTTTACCGCTTTGATATTACGTGAACTGTGTATAAACTGTGCCGAAACCCATCTCCTCTCTGAGTCTTCTAAATCATGAAGAAGGGTGTACTTCGTACGACTTCTTTTCTGTATAGTGTCAAATCCCAATTTAGAACGAGGTTCGGACAAGTTGCTAAGCCGGTGAAGCTTCTGTATTCCCAGTACGCTACCCCCCCCTCCCCCGGCTCAAGCAGTCCGCCCGGGTAAGCCAGGTCTAGAACAACCACCCAGGTTCTGAAACTAGAATAACTCAACTTCATGCCGGATCCCTAGTAGGAACGCTTATCTGCATCATGTGCATTTTTGACTTAGGGGACTCAACATAGGGTCTGGGTCCGTCTAGGAATAGCAACCTGAGACAAAAAAGACCATCCTGATGCATCCTGCTCACTGCTTGTGCATTTATTTGCTTTGGACTTGCATGATGACCGGTTTTGAATATTGGGATTTTTTTAGAAAAAAAAAAAGAAAGAATGGCAAGCGGAGAGTTAGATGATTAATTTAGAAAAAAAAAATCAATGTCCTAGTACTGTCGGAACGCTACCGAAATTTTGGAAAATATTTTACTTTTAAAATCGTTTGTTTGCCTAAAAAAGGCAAGAATGAGTCTTTTATTTTTAATTTGCTTTATTTTCCAAAAAAAAAAAGAAAAAAAAATGTCTGTTTTCGAAAGATTAGTTAGTTTATTTCCCGAACTACGTGGGTTTGATTCTCACCGGATGCGAGATACGTAGGCAACCCTCATCGGGTCCAACCCCCCGTTTTGCTAAAATAGCCAAAAACAAATAATAATAAAAAATGTCGCAATTTTGATTCTGTCATAAAGAAGTCGGGTGACGTTGTTTTATCAAGACATAGCCAAATGTTCTCGAAAGGGACGCCGGGAGGCTGACTTTGCATAAACAGCCACCTTTGGGTCATTATTTTTAGATCTGGTCCAATTGACCCACACAACCTCCAAAAATCTTCGTCCCCGAAGTGCGAAAAGGCCGTATTTGAGAAACCAAGTCCTTCATCTTCAAAAATCAAGTGTAGATAGTTCTGTTTTGAGTTTAGTAAGATTTTTTTTAATTACCTTAATAAATGTGAAGGATGAGCACAAAGCAAAATGAATCGTTCTCGGCCCTCAGCGAGGTCCCTCTACAACTCCACATGTGGTGGAATGATCTGGAAGCCGATAGCAAAGAGATAGTGGGGAAAGTATTGGGAGGTTTTGTCAATTTGCTGAGTATTAAGCCAAAGACAGATATTCTTGAAGCTCTAATACCGTTTTGGGACCCGACCCGTAATGTATTCCGTTTTGTTGACTTTGAACTTTCATCGACACTAGAGGAAGTCGCCGGATACGCGGGATTGAATGGGAGGTTAAGAGGGCAATATTTACTTTCGCCAAGGCCAGTATCTCCGCACGCGTTTTTGGACTTGCTAAGCATTAGCCGGAAGGTACAAAATGATGATTTGTCCAAAGGATGTTGTGCTCTCCAATTCTTTTACCAACGGTACGGAACTCCTCGGGGTTTTAAGGAACCAAATCTTGGATTAACTCATGGCGGGAACAGAAACAAACGGGAAGCAAGACGTACTTTGGCTTTTATCACAGCATTCTTGGGAATCGTGGTCTGCCCCCGCCAGGATAAGAAAGTAGAGATAGGCCTGGCAGGGATGGCCGATGTTGCAATCAAAAGAACCGACAGTACTGTGGTTCCTTTGATTTTGTCCGAAATCTACCGAGCTTTGACTATATGCCGAGAAGGAGGCAAGTTCTTCCAAGGGTGCAACCTGTTACTTCAGCTATGGATGCAAGAACACCTCCATCACCGAGTAGGATACATGAATCACGGGTTGACGGGAAGAAACTATATCAGCGGTTTTGAGAAACGCATGACAGGCGTCAAATTCCCTGAAGGTTTCGAGGCATGGTTCACACGATTGAGGTTAACAACAGCCGACCAGATTGAATGGGCATTCGGTTGGCTGACTGATACTGAGGTGATATACATGGCAGCCGAAGAATGTCATGTTCTTCTAATGGGACTTCGCAGCATCCAACCATATGCTCCTCATCGGGTATTGCGCCAGCTAGGCAGGTTTCAAGTAATTCCTACTGATGAAGATCTAAGCAAGCACGCCCTTGAGCTAAGCCCGGGAGTCGTATTTCCCGAAGGGAAGATTAGAAAACTGTGGCACGAATGTAGATTCTTGGAACCCAGGACCATGGTGCGAGAATTGGCTAAAGGTGAGGTAGACCCAAAGTACGATGCTTGGTTCGAAAGAAGGTTTCAGATTCGTCAGAGACCTGCTAAAATAGCCCATGTCCAACAATTCACGGACGATTCGCAAGAGAAGTGGGGCTGGTTAAGGAGGGAGGAAGGCTACAGGGTTGAAATCGGGACGCTAAAGCGACAAGTCGAAAGGCTTGCATTTGAGAACAACGTGCAAGTCGCCTCTGAGCAGGCTGAAAAGAACAAATTAGCCAAAGAGAACTAGAAACTGAAAGCCCGCATTCGCCAACTCAGTAAGAGTAACAGCGACTGGCAGAAACGTCGCTCCGACGAAAGATTGATAGCAGATTTGAGAAATCAGGTCAGCGAAAGCCGGGAGGAGTTGGAGAGATCGGAATCTTGCATAGTAAGAATGAAGGTCAGATGGGCAAAAGGTACAATGGCCCGGAGGCAGCGTCTGCAACAAGTCATAAGGGATTATGAAATGAGCATCGGGATATTAAGGAAAATGAACTCTACTCTTCAGGAGCAGATCTTCAAACAAGCGCGAGATGCCTAGGCAGACAGAAGACGCTGCTACGATGCAATGACCAGTATGGAAAGACAAATGGAGATGTTCCAGGATCGGCTTGCCTACAATGCTCAAGCACTGGGATTAAAAAACCGGCGAATAGAGCAATTGTTCGTCGAAAGGGACAACATTCGAGGAAGGATTGATGAGATTGGGCACTACATCTACATGAGATGCCTAGCATGTGAGCAAATACCTCGGAAAACCCTCCTTGTTTCCATCATGGGCTGCATCCGCCGAATCATGAATGAGTTGAAGAGCTTGCAGAGAGACCTTACACCTAGGGCCGCGAAAAGGCCGAATGACGCCTCGCGGGCCCCTAATTTGGAATTTTAATCTTTGGTCGAGTCCTGTTTATTTGGCTTTATTGCTTTCCCATATTTTGTTTTCTTTTCTTTAAATCAAGTCGGGTTAAGAACTTTGGAGTCTGTACTATGGTTTTTCCTTGTTTGAAGTAATTTGTAATAGCAAATTTTGATGATGAATTGATTGGTTCCGAAGGAATTTTTGTGTGTCTTTACTTTGGGGCAGAACTACGCCCGGTATGATTCACGCGGGGACGTGATACGTAGGCAATCCACATAAGATTCGACCGCCATTAAATAAAGAAAAAAAGAAGAAGAAAATACAAAAAAATAGAATAAAATACAGGGTTTCCCAAAGTACTTTAAAAGGACAAATGAGCAAGCCGGGATGACGCATGTTGTTTGAAGCAAAGCATGTTAGAAACGGTTAACTGCCTAGGAGCATTGCATCCTCAATGTGTTGTTATCAAATCTGTTAAACTCTAACGCTAACAAAGTTTGTTATTGACTGAATCCATACAGTTAGTTGTTAAAGAATTCTGGCAACACACCCTTACCAAATCAGATCCAAAGGACCGGTAACAACAAGCATGACTACTTCAGAGAATAGTACCGAGGAAGAAAGGCCGATGAGCCAGTTGTTAAAAGAAGCGATGGAAAATATTGAAAGGATGGGACTAGAGATGAATGCAATGCAGCTAGCTCTAGCCAAAGCACAAAAAAGCCCTGAGCCACTAGGGCACATGCCGGAATACCCGCACTCCGACCCTTCAACAAGCCTCCCGAATCACCGTTATCATCAGGAGAGAAGCCCCCATGATTCCCTAGCTCCACCACCCCATCAACCTCTCCCAACACCAAATGTTCCCACTTTTGTGGGACCCACATCAGCCACCCTGCAAAGAACGACCAGCGAGCCATTGTTTCAGGCTCACGATACGCAATACTATCCCCCTGAGCCCACATTCCATGCCCCCGAACCACATGCCTACAATTCGCACTTGGAGGTACCGGCAGAGATTGAAAAGCCGGTTAAAGTCCCAGAACAAGATGAGGTATTGAGGAACTTCAAAAGCCTGGAGCAGTCCTTCAGGAACCTGCACGGATTGGGCAACCAGGTCAGCGTGGCCTACAAGGATCTATGCCCTTTCCCGGACGTCCAACTCCCGGCTGGGTTCAAGATGCCTAAGTTTGATTTATATGAAGGGCATGGTGACCCCATGGCACATTTGCAGGGTTTCTGTAGCAAAATGAGAGGGGCAGGCGGCAAAGATGAGCTGTTGATAGCTTATTTCGGCCAAAGTCTGAGCGGATCGACGCTAGAATGGTATACTAGGAAGGATTCCAGCGGATGGTACACTTGGGGTGATCTGGCGCAGGCTTTCGCAGGTCATTTTCAATACAATCTCGAGATAGTCCCTAACCGTCTCACATTGCTGAGGTCCGGAAAGAAGCCCGGGGAAAGTTTTCGCGAGTTCGGGTTCCGCTGGAGAGAGCAAGCGGCCAGAGTTGATCCTCCCATGAAAGAGGGAGAAATGGTGGACTACTTTTTGCAAACACTAGATCCAACCTAATTTGGTCACATGGTGACGATGGTTGGAAAATCCTTCAACGAAGTAGTGAAGATAAGGGTCATGATAGAAGAGGGTCTGAGGTCTGACAAAATCCTGAATTACTCGGCACTCAAGGCAACGACCCAGGCTATTCAGAGCGGCATGGGAGGTGCGCTGGGAATAAGGAAGAAAGAAGAAATTGCCACGATTGAGGCAAGCAGTTGGGCCAGGTCTGGCAAACCACACTACAACCAACCCAGACCACACCGGCCAAGCTACCCATACAGCCCACCACATCACTACTATCCACCTCAAGAACCACATTTCACCGTCCATCAAGCCCAGACATACACCCAACCTCCGGTTCGCCCACAATGGTGTGCGCCAGCTCCCCACAATACATACCCAGCTCCACATAATACCTACCCGCCACCACAAAACGCCTATCCTCCACCAAGAGCATACAGGAACCCTTCAGGGACGGGTTTTCGAGGGAGTCAAGCTGCTAAAAATGATAGGCTGCAGAAACATAAAGCCTTTACTGAGTTGGGAGAAACCTATACCTCCGTATTCCACAAATTGAGACGGTTGGGTTTGGTGAGTCCTGTCGAACCAAAAGAGCAAAACCCCTCACCCCAAAATGTGAACAGGTCAATAAGCTGTGAGTACTGCTCAGGAATGTTGGGACACGATACTGAAAAATGTTGGAGGCTGAAGCAGGCGATACAAGATCTCATTGATACTAACAAAATCGAGGTCCAGACGCCGGAGGCACCTAACATCAACCAGAACCCATTGCCAACGCACCACGAGGCTCACATGATCAAGTTGGTGTATGAGGGAGGAGAACTGAGGAAGCCCTCATAGACAGTGATGATGATCCAGGCCGCTCCGAAAGAAGGATCGACCAGTGGAAGAACGGGGGCACAGTCGCAGGGAGAAGGCATCAAGCCAGCAGTGATATTGGGAAAGAGCCCGCCCGCCGTAACAAGCAAACCCGAGCCAGCCAAGTTGGTAATATCAGGGACTCCACCCACACCTGCAGTTGTGTTGGAAGGGGTATACAGGGAACTGGTCACCATAAAGCCTGTAGTCCAGCTGCCGATGATTGATAGCAAGGTCGTACCTTGGAAATACGAGAAGGCGGTGGTGATGTACAAAGGAAAACAAGTGGAGGAAGTTAGTTGTGAAGCGCAAGGGCTGACTCGATCAGGACGGTGTTTTGCTCCGGTGGAGTTGAGAAGACCCAACCCAGCTGCAACCAAGAAACCTGTGTCCGACGAAGAGGCTGAGGAGTTCTTGAGGAAGATGAAAGTGCAGGACTACTCCATGGTCGAACAGCTGAGGAAAACACCGGCCCAGATCTCGCTGCTATCATTACTAATCCATTCTGAGGAACATCGTCGGGCCTTGATGAAAAAATTGAACGAAGCTCATGTGCCCAACGAGATTTCTGTAAACCACCTGGAAACAATTGCCAACAAAATTTTCGATGATGATCTGCCAGTGGAAGGTACGAAGCAAGAACACTCTCTACCTAACTGTCAAATGTGACATTCTCAGATGATGATCTGCCAGTGGAAGGTACGAAGCATAATAAAGCTCTCTACCTAACTGTCAAATGTGAAAATTTGGTAGTTACTCGGGCGTTGGTGGATAACGGTTCAAGTGCCAATATTTTCCCATTATCCACCCTGAACCAGTTAAATATCGACCACGGAAGAATCCATAAGAACAGTATCTGTGTTCGAGGATTTGACGGAAATGGAACAGCCACTGTGGGGGATGTTGTACTAGAATTGACCATCGGTCCGGACCAGTTTACCATAGAGTTCCAGGTGTTAGATCCACAGTATCTTATAACCTTCTACCCTACATCAGATGATCCACGCAGCCAAACAGTGCCTTTCACCCTACATCAGATGGTCAGGTTCGAGTGGGATAAACAAGAGGTTGTACTACACGGCGAGGACACGGCGGGCACCATGGGTGGCCCCATTGTGCCCTTCATAAAGACCGATGATGACAAAGGTCCTTGGGTCTACCAAATTTTCGATACGATGTCGGCAAACAAGATTGCTGAGGGTGAGATCCTCCCGCACCCTAGGGTATCTTCCGCAACAGTCATGATGGTCTCGGAAATGCTGGGCAACGGGTTTGTGCCGGGAAAAGGCTTGGAAGTTGAGCTTCAGGGGATTGTCCAACATGTCTCCCTGCCTAAAAATTTGGAAACCTTTGGGTTGGGATTCAAACCAACTGCGGCAGATGTGAAGCGAGCGCGAAAAATGAAGAAGAAAGTTTGGTTTCTGCCCCAACCTGTGCCACATCTCTCAAGATCTTTTGTCAGAGCAAGTGCCAAGGGGCCACCGGTCCCAAAGATTCTCGGACCATTGATTGGGATGGACGGGGACCTAAATCAGAGTTTTGAGAAGCTATTTGCTGATGTCAATATGGTAGAAGCTGGAGAGAGTTCCAGTAGAGCGGAGATACAGTTTGTGGGGCCTGAGGCCAAAACCAACAATTGGACGGTCACTCCTCTTCCTATCCGGGGGGAGTCTTGGTAGTAGGCTTTGATTTATGCTTTTCTTGTTCGGATTATTCCAGGGTGTAATCCCAATTTTATTTTGTTTTGTAAAAGTGTGAACCTTGTTATCCCGCTAGTTTAATAAAGTTCTCTTCTTTTGTCTCATTTTAATTTTGTTTTGTTCTTTTTCTTTCTGAACAGTCCTCTTTTTACTGGTTCTAATGACATGGCATGCACAGCGGATCTTCGACCTAGTCTAATAAATCAATCCGAGTCCGACTCAATGATACAAGAGGTCGTTTGTGACGATGAATCTGAAGATGACGAAGATAAAGCCTTCGAAGAGATAAACTGAGAACTGTGCCAATTTGAAGAGAAACCCAAGCCTAACCTAAATGACACTGAGGCCGTGAATCTAGGAGACGCGGATAATGTCAGAGAAACCAAAATCAGCATTCACATTGAGCCAAATGTCAGGGAAGAATTGATCAAAACCCTCGTGGAATTCAAAGATGTTTTTGCATGGTCATATGACAATATGCCAGGATTAAGCACCAATTTAGTGGTTCACAAATTGCCCACTAACCCGGCATACCCTCCGGTCAAGCAAAAGCTAAGGAAATTTAAAACAGAAATGAGTGTAAAGATCAAAGAAGAGGTGATTAAGCAGCTGCAGGCGAAGGTCATTCAGGTCACTCGATATCCCGAGTGGTTGGCCAATGTGGTACCAGTTCCGAAGAAGGATGGGAAAATCAGGGTATGCGTCGACTACCGCAACCTCAACAAAGCAAGTCCCAAGGACAATTTTCCGTTGCCCAATATCCATATCCTGATCGATAATTGCGCTGGGCGCGAGATCGGATCCTTTGTGGATTGCTATGCGGGATATCATCAGATCCTAATGGACGAGGAAGATGCAGAAAAGACAACTTTTATTACACCTTGGGTAACTTACTGCTATCGGGTAATGCCGTTCGGATTGAAGAATATCGGGGCAACGTACATGCGAGCAATGACTACTATGTTTCACGACATGATACACAAAGAAATTGAGGTGTACGTAGATGATGTGATCATAAAGTCTTGGCATCAGGAAGACCATGTAGAGGACCTAAGGAGATTTTTCCAAAGACTCCGAAGGTATGATATCAAGCTCAACCCGGCCAAATGCGCATTTGGGGTTCCATCAAGAAAGCTGTTAGGATTCATCGTCAGTCGACGGGGTATTGAGTTAGACTCATCCAAAATCAAATCCATCCGAGATTTGCCACCGCCAAAGAACAAAACAGAGGTAATGAGTCTGTTGGGGAGACTCAATTACATCAGCAGGTTCATCGCTCAACTCACGGCGACTTGTGAACCCATATTCCGGCTGCTGAAAAAAGATGTTGCGGTAAGTTGGACGGTAGAGTATCAAGAGGCTTTCGATCAAATCAAAGGGTATCTATCCAATCCACCCGTGTTGGTTCCACCTAAGCCAGGGAAGCCCTTACTTCTTTATCTGACGGTCCTGGAAAATTCATTTGGTTGTGTACTGGGGCAGCATGATGTCACAGGAAGGAAGGAGCATGCCATTTATTATCTTAGCAAGAAGTTCGCAGTATATGAGGTCAAGTACACTCAACTCGAGAAAACATGTTGCGCCCTAACCTGGGTGGCTCAGAAGTTGAAGCACTATCTGTCCTCGTATACTACTTATCTCATATCCTGTTTGGACCCATTGAAGTACATCTTCCAGAAACCTATGCCCACAGGGAGGTTGGCAAAATGGCAAATTCTGCTCACAGAGTTCGATATCGTCTATGTGACAAGGACAGCCATGAAAACCCAAGCGCTGGCCACCGTTTGGCAGAGAATCCCGTTGATGAAAAATACGAGCCTTTAAGAACGTATTTTCCCGACGAAGAAGTGATGCATGCGGGTGAGCTGGAGTTACCCGAGGAACCTTGTTGGAAGCTTTTCTTCGATGGAGCCGCGAACGCGAAAGGGGTTGGAATAGGAGCAGTACTCATTTCTGAAACAGGACGCCACTATCCTATTACAGCTCAACTACGCTTCTATTGCACCAATAATATGGCCGAGTATGAAGCTTGCATTTTGGGCCTGCGATTAGTTGCGGACATGGATGTCCAAGACGTTTTGGTCTTGGGAGACTCGGACCTCTTGGTACATCAGATTCAGGGTGAATGGGAAACACGGGATTTGAAACTCATACCATATCGACAATGTTTGCACGATCTGAGTAAGCGATTTCGATCAGTGGAATTCAAACATATCCCGAGAGTTCATAACGAAGTTGTGGATGCATTGGCCACCTTAGCATCAATGTTACACCACCCTGAAAAAATGTATGTTGACCCTTTGCACATCCAGGTTCGTGATCAGCACGCTTATTGCAACGCAGTAGAAGAGGAAGTAGATGGCGAGCCCTGGTTTCACGATATAAAGGAGTACCTCAAAATGTGGATATATCCGGAACAGGCCACTGGAGACCAAAAAAGAGCCCTTCGGCGTTTGTCGAATGGTTTATTCCTCAGCAGAGGAGTGTTGTACAGAAGAACCCCGGACTTGGGATTGTTAAGATGTTTAGATGCCGGTCAGGCCACGACGGTTATGGCAGAGGTACATGTTGGAGTTTGTAGGCCACATATGAGCGGATATGTGTTGGCAAGGAAGATCCTTCGAGCAGGGTATTATTGGCTCACCATGGAGCACGACTGTATCACTTTCGTGAGGAAATGCCATCAGTGTCAGATACATGGAGATCTGATTCATTCTCCGCCAACAGAGTTACATACGATGTCAGCACACTGGCCGTTTGTTGCATGGGGCATGGATGTCATTGGGCCTATCGAGCCGGCAGCATCCAACGGCCATAGGTTCATTCTGGTGACCATTGACTACTTCACCAAATGGGTCGAGGCTAAAACCTTCAAGTCGGTAACTAAAAAGTCAGTGGTGGATTTTGTTCACTCCCATATCATCTCCAGATTCGGGATCACAAAAGTTATCATTACGGACAACGGTGCAAATCTTAACAGCAGCCTGATGAGAGAGGTATGCCAACAATTCAAGATTACACACCGCAATTCCACCCCATATCGTCCCAAGGCGAATGGAGCGGTCGAAGCATCCAATAAGAACATCAAGAAGATACTGCGGAAGATGGTGGAAGGATCTAGACAATGGCACGAGAGATTACCCTTTGCTTTGTTGGGTTATCGCACTACCATCCGGACTTCCAAAGGTGCAACTCCTTATTTATTGGTGTACGGAACTGAGGCAGTAATACCAACAGAGGTCGAAGTTCCGTCCCTCCGAATTGTTGCGGAAGCCGAGATTGATGATGATGAATGGGTCAAAGCTCGATTGGAACAGTTGAGCTTGATAGATGAGAAAAGACTGGCAGCAGTGTGCCATGGTCAGCTGTATCAGAGAAGAATGGCAAGGGCATACAATAAGAAGGTACGCCCTAGGAAGTTTGAAGTAGGGCAGCAGGTATTGAAGCGGATCCTCCCGCATCAGGTCTTGGCGAAAGGCAAGTTCGCCCCAAATTGGCAAGGGCCTTATATCGTGACCAGAGTGTTGTTCAACGGTGCTTTGTGTTTGACAGATATCGAGGGAAGATGTGTCGACATGGCTATCAATTCTGATGCAGTCAAAAGATATTATGCATAATTTCTTTTATTATGGTAGTTATTGGTTCGTTTGTTTGTATTTGGTACTTATTGGATAATGAAATGACGGAGGCAATTCTTTCTTCTATCAAAATACTTTTAACCCTTGTTTCCCCCTTTTTTGAGCCTTAGGTTATTCTTTCATACCCCTCTTTTGGAATCGCTAATGGAAAACATATGAAAAAGAAGAAAAAGAAGAGAGAGAAAATTTAAAAGAAAATGAAAAAAAGAGAAGATAAAAATCACAAGAAAAACAAAAGCGTAGGAACTACGTTTGACCTGATTCCTCAAAGAGGATACGTAGGCGCCTTGCGGCTCGGTCATAGAGTGCATAGTGTGCATAGTGTGCATAGTGTGTACAGTGTGCGTAACGCACATAGCTCAACATAGTATAAAAACAAAATCCCCCAAGCAAGAAAACTGGGGCAGAGGATATGTTTTAAAAAGTTTCGACAAAGGTTTGATTCCAAGAGTTGTAGTGGCTCACCCGTCAAAGTTACTTCGAATTTTTGATAGCCTTTCTTTTGATCCGACACCAAAACCAACATCGATGTCCAAAAAGACCTCCCGATCAACCTCCGAGAGGTGCCAAGTCAGGCAAATGAAGCCGAGAATAATACACTGATCCCCAACAAAGAAGAGGATCATAAAACTGGAAATGAATTAATAGTCAAAAAGAATCTCCAGAAGAGAGAGTCATATCGACAGCACTCCAATTCCCCGTTGAAGAAATAAAATGAGAGAGTCTTATCGGTGAAAACCTTCGTAGGCACCATAAGGCGACGAAAGATGAGAGATATAAAACGAGAGAGTCTTATCGGTGAAAACCTTCACAGGCACCATAAGGCGTCGGGAGCTGAGAGAAAAGAGAGAGTCTCATTAGTGAAAACCCCTCGAAGGGCACTATAAGGCGACAAGACAGATTGACAAAAGGGTCCACATTCGCGAAGAAATGGACACCCATCTATCCCCAGCAAGCAAGGCCATCAGGCAGGTTGATTGATACAAATAGACTGGGTCGGAAATCTATGGTGCACGTCATGATCGTAAGGACCAGTCATGTCATCCAGATAAGTTCTTCTCTTTTCCTTTTTCCACCAGTATTGGTTTAGAAAGATTTTTCCCCTTTTCTATCTTTTTTTTCCATTTTAGAAATTTGTTTTGAAAAGGATTTTTTCAGAGCGTACTACCAGAGGCCGAAGGGGTACAAGAGCAAAATACGAAAAGGACAGGCCAAAAGCCGAGGCAATAAGACGGAAGGCGTCGGTTGCAAAACCAAAGGATAAATTGTGTAGAAAGTTAAGGGTGGCGTGAAGAGAGCGGAAAACGACGAGTGAAGGACTTGTGGACCAAGTTCCGAGAAGGTTTCCCCGTAGAATGTTGATAAATCACGGACCCAAGTCCGAAGTGGTCAGACGCCACAAGAAAGGGAAATCAATCTAATGCAAGATAACCCTAACAGTCCTAAAGGTTATCCCCAGGCGATAAAATTCCACGCCCTGCAGTTCTAGGAGGAAATAAACTCCTTAGGGAGTGGTTTCAGTATTGAAGCGGACTCCCACAGCTAGTTCTGTAAAGAGAGAGCAGGAAATGGGATAAATGGAAAACCATACCCAGCAGGCAGGTCACCCCCAGCAAGCAACTTTATCCACCAACCAGTTGTGGGAGCACAGAGCAAGGAAAAGAAAAGGAAAATCATCCCCCAGCGGGAAGGACACCGCTGCCCACCATGATTAAAACTAACAAAATCCTTTTGTCTGCTGCAGGAAAATAAAGGTTGATAATGGCAGAAGAACGAGATGCCAGAAAGGTCACCAAAACCGGGGCAGAAAATTTTCTGCCGTTGTCAAAAAAAAATTCGGAGGAACGAGAAAACAAATTCAATACTTTTCAGTCTTAGTTTAAATAGGCGCCCACCTGTATAATGAGAGGAATATTTTCGGTCTTAGTTTAAATAGACGCCCACCTGTATAATGAGAGGAATGTTTTCAGTTTTAATTTAAATAGGCGCCCACCTGTATAACGAGAGGAATACTTTTCAGTCTTAGTTTAAATAGGCGCCCACCTGTATAATGAGAGGAATATTTTCAGTCTTAGTTTAAATAGGCGCCCACCTGTATAATGAGAGAAATAATTTCAGTCTTAGTTTTGATAGGCGCCCACCTGTATAACAAGAGGAATACTTTTAAGTCTTAGTTTAAATAGGCGCCCACCTGTATAATGAGAGGAATATTTTCAGTCTTAGTTTAAATAGGCGCCCACCTGTATAATGAGAAAAATATTTTCAGTCTTAGTTTAAATAGGCGCCCACTTGTATAATGAGAGGAATATTTTCGGTCTTAGTTTTGATAGGCGCCCACCTGTATAATGAGAGGAATATTTTCAGTCTTAGTTTAAATAGGCGCCCACCTGTATAACGAGAGGATTATTTTCAGTCTTAGTTTAAATAGGCGTCCACCTGTATAACGAGAGAATATTTTCAGTCTTAGTTTAAATAGGCGCCCACCTGTATAACGAGAGGAATACTTTTCAGTCTTAGTTTAAATAGGCGCCCACCTTTAATAATGAGAGGAATATTTTCATGTCTTAGTTTAAATAGGCGCCCACCTGTATAATGAGAGGAATACTTTTCAGTCTTAGTTTAAATAGGCGCCCACCTGTATAATGAGAGGAATAACGAGTGGAATATTTTCAGTCTTAGTTTAAATAGGCGACCACCTGTATAACGAGAGGAATATTTTCAGTTTTAGTTTAAATAGGCGCCCACCTGTATAACGAGAGGAATACTTTTCAGCCTTAGTTTAAATAGGTGCCCACCTATATAACGAGAGGAATACTTTTCAGTCTTAGTTTAAATAGGCGTCCACCTGTATAATGAGAAGAATATTTTTAATCTTAGTTTAAATAGGCACTCACCTGTATAATGAGAGAAATGTTTTCAGTCATAGTTTAAATAGGCGCCCACCTATATAACGAGAGGAATACTATTCAGTCTTAGTTTAAATAGGCGCCCACCTGTATAATGAGAGGAATATTTTACGTCTTAGTTTAAATAGGCGTCCACCTGTATAATGAGAGGAATATTTTCAGTCTTAGTTTAAATAGGCGCCCACCTGTATAATGAGAGGAATATTTTCAGTCTTAGTTTAAATAGGCGCCCACCTGTATAACAAGAGGAATACTTTTCAGTCTTAGTTTAAATAGGCGCCCACCTGTATAATGAGAGAAATATTTTCAGTCTTAGTTAAAATAGGCGCCCACTTGTATAATGAGAGGAATATTTTAGGTCTTAGTTTTTGATAGGCGCCCACCTGTATAATGAGAGGAATATTTTCAGTCTTAGTTTAAATAGGCGCCCACCTGTATAACGAGAGGAATATTTTCAGTCTTAGTATAAATAGGCGTCCACCTGTATAACGAGAGGAATATTTTCAGTCTTAGTTTAAATAGGCGCCCACCTGTATAACGAGAGGAATACTTTTCAGTCTTAGTTTAAATAGGCGCCCACCTGTATAATGAGAGGAATATTTTCAGTCTTAGTTTAAATAGGCGCCCACCTGTATAATGAGAGGAATATTTTCAGTCTTAGTTTAAATAGGCGCCCACCTGTATAACGAGAGGAATACTTTTCAGTCTTAGTTTAAATAGGCGCCCACCTGTATAATGAGAGGAATATTTTCAGTCTTAGTTTAAATAGGCGCCCACCTGTATAATGAGAGGAATATTTTCAGTCTTAGTTTAAATAGGCGCCCACCTGTATAACGAGAGGAATACTTTTCAGTCTTAGTTTAAATAGGCGCCCACCTGTATAATGAGAGGAATATTTTCGGTCTTAGTTTTGATAGGCGCCCACCTGTATAATGAGAGGAATATTTTCAGTCTTAGTTTAAATAGGTGCCCACCTGTATAACGAGAGGAATATTTTCAGTCTTAGTTTAAATAGGCGCCCACCTGTATATCGAGAGGATTATTTTCAGTCTTAGTTTAAATAGGCGCCCACCTGTATAACGAGAGAAATACTTTTCAGTCTTAGTTTAAATAGGCGCCCACCTGTATAACGAGAGGAATATTTTCAGTCTTAGTTTAAATAGGCGCCCACCTGTATAATGATAGGAATGTTTTCAGTCTTAGTTTAAATAGGCGCCCACCTGTATAACGAGAGAAATACTTTTCAGTCTTAGTTTAAATAGGCGCCCACCTGTATAATGAGAGGAATATTCTCAGTCTTAGTTTAAATAGGCGCCCACCTGTATAATGAGAGGAATATTTTCAGTCTTAGTTTAAATAGGCGCCCACCTGTATAATGAGAGAAATATTTTCAGTCTTAGTTTAAATAGGCGCCCACCTGTATAATGAGAGGAATATTTTCAGTCTTAGTTTAAATAGGCGCCCACCTGTATAACGAGAGGATTACTTTTCAGTCTTAGTTTTGATAGGCGCCCACCTGTATAACAAGAGGAATACTTTTCAGTCTTAGTTTAAATAGGTGCCCACCTGTATAATGAGAGGAATATTTTCAGTCTTAGTTTAAATAGGCGCCCACCTGTATAACGAGAGGATTACTTTTCAGTCTTAGTTTAAATATGCGCCCACCTGTATAACGAGAGGAATACTTTTCAGTCTTAGTTTAAATAGGCGCCCACCTGTATAATGAGAGGAATATTTTCAGTCTTAGTTTAAATAGGCGCCCACCTGTATAACGAGAGGAATACTTTTCAGTCTTAGTTTAAATAGGCGCCCACCTGTATAATGAGAGGAATATTTTCAGTCTTAGTTTAAATAGGCGCCCACCTGTATAACGAGAGGAATACTTTTCAGTCTTAGTTTAAATAGGCGCCCACCTGTATAATGAGAGGAATATTTTCAGTCTTAGTTTAAATAGGCGCCCACCTGTATAATGAGAGGAATGTTTTCAGTTTTAATTTAAATAGGCGCCCACCTGTATAACGAGAGGAATACTTTTCAGTCTTAGTTTAAATAGGCGCCCACCTGTATAATGAGAGGAATATTTTCAGTCTTAGTTTAAATAGGCGCCCACCTGTATAATGAGAGGAATATTTTCAGTCTTAGTTTAAATAGGCGCCCACCTGTATAATGAGAGAAATATTTTCAGTCTTAGTTTAAATAGGCGCCCACTTGTATAATGAGAGGAATATTTTCGGTCTTAGTTTTGATAGGCGCCCACCTGTATAATGAGAGGAATATTTTCAGTCTTAGTTTAAATAGGCGCCTACCTGTATAACGAGAGGAATATTTTCAGTCTTAGTTTAAATAGGCGTCCACCTGTATAACGAGAGGAATATTTTCAGTCTTAGTTTAAATAGGCGCCCACCTGTATAACGAGAGGAATACTTTTCAGTCTTAGTTTAAATAGGCGCCCACCTGTATAATGAGAGGAATATTTTCAGTCTTAGTTTAAATAGGCGCCCACCTGTATAATGAGAGGAATGTTTTCAGTCTTAGTTTAAATAGGCGCCCACCTGTATAACGAGAGGAATATTTTCAGTCTTAGTTTAAATAGGCGCCCACCTGTATAATGAGAGGAATATTTTCAGTCTTAGTTTAAATAGGCGCCCACCTGTATAACGAGAGGAATTATTTTCAGTCTTAGTTTAAATAGGCGCCCACCTATATAATGAGAGGAATATTTTCGGTCTTAGTTTTGATAGGCGCCCACCTGTATAATGAGAGGAATATTTTCAGTCTTAGTTTAAATAGGCGCCCACCTGTATAACGAGAGGAATATTTTCAGTCTTAGTTTAAATAGGCGCCCACCTGTATAACGAGAGGATTACTTTTCAGTCTTAGTTTAAATAGGCGCCCACCTGTATAACGAGAGGAATACTTTTCAGTCTTAGTTTAAATAGGCGCCCACCTGTATAATGAGAGGAATATTTTCAGTCTTAGTTTAAATAGGCGCCCACTTGTATAATGAGAGGAATATTTTCAGTCTTAGTTTAAATAGGCGCCCACCTGTATAACGAGAGAAATATTTTCAGTCTTATTTTAAATAGGCGCCCACCTGTATAACGAGAGGATTACTTTTCAGTCTTAGTTTAAATAGGCGTCCACCTGTATAATGAGAGGAATATTTTCAGTCTTAGTTTAAATAGGCGCCCACCTGTATAATGAAAGGAATATTTTCGGTCTTAGTTTAAATAGACGCCCACCTGTATAATGAGAGGAATGTTTTCAGTTTTAATTTAAATAGGCGCCCACCTGTATAACGAGAGGAATACTTTTCAGTCTTAGTTTAAATAGGCGCCCACCTGTATAATGAGAGGAATATTTTCAGTCTTAGTTTAAATAGGCGCCCACCTGTATAATGAGAGAAATAATTTCAGTCTTAGTTTTGATAGGCGCCCACCTGTATAACAAGAGGAATACTTTTCAGTCTTAGTTTAAATAGGCGCCCACCTGTATAATGAGAGGAATATTTTCAGTCTTAGTTTAAATAGGCGCCCACCTGTATAATGAGAGGAATGTTTTCAGTTTTAATTTAAATAGGCGCCCACCTGTATAACGAGAGGAATACTTTTCAGTCTTAGTTTAAATAGGCGCCCACCTGTATAATGAGAGGAATATTTTCAGTCTTAGTTTAAATAGGCGCCCACCTGTATAATGAGAGGAATATTTTCAGTCTTAGTTTAAATAGGCGCCCACCTGTATAACGAGAGGATTACTTTTCAGTCTTAGTTTAAATATGCGCCCACCTGTATAACGAGAGGAATACTTTTCAGTCTTAGTTTAAATAGGCGCCCACCTGTATAATGAGAGGAATATTTTCGGTCTTAGTTTTGATAGGCGCCCACCTGTATAATGAGAGAAATATTTTCAGTCTTAGTTTAAATAGGCGCCCACTTGTATAATGAAAGGAATATTTTCGGTCTTAGTTTTGATAGGCGCCCACCTGTATAATGAGAGGAATATTTTCAGTCTTAGTTTAAATAGGCGCCTACCTGTATAACGAGAGGAATATTTTCAGTCTTAGTTTAAATAGGCGTCCACCTGTATAACGAGAGGAATATTTTCAGTCTTAGTTTAAATAGGCGCCCACCTGTATAACGAGAGGAATACTTTTCAGTCTTAGTTTAAATAGGCGCCCACCTGTATAATGAGAGGAATATTTTCAGTCTTAGTTTAAATAGGCGCCCACCTGTATAATGATAGGAATGTTTTCAGTCTTAGTTTAAATAGGCGCCCACCTGTATAACGAGAGGAATATTTTCAGTCTTAGTTTAAATAGGCGCCCACCTGTATAATGAGAGGAATATTTTCAGTCTTAGTTTAAATAGGCGCCCACCTGTATAACGAGAGGAATTATTTTCAGTCTTAGTTTAAATAGGCGCCCACCTGTATAATGAGAGGAATATTTTCGGTCTTAGTTTTGATAGGCGCCCACCTGTATAATGAGAGGAATATTTTCAGTCTTAGTTTAAATAGGCGTCCACCTGTATAATGAGAGGAATATTTTTAGTCTTAGTTTAAATAGGCGGTAATGAGAGAAATGTTTTCAGTCATAGTTTAAATAGGCGCCCACCTATATAACGAGAGGAATACTATTCAGTCTTAGTTTAAATAGGCGCCCACCTGTATAATGAGAGGAATATTTTCAGTCTTAGTTTAAATAGGCGCCCACCTGTATAACGAGAGGAATATTTTCTGTCTTAGTTTAAATAGGCGCCCACCTGTATAACGAGAGGAATATATTTTCTGTCTCGTTTAAATAGGCGCCCACCTGTATAACGAGAGGAATATTTTCAGTCTTAGTTTAAATAGGCGCCCACCTGTATAACGAGAGGATTACTTTTCAGTCTTAGTTTAAATAGGCGCCCACCTGTATAATGATAGGAATGTTTTCAGTCTTAGTTTAAATAGACGCCCACCTGTATAATGAGAGGAATATTTTCAGTCTTAGTTTAAATAGGCGCCCACCTGTATAATGAGAGGAATATTTTCAGTCTTAGTTTAAATAGGCGCCCACCTGTATAATGAGAGGAATATTTTCAGTCTTAGTTTAAATAGGCGCCCACCTGTATAACGAGAGGAATACTTTTCAGTCTTAGTTTAAATAGGCGCCCACCTGTATAATGAGAGGAATATTTTCAGTCTTAGTTTAAATAGGCGCCCACCTGTATAATGAGAGGAATATTTTCGGTCTTAGTTTAAATAGACGCCCACCTGTATAATGAGAGGAATGTTTTCAGTTTTAATTTAAATAGGCGCCCACCTGTATAACGAGAGGAATACTTTTCAGTCTTAGTTTAAATAGGCGCCCACCTGTATAATGAGAGGAATATTTTCAGTCTTAGTTTAAATAGGCGCCCACCTGTATAATGAGAGAAATAATTTCAGTCTTAGTTTTGATAGGCGCCCACCTGTATAACAAGAGGAATACTTTTCAGTCTTAGTTTAAATAGGCGCCCACCTGTATAATGAGAGGAATATTTTCAGTCTTAGTTTAAATAGGCGCCCACCTGTATAATGAGAGGAATGTTTTCAGTTTTAATTTAAATAGGCGCCCACATGTATAACGAGAGGAATACTTTTCAGTCTTAGTTTAAATAGACGCCCACCTGTATAATGAGAGGAATATTTTCAGTCTTAGTTTAAATAGGCGCCCACTTGTATAATGAGAGGAATATTTTCAGTCTTAGTTTAAATAGGCGCCCACCTGTATAACGAGAGAAATATTTTCAGTCTTATTTTAAATAGGCGCCCACCTGTATAACGAGAGGATTACTTTTCAGTCTTAGTTTAAATAGGCGTCCACCTGTATAATGAGAGGAATATTTTCAGTCTTAGTTTAAATAGGCGCCCACCTGTATAATGAGAGGAATATTTTCGGTCTTAGTTTAAATAGACGCCCACCTGTATAATGAGAGGAATGTTTTCAGTTTTAATTTAAATAGGCGCCCACCTGTATAACGAGAGGAATACTTTTCAGTCTTAGTTTAAATAGGCGCCCACCTGTATAATGAGAGGAATATTTTCAGTCTTAGTTTAAATAGGCGCCCACCTGTATAATGAGAGAAATAATTTCAGTCTTAGTTTTGATAGGCGCCCACCTGTATAACAAGAGGAATACTTTTCAGTCTTAGTTTAAATAGGCGCCCACCTGTATAATGAGAGGAATATTTTCAGTCTTAGTTTAAATAGGCGCCCACCTGTATAATGAGAGGAATGTTTTCAGTTTTAATTTAAATAGGCGCCCACCTGTATAACGAGAGGAATACTTTTCAGTCTTAGTTTAAATAGGCGCCCACCTGTATAATGAGAGAAATATTTTCAGTCTTAGTTTAAATAGGCGCCCACCTGTATAATGAGAGGAATATTTTCAGTCTTAGTTTAAATAGGCGCCCACCTGTATAACGAGAGGATTACTTTTCAGTCTTAGTTTAAATATGCGCCCACCTGTATAACGAGAGGAATACTTTTCAGTCTTAGTTTAAATAGGCGCCCACCTGTATAATGAGAGGAATATTTTCGGTCTTAGTTTTGATAGGCGCCCACCTGTATAATGAGAGAAATATTTTCAGTCTTAGTTTAAATAGGCGCCCACTTGTATAATGAGAGGAATATTTTCGGTCTTAGTTTTGATAGGCGCCCACCTGTATAATGAGAGGAATATTTTCAGTCTTAGTTTAAATAGGCGCCTACCTGTATAACGAGAGGAATATTTTCAGTCTTAGTTTAAATAGGCGTCCACCTGTATAACGAGAGGAATATTTTCAGTCTTAGTTTAAATAGGCGCCCACCTGTATAACGAGAGGAATACTTTTCAGTCTTAGTTTAAATAGGCGCCCACCTGTATAATGAGAGGAATATTTTCAGTCTTAGTTTAAATAGGCGCCCACCTGTATAATGATAGGAATGTTTTCAGTCTTAGTTTAAATAGGCGCCCACCTGTATAACGAGAGGAATATTTTCAGTCTTAGTTTAAATAGGCGCCCACCTGTATAATGAGAGGAATATTTTCAGTCTTAGTTTAAATAGGCGCCCACCTGTATAACGAGAGGAATTATTTTCAGTCTTAGTTTAAATAGGCGCCCACCTGTATAATGAGAGGAATATTTTCGGTCTTAGTTTTGATAGGCGCCCACCTGTATAATGAGAGGAATATTTTCAGTCTTAGTTTAAATAGGCGTCCACCTGTATAATGAGAGGAATATTTTTAGTCTTAGTTTAAATAGGCGCTCACCTGTATAATGAGAGAAATGTTTTCAGTCATAGTTTAAATAGGCGTCCACCTATATAACGAGAGGAATACTATTCAGTCTTAGTTTAAATAGGCGCCCACCTGTATATTGAGAGGAATATTTTACGTCTTAGTTTAAATAGGCGTCCACCTGTATAATGAGAGGAATATTTTCAGTCTTAGTTTAAATAGGCGCCCACCTGTATAACGAGAGGAATATTTTCTGTCTTAGTTTAAATAGGCGCCCACCTGTATAACGAGAGGATTACTTTTCAGTCTTAGTTTAAATAAGCGCCCACCTATATAACGAGAGGAATACTTTTCAGTCTTAGTTTAAATAGGCGCCCACCTGTATAATGAGAGAAATATTTTCAGTCTTAGTTTAAATAGGCGCCCACTTGTATAATGAGAGGAATATTTTCGGTCTTAGTTTTGATAGGCGTCCACCTGTATAATGAGAGGAATATTTTCAGTCTTAGTTTAAATAGGCGCCCACCTGTATAACGAGAGGAATATTTTCAGTCTTAGTTTAAATAGGCGTCCACCTGTATAACGAGAGGAATATTTTCAGTCTTAGTTTAAATAGGCGCCCACCTGTATAACGAGAGGAATATTTTCAGTCTTAGTTTAAATAGGCGCCCACCTGTATAACGAGAGGATTACTTTTCAGTCTTAGTTTAAATAGGCGCCCACCTGTATAATGATAGGAATGTTTTCAGTCTTAGTTTAAATAGACGCCCACCTGTATAATGAGAGGAATATTTTCAGTCTTAGTTTAAATAGGCGCCCACCTGTATAATGAGAGGAATATTTTCAGTCTTAGTTTAAATAGGCGCCCACCTGTATAACGAGAGAAATATTTTCAGTCTTATTTTAAATAGGCGCCCACCTGTATAACGAGAGGATTACTTTTCAGTCTTAGTTTAAATAGGCGTCCACCTGTATAATGAGAGGAATATTTTCAGTCTTAGTTTAAATAGGCGCCCACCTGTATAATGAGAGGAATATTTTCGGTCTTAGTTTAAATAGACGCCCACCTGTATAATGATAGGAATGTTTTCAGTCTTAGTTTAAATAGGCGCCCACCTGTATAACGAGAGGAATATTTTCAGTCTTAGTTTAAATAGGCGCCCACCTGTATAATGAGAGGAATATTTTCAGTCTTAGTTTAAATAGGCGCCCACCTGTATAACGAGAGGAATTATTTTCAGTCTTAGTTTAAATAGGCGCCCACCTATATAATGAGAGGAATATTTTCGGTCTTAGTTTTGATAGGCGCCCACCTGTATAATGAGAGGAATATTTTCAGTCTTAGTTTAAATAGGCGCCCACCTGTATAACGAGAGGAATATTTTCAGTCTTAGTTTAAATAGGCGCCCACCTGTATAACGAGAGGATTACTTTTCAGTCTTAGTTTAAATATGCGCCCACCTGTATAACGAGAGGAATACTTTTCAGTCTTAGTTTAAATAGGCGCCCACCTGTATAATGAGAGGAATATTTTCATTCTTAGTTTAAATAGGCGCCCACTTGTATAATGAGAGGAATATTTTCAGTCTTAGTTTAAATAGGCGCCCACCTGTATAACGAGAGAAATATTTTCAGTCTTATTTTAAATAGGCGCCCACCTGTATAACGAGAGAATTACTTTTCAGTCTTAGTTTAAATAGGCGTCCACCTGTATAATGAGAGAAATATTTTCAGTCTTATTTTAAATAGGCGCCCACCTGTATAACGAGAGGATTACTTTTCAGTCTTAGTTTAAATAGGCGTCCACCTGTATAATGAGAGGAATATTTTCAGTCTTAGTTTAAATAGGCGCCCACCTGTATAATGAGAGGAATATTTTCGGTCTTAGTTTAAATAGACGCCCACCTGTATAATGAGAGGAATGTTTTCAGTTTTAATTTAAATAGGCGCCCACCTGTATAACGAGAGGAATACTTTTCAGTCTTAGTTTAAATAGGCGCCCACCTGTATAATGAGAGGAATATTTTCAGTCTTAGTTTAAATAGGCGCCCACCTGTATAATGAGAGAAATAATTTCAGTCTTAGTTTTGATAGGCGCCCACCTGTATAACAAGAGGAATACTTTTCAGTCTTAGTTTAAATAGGCGCCCACCTGTATAATGAGAGGAATATTTTCAGTCTTAGTTTAAATAGGCGCCCACCTGTATAATGAGAGGAATGTTTTCAGTTTTAATTTAAATAGGCGCCCACCTGTATAACGAGAGGAATACTTTTCAGTCTTAGTTTAAATAGGCGCCCACCTGTATAATGAGAGAAATATTTTCAGTCTTAGTTTAAATAGGCGCCCACCTGTATAATGAGAGGAATATTTTCAGTCTTAGTTTAAATAGGCGCCCACCTGTATAACGAGAGGATTACTTTTCAGTCTTAGTTTAAATATGCGCCCACCTGTATAACGAGAGGAATACTTTTCAGTCTTAGTTTAAATAGGCGCCCACCTGTATAATGAGAGGAATATTTTCGGTCTTAGTTTTGATAGGCGCCCACCTGTATAATGAGAGAAATATTTTCAGTCTTAGTTTAAATAGGCGCCCACTTGTATAATGAGAGGAATATTTTCGGTCTTAGTTTTGATAGGCGCCCACCTGTATAATGAGAGGAATATTTTCAGTCTTAGTTTAAATAGGCGCCTACCTGTATAACGAGAGGAATATTTTCAGTCTTAGTTTAAATAGGCGTCCACCTGTATAACGAGAGGAATATTTTCAGTCTTAGTTTAAATAGGCGCCCACCTGTATAACGAGAGGAATACTTTTCAGTCTTAGTTTAAATAGGCGCCCACCTGTATAATGAGAGGAATATTTTCAGTCTTAGTTTAAATAGGCGCCCACCTGTATAATGATAGGAATGTTTTCAGTCTTAGTTTAAATAGGCGCCCACCTGTATAACGAGAGGAATATTTTCAGTCTTAGTTTAAATAGGCGCCCACCTGTATAATGAGAGGAATATTTTCAGTCTTAGTTTAAATAGGCGCCCACCTGTATAACGAGAGGAATTATTTTCAGTCTTAGTTTAAATAGGCGCCCACCTGTATAATGAGAGGAATATTTTCGGTCTTAGTTTTGATAGGCGCCCACCTGTATAATGAGAGGAATATTTTCAGTCTTAGTTTAAATAGGCGTCCACCTGTATAATGAGAGGAATATTTTTAGTCTTAGTTTAAATAGGCGCTCACCTATATAATGAGAGAAATGTTTTCAGTCATAGTTTAAATAGGCGCCCACCTATATAACGAGAGGAATACTATTCAGTTTTAGTTTAAATAGGCGCCCACCTGTATAATGAGAGGAATATTTTACGTCTTAGTTTAAATAGGCGTCCACCTGTATAATGAGAGGAATATTTTCAGTCTTAGTTTAAATAGGCGCCCACTTGTATAATGAGAGGAATATTTTCAGTCTTAGTTTAAATAGGCGCCCACCTGTATAACGAGAGGAATATTTTCTGTCTTAGTTTAAATAGGCGCCCACCTGTATAACGAGAGGATTACTTTTCAGTCTTAGTTTAAATAAGCGCCCACCTATATAACGAGAGGAATACTTTTCAGTCTTAGTTTAAATAGGCGCCCACCTGTATAATGAGAGAAATATTTTCAGTCTTAGTTTAAATAGGCGCCCACCTGTATAATGAGAGAAATATTTTCAGTCTTAGTTTAAATAGGCGCCCACCTGTATAATGAGAGGAATATTTTCAGTCTTAGTTTAAATAGGCGCCCACCTGTATAACGAGAGGATTACTTTTCAGTCTTAGTTTAAATATGCGCCCACCTGTATAACGAGAGGAATACTTTTCAGTCTTAGTTTAAATAGGCGCCCACCTGTATAATGAGAGGAATATTTTCGGTCTTAGTTTTGATAGGCGCCCACCTGTATAATGAGAGAAATATTTTCAGTCTTAGTTTAAATAGGCGCCCACTTGTATAATGAGAGGAATATTTTCGGTCTTAGTTTTGATAGGCGCCCACCTGTATAATGAGAGGAATATTTTCAGTCTTAGTTTAAATAGGCGCCTACCTGTATAACGAGAGGAATATTTTCAGTCTTAGTTTAAATAGGCGTCCACCTGTATAACGAGAGGAATATTTTCAGTCTTAGTTTAAATAGGCGCCCACCTGTATAACGAGAGGAATACTTTTCAGTCTTAGTTTAAATAGGCGCCCACCTGTATAATGAGAGGAATATTTTCAGTCTTAGTTTAAATAGGCGCCCACCTGTATAATGATAGGAATGTTTTCAGTCTTAGTTTAAATAGGCGCCCACCTGTATAACGAGAGGAATATTTTCAGTCTTAGTTTAAATAGGCGCCCACCTGTATAATGAGAGGAATATTTTCAGTCTTAGTTTAAATAGGCGCCCACCTGTATAACGAGAGGAATTATTTTCAGTCTTAGTTTAAATAGGCGCCCACCTGTATAATGAGAGGAATATTTTCGGTCTTAGTTTTGATAGGCGCCCACCTGTATAATGAGAGGAATATTTTCAGTCTTAGTTTAAATAGGCGTCCACCTGTATAATGAGAGGAATATTTTTAGTCTTAGTTTAAATAGGCGCTCACCTATATAATGAGAGAAATGTTTTCAGTCATAGTTTAAATAGGCGCCCACCTATATAACGAGAGGAATACTATTCAGTTTTAGTTTAAATAGGCGCCCACCTGTATAATGAGAGGAATATTTTACGTCTTAGTTTAAATAGGCGTCCACCTGTATAATGAGAGGAATATTTTCAGTCTTAGTTTAAATAGGCGCCCACTTGTATAATGAGAGGAATATTTTCAGTCTTAGTTTAAATAGGCGCCCACCTGTATAACGAGAGGAATATTTTCTGTCTTAGTTTAAATAGGCGCCCACCTGTATAACGAGAGGATTACTTTTCAGTCTTAGTTTAAATAAGCGCCCACCTATATAACGAGAGGAATACTTTTCAGTCTTAGTTTAAATAGGCGCCCACCTGTATAATGAGAGAAATATTTTCAGTCTTAGTTTAAATAGGCGCCCACTTGTATAATGAGAGGAATATTTTCGGTCTTAGTTTTGATAGGCGTCCACCTGTATAATGAGAGGAATATTTTCAGTCTTAGTTTAAATAGGCGCCCACCTGTATAACGAGAGGAATATTTTCAGTCTTAGTTTAAATAGGCGTCCACCTGTATAACGAGAGGAATATTTTCAGTCTTAGTTTAAATAGGCGCCCACCTGTATAACGAGAGAAATATTTTCAGTCTTATTTTAAATAGGCGCCCACCTGTATAACGAGAGGATTACTTTTCAGTCTTAGTTTAAATAGGCGTCCACCTGTATAATGAGAGGAATATTTTCAGTCTTAGTTTAAATAGGCGCCCACCTGTATAACGAGAGAAATATTTTCAGTCTTATTTTAAATAGGCGCCCACCTGTATAACGAGAGGATTACTTTTCAGTCTTAGTTTAAATAGGCGTCCACCTGTATAATGAGAGGAATATTTTCAGTCTTAGTTTAAACAGGCGCCCACCTGTATAATGAGAGGAATATTTTCGGTCTTAGTTTAAATAGACGCCCACCTGTATAATGATAGGAATGTTTTCAGTCTTAGTTTAAATAGGCGCCCACCTGTATAACGAGAGGAATATTTTCAGTCTTAGTTTAAATAGGCGCCCACCTGTATAATGAGAGGAATATTTTCAGTCTTAGTTTAAATAGGCGCCCACCTGTATAACGAGAGGAATTATTTTCAGTCTTAGTTTAAATAGGCGCCCACCTATATAATGAGAGGAATATTTTCGGTCTTAGTTTTGATAGGCGCCCACCTGTATAATGAGAGGAATATTTTCAGTCTTAGTTTAAATAGGCGCCCACCTGTATAACGAGAGGAATATTTTCAGTCTTAGTTTAAATAGGCGCCCACCTGTATAACGAGAGGAATACTTTTCAGTCTTAGTTTAAATAGGCGCCCACCTGTATAACGAGAGGAATACTTTTCAGTCTTAGTTTAAATAGGCGCCCACCTGTATAATGAGAGGAATATTTTCAGTCTTAGTTTAAATAGGCGCCCACTTGTATAATGAGAGGAATATTTTCAGTCTTAGTTTAAATAGGCGCCCACCTGTATAACGAGAGAAATATTTTCAGTCTTAGTTTAAATAGGCGCCCACCTGTATAACGAGAGGATTACTTTTCAGTCTTAGTTTAAATAGGCGCCCACCTGTATAATGATAGGAATGTTTTCAGTCTTAGTTTAAATAGACGCCCACCTGTATAATGAGAGGAATATTTTCAGTCTTAGTTTAAATAGGCGCCCACCTGTATAACGAGAGAAATATTTTCAGTCTTATTTTAAATAGGCGCCCACCTGTATAACGAGAGGATTACTTTTCAGTCTTAGTTTAAATAGGCGTCCACCTGTATAATGAGAGGAATATTTTCAGTCTTAGTTTAAATAGGCGCCCACCTGTATAATGAGAGGAATATTTTCGGTCTTAGTTTAAATAGACGCCCACCTGTATAATGATAGGAATGTTTTCAGTCTTAGTTTAAATAGGCGCCCACCTGTATAACGAGAGGAATATTTTCAGTCTTAGTTTAAATAGGCGCCCACCTGTATAATGAGAGGAATATTTTCAGTCTTAGTTTAAATAGGCGCCCACCTGTATAACGAGAGGAATTATTTTCAGTCTTAGTTTAAATAGGCGCCCACCTATATAATGAGAGGAATATTTCGGTCTTAGTTTTGATAGGCGCCCACCTGTATAATGAGAGGAATATTTTCAGTCTTAGTTTAAATAGGCGCCCACCTGTATAACGAGAGGAATATTTTCGGTCTTAGTTTAAATAGACGCCCACCTGTATAATGATAGGAATGTTTTCAGTCTTAGTTTAAATAGGCGCCCACCTGTATAACGAGAGGAATATTTTCAGTCTTAGTTTAAATAGGCGCCCACCTGTATAATGAGAGGAATATTTTCAGTCTTAGTTTAAATAGGCGCCCACCTGTATAACGAGAGGAATTATTTTCAGTCTTAGTTTAAATAGGCGCCCACCTATATAATGAGAGGAATATTTTCGGTCTTAGTTTTGATAGGCGCCCACCTGTATAATGAGAGGAATATTTTCAGTCTTAGTTTAAATAGGCGCCCACCTGTATAACGAGAGGAATATTTTCAGTCTTAGTTTAAATAGGCGCCCACCTGTATAACGAGAGGAATACTTTTCAGTCTTAGTTTAAATAGGCGCCCACCTGTATAACGAGAGGAATACTTTTCAGTCTTAGTTTAAATAGGCGCCCACCTGTATAATGAGAGGAATATTTTCAGTCTTAGTTTAAATAGGCGCCCACTTGTATAATGAGAGGAATATTTTCAGTCTTAGTTTAAATAGGCGCCCACCTGTATAACGAGAGAAATATTTTCAGTCTTATTTTAAATAGGCGCCCACCTGTATAACGAGAGGATTACTTTTCAGTCTTAGTTTAAATAGGCGTCCACCTGTATAATGAGAGGAATATTTTCAGTCTTAGTTTAAATAGGCGCCCACCTGTATAATGAGAGGAATATTTTCGGTCTTAGTTTAAATAGACGCCCACCTGTATAATGAGAGGAATGTTTTCAGTTTTAATTTAAATAGGCGCCCACCTGTATAATGAGAGGAATATTTTCAGTCTTAGTTTAAATAGGCGCCCACCTGTATAATGAGAGAAATAATTTCAGTCTTAGTTTTGATAGGCGCCCACCTGTATAACAAGAGGAATACTTTTCAGTCTTAGTTTAAATAGGCGCCCACCTGTATAATGAGAGGAATATTTTCAGTCTTAGTTTAAATAGGCGCCCACCTGTATAATGAGAGGAATGTTTTCAGTTTTAATTTAAATAGGCGCCCACCTGTATAACGAGAGGAATACTTTTCAGTCTTAGTTTAAATAGGCGCCCACCTGTATAATGAGAGAAATATTTTCAGTCTTAGTTTAAATAGGCGCCCACCTGTATAATGAGAGGAATATTTTCAGTCTTAGTTTAAATAGGTGCCCACCTGTATAACGAGAGGAATATTTTCAGTCTTAGTTTAAATAGGCGCCCACCTGTATAACGAGAGGAATACTTTTCAGTCTTAGTTTAAATAGGCGCCCACCTGTATAATGAGAGGAATATTTTCAGTCTTAGTTTAAATAGGCGCCCACCTGTATAATGAGAGAAATATTTTCAGTCTTAGTTTAAATAGGCGCCCACTTGTATAATGAGAGGATTATTTTCGGTCTTAGTTTTGATAGGCGCCCACCTGTATAATGAGAGGAATATTTTCAGTCTTAGTTTAAATAGGCGCCTACCTGTATAACGAGAGGAATATTTTCAGTCTTAGTTAAAATAGGCGTCCACCTGTATAACGAGAGGAATATTTTCAGTCTTAGTTTAAATAGGCGCCCACCTGTATAACGAGAGGAATACTTTTCAGTCTTAGTTTAAATAGGTGCCCACCTGTATAATGAGAGGAATATTTTCAGTCTTAGTTTAAATAGGCGCCCACCTGTATAATGATAGGAATGTTTTCAGTCTTAGTTTAAATAGGCGCCCACCTGTATAACGAGAGGAATATTTTAAGTCTTAGTTTAAATAGGCGCCCACCTGTATAATGAGAGGAATGTTTTCAGTCTTAGTTTAAATAGGCGCCCACCTGTATAACGAGAGGAATTATTTTCAGTCTTAGTTTAAATAGGCGCCCACCTGTATAATGAGAGGAATATTTTCGGTCTTAGTTTTGATAGGCGCCCACCTGTATAATGAGAGGAATATTTTCAGTCTTAGTTTAAATAGGCGTCCACCTGTATAATGAGAGGAATATTTTTAGTCTTAGTTTAAATAGGCGCTCACCTGTATAATAAGAGAAATGTTTTCAGTCATAGTTTAAATAGGCGCCCACCTGTATAATGAGAGGAATATTTTCAGTCTTAGTTTAAATAGACGCCCACCTGTATAACGAGAGGAATTATTTTCAGTCTTAGTTTAAATAGGCGCCCACCTGTATAATGAGAGGAATATTTTACGTCTTAGTTTAAATAGGCGTCCACCTGTATAATGAGAGGAATATTTTCAGTCTTAGTTTAAATAGGCGCCCACTTGTATAATGAGAGGAATATTTTCAGTCTTAGTTTAAATAGGCGCCCACCTGTATAACGAGAGGAATATTTTCAGTCTTAGTTTAAATAGGCGCCCACCTGTATAACGAGAGGAATACTTTTCAGTCTTAGTTTAAATAGGCGCCCACCTGTATAATGAGAGGAATATTTTCAGTCTTAGTTTAAATAGGCGCCCACCTGTATAATGAGAGGAATATTTTCAGTCTTAGTTTAAATAGGCGCCCACCTGTATAACGAGAGGAATACTTTTCAGTCTTAGTTTAAATAGGCGCCCACCTGTATAATGAGAGGAATATTTTCAGTCTTAGTTTAAATAGGCGCCCACCTGTATAACGAGAGGAATATTTTCAGTCTTAGTTTAAATAGGCGCCCACCTGTATAACGAGAGGAATATTTTCAGTCTTAGTTTAAATAGGCGCCCACCTGTATAACGAGAGGAATATTTTCAGTCTTAGTTTAAATAGGCGCCCACCTGTATAACGAGAGGATTACTTTTCAGTCTTAGTTTAAATAGGCGCCCACCTGTATAATGATAGGAATGTTTTCAGTCTTAGTTTAAATAGACGCCCACCTGTATAATGAGAGGAATATTTTCAGTCTTAGTTTAAATAGGCGCCCACCTGTATAATGAGAGGAATGTTTTCAGTCTTAGTTTAAATAGGCGCCCACCTGTATAACGAGAGGAATTATTTTCAGTCTTAGTTTAAATAGGCGCCCACCTGTATAATGAGAGGAATATTTTCGGTCTTAGTTTTGATAGGCGCCCACCTGTATAATGAGAGGAATATTTTCAGTCTTAGTTTAAATAGGCGCCCACCTGTATAACGAGAGGAATATTTTCAGTCTTAGTTTAAATAGGCGCCCACCTGTATAACGAGAGGATTACTTTTCAGTCTTAGTTTAAATAGGCGCCCACCTGTATAACGAGAGGAATACTTTTCAGTCTTAGTTTAAATAGGCGCCCACCTGTATAATGAGAGGAATATTTTCAGTCTTAGTTTAAATAGGCGCCCACCTGTATAACGAGAGGAATATTTTCAGTCTTAGTTTAAATAGGCGCCCACCTGTATAACGAGAGGAATACTTTTCAGTCTTAGTTTAAATAGGCGTCCACCTGTATAATGAGAGGAATATTTTTAGTCTTAGTTTAAATAGGCGCTCACCTGTATAATGAGAGGAATATTTTCAGTCTTAGTTTAAATAGGCGCCCACCTGTATAATGAGAGGAATATTTTCGGTCTTAGTTTAAATAGGCGCCCACCTGTATAATGAGAGGAATATTTTCAGTCTTAGTTTAAATAGGCGCCCACCTGTATAACGAGAGGAATACTTTTCAGTCTTAGTTTAAATAGGCGCCCACCTGTATAATGAGAGGAATATTTTCAGTCTTAGTTTAAATAGGCGCCCACCTGTATAACAAGAGAAATACTTTTCAGTCTTAGTTTAAATAGGCGCCCACCTGTATAATGAGAGAAATATTTTCAGTCTTAGTTTAAATAGGCGCCCACCTGTATAATGAGAGGAATATTTTCGGTCTTAGTTTTGATAGGCGCCCACCTGTATAACGAGAGGAATATTTTCAGTCTTAGTTTAAATAGGCGCCCACCTGTATAACGAGAGGAATATTTTCAGTCTTAGTTTAAATAGGCGCCCACCTGTATAACGAGAGGAATATTTTCAGTCTTAGTTTAAATAGGCGCCCACCTGTATAATGAGAGGAATATTTTCGGTCTTAGTTTAAATAGGCGTCCACCTGTATAATGAGAAGAATGTTTTCAGTCTTAGTTTAAATAGGCGCCCACCTGTATAATGAGAGGAATATTTTTAGTCTTAGTTTAAATAGGCGCTCACCTGTATAATGAGAGAAATGTTTTCAGTCTTAATTTAAATAGGCGCCCACCTGTATAATGAGAGGAATATTTTCGGTCTTAGTTTAAATAGGCGTCCACCTGTATAATGAGAAGAATGTTTTCAGTCTTAGTTTAAATAGGCGCCCACCTGTATAACGAGAGGAATACTTTTCAGTCTTAGTTTAAATAGGCACCCACCTGTATAACGAGAGGAATATTTTCAGTCTTAGTTTAAATAGGCGCCCACCTGTATAATGAGAGGAATGTTTTCAGAATTAGTTTAAATAGGCGCCCACCTGTATAACGAGAGAAATACTTTTCAGTCTTAGTTTAAATAGGCGCCCACCTGTATAATGAGAGGAATATTTTCAGTCTTAGTTTAAATAGGCGCCCACCTGTATAATGAGAGGAATATTTTCGGTCTTAGTTTTGATAGGCGCCCACCTGTATAATGAGAGGAATATTTTCAGTCTTAGTTTAAATAGGCGCCCACCTGTATAATGATAGGAATGTTTTCAGTCTTAGTTTAAATAGGCGCCCACCTGTATAACGAGAGAAATACTTTTCAGTCTTAGTTTAAATAGGCGCCCACCTGTATAATGAGAGGAATATTTTCAGTCTTAGTTTAAATAGGCGCCCACCTGTATAACAAGAGAAATACTTTTCAGTCTTAGTTTAAATAGGCGCCCACCTGTATAATGAGAGAAATATTTTCAGTCTTAGTTTAAATAGGCGTCCACCTATATAATGAGTGGAATATTTTCTGTCTTAGTTTTGATAGGCGCCCACCTGTATAACGAGAGGAATATTTTCAGTCTTAGTTTAAATAGGCGCCCACCTGTATAACGAGAGGAATATTTTCAGTCTTAGTTTAATTAGGCGCCCACCTGTATAACGAGAGGAATATTTTCAGTCTTAGTTTAAATAGGCGCCCACCTGTATAATGAGAGGAATGTTTTCAGTCTTAGTTTAAATAGGCGCCCACCTGTATAACGAGAGAAATACTTTTCAGTCTTAGTTTAAATAGGCGCCCACCTGTATAATGAGAGGAATATTTTCAGTCTTAGTTTAAATAGACGCCCACCTGTATAATGAGAGGAATATTTTCGGTCTTAGTTTTGATAGGCACCCACCTGTATAATGAGAGGAATATTTTCAGTCTTAGTTTAAATAGGCGCCCACCTGTATAATGATAGGAATGTTTTCAGTCTTAGTTTAAATAGGCGCCCACCTGTATAACGAGAGAAATACTTTTCAGTCTTAGTTTAAATAGGCGCCCACCTGTATAATGAGAGGAATATTTTCAGTCTTAGTTTAAATAGGCGCCCACCTGTATAACGAGAGGAATATTTTCAGTCTTAGTTTAAATAGGCGCCCACCTGTATAATGAGAGGAATATTTTCAGTCTTAGTTTAAATAGGCGCCCACCTGTATAACAAGAGAAATACTTTTCAGTCTTAGTTTAAATAGGCGCCCACCTGTATAATGAGAGAAATATTTTCAGTCTTAGTTTAAATAGGCGTCCACCTATATAATGAGTGGAATATTTTCTGTCTTAGTTTTGATAGGCGCCCACCTGTATAACGAGAAGAATATTTTCAGTCTTAGTTTAAATAGGCGCCCACCTGTATAACGAGAGGAATATTTTCAGTCTTAGTTTAATTAGGCGCCCACCTGTATAACGAGAGGAATATTTTCAGTCTTAGTTTAAATAGGCGCCCACCTGTATAATGAGAGGAATGTTTTCAGTCTTAGTTTAAATAGGCGCCCACCTGTATAACGAGAGAAATACTTTTCAGTCTTAGTTTAAATAGGCGCCCACCTGTATAATGAGAGGAATATTTTCAGTCTTAGTTTAAATAGGCGGCCACCTGTATAACGAGAGGAATATTTTCAGTCTTAGTTTAAATAGGCGCCCACCTGTATAACGAGAGGAATACTTTTCAGTATTAGTTTAAATAGGCGTCCACCTGTATAATGAGAGGAATATTTTTAGTCTTAGTTTAAATAGTCGCTCACCTGTATAATGAGAGAAATGTTTTCAGTCTTAATTTAAATGGGCGCCCACCTGTATAATGAGAGGAATATTTTCAGTCTTAGTTTAAATAGGCGCCCACCTGTATAACAAGAGAAATACTTTTCAGTCTTAGTTTAAATAGGCGCTCACCTGTATAATGAGAGAAATATTTTCAGTCTTAGTTAAAATAGGCGCCCACCTGTATAATGAGAGTAATATTTTCGGTCTTAGTTTTGATAGGCGCCCACCTGTATAACGAGAGGAATATTTTCAGTCTTAGTTTAAATAGGCGCCCACCTGTATAACGAGAGGAATATTTTCAGTCTTAGTTTAAATAGGTGCCCACCTGTATAACGAGAGGAATATTTTCAGTCTTAGTTTAAATAGGCGCCCACCTGTATAACGAGAGGAATATTTTCAGTCTTAGTTTAAATAGGCGCCCACCTGTATAACGAGAGGAATATTTTCAGTCTTAGTTTAAATAGGCGCCCACCTGTATAATGATAGGAATGTTTTCAGTCTTAGTTTAAATAGGCGCCCACCTGTATAACGAGAGGAATATTTTCAGTCTTAGTTTAAATAGGCGCCCACCTGTATAATGAGAGGAATATTTTCGGTCTTAGTTTTGATAGGCGCCCACCTGTATAATGAAAGGAATATTTTCAGTCTTAGTTTAAATAGGCGCCCACCTGTATAATGATAGGAATGTTTTCAGTCTTAGTTTAAATAGGCGCCCACCTGTATAACGAGAGAAATACTTTTCAGTCTTAGTTTAAATAGGCGCCCACCTGTATAATGAGAGGAATATTTTCAGTCTTAGTTTAAATAGGCGCCCACCTGTATAACGAGAGGAATACTTTTTCAGTCTTAGTTTAAATAGGCGCCCACCTGTATAACGAGAGGAATACTTTTCAGTCTTAGTTTAAATAGGCGTCCACCTGTATAATGAGAGGAATATTTTTAGTCTTAGTTTAAATAGGCGCTCACCTGTATAATGAGAGAAATGTTTTCAGTCTTAATTTAAATAGGCGCCCACCTGTATATGAGAGGAATATTTTCAGTCTTAGTTTAAATAGGCGCCCACCTGTATAATGAGAGAAATGTTTTCAGTCTTAATTTAAATGGGCGCCCACCTGTATAATGAGAGGAATATTTTCAGTCTTAGTTTAAATAGGCGCCCACCTGTATAACAAGAGAAATACTTTTCTGTCTTAGTTTAAATAGGCGCTCACCTGTATAATGAGAGGAATATTTTCAGTCTTAGTTTAAATAGGCGCCCACCTGTATAATGATAGGAATGTTTTCAGTCTTAGTTTAAATAGGCGCCCACCTGTATAACGAGAGGAATATTTTCAGTCTTAGTTTAAATAGGCGCCCACCTGTATAATGAGAGGAATATTTTCGGTCTTAGTTTTGATAGGCGCCCACCTGTATAACGAGAGGAATATTTTCAGTCTTAGTTTAAATAGGCGCCCACCTGTATAATGAGAGGAATATTTTCGGTCTTAGTTTAAATAGGCGTCCACCTGTATAATGAGAAGAATGTTTTCAGTCTTAGTTTAAATAGGCGCCCACCTGTATAATGAGAGGAATATTTTTAGTCTTAGTTTAAATAGGCGCTCACCTGTATAATGAGAGAAATGTTTTCAGTCTTAATTTAAATAGGCGCCCACCTGTATAATGAGAGGAATATTTTCAGTCTTAGTTTAAATAGGCGTCCACCTGTATAATGAGAAGAATGTTTTCAGTCTTAGTTTAAATAGGCGCCCACCTGTATAACGAGAGGAATACTTTTCAGTCTTAGTTTAAATAGGCACCCACCTGTATAACGAGAGGAATATTTTCAGTCTTAGTTTAAATAGGCGCCCACCTGTATAATGAGAGAAATGTTTTCAGTCTTAATTTAAATGGGCGCCCACCTGTATAATGAGAGGAATATTTTCAGTCTTAGTTTAAATAGGCGCCCACCTGTATAACAAGAGAAATACTTTTCAGTCTTAGTTTAAATAGGCGCTCACCTGTATAATGAGAGAAATATTTTCAGTCTTAGTTAAAATAGGCGCCCACCTGTATAATGAGAGTAATATTTTCGGTCTTAGTTTTGATAGGCGCCCACCTGTATAACGAGAGGAATATTTTCAGTCTTAGTTTAAATAGGCGCCCACCTGTATAACGAGAGGAATATTTTCAGTCTTAGTTTAAATAGGTGCCCACCTGTATAACGAGAGGAATATTTTCAGTCTTAGTTTAAATAGGCGCCCACCTGTATAACGAGAGGAATATTTTCAGTCTTAGTTTAAATAGGCGCCCACCTGTATAACGAGAGGAATATTTTCAGTCTTAGTTTAAATAGGCGCCCACCTGTATAATGAGAGGAATATTTTCGGTCTTAGTTTAAATAGGCGTCCACCTGTATAATGAGAAGAATGTTTTCAGTCTTAGTTTAAATAGGCGCCCACCTGTATAATGAGAGGAATATTTTTAGTCTTAGTTTAAATAGGCGCTCACCTGTATAATGAGAGAAATGTTTTCAGTCTTAATTTAAATAGGCGCCCACCTGTATAATGAGAGGAATATTTTCGGTCTTAGTTTAAATAGGCGTCCACCTGTATAATGAGAAGAATATTTTCAGTCTTAGTTTAAATAGGCGCCCACCTGTATAACGAGAGGAATACTTTTCAGTATTAGTTTAAATAGGCGTCCACCTGTATAATGAGAGGAATATTTTTAGTCTTAGTTTAAATAGTCGCTCACCTGTATAATGAGAGAAATGTTTTCAGTCTTAATTTAAATGGGCGCCCACCTGTATAATGAGAGGAATATTTTCAGTCTTAGTTTAAATAGGCGCCCACCTGTATAACAAGAGAAATACTTTTCAGTCTTAGTTTAAATAGGCGCTCACCTGTATAATGAGAGAAATATTTTCAGTCTTAGTTAAAATAGGCGCCCACCTGTATAATGAGAGTAATATTTTCGGTCTTAGTTTTGATAGGCGCCCACCTGTATAACGAGAGGAATATTTTCAGTCTTAGTTTAAATAGGCGCCCACCTGTATAACGAGAGGAATATTTTCAGTCTTAGTTTAAATAGGTGCCCACCTGTATAACGAGAGGAATATTTTCAGTCTTAGTTTAAATAGGCGCCCACCTGTATAACGAGAGGAATATTTTCAGTCTTAGTTTAAATAGGCGCCCACCTGTATAACGAGAGGAATATTTTCAGTCTTAGTTTAAATAGGCGCCCACCTGTATAATGATAGGAATGTTTTCAGTCTTAGTTTAAATAGGCGCCCACCTGTATAACGAGAGGAATATTTTCAGTCTTAGTTTAAATAGGCGCCCACCTGTATAATGAGAGGAATATTTTCGGTCTTAGTTTTGATAGGCGCCCACCTGTATAATGAAAGGAATATTTTCAGTCTTAGTTTAAATAGGCGCCCACCTGTATAATGATAGGAATGTTTTCAGTCTTAGTTTAAATAGGCGCCCACCTGTATAACGAGAGAAATACTTTTCAGTCTTAGTTTAAATAGGCGCCCACCTGTATAATGAGAGGAATATTTTCAGTCTTAGTTTAAATAGGCGCCCACCTGTATAACGAGAGGAATATTTTCAGTCTTAGTTTAAATAGGCGCCCACCTGTATAACGAGAGGAATACTTTTCAGTCTTAGTTTAAATAGGCGTCCACCTGTATAATGAGAGGAATATTTTTAGTCTTAGTTTAAATAGGCGCTCACCTGTATAATGAGAGAAATGTTTTCAGTCTTAATTTAAATAGGCGCCCACCTGTATATGAGAGGAATATTTTCAGTCTTAGTTTAAATAGGCGCCCACCTGTATAACAAGAGAAATACTTTTCAGTCTTAGTTTAAATAGGCGTCCACCTGTATAATGAGAGAAATATTTTCAGTCTTAGTTTAAATAGGCGCCCACCTGTATAATGAGAGGAATATTTTCGGTCTTAGTTTTGATAGGCGCCCACCTGTATAACGAGAGGAATATTTTCAGTCTTAGTTTAAATAGGCGCCCACCTGTATAACGAGAGAAATATTTTCAGTCTTAGTTTAAATAGGTGCCCACCTGTATAACGAGAGAAATATTTTCAGTCTTAGTTTAAATAGGCGCCCACCTGTATAACGAGAGGAATATTTTCAGTCTTAGTTTAAATAGGCGCCCACCTGTATAATGAGAGGAATATTTTCGGTCTTAGTTTTGATAGGCGCCCACCTGTATAATGAGAGGAATATTTTCAGTCTTAGTTTAAATAGGCGCCCACCTGTATAATGATAGGAATGTTTTCAGTCTTAGTTTAAATAGGCGCCCACCTGTATAACGAGAGGAATTATTTTCAGTCTTAGTTTAAATAGGCGCCCACCTGTATAATGAGAGGAATATTTTTAGTCTTAGTTTAAATAGGCGCCCACCTGTATAACGAGAGGAATACTTTTCAGTCTTAGTTTAAATAGGCGCCCACCTGTATAATGAGAGGAATATTTTCAGTCTTAGTTTAAATAGGCGCCCACCTGTATAATGAGAGGAATATTTTCAGTCTTAGTTTAAATAGGCGCCCACCTGTATAACGAGAGGAATACTTTTCAGTCTTAGTTTAAATAGGCGCCCACCTGTATAATGAGAGGAATATTTTCAGTCTTAGTTTAAATAGGCGCCCACCTGTATAACAAGAGAAATACTTTTCAGTCTTAGTTTAAATAGGCGCCCACCTGTATAATGAGAGAAATATTTTCAGTCTTAGTTTAAATAGGCGCCCACCTGTATAATGAGAGGAATATTTTCGGTCTTAGTTTTGATAGGCGCCCACCTGTATAACGAGAGGAATATTTTCAGTCTTAGTTTAAATAGGCGCCCACCTGTATAACGAGAGGAATATTTTCAGTCTTAGTTTAAATAGGCGCCCACCTGTATAACGAGAGGAATATTTTCAGTCTTAGTTTAAATAGGCGCCCACCTGTATAATGAGAGGAATATTTTCGGTCTTAGTTTAAATAGGCGTCCACCTGTATAATGAGAAGAATGTTTTCAGTCTTAGTTTAAATAGGCGCCCACCTGTATAATGAGAGGAATATTTTTAGTCTTAGTTTAAATAGGCGCTCACCTGTATAATGAGAGAAATGTTTTCAGTCTTAATTTAAATAGGCGCCCACCTGTATAATGAGAGGAATATTTTCGGTCTTAGTTTAAATAGGCGTCCACCTGTATAATGAGAAGAATGTTTTCAGTCTTAGTTTAAATAGGCGCCCACCTGTATAACGAGAGGAATACTTTTCAGTCTTAGTTTAAATAGGCACCCACCTGTATAACGAGAGGAATATTTTCAGTCTTAGTTTAAATAGGCGCCCACCCGTATAATGAGAGGAATGTTTTCAGAATTAGTTTAAATAGGCGCCCACCTGTATAACGAGAGAAATACTTTTCAGTCTTAGTTTAAATAGGCGCCCACCTGTATAATGAGAGGAATATTTTCAGTCTTAGTTTAAATAGGCGCCCACCTGTATAATGAGAGGAATATTTTCGGTCTTAGTTTTGATAGGCGCCCACCTGTATAATGAGAGGAATATTTTCAGTCTTAGTTTAAATAGGCGCCCACCTGTATAATGATAGGAATGTTTTCAGTCTTAGTTTAAATAGGCGCCCACCTGTATAACGAGAGAAATACTTTTCAGTCTTAGTTTAAATAGGCGCCCACCTGTATAATGAGAGGAATATTTTCAGTCTTAGTTTAAATAGGCGCCCACCTGTATAACAAGAGAAATACTTTTCAGTCTTAGTTTAAATAGGCGCCCACCTGTATAATGAGAGAAATATTTTCAGTCTTAGTTTAAATAGGCGTCCACCTATATAATGAGTGGAATATTTTCTGTCTTAGTTTTGATAGGCGCCCACCTGTATAACGAGAGGAATATTTTCAGTCTTAGTTTAAATAGGCGCCCACCTGTATAACGAGAGGAATATTTTCAGTCTTAGTTTAATTAGGCGCCCACCTGTATAACGAGAGGAATATTTTCAGTCTTAGTTTAAATAGGCGCCCACCTGTATAATGAGAGGAATGTTTTCAGTCTTAGTTTAAATAGGCGCCCACCTGTATAACGAGAGAAATACTTTTCAGTCTTAGTTTAAATAGGCGCCCACCTGTATAATGAGAGGAATATTTTCAGTCTTAGTTTAAATAGACGCCCACCTGTATAATGAGAGGAATATTTTCGGTCTTAGTTTTGATAGGCACCCACCTGTATAATGAGAGGAATATTTTCAGTCTTAGTTTAAATAGGCGCCCACCTGTATAATGATAGGAATGTTTTCAGTCTTAGTTTAAATAGGCGCCCACCTGTATAACGAGAGAAATACTTTTCAGTCTTAGTTTAAATAGGCGCCCACCTGTATAATGAGAGGAATATTTTCAGTCTTAGTTTAAATAGGCGGCCACCTGTATAACGAGAGGAATATTTTCAGTCTTAGTTTAAATAGGCGCCCACCTGTATAACGAGAGGAATACTTTTCAGTATTAGTTTAAATAGGCGTCCACCTGTATAATGAGAGGAATATTTTTAGTCTTAGTTTAAATAGTCGCTCACCTGTATAATGAGAGAAATGTTTTCAGTCTTAATTTAAATGGGCGCCCACCTGTATAATGAGAGGAATATTTTCAGTCTTAGTTTAAATAGGCGCCCACCTGTATAACAAGAGAAATACTTTTCAGTCTTAGTTTAAATAGGCGCTCACCTGTATAATGAGAGAAATATTTTCAGTCTTAGTTAAAATAGGCGCCCACCTGTATAATGAGAGGAATATTTTCGGTCTTAGTTTTGATAGGCGCCCACCTGTATAACGAGAGGAATATTTTCAGTCTTAGTTTAAATAGGCGCCCACCTGTATAACGAGAGGAATATTTTCAGTCTTAGTTTAAATAGGTGCCCACCTGTATAACGAGAGGAATATTTTCAGTCTTAGTTTAAATAGGCGCCCACCTGTATAACGAGAGGAATATTTTCAGTCTTAGTTTAAATAGGCGCCCACCTGTATAACGAGAGGAATATTTTCAGTCTTAGTTTAAATAGGCGCCCACCTGTATAATGATAGGAATGTTTTCAGTCTTAATTTAAATAGGCGCCCACCTGTATAACGAGAGGAATATTTTCAGTCTTAGTTTAAATAGGCGCCCACCTGTATAATGAGAGGAATATTTTCAGTCTTAGTTTTGATAGGCGCCCACCTGTATAATGAAAGGAATATTTTCAGTCTTAGTTTAAATAGGCGCCCACCTGTATAATGATAGGAATGTTTTTAGTCTTAGTTTAAATAGGCGCCCACCGGTATAACGAGAGAAATACTTTTCAGTCTTAGTTTAAATAGGCGCCCACCTGTATAATGAGAGGAATATTTTCAGTCTTAGTTTAAATAGGCGCCCACCTGTATAACGAGAGGAATATTTTCAGTCTTAGTTTAAATAGGCGCCCACCTGTATAACGAGAGGAATACTTTTCAGTCTTAGTTTAAATAGGCGTCCACCTGTATAATGAGAGGAATATTTTTAGTCTTAGTTTAAATAGGCGCTCACCTGTATAATGAGAGAAATGTTTTCAGTCTTAATTTAAATAGGCGCCCACCTGTATATGAGAGGAATATTTTCAGTCTTAGTTTAAATAGGCGCCCACCTTTATAACAAGAGAAATACTTTTCAGTCTTAGTTTAAATAGGCGCCCACCTGTATAATGATAGGAATGTTTTCAGTCTTAGTTTAAATAGGCGCCCACCTGTATAATGAGAGGAATATTTTCGGTCTTAGTTTTGATAGGCGCCCACCTGTATAACGAGAGGAATATTTTCAGTCTTAGTTTAAATAGGCGCCCACCTGTATAACGAGAGAAATATTTTCAGTCTTAGTTTAAATAGGTGCCCACCTGTATAACGAGAGAAATATTTTCAGTCTTAGTTTAAATAGGCGCCCACCTGTATAACGAGAGGAATATTTTCAGTCTTAGTTTAAATAGGCGCCCACCTGTATAATGAGAGGAATATTTTCGGTCTTAGTTTTGATAGGCGCCCACCTGTATAATGAGAGGAATATTTTCAGTCTTAGTTTAAATAGGCGCCCACCTGTATAATGATAGGAATGTTTTCAGTCTTAGTTTAAATAGGCGCCCACCTGTATAACGAGAGAAATACTTTTCAGTCTTAGTTTTAATAGGCGCCCACCTGTATAATGAGAGTAATATTTTCAGTCTTAGTTTAAAAAGGCGCCCACCTGTATAACGAGAGGAATATTTTCAGTCTTAGTTTAAATAGGCGTCCACCTGTATAACGAGAGAAATACTTTTCAGTCTTAGATTAAATAGGCGTCCACCTGTATAATGAGAGGAATATTTTTAGTCTTAGTTTAAATAGGCGCTCACCTGTATAATGAGAGAAATGTTTTTAGTCTTAATTTAAATAGGCGCCCACCTGTATAATGAGAGGAATATTTTCAGTCTTAGTTTAAATAGGCGCCCACCTGTATAACAAGAGAAATACTTTTCAGTATTAGTTTAAATAGGCGCCCACCTGTATAATGAGAGAAATATTTTCAGTCTTAGTTTAAATAGGCGCCCACCTGTATAATGAGAGGAATATTTTCGGTCTTAGTTTTGATAGGCGCCCACCTGTATAACGAGAGGAATATTTTCAGTCTTAGTTTAAATAGGCGCCCACCTGTATAACGAGAGGAATATTTTCAGTCTTAGTTTAAATAGGCGACCACCTGTATAACGAGAGGAATATTTTCAGTCATAGTTTAAATAGGCGCCCACCTGTATAACGAGAGAAATATTTTCAGTCTTAGTTTAAATAGGCGCCCACCTGTATAACGAGAGGAATATTTTCAGTCTTAGTTTAAATAGGCGCCCACCTGTATAATGATAGGAATGTTTTCAGTCTTAGTTTAAATTGGCGCTCACCTGTATAATGAGAGAAATGTTTTCGGTCTTAGTTTTGATAGGCGCCCACCTGTATAATGAGAGGAATATTTTCTGACTTAGTTTAAATAGGCGCCCACCTGTATAATGATAGGAATGTTTTCAGTCTTAGTTTAAATAGGCGCCCACCTGTATAATGATAGGAATGTTTTCAGTCTTAGTTTAAATAGGCGCCCACCTGTATAATGAGAGGAATATTTTCGGTCTTAGTTTTGATAGGCGCCCACCTGTATAACGAGAGGAATATTTTCAGTCTTAGTTTAAATAGGCGCCCACCTGTATAACGAGAGGAATATTTTCAGTCTTAGTTTAAATAGGCGCCCACCTGTATAACGAGAGGAATATTTTCAGTCATAGTTTAAATAGGCGCCCACCTGTATAACGAGAGGAATATTTTCAGTCTTAGTTTAAATAGGCGCCCACCTGTATAACGAGAGGAATATTTTCAGTCTTAGTTTAAATAGGCGCCCACCTGTATAATGATAGGAATGTTTTCAGTCTTAGTTTAAATAGGCGCCCACCTGTATAATGATAGGAATGTTTTCAGTCTTAGTTTAAATAGGCGCCCACCTGTATAACGAGAGAAATTATTTTCAGTCTTAGTTTAAATAGGCGCCCACCTGTATAATGAGAGGAATATTTTCGGTCTTAGTTTTGATAGGCGCCCACCTGTATAATGAGAGGAATATTTTCAGTCTTAGTTTAAATAGGCGCCCACCTGTGTAACGAGAGGAATATTTTCAGTCTTAGTTTAAATAGGCGCCCACCTGTATAATGAGAGGAATATTTTCGGTCTTAGATTTGATAGGCGCCCACCTGTATAATGAGAGGAATATTTTCAGTTTTAGTTTAAATAGGTGCCCACCTGTATAACGAGAGGAATATTTTCAGTCTTAGTTTAAATAGGCACCCACCTGTATAACGAGAGGAATACTTTTCAGTCTTAGTTTAAATAGGCGCCCACCTGTATAATGAGAGAAATATTTTCTGTCTTAGTTTAAATAGGCGCCCACCTGTATAACGAGAGGAATATTTTCAGTCTTAGTTTAAATAGGCGCCCACCTGTATAACGAGAGGAATGTTTTCAGTCTTAGTTTAAATAGGCGCCCACCTGTATAACGAGAGGAATATTTTCAGTCTTAGTTTAAATAGGCGCCCACCTGTATAATGAGAGGAATATTTTCGGTCTTAGTTTTGATAGGCTCCTACCTGTATAATGAAAGGAATATTTTCAGTCTTAGTTTAAATAGGTGCCCACCTGTATAATGATAGGAATGTTTTCAGTCTTAGTTTAAATAGGCGTCCACCTGTATAACGAGAGAAATACTTTTCAGTCTTAGTTTAAACAGGCGCCCACCTGTATAATGAAAGGAATATTTTCAGTCTTAGTTTAAATAGGCGCCCACCTGTATAATGATAGGAATGTTTTTAGTCTTAGTTTAAATAGGCGCCCACCGGTATAACGAGAGAAATACTTTTCAGTCTTAGTTTAAATAGGCGCCCACCTGTATAATGAGAGGAATATTTTCAGTCTTAGTTTAAATAGGCGCCCACCTGTATAACGAGAGGAATATTTTCAGTCTTAGTTTAAATAGGCGCCCACCTGTATAACGAGAGGAATACTTTTCAGTCTTAGTTTAAATAGGCGTCCACCTGTATAATGAGAGGAATATTTTTAGTCTTAGTTTAAATAGGCGCTCACCTGTATAATGAGAGAAATGTTTTCAGTCTTAATTTAAATAGGCGCCCACCTGTATATGAGAGGAATATTTTCAGTCTTAGTTTAAATAGGCGCCCACCTTTATAACAAGAGAAATACTTTTCAGTCTTAGTTTAAATAGGCGCCCACCTGTATAATGATAGGAATGTTTTCAGTCTTAGTTTAAATAGGCGCCCACCTGTATAATGAGAGGAATATTTTCGGTCTTAGTTTTGATAGGCGCCCACCTGTATAACGAGAGGAATATTTTCAGTCTTAGTTTAAATAGGCGCCCACCTGTATAACGAGAGAAATATTTTCAGTCTTAGTTTAAATAGGTGCCCACCTGTATAACGAGAGAAATATTTTCAGTCTTAGTTTAAATAGGCGCCCACCTGTATAACGAGAGGAATATTTTCAGTCTTAGTTTAAATAGGCGCCCACCTGTATAATGAGAGGAATATTTTCGGTCTTAGTTTTGATAGGCGCCCACCTGTATAATGAGAGGAATATTTTCAGTCTTAGTTTAAATAGGCGCCCACCTGTATAATGATAGGAATGTTTTCAGTCTTAGTTTAAATAGGCGCCCACCTGTATAACGAGAGAAATACTTTTCAGTCTTAGTTTTAATAGGCGCCCACCTGTATAATGAGAGTAATATTTTCAGTCTTAGTTTAAAAAGGCGCCCACCTGTATAACGAGAGGAATATTTTCAGTCTTAGTTTAAATAGGCGTCCACCTGTATAACGAGAGAAATACTTTTCAGTCTTAGATTAAATAGGCGTCCACCTGTATAATGAGAGGAATATTTTTAGTCTTAGTTTAAATAGGCGCTCACCTGTATAATGAGAGAAATGTTTTTAGTCTTAATTTAAATAGGCGCCCACCTGTATAATGAGAGGAATATTTTCAGTCTTAGTTTAAATAGGCGCCCACCTGTATAACAAGAGAAATACTTTTCAGTATTAGTTTAAATAGGCGCCCACCTGTATAATGAGAGAAATATTTTCAGTCTTAGTTTAAATAGGCGCCCACCTGTATAATGAGAGGAATATTTTCGGTCTTAGTTTTGATAGGCGCCCACCTGTATAACGAGAGGAATATTTTCAGTCTTAGTTTAAATAGGCGCCCACCTGTATAACGAGAGGAATATTTTCAGTCTTAGTTTAAATAGGCGACCACCTGTATAACGAGAGGAATATTTTCAGTCATAGTTTAAATAGGCGCCCACCTGTATAACGAGAGAAATATTTTCAGTCTTAGTTTAAATAGGCGCCCACCTGTATAACGAGAGGAATATTTTCAGTCTTAGTTTAAATAGGCGCCCACCTGTATAATGATAGGAATGTTTTCAGTCTTAGTTTAAATTGGCGCTCACCTGTATAATGAGAGAAATGTTTTCGGTCTTAGTTTTGATAGGCGCCCACCTGTATAATGAGAGGAATATTTTCTGACTTAGTTTAAATAGGCGCCCACCTGTATAATGATAGGAATGTTTTCAGTCTTAGTTTAAATAGGCGCCCACCTGTATAATGATAGGAATGTTTTCAGTCTTAGTTTAAATAGGCGCCCACCTGTATAATGAGAGGAATATTTTCGGTCTTAGTTTTGATAGGCGCCCACCTGTATAACGAGAGGAATATTTTCAGTCTTAGTTTAAATAGGCGCCCACCTGTATAACGAGAGGAATATTTTCAGTCTTAGTTTAAATAGGCGCCCACCTGTATAACGAGAGGAATATTTTCAGTCATAGTTTAAATAGGCGCCCACCTGTATAACGAGAGGAATATTTTCAGTCTTAGTTTAAATAGGCGCCCACCTGTATAACGAGAGGAATATTTTCAGTCTTAGTTTAAATAGGCGCCCACCTGTATAATGATAGGAATGTTTTCAGTCTTAGTTTAAATAGGCGCCCACCTGTATAATGATAGGAATGTTTTCAGTCTTAGTTTAAATAGGCGCCCACCTGTATAACGAGAGAAATTATTTTCAGTCTTAGTTTAAATAGGCGCCCACCTGTATAATGAGAGGAATATTTTCGGTCTTAGTTTTGATAGGCGCCCACCTGTATAATGAGAGGAATATTTTCAGTCTTAGTTTAAATAGGCGCCCACCTGTGTAACGAGAGGAATATTTTCAGTCTTAGTTTAAATAGGCGCCCACCTGTATAATGAGAGGAATATTTTCGGTCTTAGATTTGATAGGCGCCCACCTGTATAATGAGAGGAATATTTTCAGTTTTAGTTTAAATAGGTGCCCACCTGTATAACGAGAGGAATATTTTCAGTCTTAGTTTAAATAGGCACCCACCTGTATAACGAGAGGAATACTTTTCAGTCTTAGTTTAAATAGGCGCCCACCTGTATAATGAGAGAAATATTTTCTGTCTTAGTTTAAATAGGCGCCCACCTGTATAACGAGAGGAATATTTTCAGTCTTAGTTTAAATAGGCGCCCACCTGTATAACGAGAGGAATGTTTTCAGTCTTAGTTTAAATAGGCGCCCACCTGTATAACGAGAGGAATATTTTCAGTCTTAGTTTAAATAGGCGCCCACCTGTATAATGAGAGGAATATTTTCGGTCTTAGTTTTGATAGGCTCCTACCTGTATAATGAAAGGAATATTTTCAGTCTTAGTTTAAATAGGTGCCCACCTGTATAATGATAGGAATATTTTCAGTCTTAGTTTAAATAGGCGCCCACCTGTATAACGAGAGGAATACTTTTCAGTCTTAGTTTAAATAGGCGCCCACCTGTATAATGAGAGGAATATTTTCAGTCTTAGTTTAAATAGGCGCCCACCTGTATAACGAGAGGAATATTTTCAGTCTTAGTTTAAATAGGCGCCCACCTGTATAACGAGAGGAATACTTTTCAGTCTTAGTTTAAATAGGCGTCCACCTGTATAATGAGAGGAATATTTTTAGTCTTAGTTTAAATAGGCGCTCACCTGTATAATGAGAGAAATGTTTTCAGTCTTAATTTAAATAGGCGCCCACCTGTATATGAGAGGAATATTTTCAGTCTTAGTTTAAATAGGCGCCCACATGTATAACAAGAGAAATACTTTTCAGTCTTAGTTTAAATAGGCGCCCACCTGTATAATGAGAGAAATATTTTTAGTCTTAGTTTAAATAGGCGCCCACCTGTATAATGAGAGGAATATTTTCGGTCTTAGTTTTGATAGGCTCCCACCTGTATAACGAGAGGAATATTTTCAGTCTTAGTTTAAATAGGCGCCCACCTATATAACGAGAGGAATATTTTCAGTCTTAGTTTAAATAGGTGCCCACCTGTATAACGAGAGAAATATTTTCAGTCTTAGTTTAAATAGGCGCCCACCTGTATAACGAGAGGAATATTTTCAGTCTTAGTTTAAATAGGCGCCCACCTGTATAATGAGAGGAATATTTTCGGTCTTAGTTTTGATAGGCGCCCACCTGTATAATGAGAGGAATATTTTCAGTCTTAGTTTAAATAGGCGCCCACCTGTATAATGATAGGAATGTTTTCAGTCTTAGTTTAAATAGGCGCCCACCTGTATAACGAGAGAAATACTTTTCAGTCTTAGTTTTAATAGGCGCCCACCTGTATAATGAGAGTAATATTTTCAGTCTTAGTTTAAAAAGGCGCCCACCTGTATAACGAGAGGAATATTTTCAGTCTTAGTTTAAATAGGCGTCCACCTGTATAACGAGAGAAATACTTTTCAGTCTTAGATTAAATAGGCGTCCACCTGTATAATGAGAGGAATATTTTTAGTCTTAGTTTAAATAGGCGCTCACCTGTATAATGAGAGAAATGTTTTCAGTCTTAATTTAAATAGGCGCCCACCTGTATAATGAGAGGAATATTTTCAGTCTTAGTTTAAATAGGCTCCCACCTGTATAACAAGAGAAATACTTTTCAGTATTAGTTTAAATAGGCGCCCACCTGTATAATGAGAGAAATATTTTCAGTCTTAGTTTAAATAGGCGCCCACCTGTATAATGAGAGGAATATTTTCGGTCTTAGTTTTGATAGGCGCCCACCTGTATAACGAGAGGAATATTTTCAGTCTTAGTTTAAATAGGCGCCCACCTGTATAACGAGAGGAATATTTTCAGTCTTAGTTTAAATAGGCGACCACCTGTATAACGAGAGGAATATTTTCAGTCATAGTTTAAATAGGCGCCCACCTGTATAACGAGAGAAATATTTTCAGTCTTAGTTTAAATAGGCGCCCACCTGTATAATGAGAAGGAATATTTTCAGTCTTAGTTTAAATAGGCGCCCACCTGTATAATGATAGGAATGTTTTCAGTCTTAGTTTAAATTGGCGCTCACCTGTATAATGAGAGAAATGTTTTCGGTCTTAGTTTTGATAGGCGCCCACCTGTATAATGAGAGGAATATTTTCTGACTTAGTTTAAATAGGCGCCCACCTGTATAATGATAGGAATGTTTTCAGTCTTAGTTTAAATAGGCGCCCACCTGTATAATGATAGGAATGTTTTCAGTCTTAGTTTAAATAGGCGCCCACCTGTATAATGAGAGGAATATTTTCGGTCTTAGTTTTGATAGGCGCCCACCTGTATAACGAGAGGAATATTTTCAGTCTTAGTTTAAATAGGCGCCCACCTGTATAACGAGAGGAATATTTTCAGTCTTAGTTTAAATAGGCGCCCACCTGTATAACGAGAGGAATATTTTCAGTCATAGTTTAAATAGGCGCCCACCTGTATAACGAGAGGAATATTTTCAGTCTTAGTTTAAATAGGCGCCCACCTGTATAACGAGAGGAATATTTTCAGTCTTAGTTTAAATAGGCGCCCACCTGTATAATGATAGGAATGTTTTCAGTCTTAGTTTAAATAGGCGCCCACCTGTATAATGATAGGAATGTTTTCAGTCTTAGTTTAAATAGGCGCCCACCTGTATAACGAGAGAAATTATTTTCAGTCTTAGTTTAAATAGGCGCCCACCTGTATAATGAGAGGAATATTTTCGGTCTTAGTTTTGATAGGCGCCCACCTGTATAATGAGAGGAATATTTTCAGTCTTAGTTTAAATAGGCGCCCACCTGTGTAACGAGAGGAATATTTTCAGTCTTAGTTTAAATAGGCGCCCACCTGTATAATGAGAGGAATATTTTCGGTCTTAGATTTGATAGGCGCCCACCTGTATAATGAGAGGAATATTTTCAGTTTTAGTTTAAATAGGTGCCCACCTGTATAACGAGAGGAATATTTTCAGTCTTAGTTTAAATAGGCGCCCACCTGTATAACGAGAGGAATACTTTTCAGTCTTAGTTTAAAGAGGCGCCCACCTGTATAATGAGAGAAATATTTTCTGTCTTAGTTTAAATAGGCGCCCACCTGTATAACGAGAGGAATATTTTCAGTCTTAGTTTAAATAGGCGCCCACCTGTATAACGAGAGGAATGTTTTCAGTCTTAGTTTAAATAGGCGCCCACCTGTATAACGAGAGGAATATTTTCAGTCTTAGTTTAAATAGGCGCCCACCTGTATAATGAGAGGAATATTTTCGGTCTTAGTTTTGATAGGCTCCTACCTGTATAATGAAAGGAATATTTTCAGTCTTAGTTTAAATAGGTGCCCACCTGTATAATGATAGGAATGTTTTCAGTCTTAGTTTAAATAGGCGTCCACCTGTATAACGAGAGAAATACTTTTCAGTCTTAGTTTAAATAGGCGCCCACCTGTATAATGAGAGGAATATTTTCAGTCTTAGTTTAAATAGGCGCCCACCTGTATAACGAGAGGAATACTTTTCAGTCTTAGTTTAAATAGGCGTCCACCTGTATAATGAGAGGAATATTTTTAGTCTTAGTTTAAATAGGCGCTCACCTGTATAATGAGAGAAATGTTTTCAGTCTTAATTTAAATAGGCGCCCACCTGTATATGAGAGGAATATTTTCAGTCTTAGTTTAAATAGGCGCCCACATGTATAACAAGAGAAATACTTTTCAGTCTTAGTTTAAATAGGCGCCCACCTGTATAATGAGAGAAATATTTTTAGTCTTAGTTTAAATAGGCGCCCACCTGTATAATGAGAGGAATATTTTCGGTCTTAGTTTTGATAGGCTCCCACCTGTATAACGAGAGGAATATTTTCAGTCTTAGTTTAAATAGGCGCCCACCTATATAACGAGAGGAATATTTTCAGTCATAGTTTAAATAGGTGCCCACCTGTATAACGAGAGAAATATTTTCAGTCTTAGTTTAAATAGGCGCCCACCTGTATAACGAGAGGAATATTTTCAGTCTTAGTTTAAATAGGCGCCCACCTGTATAATGAGAGGAATATTTTCGGTCTTAGTTTTGATAGGCGCCCACCTGTATAATGAGAGGAATATTTTCAGTCTTAGTTTAAATAGGCGCCCACCTGTATAATGATAGGAATGTTTTCAGTCTTAGTTTAAATAGGCGCCCACCTGTATAACGAGAGAAATACTTTTCAGTCTTAGTTTTAATAGGCGCCCACCTGTATAATGAGAGTAATATTTTCAGTCTTAGTTTAAATAGGCGCCAACCTGTATAACGAGAGGAATATTTTCAGTCTTAGTTTAAATAGGCGCCCACCTGTATAACGAGAGAAATACTTTTCAGTCTTAGTTTAAATAGGCGTCCACCTGTATAATGAGAGGAATATTTTTAGTCTTAGTTTAAATAGGCGCTCACCTGTATAATGAGAGAAATGTTTTCAGTCTTAATTTAAATAGGCGCCCACCTGTATAATGAGAGGAATATTTTCAGTCTTAGTTTAAATAGGCGCCCACCTGTATAACAAGAGAAATACTTTTCAGTCTTAGTTTAAATAGGCGCCCACCTGTATAATGAGAGAAATATTTTCAGTCTTAGTTTAAATAGGCGCCCACCTGTATAATGAGAGGAATATTTTCGGTCTTAGTTTTGATAGGCGCCCACCTGTATAACGAGAGGAATATTTTCAGTCTTAGTTTAAATAGTCGCCCACCTGTATAACGAGAGGAATATTTTCAGTCTTAGTTTAAATAGGCGCCCACCTGTATAACGAGAGGAATATTTTCAGTCATAGTTTAAATAGGCGCCCACCTGTATAACGAGAGGAATATTTTCAGTCTTAGTTTAAATAGGCGCCCACCTGTATAACGAGAGGAATATTTTCAGTCTTAGTTTAAATAGGCGCCCACCTGTATAATGATAGGAATGTTTTCAGTCTTAATTTAAATTGGCGCTCACCTGTATAATGAGAGAAATGTTTTCGGTCTTAGTTTTGATAGGCGCCCACCTGTATAATGAGAGGAATATTTTCTGTCTTCGTTTAAATAGGCGCCCACCTGTATAATGATCGGAATGTTTTCAGTCTTAGTTTAAATAGGCGCCCACCTGTATAATGATAGGAATGTTTTCAGTCTTAGTTTAAATAGGCGCCCACCTGTATAATGAGAGGAATATTTTCGGTCTTAGTTTTGATAGGCGCCCACCTGTATAACGAGAGGAATATTTTCAGTCTTAGTTTAAATAGGCGCCCACCTGTATAACGAGAGGAATATTTTCAGTCTTAGTTTAAATAGGCGCCCACCTGAATAACGAGAGGAATATTTTCAGTCATAGTTTAAATAGGCGCCCACCTGTATAACGAGAGGAATATTTTCAGTCTTAGTTTAAATAGGCGCCCACCTGTATAACGAGAGGAATACTTTTCAGTCTTAGTTTAAAAAGGCGCCCACCTGTATAATGAGAGGAATATTTTCTGTCTTAGTTTAAATAGGCGCCCACCTGTATAACGAGAGGAATATTTTCAGTCTTAGTTTAAACAGGCGCCCACCTGTATAACGAGAGAAATATTTTCAGTCTTAGTTTAAATAGGCGCCCACCTGTATAACGAGAGGAATACTTTTCAGTCTTAGTTTAAATAGGCGCCCACCTGTATAATGAGAGGAATATTTTCTGTCTTAGTTTAAATAGGCGCCCACCTGTATAATGATAGGAACATTTTCAGTCTTAGTTTAAATAGGCGCCCACCTGTATAACGAGAGGAATATTTTCAGTCTTAGTTTAAATAGGCGCCCACCTGTATAACGAGAGGAATACTTTTCAGTCTTAGTTTAAATAGGCGCCCACCTGTATAATGAGAGGAATATTTTCTGTCTTAGTTTAAATAGGCGCCCACCTGTATAATGATAGGAATGTTTTCAGTCTTAGTTTAAATAGGCGCCCACCTGTATAACGAGAGAAATACTTTTCAGTCTTAGTTTAAATAGGCGCCCACCTGTATAATGAGAGGAATATTTTCAGTCTTAGTTTAAATAGGCGCCCACCTGTATAACGAGAGGAATACTTTTCAGTCTTAGTTTAAATAGGCGTCCACCTGTATAATGAGAGGAATATTTTTAGTCTTAGTTTAAATAGGTGCTCACCTGTATAATGAGAGAAATGTTTTCAGTCTTAATTTAAATAGGCGCCCACCTGTATAATGAGAGGAATATTTTCGGTCTTAGTTTAAATAGGCGTCCACCTGTATAATGAGAGGAATGTTTTCAGTCTTAGTTTAAATAGGCGCCCACCTGTATAACGAGAGGAATTATTTTCAGTCTTAGTTTAAATAGGCGCCCACCTGTATAATGAGAGGAATATTTTCGGTCTTAGTTTTGATAGGCGCCCACCTGTATAATGAGAGGAATATTTTCAGTCTTAGTTTAAATAGGCGCCCACCTGTGTAACGAGAGGAATATTTTCAGTCTTAGTTTAAATAGGCGCCCACCTGTATAATGAGAGGAATATTTTCGGTCTTAGTTTTGATAGGCGCCCACCTGTATAATGAGAGGAATATTTTCAGTCTTAGTTTAAATAGGCGCCCACCTGTATAACGAGAGGAATTATTTTCAGCCTTAGTTTAAATAGGCGCCCACCTGTATAATGAGAGGAATATTTTCGGTCTTAGTTTTGATAGGCGCCCACCTGTATAATGAGAGGAATATTTTAAGTCTTAGTTTAAATAGGCGCCACCTGTATAACGAGAGGAATATTTTCAGTCTTAGTTTAAATAGGCGCCCACCTGTATAACGAGAGGAATATTTTCAGTCTTAGTTTAAATAGGCGCCCACCTGTATAACGAGAGGAATATTTTCAGTCTTAGTTTAAATAAGCGCCCACCTGTATAACGAGAGGAATACTTTTCAGTCTTAGTTTAAATAGGCGCCCACCTGTATAATGAGAGGAATATTTTCTGTCTTAGTTTAAATAGGCGCCCACCTGTATAATGATAGGAATGTTTTCAGTCTTAGTTTAAATAGGCGCCCACCTGTATAACGAGAGGAATATTTTCATTCTTAGTTTAAATAGGCGCCCACCTGTATAACGAGAGGAATACTTTTCAGTCTTAGTTTAAATAGGCGCCCACCTGTATAACGAGAGGAATATTTTCAGTCTTAGTTTAAATAAGCGCCCACCTGTATAACGAGAGGAATACTTTTCAGTCTTAGTTTAAATAGGCACCCACCTGTATAATGAGAGGAATATTTTCTGTCTTAGTTTAAATAGGCGCCCACCTGTATAACGAGAGGAATATTTTCAGTCTTAGTTTAAATAGGCGCCCACCTGTATAACGAGAGGAATATTTTCAGTCTTAGTTTAAATAAGCGCCCACCTGTATAACGAGAGGAATACTTTTCAGTCTTAGTTTAAATAGGCGCCCACCTGTATAATGAGAGGAATATTTTCTGTCTTAGTTTAAATAGGCGCCCACCTGTATAATGATAGGAATGTTTTCAGTCTTAGTTTAAATAGGCGCCCACCTGTATAACGAGAGGAATATTTTCAGTCATAGTTTAAATAGGCGCCCACCTGTATAACGAGAGGAATATTTTCAGTCTTAGTTTAAATAGGCGCCCACCTGTATAACGAGAGGAATATTTTCAGTCTTAGTTTAAATAGGCGTCCACCTGTATAATGATAGGAATGTTTTCAGTCTTAGTTTAAATAGGCGCCCACCTGTATAATGATAGGAATGTTTTCAGTCTTAGTTTAAATAGGCGCCCACCTGTATAACGAGAGGAATTATTTTCAGTCTTAGTTTAAATAGGCGCCCACCTGTATAATGAGAGGAATATTTTCGGTCTTAGTTTTGATAGGCGCCCACCTGTATAATGAGAGGAATATTTTCAGTCTTAGTTTAAATAGGCGCCCACCTGTGTAACGAGAGGAATATTTTCAGTCTTAGTTTAAATAGGCGCCCACCTGTATAATGAGAGGAATATTTTCGGTCTTAGATTTGATAGGCGCCCACCTGTATAATGAGAGGAATATTTTCAGTTTTAGTTTAAATAGGCGCCCACCTGTATAACGAGAGGAATATTTTCAGTCTTAGTTTAAATAGGCGCCCACCTCTATAACGAGAGGAATACTTTTCAGTCTTAGTTTAAATAGGCGCCCACCTGTATAATGAGAGGAATATTTTCTGTCTTAGTTTAAATAGGCGCCAACCTGTATAACGAGAGGAATATTTTCAGTCTTAGTTTAAATAGGCGCCCACCTGTATAACGAGAGGAATGTTTTCAGTCTTAGTTTAAATAGGCGCCCACCTGTATAACGAGAGGAATATTTTCAGTCTTAGTTTAAATAGGCGCCCACCTGTATAATGAGAGGAATATTTTCGGTCTTAGTTTAAATAGGCGCCCACCTGTATAACGAGAGGAATACTTTTCAGTCTTAGTTTAAATAGGCGTCCACCTGTATAATGAGAGGAATATTTTTAGTCTTAGTTTAAATAGGCGCTCACCTGTATAATGAGAGAAATGTTTTCAGTCTTAATTTAAATAGGCGCCCACCTGTATAATGAGAGGAATATTTTCGGTCTTAGTTTTGATAGGCGCCCACCTGTATAACGAGAGGAATATTTTCAGTCTTAGTTTAAATAGTCGCCCACCTGTATAACGAGAGGAATATTTTCAGTCTTAGTTTAAATAGGCGCCCACCTGTATAACGAGAGGAATATTTTCAGTCATAGTTTAAATAGGCGCCCACCTGTATAACGAGAGGAATATTTTCAGTCTTAGTTTAAATAGGCGCCCACCTGTATAACGAGAGGAATATTTTCAGTCTTAGTTTAAATAGGCGCCCACCTGTATAATGATAGGAATGTTTTCAGTCTTAATTTAAATTGGCGCTCACCTGTATAATGAGAGAAATGTTTTCGGTCTTAGTTTTGATAGGCGCCCACCTGTATAATGAGAGGAATATTTTCTGTCTTCGTTTAAATAGGCGCCCACCTGTATAATGATCGGAATGTTTTCAGTCTTAGTTTAAATAGGCGCCCACCTGTATAATGATAGGAATGTTTTCAGTCTTAGTTTAAATAGGCGCCCACCTGTATAATGAGAGGAATATTTTCGGTCTTAGTTTTGATAGGCGCCCACCTGTATAACGAGAGGAATATTTTCAGTCTTAGTTTAAATAGGCGCCCACCTGTATAACGAGAGGAATATTTTCAGTCTTAGTTTAAATAGGCGCCCACCTGAATAACGAGAGGAATATTTTCAGTCATAGTTTAAATAGGCGCCCACCTGTATAACGAGAGGAATATTTTCAGTCTTAGTTTAAATAGGCGCCCACCTGTATAACGAGAGGAATACTTTTCAGTCTTAGTTTAAATAGGCGCCCACCTGTATAATGAGAGGAATATTTTCTGTCTTAGTTTAAATAGGCGCCCACCTGTATAACGAGAGGAATATTTTCAGTCTTAGTTTAAACAGGCGCCCACCTGTATAACGAGAGAAATATTTTCAGTCTTAGTTTAAATAGGCGCCCACCTGTATAACGAGAGGAATACTTTTCAGTCTTAGTTTAAATAGGCGCCCACCTGTATAATGAGAGGAATATTTTCTGTCTTAGTTTAAATAGGCGCCCACCTGTATAATGATAGGAACATTTTCAGTCTTAGTTTAAATAGGCGCCCACCTGTATAACGAGAGGAATATTTTCAGTCTTAGTTTAAATAGGCGCCCACCTGTATAACGAGAGGAATACTTTTCAGTCTTAGTTTAAATAGGCGCCCACCTGTATAATGAGAGGAATATTTTCTGTCTTAGTTTAAATAGGCGCCCACCTGTATAATGATAGGAATGTTTTCAGTCTTAGTTTAAATAGGCGCCCACCTGTATAACGAGAGAAATACTTTTCAGTCTTAGTTTAAATAGGCGCCCACCTGTATAATGAGAGGAATATTTTCAGTCTTAGTTTAAATAGGCGCCCACCTGTATAACGAGAGGAATACTTTTCAGTCTTAGTTTAAATAGGCGTCCACCTGTATAATGAGAGGAATATTTTTAGTCTTAGTTTAAATAGGTGCTCACCTGTATAATGAGAGAAATGTTTTCAGTCTTAATTTAAATAGGCGCCCACCTGTATAATGAGAGGAATATTTTCGGTCTTAGTTTAAATAGGCGTCCACCTGTATAATGAGAGGAATGTTTTCAGTCTTAGTTTAAATAGGCGCCCACCTGTATAACGAGAGGAATTATTTTCAGTCTTAGTTTAAATAGGCGCCCACCTGTATAATGAGAGGAATATTTTCGGTCTTAGTTTTGATAGGCGCCCACCTGTATAATGAGAGGAATATTTTCAGTCTTAGTTTAAATAGGCGCCCACCTGTGTAACGAGAGGAATATTTTCAGTCTTAGTTTAAATAGGCGCCCACCTGTATAATGAGAGGAATATTTTCGGTCTTAGTTTTGATAGGCGCCCACCTGTATAATGAGAGGAATATTTTCAGTCTTAGTTTAAATAGGCGCCCACCTGTATAACGAGAGGAATTATTTTCAGCCTTAGTTTAAATAGGCGCCCACCTGTATAATGAGAGGAATATTTTCGGTCTTAGTTTTGATAGGCGCCCACCTGTATAATGAGAGGAATATTTTAAGTCTTAGTTTAAATAGGCGCCACCTGTATAACGAGAGGAATATTTTCAGTCTTAGTTTAAATAGGCGCCCACCTGTATAACGAGAGGAATATTTTCAGTCTTAGTTTAAATAGGCGCCCACCTGTATAACGAGAGGAATATTTTCAGTCTTAGTTTAAATAAGCGCCCACCTGTATAACGAGAGGAATACTTTTCAGTCTTAGTTTAAATAGGCGCCCACCTGTATAATGAGAGGAATATTTTCTGTCTTAGTTTAAATAGGCGCCCACCTGTATAATGATAGGAATGTTTTCAGTCTTAGTTTAAATAGGCGCCCACCTGTATAACGAGAGGAATATTTTCATTCTTAGTTTAAATAGGCGCCCACCTGTATAACGAGAGGAATACTTTTCAGTCTTAGTTTAAATAGGCGCCCACCTGTATAACGAGAGGAATATTTTCAGTCTTAGTTTAAATAAGCGCCCACCTGTATAACGAGAGGAATACTTTTCAGTCTTAGTTTAAATAGGCACCCACCTGTATAATGAGAGGAATATTTTCTGTCTTAGTTTAAATAGGCGCCCACCTGTATAACGAGAGGAATATTTTCAGTCTTAGTTTAAATAGGCGCCCACCTGTATAACGAGAGGAATATTTTCAGTCTTAGTTTAAATAAGCGCCCACCTGTATAACGAGAGGAATACTTTTCAGTCTTAGTTTAAATAGGCGCCCACCTGTATAATGAGAGGAATATTTTCTGTCTTAGTTTAAATAGGCGCCCACCTGTATAATGATAGGAATGTTTTCAGTCTTAGTTTAAATAGGCGCCCACCTGTATAACGAGAGGAATATTTTCAGTCATAGTTTAAATAGGCGCCCACCTGTATAACGAGAGGAATATTTTCAGTCTTAGTTTAAATAGGCGCCCACCTGTATAACGAGAGGAATATTTTCAGTCTTAGTTTAAATAGGCGTCCACCTGTATAATGATAGGAATGTTTTCAGTCTTAGTTTAAATAGGCGCCCACCTGTATAATGATAGGAATGTTTTCAGTCTTAGTTTAAATAGGCGCCCACCTGTATAACGAGAGGAATTATTTTCAGTCTTAGTTTAAATAGGCGCCCACCTGTATAATGAGAGGAATATTTTCGGTCTTAGTTTTGATAGGCGCCCACCTGTATAATGAGAGGAATATTTTCAGTCTTAGTTTAAATAGGCGCCCACCTGTGTAACGAGAGGAATATTTTCAGTCTTAGTTTAAATAGGCGCCCACCTGTATAATGAGAGGAATATTTTCGGTCTTAGATTTGATAGGCGCCCACCTGTATAATGAGAGGAATATTTTCAGTTTTAGTTTAAATAGGCGCCCACCTGTATAACGAGAGGAATATTTTCAGTCTTAGTTTAAATAGGCGCCCACCTCTATAACGAGAGGAATACTTTTCAGTCTTAGTTTAAATAGGCGCCCACCTGTATAATGAGAGGAATATTTTCTGTCTTAGTTTAAATAGGCGCCAACCTGTATAACGAGAGGAATATTTTCAGTCTTAGTTTAAATAGGCGCCCACCTGTATAACGAGAGGAATGTTTTCAGTCTTAGTTTAAATAGGCGCCCACCTGTATAACGAGAGGAATATTTTCAGTCTTAGTTTAAATAGGCGCCCACCTGTATAATGAGAGGAATATTTTCGGTCTTAGTTTAAATAGGCGCCCACCTGTATAACGAGAGGAATACTTTTCAGTCTTAGTTTAAATAGGCGTCCACCTGTATAATGAGAGGAATATTTTTAGTCTTAGTTTAAATAGGCGCTCACCTGTATAATGAGAGAAATGTTTTCAGTCTTAATTTAAATAGGCGCCCACCTGTATAATGAGAGGAATATTTTCGGTCTTAGTTTTGATAGGCGCCCACCTGTATAACGAGAGGAATATTTTCAGTCTTAGTTTAAATAGTCGCCCACCTGTATAACGAGAGGAATATTTTCAGTCTTAGTTTAAATAGGCGCCCACCTGTATAACGAGAGGAATATTTTCAGTCATAGTTTAAATAGGCGCCCACCTGTATAACGAGAGGAATATTTTCAGTCTTAGTTTAAATAGGCGCCCACCTGTATAACGAGAGGAATATTTTCAGTCTTAGTTTAAATAGGCGCCCACCTGTATAATGATAGGAATGTTTTCAGTCTTAATTTAAATTGGCGCTCACCTGTATAATGAGAGAAATGTTTTCGGTCTTAGTTTTGATAGGCGCCCACCTGTATAATGAGAGGAATATTTTCTGTCTTCGTTTAAATAGGCGCCCACCTGTATAATGATCGGAATGTTTTCAGTCTTAGTTTAAATAGGCGCCCACCTGTATAATGATAGGAATGTTTTCAGTCTTAGTTTAAATAGGCGCCCACCTGTATAATGAGAGGAATATTTTCGGTCTTAGTTTTGATAGGCGCCCACCTGTATAACGAGAGGAATATTTTCAGTCTTAGTTTAAATAGGCGCCCACCTGTATAACGAGAGGAATATTTTCAGTCTTAGTTTAAATAGGCGCCCACCTGAATAACGAGAGGAATATTTTCAGTCATAGTTTAAATAGGCGCCCACCTGTATAACGAGAGGAATATTTTCAGTCTTAGTTTAAATAGGCGCCCACCTGTATAACGAGAGGAATACTTTTCAGTCTTAGTTTAAATAGGCGCCCACCTGTATAATGAGAGGAATATTTTCTGTCTTAGTTTAAATAGGCGCCCACCTGTATAACGAGAGGAATATTTTCAGTCTTAGTTTAAACAGGCGCCCACCTGTATAACGAGAGAAATATTTTCAGTCTTAGTTTAAATAGGCGCCCACCTGTATAACGAGAGGAATACTTTTCAGTCTTAGTTTAAATAGGCGCCCACCTGTATAATGAGAGGAATATTTTCTGTCTTAGTTTAAATAGGCGCCCACCTGTATAATGATAGGAACATTTTCAGTCTTAGTTTAAATAGGCGCCCACCTGTATAACGAGAGGAATATTTTCAGTCTTAGTTTAAATAGGCGCCCACCTGTATAACGAGAGGAATACTTTTCAGTCTTAGTTTAAATAGGCGCCCACCTGTATAATGAGAGGAATATTTTCTGTCTTAGTTTAAATAGGCGCCCACCTGTATAATGATAGGAATGTTTTCAGTCTTAGTTTAAATAGGCGCCCACCTGTATAACGAGAGAAATACTTTTCAGTCTTAGTTTAAATAGGCGCCCACCTGTATAATGAGAGGAATATTTTCAGTCTTAGTTTAAATAGGCGCCCACCTGTATAATGAGAGGAATATTTTCGGTCTTAGTTTAAATAGGCGTCCACCTGTATAATGAGAGGAATGTTTTCAGTCTTAGTTTAAATAGGCGCCCACCTGTATAACGAGAGGAATTATTTTCAGTCTTAGTTTAAATAGGCGCCCACCTGTATAATGAGAGGAATATTTTCGGTCTTAGTTTTGATAGGCGCCCACCTGTATAATGAGAGGAATATTTTCAGTCTTAGTTTAAATAGGCGCCCACCTGTGTAACGAGAGGAATATTTTCAGTCTTAGTTTAAATAGGCGCCCACCTGTATAATGAGAGGAATATTTTCGGTCTTAGTTTTGATAGGCGCCCACCTGTATAATGAGAGGAATATTTTCAGTCTTAGTTTAAATAGGCGCCCACCTGTATAACGAGAGGAATTATTTTCAGCCTTAGTTTAAATAGGCGCCCACCTGTATAATGAGAGGAATATTTTCGGTCTTAGTTTTGATAGGCGCCCACCTGTATAATGAGAGGAATATTTTAAGTCTTAGTTTAAATAGGCGCCACCTGTATAACGAGAGGAATATTTTCAGTCTTAGTTTAAATAGGCGCCCACCTGTATAACGAGAGGAATATTTTCAGTCTTAGTTTAAATAGGCGCCCACCTGTATAACGAGAGGAATATTTTCAGTCTTAGTTTAAATAAGCGCCCACCTGTATAACGAGAGGAATACTTTTCAGTCTTAGTTTAAATAGGCGCCCACCTGTATAATGAGAGGAATATTTTCTGTCTTAGTTTAAATAGGCGCCCACCTGTATAATGATAGGAATGTTTTCAGTCTTAGTTTAAATAGGCGCCCACCTGTATAACGAGAGGAATATTTTCATTCTTAGTTTAAATAGGCGCCCACCTGTATAACGAGAGGAATACTTTTCAGTCTTAGTTTAAATAGGCGCCCACCTGTATAACGAGAGGAATATTTTCAGTCTTAGTTTAAATAAGCGCCCACCTGTATAACGAGAGGAATACTTTTCAGTCTTAGTTTAAATAGGCACCCACCTGTATAATGAGAGGAATATTTTCTGTCTTAGTTTAAATAGGCGCCCACCTGTATAACGAGAGGAATATTTTCAGTCTTAGTTTAAATAGGCGCCCACCTGTATAACGAGAGGAATATTTTCAGTCTTAGTTTAAATAAGCGCCCACCTGTATAACGAGAGGAATACTTTTCAGTCTTAGTTTAAATAGGCGCCCACCTGTATAATGAGAGGAATATTTTCTGTCTTAGTTTAAATAGGCGCCCACCTGTATAATGATAGGAATGTTTTCAGTCTTAGTTTAAATAGGCGCCCACCTGTATAACGAGAGGAATATTTTCAGTCATAGTTTAAATAGGCGCCCACCTGTATAACGAGAGGAATATTTTCAGTCTTAGTTTAAATAGGCGCCCACCTGTATAACGAGAGGAATATTTTCAGTCTTAGTTTAAATAGGCGTCCACCTGTATAATGATAGGAATGTTTTCAGTCTTAGTTTAAATAGGCGCCCACCTGTATAATGATAGGAATGTTTTCAGTCTTAGTTTAAATAGGCGCCCACCTGTATAACGAGAGGAATTATTTTCAGTCTTAGTTTAAATAGGCGCCCACCTGTATAATGAGAGGAATATTTTCGGTCTTAGTTTTGATAGGCGCCCACCTGTATAATGAGAGGAATATTTTCAGTCTTAGTTTAAATAGGCGCCCACCTGTGTAACGAGAGGAATATTTTCAGTCTTAGTTTAAATAGGCGCCCACCTGTATAATGAGAGGAATATTTTCGGTCTTAGATTTGATAGGCGCCCACCTGTATAATGAGAGGAATATTTTCAGTTTTAGTTTAAATAGGCGCCCACCTGTATAACGAGAGGAATATTTTCAGTCTTAGTTTAAATAGGCGCCCACCTCTATAACGAGAGGAATACTTTTCAGTCTTAGTTTAAATAGGCGCCCACCTGTATAATGAGAGGAATATTTTCTGTCTTAGTTTAAATAGGCGCCCACCTGTATAACGAGAGGAATATTTTCAGTCTTAGTTTAAATAGGCGCCCACCTGTATAACGAGAGGAATGTTTTCAGTCTTAGTTTAAATAGGCGCCCACCTGTATAACGAGAGGAATATTTTCAGTCTTAGTTTAAATAGGCGCCCACCTGTATAATGAGAGGAATATTTTCGGTCTTAGTTTAAATAGGCGCCCACCTGTATAACGAGAGGAATACTTTTCAGTCTTAGTTTAAATAGGCGTCCACCTGTATAATGAGAGGAATATTTTTAGTCTTAGTTTAAATAGGCGCTCACCTGTATAATGAGAGAAATGTTTTCAGTCTTAGTTTAAATAGGCGCCCACCTGTATATGAGAGGAATATTTTCAGTCTTAGTTTAAATAGGCGCCCACCTGTATAACGAGAGGAATACTTTTCAGTCTTAGTTTAAATAGGCGCCCACCTGTATAACGAGAGGAATATTTTCAGTCTTAGTTTAAATAGGCGCCCACCTGTATAATGAGAGGAATATTTTCAGTCTTAGTTTAAATAGGCGCCCACCTGTATAACGAGAGGAATACTTTTCAGTCTTAGTTTAAATAGGCGCCCACCTGTATAACGAGAGGAATATTTTCAGTCTTAGTTTAAATAAGCGCCCACCTGTATAACGAGAGGAATACTTTTCAGTCTTAGTTTAAATAGGCGCCCACCTGTATAATGAGAGGAATATTTTCTGTCTTAGTTTAAATAGGCGCCCACCTGTATAACGAGAGGAATATTTTCAGTCTTAGTTTAAATAGGCGCCCACCTGTATAACGAGAGGAATATTTTCAGTCTTAGTTTAAATAGGCGCCCACCTGTATAACGAGAGGAATATTTTCAGTCTTAGTTTAAATAAGCGCCCACCTGTATAACGAGAGGAATACTTTTCAGTCTTAGTTTAAATAGGCGCCCACCTGTATAATGAGAGGAATATTTTCTGTCTTAGTTTAAATAGGCGCCCACCTGTATAATGATAGGAATGTTTTCAGTCTTAGTTTAAATAGGCGCCCACCTGTATAACGAGAGGAATATTTTCAGTCATAGTTTAAATAGGCGCCCACCTGTATAACGAGAGGAATATTTTCAGTCTTAGTTTAAATAGGCGCCCACCTGTATAACGAGAGGAATATTTTCAGTCTTAGTTTAAATAGGCGCCCACCTGTATAATGATAGGAATGTTTTCAGTCTTAGTTTAAATAGGCGCCCACCTGTATAATGATAGGAATGTTTTCAGTCTTAGTTTAAATAGGCGCCCACCTGTATAACGAGAGGAATGTTTTCAGTCTTAGTTTAAATAGGCGCCCACCTGTATAACGAGAGGAATATTTTCAGTCTTAGTTTAAATAGGCGCCCACCTGTATAATGAGAGGAATATTTTCGGTCTTAGATTTGATAGGCGCCCACCTGTATAATGAGAGGAATATTTTCAGTTTTAGTTTAAATAGGCGCCCACCTGTATAACGAGAGGAATATTTTCAGTCTTAGTTTAAATAGGCGCCCACCTCTATAACGAGAGGAATACTTTTCAGTCTTAGTTTAAATAGGCGCCCACCTGTATAATGAGAGGAATATTTTCTGTCTTAGTTTAAATAGGCGCCCACCTGTATAACGAGAGGAATATTTTCAGTCTTAGTTTAAATAGGCGCCCACCTGTATAACGAGAGGAATATTTTCAGTCTTAGTTTAAATAGGCGCCCACCTGTATAACGAGAGGAATATTTTCAGTCTTAGTTTAAATAAGCGCCCACCTGTATAACGAGAGGAATACTTTTCAGTCTTAGTTTAAATAGGCGCCCACCTGTATAATGAGAGGAATATTTTCTGTCTTAGTTTAAATAGGCGCCCACCTGTATAACGAGAGGAATATTTTCAGTCTTAGTTTAAATAGGCGCCCACCTGTATAACGAGAGGAATACTTTTCAGTCTTAGTTTAAATAGGCGCCCACCTGTATAACGAGAGGAATATTTTCAGTCTTAGTTTAAATAAGCGCCCACCTGTATAACGAGAGGAATACTTTTCAGTCTTAGTTTAAATAGGCGCCCACCTGTATAATGAGAGGAATATTTTCTGTCTTAGTTTAAATAGGCGCCCACCTGTATAATGATAGGAATGTTTTCAGTCTTAGTTTAAATAGGCGCCCACCTGTATAACGAGAGGAATATTTTCAGTCATAGTTTAAATAGGCGCCCACCTGTATAACGAGAGGAATTATTTTCAGCCTTAGTTTAAATAGGCGCCCACCTGTATAATGAGAGGAATATTTTCGGTCTTAGTTTTGATAGGCGCCCACCTGTATAATGAGAGGAATATTTTCAGTCTTAGTTTAAATAGGCGCCACCTGTATAACGAGAGGAATATTTTCAGTCTTAGTTTAAATAGGCGCCCACCTGTATAACGAGAGGAATATTTTCAGTCTTAGTTTAAATAGGCGCCCACCTGTATAACGAGAGGAATATTTTCAGTCTTAGTTTAAATAAGCGCCCACCTGTATAACGAGAGGAATACTTTTCAGTCTTAGTTTAAATAGGCGCCCACCTGTATAATGAGAGGAATATTTTCTGTCTTAGTTTAAATAGGCGCCCACCTGTATAATGATAGGAATGTTTTCAGTCTTAGTTTAAATAGGCGCCCACCTGTATAACGAGAGGAATATTTTCGGTCTTAGTTTTGATAGGCGCCCACCTGTATAATGAGAGGAATATTTTCAGTCTTAGTTTAAATAGGCGCCCACCTGTGTAACGAGAGGAATATTTTCCGTCTTAGTTTAAATAGGCGCCCACCTGTATAATGAGAGGAATATTTTCGGTCTTAGTTTTGATAGGCGCCCACCTGTATAATGAGAGGAATATTTTCAGTCTTAGTTTAAATAGGCGCCCACCTGTATAACGAGAGGAATTATTTTCAGCCTTAGTTAAAATAGGCGCCCACCTGTATAATGAGAGGAATATTTTCGGTCTTAGTTTTGATAGGCGCCCACCTGTATAATGAGAGGAATATTTTAAATCTTAGTTTAAATAGGCGCCACCTGTATAACGAGAGGAATATTTTCAGTCTTAGTTTAAATAGGCGCCCACCTGTATAACGAGAGGAATATTTTCAGTCTTAGTTTAAATAGGCGCCCACCTGTATAACGAGAGGAATATTTTCAGTCTTAGTTTAAATAAGCGCCCACCTGTATAACGAGAGGAATACTTTTCAGTCTTAGTTTAAATAGGCGCCCACCTGTATAACGAGAGGAATATTTTCAGTCTTAGTTTAAATAGGCGCCCACCTGTATAACGAGAGGAATATTTTCAGTCTTAGTTTAAATAAGCGCCCACCTGTATAACGAGAGGAATACTTTTCAGTCTTAGTTTAAATAGGCGCCCACCTGTATAATGAGAGGAATATTTTCTGTCTTAGTTTAAATAGGCGCCCACCTGTATAATGATAGGAATGTTTTCAGTCTTAGTTTAAATAGGCGCCCACCTGTATAACGAGAGGAATATTTTCAGTCATAGTTTAAATAGGCGCCCACCTGTATAACGAGAGGAATATTTTCAGTCTTAGTTTAAATAGGCGCCCACCTGTATAACGAGAGGAATATTTTCAGTCTTAGTTTAAATAGGCGCCCACCTGTATAATGATAGGAATGTTTTCAGTCTTAGTTTAAATAGGCGCCCACCTGTATAATGATAGGAATGTTTTCAGTCTTAGTTTAAATAGGCGCCCACCTGTATAACGAGAGGAATGTTTTCAGTCTTAGTTTAAATAGGCGCCCACCTGTATAACGAGAGGAATATTTTCAGTCTTAGTTTAAATAGGCGCCCACCTGTATAATGAGAGGAATATTTTCGGTCTTAGTTTAAATAGGCGCCCACCTGTATAACGAGAGGAATACTTTTCAGTCTTAGTTTAAATAGGCGTCCACCTGTATAATGAGAGGAATATTTTTAGTCTTAGTTTAAATAGGCGCTCACCTGTATAATGAGAGAAATGTTTTCAGTCTTAATTTAAATAGGCGCCCACCTGTATATGAGAGGAATATTTTCAGTCTTAGTTTAAATAGGCGCCCACCTGTATAACAAGAGAAATACTTTTCAGTCTTAGTTTAAATAGGCGCCCACCTGTGTAACGAGAGGAATATTTTCAGTCTTAGTTTAAATAGGCGCCCACCTGTATAATGAGAGGAATATTTTCAGTCTTAGTTTAAATAGGCGCCCACCTGTATAACGAGAGGAATACTTTTCAGTCTTAGTTTAAATAGGCGCCCACCTGTATAACGAGAGGAATATTTTCAGTCTTAGTTTAAATAAGCGCCCACCTGTATAACGAGAGGAATACTTTTCAGTCTTAGTTTAAATAGGCGCCCACCTGTATAATGAGAGGAATATTTTCTGTCTTAGTTTAAATAGGCGCCCACCTGTATAACGAGAGGAATATTTTCAGTCTTAGTTTAAATAGGCGCCCACCTGTATAACGAGAGGAATACTTTTCAGTCTTAGTTTAAATAGGCGCCCACCTGTATAACGAGAGGAATATTTTCAGTCTTAGTTTAAATAAGCGCCCACCTGTATAACGAGAGGAATACTTTTCAGTCTTAGTTTAAATAGGCGCCCACCTGTATAATGAGAGGAATATTTTCTGTCTTAGTTTAAATAGGCGCCCACCTGTATAATGATAGGAATGTTTTCAGTCTTAGTTTAAATAGGCGCCCACCTGTATAACGAGAGGAATATTTTCAGTCATAGTTTAAATAGGCGCCCACCTGTATAACGAGAGGAATATTTTCAGTCTTAGTTTAAATAGGCGCCCACCTGTATAACGAGAGGAATATTTTCAGTCTTAGTTTAAATAGGCGCCCACCTGTATAATGATAGGAATGTTTTCAGTCTTAGTTTAAATAGGCGCCCACCTGTATAATGATAGGAATGTTTTCAGTCTTAGTTTAAATAGGCGCCCACCTGTATAACGAGAGAAATTATTTTCAGTCTTAGTTTAAATAGGCGCCCACCTGTATAATGAGAGGAATATTTTCGGTCTTAGTTTTGATAGGCGCCCACCTGTATAATAAGAGGAATATTTTCAGTCTTAGTTTAAATAGGCGCCCACCTGTGTAACGAGAGGAATATTTTCAGTCTTAGTTTAAATAGGCGCCCACCTGTATAATGAGAGGAATATTTTCGATCTTAGATTTGATAGGCGCCCACCTGTATAATGAGAGGAATATTTTCAGTTTTAGTTTAAATAGGCGCCCACCTGTATAACGAGAGGAATATTTTCAGTCTTAGTTTAAATAGGCGCCCACCTCTATAACGAGAGGAATACTTTTCAGTCTTAGTTTAAATAGGCGCCCACCTGTATAATGAGAGGAATATTTTCTGTCTTAGTTTAAATAGGCGCCCACCTGTATAACGAGAGGAATATTTTCAGTCTTAGTTTAAATAGGCGCCCACCTGTATAACGAGAGGAATATTTTCAGTCTTAGTTTAAATAGGCGCCCACCTGTATAACGAGAGGAATATTTTCAGTCTTAGTTTAAATAGGCGCCCACCTGTATAATGAGAGGAATATTTTCGGTCTTAGTTTTGATAGGCGCCCACCTGTATAATGAAAGGAATATTTTCAGTCTTAGTTTAAATAGGCGCCCACCTGTATAATGATAGGAATGTTTTCAGTCTTAGTTTAAATAGGCGCCCACCTGTATAACGAGAGAAATACTTTTCAGTCTTAGTTTAAATAGGCGCCCACCTGTATAATGAGAGGAATATTTTCAGTCTTAGTTTAAATAGGCGCCCACCTGTATAACGAGAGGAATATTTTCAGTCTTAGTTTAAATAGGCGCCCACCTGTATAACGAGAGGAATACTTTTCAGTCTTAGTTTAAATAGGCGTCCACCTGTATAATGAGAGGAATATTTTTAGTCTTAGTTTAAATAGGCGCTCACCTGTATAATGAGAGAAATGTTTTCAGTCTTAATTTAAATAGGCGCCCACCTGTATATGAGAGGAATATTTTCAGTCTTAGTTTAAATAGGCGCCCACCTGTATAACAAGAGAAATACTTTTCAGTTTTAGTTTAAATAGGCGCCCACCTGTGTAATGAGAGAAATATTTTCAGTCTTAGTTTAAATAGGCGCCCACCTGTATAATGAGATGAATATTTTCGGTCTTAGTTTTGATAGGCGCCCACCTGTATAACGAGAGGAATATTTTCAGTCTTAGTTTAAATAGGCGCCCACCTATATAACGAGAGGAATATTTTCAGTCTTAGTTTAAATAGGTGCCCACCTGTATAACGAGAGAAATATTTTCAGTCTTAGTTTAAATAGGCGCCCACCTGTATAACGAGAGGAATATTTTCAGTCTTAGTTTAAATAGGCGCCCACCTGTATAATGAGAGGAATATTTTCGGTCTTAGTTTTGATAGGCGCCCACCTGTATAATGAGAGGAATATTTTCAGTCTTAGTTTAAATAGGCGCCCACCTGTATAATGATAGGAATGTTTTCAGTCTTAGTTTAAATAGGCGCCCACCTGTATAACGAGAGAAATACTTTTCAGTCTTAGTTTTAATAGGCGCCCACCTGTATAATGAGAGTAATATTTTCAGTCTTAGTTTAAATAGGCGCCCACCTGTATAACAAGAGAAATACTTTTCAGTCTTAGTTTAAATAGGCGCCCACCTGTATAACGAGAGGAATATTTTCAGTCTTAGTTTAAATAAGCGCCCACCTGTATAACGAGAGGAATACTTTTCAGTCTTAGTTTAAATAGGCGCCCACCTGTATAATGAGAGGAATATTTTCTGTCTTAGTTTAAATAGGCGCCCACCTGTATAATGATAGGAATGTTTTCAGTCTTAGTTTAAATAGGCGCCCACCTGTATAACGAGAGGAATATTTTCAGTCTTAGTTTAAATAGGCGCCCACCTGTATAACGAGAGAAATACTTTTCAGTCTTAGTTTAAATAGGCGTCCACCTGTATAATGAGAGGAATATTTTTAGTCTTAGTTTAAATAGGCGCTCACCTGTATAATGAGAGAAATGTTTTCAGTCTTAATTTAAATAGGCGCCCACCTGTATAATGAGAGGAATATTTTCAGTCTTAGTTTAAATAGGCGCCCACCTGTATAACAAGAGAAATACTTTTCAGTCTTAGTTTAAATAGGCGCCCACCTGTATAATGAGAGAAATATTTTCAGTCTTAGTTTAAATAGGTGCCCACCTGTATAATGAGAGGAATATTTTCGGTCTTAGTTTTGATAGGCGCCCACCTGTATAACGAGAGGAATATTTTCAGTCTTAGTTTAAATAGGCGCCCACCTGTATAACGAGAGGAATATTTTCAGTCTTAGTTTAAATAGGCGCCCACCTGTATAATGATAGGAATATTTTCAGTCATAGTTTAAATAGGCGCCCACCTGTATAACGAGAGGAATATTTTCAGTCTTAGTTTAAATAGGCGCCCACCTGTATAACGAGAGGAATATTTTCAGTCTTAGTTTAAATAGGCGCCCACCTGTATAATGATAGGAATGTTTTCAGTCTTAGTATAAATTGGCGCTCACCTGTATAATGAGAGAAATGTTTTCGGTCTTAGTTTTGATAGGCGCCCACCTGTATAATGAGAGGAATATTTTCTGTCTTCGTTTAAATAGGCGCCCACCTGTATAATGATAGGAATGTTTTCAGTCTTAGTTTAAATAGGCGCCCACCTGTATAATGATAGGAATGTTTTCAGTCTTAGTTTAAATAGGCGCCCACCTGTATAATGAGAGGAATATTTTCGGTCTTAGTTTTGATAGGCGCCCACCTGTATAACGAGAGGATTATTTTCAGTCTTAGTTTAAATAGGCGCCCACCTGTATAACGAGAGGAATATTTTCAGTCTTAGTTTAAATAGGCGCCCACCTGAATAACGAGAGGAATATTTTCAGTCATAGTTTAAATAGGCGCCCACCTGTATAACGAGAGGAATATTTTAAGTCTTAGTTTAAATAGGCGCCCACCTGTATAACGAGAGAAATATTTTCAGTCTTAGTTTAAATAGGCGCCCACCTGTATAATGATAGGAATGTTTTCAGTCTTAGTTTAAATAGGCGCCCACCTGTATAATGATAGGAATGTTTTCAGTCTTAGTTTAAATAGGCGCCCACCTGTATAACGAGAGGAATTATTTTCAGTCTTAGTTTAAATAGGCGCCCACCTGTATAATGAGAGGAATATTTTTGGTCTTAGTTTTGATAGGCGCCCACCTGTATAATGAGAGGAATATTTTCAGTCTTAGTTTAAATAGGCGCCCACCTGTGTAACGAGAGGAATATTTTCAGTCTTAGTTTAAATAGGCGCCCACCTGTATAATGAGAGGAATATTTTCGGTCTTAGTTTTGATAGGCGCCCACCTGTATAATGAGAGGAATATTTTCAGTCTTAGTTTAAATAGGCGCCCACCTGTATAACGAGAGGAATATTTTCAGTCTTACTTTAAATAGGCGCCCACCTGTATAACGAGAGGAATACTTTTCAGTCTTAGTTTAAATAGGCGCCCACCTGTATAATGAGAGGAATATTTTCTGTCTTAGTTTAAATAGGCGCCCACCTGTATAACGAGAGGAATATTTTCAGTCTTAGTTTAAATAGGCGCCCACCTGTATAACGAGAGGAATATTTTCAGTCTTAGTTTAAATAGGCGCCCACCTGTATAACGAGAGGAATACTTTTCAGTCTTAGTTTAAATAGGCGCCCACCTGTATAACGAGAGGAATACTTTTCAGTCTTAGTTTAAATAGGCGCCCACCTGTATAATGAGAGGAATATTTTCAGTCTTAGTTTAAATAGGCGCCCACCTGTATAATGAGAGGAATATTTTCAGTCTTAGTTTAAATAGGCGCCCACCTGTATAACGAGAGGAATACTTTTCAGTCTTAGTTTAAATAGGCGCCCACCTATATAACGAGAGGAATATTTTCAGTCTTAGTTTAAATAGGTGCCCACCTGTATAACGAGAGAAATATTTTCAGTCTTAGTTTAAATAGGCGCCCACCTGTATAACGAGAGGAATATTTTCAGTCTTAGTTTAAATAGGCGCCCACCTGTATAATGAGAGGAATATTTTCGGTCTTAGTTTTGATAGGCGCCCACCTGTATAATGAGAGGAATATTTTCAGTCTTAGTTTAAATAGGCGCCCACCTGTATAATGATAGGAATGTTTTCAGTCTTAGTTTAAATAGGCGCCCACCTGTATAACGAGAGAAATACTTTTCAGTCTTAGTTTTAATAGGCGCCCACCTGTATAATGAGAGTAATATTTTCAGTCTTAGTTTAAATAGGCGCCCACCTGTATAACAAGAGAAATACTTTTCAGTCTTAGTTTAAATAGGCGCCCACCTGTATAACGAGAGGAATATTTTCAGTCTTAGTTTAAATAAGCGCCCACCTGTATAACGAGAGGAATACTTTTCAGTCTTAGTTTAAATAGGCGCCCACCTGTATAATGAGAGGAATATTTTCTGTCTTAGTTTAAATAGGCGCCCACCTGTATAATGATAGGAATGTTTTCAGTCTTAGTTTAAATAGGCGCCCACCTGTATAACGAGAGGAATATTTTCAGTCTTAGTTTAAATAGGCGCCCACCTGTATAACGAGAGAAATACTTTTCAGTCTTAGTTTAAATAGGCGCCCACCTGTATAATGAGAGGAATATTTTCAGTCTTAGTTTAAATAGGCGCTCACCTGTATAATGAGAGAAATGTTTTCAGTCTTAATTTAAATAGGCGCCCACCTGTATAATGAGAGGAATATTTTCAGTCTTAGTTTAAATAGGCGCCCACCTGTATAACGAGAGAAATACTTTTCAGTCTTAGTTTAAATAGGCGCCCACCTGTATAATGAGAGAAATATTTTCAGTCTTAGTTTAAATAGGTGCCCACCTGTATAATGAGAGGAATATTTTCGGTCTTAGTTTTGATAGGCGCCCACCTGTATAACGAGAGGAATATTTTCAGTCTTAGTTTAAATAGGCGCCCACCTGTATAACGAGAGGAATATTTTCAGTCTTAGTTTAAATAGGCGCCCACCTATATAACGAGAGGAATATTTTCAGTCATAGTTTAAATAGGCGCCCACCTGTATAACGAGAGGAATATTTTCAGTCTTAGTTTAAATAGGCGCCCACCTGTATAACGAGAGGAATATTTTCAGTCTTAGTTTAAATAGGCGCCCACCTGTATAATGATAGAAATGTTTTCAGTCTTAGTTTAAATTGGCGCTCACCTGTATAATGAGAGAAATGTTTTCGGTCTTAGTTTTGATAGGCGCCCACCTGTATAATGAGAGGAATATTTTCTGTCTTCGTTTAAATAGGCGCCCACCTGTATAATGATAGGAATGTTTTCAGTCTTAGTTTAAATAGGCGCCCACCTGTATAATGATAGGAATGTTTTCAGTCTTAGTTTAAATAGGCGCCCACCTGTATAATGAGAGGAATATTTTCGGTCTTAGTTTTGATAGGCGCCCACCTGTATAACGAGAGGAATATTTTCAGTCTTAGTTTAAATAGGCGCCCACCTGTATAACGAGAGGAATATTTTCAGTCTTAGTTTAAATAGGCGCCCACCTGAATAACGAGAGGAATATTTTCAGTCATAGTTTAAATAGGCGCCCACCTGTATAACGAGAGGAATATTTTAAGTCTTAGTTTAAATAGGCGCCCACCTGTATAACGAGAGGAATATTTTCAGTCTTAGTTTAAATAGGCGCCCACCTGTATAATGATAGGAATGTTTTCAGTCTTAGTTTAAATAGGCGCCCACCTGTATAATGATAGGAATGTTTTCAGTCTTAGTTTAAATAGGCGCCCACCTGTATAACGAGAGGAATTATTTTCAGTCTTAGTTTAAATAGGCGCCCACCTGTATAATGAGAGGAATATTTTCGGTCTTAGTTTTGATAGGCGCCCACCTGTATAATGAGAGGAATATTTTCAGTCTTAGTTTAAATAGGCGCCCACCTGTGTAACGAGAGGAATATTTTCAGTCTTAGTTTAAATAGGCGCCCACCTGTATAATGAGAGGAATATTTTCGGTCTTAGTTTTGATAGGCGCCCACCTGTATAATGAGAGGAATATTTTCAGTCTTAGTTTAAATAGGCGCCCACCTGTATAACGAGAGGAATATTTTCAGTCTTACTTTAAATAGGCGCCCACCTGTATAACGAGAGGAATACTTTTCAGTCTTAGTTTAAATAGGCGCCCACCTGTATAATGAGAGGAATATTTTCTGTCTTAGTTTAAATAGGCGCCCACCTGTATAACGAGAGGAATATTTTCAGTCTTAGTTTAAATAGGCGCCCACCTGTATAACGAGAGGAATATTTTCAGTCTTAGTTTAAATAGGCGCCCACCTGTATAACGAGAGGAATACTTTTCAGTCTTAGTTTAAATAGGCGCCCACCTGTATAATGAGAGGAATATTTTCTGTCTTAGTTTAAATAGGCGCCCACCTGTATAACGAGAGGAATATTTTCAGTCTTAGTTTAAATAGGCGCCCACCTGTATAACGAGAGGAATATTTTCAGTCTTAGTTTAAATAGGCGCCCACCTGTATAACGAGAGGAATACTTTTCAGTCTTAGTTTAAATAGGCGCCCACCTGTATAATGAGAGGAATATTTTCAGTCTTAGTTTAAATAGGCGCCCACCTGTATAATGATAGGAACGTTTTCAGTCTTAGTTTAAATAGGCGCCCACCTGTATAACGAGAGGAATATTTTCAGTCTTAGTTTAAATAGGCGCCCACCTGTATAACGAGAGGAATACTTTTCAGTCTTAGTTTAAATAGGCGCCCACCTGTATAATGAGAGGAATATTTTCTGTCTTAGTTTAAATAGGCGCCCACCTGTATAATGATAGGAATGTTTTCAGTCTTAGTTTAAATAGGCGCCCACCTGTATAACGAGAGAAATACTTTTCAGTCTTAGTTTAAATAGGCGCCCACCTGTATAATGAGAGGAATATTTTCAGTCTTAGTTTAAATAGGCGCCCACCTGTATAACGAGAGGAATACTTTTCAGTCTTAGTTTAAATAGGCGTCCACCTGTATAATGAGAGGAATATTTTTAGTCTTAGTTTAAATAGGTGCTCACCTGTATAATGAGAGAAATGTTTTCAGTCTTAATTTAAATAGGCGCCCACCTGTATAATGAGAGGAATATTTTCGGTCTTAGTTTAAATAGGCGTCCACCTGTATAATGAGAGGAATGTTTTCAGTCTTAGTTTAAATAGGCGCCCACCTGTATAACGAGAGGAATTATTTTCAGTCTTAGTTTAAATAGGCGCCCACCTGTATAATGAGAGGAATATTTTCGGTCTTAGTTTTGATAGGCGCCCACCTGTATAATGAGAGGAATATTTTCAGTCTTAGTTTAAATAGGCGCCCACCTGTGTAACGAGAGGAATATTTTCAGTCTTAGTTTAAATAGGCGCCCACCTGTATAATGAGAGGAATATTTTCGGTCTTAGTTTTGATAGGCGCCCACCTGTATAATGAGAGGAATATTTTCAGTCTTAGTTTAAATAGGCGCCCACCTGTATAACGAGAGGAATTATTTTCAGTCTTAGTTTAAATAGGCGCCCACCTGTATAATGAGAGGAATATTTTCGGTCTTAGTTTTGATAGGCGCCCACCTGTATAATGAGAGGAATATTTTAAGTCTTAGTTTAAATAGGCGCCACCTGTATAACGAGAGGAATATTTTCAGTCTTAGTTTAAATAGGCGCCCACCTGTATAACGAGAGGAATATTTTCAGTCTTAGTTTAAATAGGCGCCCACCTGTATAACGAGAGGAATATTTTCAGTCTTAGTTTAAATAAGCGCCCACCTGTATAACGAGAGGAATACTTTTCAGTCTTAGTTTAAATAGGCGCCCACCTGTATAATGAGAGGAATATTTTTAGTCTTAGTTTAAATAGGCGCTCACCTGTATAATGAGAGAAATGTTTTCAGTCTTAATTTAAATAGGCGCCCACCTGGATAATAAGAGGAATATTTTCGGTCTTAGTTTAAATAGGCGTCCACCTGTATAATGAGAGGAATGTTTTCAGTCTTAGTTTAAATAGGAGCCCACCTGTATAACGAGAGAAATTATTTTCAGTCTTAGTTTAAATAGGCGCCCACCTGTATAATGAGAGGAATATTTTCGGTCTTAGTTTTGATAGGCGCCCACCTGTATAATGAGAGGAATATTTTCAGTCTTAGTTTAAATAGGCGCCCACCTGTGTAACGAGAGGAATATTTTCAGTCTTAGTTTAAATAGGCGCCCACCTGTATAATGAGAGGAATATTTTCGGTCTTAGTTTTGATAGGCGCCCACCTGTATAATGAGAGGAATATTTTCAGTCTTAGTTTAAATAGGCGCCCACCTGTATAACGAGAGGAATATTTTCAGTCTTAGTTTAAATAGGCGCCCACCTGTATAACGAGAGGAATACTTTTCAGTCTTAGTTTAAATAGGCGCCCACCTGTATAATGAGAGGAATATTTTCTGTCTTAGTTTAAATAGGCGCCCACCTGTATAACGAGAGGAATATTTTCAGTCTTAGTTTAAATAGGCGCCCACCTGTATAACGAGAGGAATATTTTCAGTCTTAGTTTAAATAGGCGCCCACCTGTATAACGAGAGGAATACTTTTCAGTCTTAGTTTAAATAGGCGCCCACCTGTATAATGAGAGGAATATTTTCTGTCTTAGTTTAAATAGGCGCCCACCTGTATAACGAGAGGAATATTTTCAGTCTTAGTTTAAATAGGCGCCCACCTGTATAACGAGAGGAATATTTTCAGTCTTAGTTTAAATAGGTGCCCACCTGTATAACGAGAGGAATACTTTTCAGTCTTAGTTTAAATAGGCGCCCACCTGTATAATGAGAGGAATATTTTCTGTCTTAGTTTAAATAGGCGCCCACCTGTATAATGATAGGAACGTTTTCAGTCTTAGTTTAAATAGGCGCCCACCTGTATAACGAGAGGAATATTTTCAGTCTTAGTTTAAATAGGCGCCCACCTGTATAACGAGAGGAATACTTTTCAGTCTTAGTTTAAATAGGCGCCCACCTGTATAATGAGAGGAATATTTTCTGTCTTAGTTTAAATAGGCGCCCACCTGTATAACGAGAGGAATATTTTCAGTCTTAGTTTAAATAGGCGCCCACCTGTATAATGATAGGAATGTTTTCAGTCTTAGTTTAAATAGGCGCCCACCTGTATAACGAGAGAAATACTTTTCAGTCTTAGTTTAAATAGGCGCCCACCTGTATAATGAGAGGAATATTTTCAGTCTTAGTTTAAATAGGCGCCCACCTGTATAACGAGAGGAATACTTTTCAGTCTTAGTATAAATAGGCGTCCACCTGTATAATGAGAGGAATATTTTTAGTCTTAGTTTAAATAGGTGCTCACCTGTATAATGAGAGAAATGTTTTCAGTCTTAATTTAAATAGGCGCCCACCTGTATAATGAGAGGAATATTTTCGGTCTTAGTTTAAATAGGCGTCCACCTGTATAATGAGAGGAATGTTTTCAGTCTTAGTTTAAATAGGCGCCCACCTGTATAACAAGAGGAATTATTTTCAGTCTTAGTTTAAATAGGCGCCCACCTGTATAATGAGAGGAATATTTTCGGTCTTAGTTTTGATAGGCGCCCACCTGTATAATGAGAGGAATATTTTCAGTCTTAGTTTAAATAGGCGCCCACCTGTGTAACGAGAGGAATATTTTCAGTCTTAGTTTAAATAGGCGCCCACCTGTATAATGAGAGGAATATTTTCGGTCTTAGTTTTGATAGGCGCCCACCTGTATAATGAGAGGAATATTTTCAGTCTTAGTTTAAATAGGCGCCCACCTGTATAACGAGAGGAATTATTTTCAGTCTTAGTTTAAATAGGCGCCCACCTGTATAATGAGAGGAATATTTTCGGTCTTAGTTTTGATAGGCGCCCACCTGTATAATGAGAGGAATATTTTAAGTCTTAGTTTAAATAGGCGCCACCTGTATAACGAGAGGAATATTTTCAGTCTTAGTTTAAATAGGCGCCCACCTGTATAACGAGAGGAATATTTTCGGTCTTAGTTTAAATAGGCGCCCACCTGTATAACGAGAGGAATATTTTCAGTCTTAGTTTAAATAAGCGCCCACCTGTATAACGAGAGGAATACTTTTCAGTCTTAGTTTAAATAGGCGCCCACCTGTATAATGAGAGGAATATTTTCTGTCTTAGTTTAAATAGGCGCCCACCTGTATAATGATAGGAATGTTTTCAGTCTTAGTTTAAATAGGCGCCCACCTGTATAACGAGAGGAATATTTTCAGTCTTAGTTTAAATAGGCGCCCACCTGTATAACGAGAGGAATACTTTTCAGTCTTAGTTTAAATAGGCGCCCACCTGTATAACGAGAGGAATATTTTCAGTCTTAGTTTAAATAAGCGCCCACCTGTATAACGAGAGGAATACTTTTCAGTCTTAGTTTAAATAGGCGCCCACCTGTATAATGAGAGGAATATTTTCTGTCTTAGTTTAAATAGGCGCCCACCTGTATAACGAGAGGAATATTTTCAGTCTTAGTTTAAATAGGCGCCCACCTGTATAACGAGAGGAATATTTTCAGTCTTAGTTTAAATAGGCGCCCACCTGTATAACGAGAGGAATACTTTTCAGTCTTAGTTTAAATAGGCGCCCACCTGTATAATGAGAGGAATATTTTCTGTCTTAGTTTAAATAGGCGCCCACCTGTATAACGAGAGGAATATTTTCAGTCTTAGTTTAAATAGGCGCCCACCTGTATAACGAGAGGAATATTTTCAGTCTTAGTTTAAATAGGCGCCCACCTGTATAACGAGAGAAATACTTTTCAGTCTTAGTTTAAATAGGCGCCCACCTGTATAATGAGAGGAATATTTTCTGTCTTAGTTTAAATAGGCGCCCACCTGTATAATGATAGGAATGTTTTCAGTCTTAGTTTAAATAGGCGCCCACCTGTATAACGAGAGAAATACTTTTCAGTCTTAGTTTAAATAGGCGCCCACCTGTATAATGAGAGGAATATTTTCAGTCTTAGTTTAAATAGGCGCCCACCTGTATAACGAGAAGGAATACTTTTCAGTCTTAGTTTAAATAGGCGTCCACCTGTATAATGAGAGGAATATTTTTAGTCTTAGTTTAAATAGGCGCTCACCTGTATAATGAGAGAAATGTTTTCAGTCTTAATTTAAATAGGCGCCCACCTGTATAATGAGAGGAATATTTTCGGTCTTAGTTTAAATAGGCGTCCACCTGTATAATGAGAGGAATGTTTTCAGTCTTAGTTTAAATAGGCGCCCACCTGTATAACGAGAGGAATTATTTTCAGTCTTAGTTTAAATAGGCGCCCACCTGTATAATGAGAGGAATATTTTCGGTCTTAGTTTTGATAGGCGCCCACCTGTATAATGAGAGGAATATTTTCAGTCTTAGTTTAAATAGGCGCCCACCTGTATAACGAGAGGAATATTTTCAGTCTTAGTTTAAATAGGCGCCCACCTGTATAATGAGAGGAATATTTTCGGTCTTAGTTTTGATAGGCGCCCACCTGTATAATGAGAGGAATATTTTCAGTCTTAGTTTAAATAGGCGCCCACCTGTATAACGAGAGGAATATTTTCAGTCTTAGTTTAAATAGGCGCCCACCTGTATAACGAGAGGAATATTTTCAGTCTTAGTTTAAATAGGCGCCCACCTGTATAACGAGAGGAATACTTTTCAGTCTTAGTTTAAATAGGCGCCCACCTGTATAATGAGAGGAATATTTTCTGTCTTAGTTTAAATAGGCGCCCACCTGTATAATGATAGGAATGTTTTCAGTCTTAGTTTAAATAGGCGCCCACCTGTATAACGAGAGGAATATTTTCAGTCTTAGTTTAAATAGGCGCCCACCTGTATAACGAGAGGAATACTTTTCAGTCTTAGTTTAAATAGGCGCCCACCTGTATAATGAGAGGAATATTTTCTGTCTTAGTTTAAATAGGCGCCCACCTGTATAATGATAGGAATGTTTTCAGTCTTAGTTTAAATAGGCGCCCACCTGTATAACGAGAGAAATACTTTTCAGTCTTAGTTTAAATAGGCGCCCACCTGTGTAACGAGAGGAATATTTTCCGTCTTAGTTTAAATAGGCGCCCACCTGTATAATGAGAGGAATATTTTCGGTCTTAGTTTTGATAGGCGCCCACCTGTATAATGAGAGGAATATTTTCGGTCTTAGTTTTGATAGGCGCCCACCTGTATAATGAGAGGAATATTATCAGTCTTAGTTTAAATAGGCGCCCACCTGTGTAACGAGAGAAATATTTTCAGTCTTAGTTTAAATAGGCGCCCACGTGTATAATGAGAGGAATATTTTCGGTCTTAGTTTTGATAGGCGCCCACCTGTATAACGAGAGGAATATTTTCTGTCTTAGTTTAAATAGGCGCCCACCTGTATAATGATAGGAATGTTTTCAGTCTTAGTTTAAATAGGCGCCCACCTGTATAACGAGAGAAATACTTTTCAGTCTTAGTTTAAATAGGCGCCCACCTGTGTAACGAGAGGAATATTTTCTGTCTTAGTTTAAATAGGCGCCCACCTGTATAATGATAGGAATGTTTTCAGTCTTAGTTTAAATAGGCGCCCACCTGTATAACGAGAGAAATACTTTTCAGTCTTAGTTTAAATAGGCGCCCACCTGTATAATGAGAGGAATATTTTCAGTCTTAGTTTAAATAGGCGCCCACCTGTATAACGAGAGGAATATTTTCAGTCTTAGTTTAAATAGGCGCCCACCTGTATAACGAGAGGAATATTTTCAGTCTTAGTTTAAATAGGCGCCCACCTGTATAACGAGAGGAATATTTTCAGTCTTAGTTTAAATAGGCGCCCACCTGTATAACGAGAGGAATATTTTCAGTCTTAGTTTAAATAGGCGCCCACCTGTATAACGAGAGGAATATTTTCAGTCTTAGTTTAAATAGGCGCCCACCTGTATAACGAGAGGAATATTTTCAGTCTTAGTTTAAAATAGGCGCCCACCTGTATAACGAGAGGAATATTTTCAGTCTTAGTTTAAATAGGCGCCCACCTGTATAACGAGAGAAATACTTTTCAGTCTTAGTTTAAATAGGCGACCACCTGTATAATGAGAGGAATATTTTTTAGTCTTAGTTTAAATAGGCGCCCTCATGTATAACGAGAGGAATATTTTCAGTCTTAGTTTAAATAGGCGCCCACCTGTATAATGAGAGGAATATTTTCAGTCTTAGTTTAAATAGGCGCCCACCTGTATAACAAGAGAAATACTTTTCAGTCTTAGTTTAAATAGGCGCCCACCTGTATAATGAGAGAAATATTTTCAGTCTTAGTTTAAATAGGCGCCCACCTGTATAATGAGAGGAATATTTTCGGTCTTAGTTTTGATAGGCGCCCACCTGTATAATGAGAGGAATATTTTCAGTCTTAGTTTAAATAGGCGCCCACCTGTATAACGAGAGGAATATTTTCAGTCTTAGTTTAAAATAGGCGCCCACCTGTATAACGAGAGGAATATTTTCAGTCTTAGTTTAAATAGGCGCCCACCTGTATAACGAGAGAAATACTTTTCAGTCTTAGTTTAAATAGGCGCCCACCTGTATAATGAGAGGAATATTTTCAGTCTTAGTTTAAATAGGCGCCCACCTGTATAACGAGAGGAATATTTTCAGTCTTAGTTTAAATAGGCGCCCACCTGTATAATGAGAGGAATATTTTCAGTCTTAGTTTAAATAGGCGCCCACCTGTATAATGAGAGGAATATTTTCAGTCTTAGTTTAAATAGGCGCCCACCTGTATAACGAGAGGAATATTTTCAGTCTTAGTTTTAATAGGCGCCCACCTGTATAATGAGAGTAATATTTTCAGTCTTAGTTTAAATAGGCGTCCATCTGTATAACGAGAGGAATATTTTCAGTCTTAGTTTAAATAGGCGCCCACCTGTATAACGAGAGGAATACTTTTCAGTCTTAGTTTAAATAGGCGCCCACCTGTATAATGAGAGGAATATTTTCAGTCTTAGTTTAAATAGGCGCCCACCTGTATAATGAGAGGAATATTTTCAGTCTTAGTTTAAATAGGCGCCCACCTGTATAACGAGAGGAATATTTTCAGTCTTAGTTTAAATAGGCGCCCACCTGTATAACGAGAGGAATATTTTCAGTCTTAGTTTAAATAGGCGCCCACCTGTATAACGAGAGGAATATTTTCAGTCTTAGTTTAAATAGGCGCCCACCTGTATAACGAGAGGAATACTTTTCAGTCTTAGTTTAAATAGGCGCCCACCTGTATATAATGAGAGGAATATTTTCAGTCTTAGTTTAAATAGGCGCCCACCTGTATAACGAGAGGAATACTTTTCAGTCTTAGTTTAAATAGGCGTCCACCTGTATAATGAGAGGAATATTTTTAGTCTTAGTTTAAATAGGCGCTCACCTGTATAATGAGAGAAATGTTTTCAGTCTTAATTTAAATAGGCGCCCACCTGTATAATGAGAGGAATATTTTCGGTCTTAGTTTAAATAGGCGTCCACCTGTATAATGAGAGGAATGTTTTCAGTCTTAGTTTAAATAGGCGCCCACCTGTATAACGAGAGGAATACTTTTCAGTCTTAGTTTAAATAGGCGCCCACCTGTATAATGAGAGGAATATTTTCAGTCTTAGTTTAAATAGGCGCCCACCTGTATAACGAGAGGAATACTTTTCAGTCTTAGTTTAAATAGGCGCCCACCTGTATAATGAGAGGAATATTTTCAGTCTTAGTTTAAATAGGCGCCCACCTGTATAATGAGAGGAATATTTTCGGTCTTAGTTTTGATAGGCGCCCACCTGTATAATGAGAGGAATATTTTCAGTCTTAGTTTAAATAGGCGCCCACCTGTATAACGAGAGGAATATTTTCAGTCTTAATTAAAATAGGCGCCCACCTGTATAACGAGAGGAATATTTTCAGTCTTAGTTTAAATAGGCGCCCACCTGTATAACGAGAGAAATACTTTTCAGTCTTAGTTTAAATAGGCGCCCACCTGTATAATGAGAGGAATATTTTCAGTCTTAGTTTAAATAGGCGCCCACCTGTATAACGAGAGGAATATTTTCAGTCTTAGTTTAAATAGGCGCCCACCTGTATAATGAGAGGAATATTTTCAGTCTTACTTTAATTAGGCGCCCACCTGTATAATGAGAGGAATATTTTAAGTCTTAGTTTAAATAGGCGCCCACCTGTATAACGAGAGAAATATTTTCAGTCTTAGTTTTAATAGGCGCCCACCTGTATAATGAGAGTAATATTTTCAGTCTTAGTTTAAACAGGCATCCATCTGTATAACGAGAGGAATACTTTTCGGACTTAGTTTAAATAGGCGCCCACCTGTATAATGAGAGGAATATTTTTTAGTCTTAGTTTAAATAGGCGCCCACCTGTATAATGAGAGGAATATTTTCAGTCTTAGTTTAAATAGGCGTCCACCTGTATAATGAGAGGAATGTTTTCAGTCTTAGTTTAAATAGGCGCCCACCTGTATAACGAGAGGAATACTTTTCAGTCTTAGTTTAAATAGGCGCCCACCTGTATAATGAGAGGAATATTTTCAGTCTTAGTTTAAATAGGCGCCCACCTGTATAATGAGAGGAATATTTTCAGTCTTAGTTTAAATAGGCGCCCACCTGTATAACGAGAGGAATACTTTTCAGTCTTAGTTTAAATAGGCGCCCACCTGTATAATGAGAGGAATATTTTCAGTCTTAGTTTAAATAGGCGCCCACCTGTATAACGAGAGGAATACTTTTCAGTCTTAGTTTAAATAGGCGCCCACCTGTATAATGAGAGGAATATTTTCAGTCTTAGTTTAAATAGGCGCCCACCTGTATAATGAAAGAAATATTTTCAGTCTTAGTTTAAATAGGCGCCCACCTGTATAATGAGAGGAATATTTTCAGTCTTAGTTTAAATAGGCACCCACCTGTATAATGACAGGAATATTTTCAGTCTTAGTTTAAATAGGCGCCCACCTGTATAATGAGAGGAATGTTTTCAGTCTTAGTTTAAATAGGCGTCCACCTGTATAACGATAGGAATACTTTTCAGTCTTAGTTTAAATAGGCGCCCACCTGTATAATGAGAGGAATATTTTCAGTCTTAGTTTAAATAGGCGCCCACCTGTATAACGAGAGGAATATTTTCAGTCTTAGTTTAAATAGGCGCCCACCTGTATAACGAGAGAAATACTTTTCAGTCTTAGTTTAAATAGGCGCCCACCTGTATAATGAGAGGAATATTTTCAGTCTTAGTTTAAATAGGCGCCCACCTGTATAACGAGAGGAATATTTTCAGTCTTAGTTTAAATAGGCGCCCACCTGTATAATGAGAGGAATATTTTCAGTCTTACTTTAATTAGGCGCCCACCTGTATAATGAGAGGAATATTTTAAGTCTTAGTTTAAATAGGCGCCCACCTGTATAACGAGAGAAATATTTTCAGTCTTAGTTTAAATAGGCGCCCACCTGTATAATGAGAGGAATATTTTCAGTCTTAGTTTAAATAGGCGCCCACCTGTATAACGAGAGGAATACTTTTCAGTCTTAGTTTAAATAGGCGCCCACCTGTATAATGAGAGGAATATTTTCAGTCTTAGTTTAAATAGGCGCCCACCTGTATAATGAGAGGAATATTTTCAGTCTTAGTTTAAATAGGCGCCCACCTGTATAATGAGAGGAATATTTTCAGTCTTAGTTTAAATAGGCGCCCACCTATATAACGAGAGGAATATTTTCAGTCTTAGTTTAAATAGGCGCCCACCTGTATAACGACAGGAATATTTCAGTCTTAGTTTAAATAGGCGCCCACCTGTATAATGAGAGGAATACTTTTCAGTCTTAGTTTAAATAGGCGCCCACCTGTATAACGAGAGGAATATTTTCAGTCTTAGTTTAAATAGGCGCCCACCTGTATAATGAGAGGAATACTTTTCAGTCTTAGTTTAAATAGGCGCCCACCTGTATAATGAGAGGAATATTTTCAGTCTTAGTTTAAATAGGCGCCCACCTGTATAATGAGAAGAATAATTTCGGTCTTAGTTTAAATAGGCGCCCACCTGTATAATGAGAGGAATATTTTCAGTCTTAGTTTAAATAGGCGCTCACCTGTATAATGAGAGAAATATTTTCAGTCTTAGTTTAAATAAGCGTCCACCTGTATAATGAGAGGAATATTTTCAGTCTTAGTTTAAATACATGCTCACCTATATAATGAGAGGAATATTTTCAGTCTTAGTTTAAATAGGCGCCCACCTGTATAAGGAGTGGAATATTTTCAGTCTTAGTTTAAATAGGCGCCCACCTGTATAATGAAAGAAATATTTTCAGTCTTAGTTTAAATAGGCGCCCACATGTATAACGAGAGGAATATTTTCAGTCTTAGTTTAAATAGGCGCCCACTTGTATAACGAGAGGAATATTTTCAGTCTTAGTTTAAATAGGCGCCCACCTGTATAACGAGAGGAATATTTTAAGTCTTAGTTTAAATAGGCGCCCACCTGTATAATGAGAGGAATACTTTTCAGTCTTAGTTTAAATAGGCGCCCACCTGTATAACGAGAGGAATATTTTCAGTCTTAGTTTAAATAGGCGCCCACCTGTATAATGAGAGGAATACTTTTCAGTCTTAGTTTAAATAGGCGCCCACCTGTATAATGAGAGGAATATTTTCAGTCTTAGTTTAAATAGGCGCCCACCTGTGTAACGAGAGGAATATTTTCAGTCTTAGTTTAAATAGGCGCCCACCTGTATAACGAGAGGAATATTTTCAGTCTTAATTTAAATAGGGGCCCACCTGTATAACGAGAGGAATACTTTTCAGTCTTAGTTTAAATAGGCGCCCACCTGTATAATGAGAGAAATATTTTCGGTCTTAGTTTTGATAGGCGCCCAACTGTATAACGAGAGGAATATTTTCAGTCTTAGTTTAAATAGGCGCCCACCTGTATAATGATAGGAATGTTTTCAGTCTTAGTTTAAATTGGCGCCCACCTGTATAACGAGAGAAATACTTTTCAGTCTTAGTTTAAATAGGTGCCCACCTGTATAATGAGAGGAATATTTTTTAGTCTTAGTTTAAATAGGCGCCCACCTGTATAACGAGAGAAATATTTTCAGTCTTAGTTTAAATAGGCGCCCACCTGTATAATGAGAGGAATATTTTAAGTCTTAGTTTAAATAGGCGCCCACCTGTATAATGAGAGGAATATTTTCAGTCTTAGTTTAAATAGGCGCCCACCTGTATAACGAGAGGAATACTTTTCAGTCTTAGTTTAAATAGGCGCCCACCTGTATAATGAGAGGAATATTTTCAGTCTTAGTTTAAATAGGCGCCCACCTGTATAACGAGAGGAATACTTTTCAGTCTTAGTTTAAATAGGCGCCCACCTGTATAATGAGAGGAATATTTTCAGTCTTAGTTTAAATAGGCGCCCACCTGTATAACGAGAGGAATACTTTTCAGTCTTAGTTTAAATAGGCGCCCACCTGTATAATGAGAGGAATATTTTCAGTCTTAGTTTAAATAGGCGCCCACCTGTATAACGAGAGGAATACTTTTCAGTCTTAGTTTAAATAGGCGCCCACCTGTATAATGAGAGGAATATTTTCAGTCTTAGTTTAAATAGGCGCCCACCTGTATAACGAGAGGAATATTTTCAGTCTTAGTTTAAATAGGCGCCCACCTGTATAACGAGAGGAATATTTTCAGTCTTAGTTTAAATAGGCGCCCACCTGTATAACGAGAGGAATATTTTCAGTCTTAGTTTAAATAGGCGCCCACCTGTATAATGAGAGGAATACTTTTCAGTCTTAGTTTAAATAGGCGCCCACCTGTATAATGAGAGGAATATTTTCAGTCTTAGTTTAAATAGGCGCCCACCTGTATAATGAGAGGAATATTTTCAGTCTTAGTTTAAATAGGCGCCCACCTGTATAACGAGAGGAATACTTTTCAGTCTTAGTTTAAATAGGCGCCCACCTGTATAATGAGAGGAATATTTTCAGTCTTAGTTTAAATAGGCGCCCACCTGTATAACGAGAGGAATATTTTCAGTCTTAGTTTAAATAGGGGCCCACCTGTATAACGAGAGGAATACTTTTCAGTCTTAGTTTAAATAGGCGCCCACCTGTATAATGAGAGAAATATTTTCGGTCTTAGTTTTGATAGGCGCCCACCTGTATAACGAGAGGAATATTTTCAGTCTTAGTTTAAATAGGCGCCCACCTGTATAATGATAGGAATGTTTTCAGTCTTAGTTTAAATAGGCGCCCACCTGTATAACGAGAGAAATACTTTTCAGTCTTAGTTTAAATAGGCGCCCACCTGTATAATGAGAGGAATATTTTCAGTCTTAGTTTAAATAGGCGCCCACCTGTATAACGAGAGGAATACTTTTCAGTCTTAGTTTAAATAGGCGTCCACCTGTATAATGAGAGGAATATTTTTAGTCTTAGTTTAAATAGGCGCTCACCTGTATAATGAGAGAAATGTTTTCAGTCTTAATTTAAATAGGCGCCCACCTGTATAATGAGAGGAATATTTTCGGTCTTAGTTTAAATAGGCGTCCACCTGTATAATGAGAGGAATGTTTTCAGTCTTAGTTTAAATAGGCGCCCACCTGTATAACGAGAGGAATTATTTTCAGTCTTAGTTTAAATAGGCGCCCACCTGTATAATGAGAGGAATATTTTCGGTCTTAGTTTTGATAGGCGCCCACCTGTATAATGGGAGGAATATTTTCAGTCTTAGTTTAAATAGGCGCCCACCTGTGTAACGAGAGGAATATTTTCAGTCTTAGTTTAAATAGGCGCCCACCTGTATAACGAGAGGAATATTTTCAGTCTTAATTTAAATAGGCGCCCACCTGTATAACGAGAGGAATACTTTTCAGTCTTAGTTTAAATAGGCGCCCACCTGTATAATGAGAGGAATATTTTCAGTCTTAGTTTTAATAGGCGCCCACCTGTATAATGAGAGAAATATTTTCAGTCTTAGTTTAAATAGGCGTCCACCGGTATAACGAGAGGAATACTTTTCGGACTTAGTTTAAATAGGCTCCCACCTGTATAATGAGAGGAATATTTTCAGTCTTAGTTTAAATAGGCGCTCACCTGTATAACAAGAGAAATACTTTTCAGTCTTAGTTTAAATAGGCGCCCACCTGTATAATGACAGAAATATTTTCAGTCTTAGTTTAAATAGGCGCCCACCTGTATAATGAGAGGAATATTTTCGGTCTTAGTTTTGATAGGCACCCACCTGTATAACGAGAGAAATATTTTCAGTCTTAATTTAAATAGGCGCCCACCTGTATAATGAGAGGAATATTTTCGGTCTTAGTTTAAATAGGCGTCCACCTGTATAATGAGAGGAATGTTTTCAGTCTTAGTTTAAATAGGCGCCCACCTGTATAACGAGAGGAATTATTTTCAGTCTTAGTTTAAATAGGCGCCCACCTGTATAATGAGAGGAATATTTTCGGTCTTAGTTTTGATAGGCGCCCACCTGTATAATGAGAGGAATATTTTCAGTCTTAGTTTAAATAGGCGCCCACCTGTGTAACGAGAGGAATATTTTCAGTCTTAGTTTAAATAGGCGCCCACCTGTATAACGAGAGGAATATTTTCAGTCTTAATTTAAATAGGCGCCCACCTGTATAACGAGAGGAATACTTTTCAGTCTTAGTTTAAATAGGCGCCCACCTGTATAATGAGAGGAATATTTTCGGTCTTAGTTTTGATAGGCGCCCACCTGTATAATGAGAGGAATATTTTCAGTCTTAGTTTAAATAGGCGCCCACCTGTGTAACGAGAGGAATATTTTCAGTCTTAGTTTAAATAGGCGCCCACCTGTATAACGAGAGGAATATTTTCAGTCTTAATTTAAATAGGCGCCCACCTGTATAATGAGAGGAATATTTTCAGTCTTAGTTTAAATAGGCGTCCACCTGTATAATGAGAGGAATATTTTCGGTCTTAGTTTTGATAGGCGCCCACCTGTATAATGAGAGGAATATTTTCAGTCTTAGTTTTAATAGGCGTCCACCTGTATAACGAGAGAAATACTTTCAGTCTTAGTTTAAATAGGCGTCCACCTGTATAATGAGAGGAATATTTTCAGTCTTAGTTTAAATAGGCGCCCACCTGTATAACGAGAGGAATATTTTCAGTCTTAGTTTAAATAGGCGCCCACTTGTATAACGAGAGGAATATTTTCAGTCTTAGTTTAAATAGGCGCCCACCTGTATAACGAGAGGAATATTTTCAGTCTTAGTTTAAATAGGCGCCCACCTGTATAATGAGAGGAATACTTTTCAGTCTTAGTTTAAATAGGCGCCCACCTGTATAACGAGAGGAATATTTTCAGTCTTAGTTTAAATAGGCGCCCACCTGTATAATGAGAGGAATACTTTTCAGTCTTAGTTTAAATAGGCGCCCACCTGTATAATGAGAGAAATATTTTCAGTCTTAGTTTAAATAGGCGTCCACCTGTATAACGAGAGAAATACTTTTCGGACTTAGTTTAAATAGGCTCCCACCTGTATAATGAGAGGAATATTTTCAGTCTTAGTTTAAATAGGCGCTCACCTGTATAATGAGAGGAATATTTTCATTCTTAGTTTAAATAGGCGCTCACCTGTATAATGAGAGGAATATTTTCAGTCCTAGTTTAAATAGGCGCCCAACTGTATAACGAGATGAATATTTTCAGTCTTAGTTTAAATAGGCGCCCACCTGTATAATGAGAGGAATATTTTCAGTCTTAATTTAAATAGGCGCCCACCTGTATAATGAGATGAATATTTTTAGTCTTAGTTTAAATAGGCGCCCACCTATATAACGAGAGGAATATTTTCAGTCTTAGTTTAAATAGGCGCCCACCTGTATAACGAGAGGAATATTTTCAGTCTTAGTTTAAATAGGCGCCCACCTGTATAATGAGAGGAATATTTTCGGTCTTAGTTTAAATAGGCGCCCACCTGTATAATGAGAGGAATATTTTCAGTCTTAGTTTAAATAGGCGCCCACCTGTATAATGAGAGGAATACTTTTCAGTCTTAGTTTAAATAGGCGCCCACCTGTATAATGAGAGGAATATTTTCAGTCTTAGTTTAAATAGGCGCCCACCTATATAATGAGAGGAATATTTTCAGTCTTAGTTTAAATAGGCGCCCACCTGTATAATGAGAGGAATGTTTTCAGTCTTAGTTTAAATAGGCGTCCACCTGTATAACGATAGGAATACTTTTCAGTCTTAGTTTAAATAGGCGCCCACCTATATAATGAGAGGAATATTTTCAGTCTTAGTTTAAATAGGCTCCCACCTGTATAATGAGAGGAATATTTTCAGTCTTAGTTTAAATAGGCGTCCATCTGTATAACGAGAGGAATATTTTTCAGTCTTAGTTTAAATAGGCGCCCACCTGTATAATGAGAGGAAAAATTTCGGTCTTAGTTTAAATAGGCGACCACCTGTATAATGAGAGGAATATTTTCAGTCTTAGTTTAAATAGGCGCCCACCTGTATAACGAGAGGAATATTTTCAGTCTTAGTTTAAATAGGCGCCCACCTGTATAATGAGAGGAATACTTTTCAGTCTTAGTTTAAATAGGCGCCCACCTGTATAACGAGAGGAATACTTTCAGTCTTAGTTTAAATAGGCGCCCACCTGTATAATGAGAGGAATACTTTTCAGTCTTAGTTTAAATAGGCGCCCACCTGTATAATGAGAGGAATATTTTCAGTCTTAGTTTAAATAGGCGCCCACCTGTATAATGAGAGGAATATTTTCAGTCTTAGTTTAAATAGGCGCCCACCTGTATAATGAGAGGAATGTTTTCAGTCTTAGTTTAAATAGGCGCCCACCTGTATAACGAGAGGAATACTTTTCAGTCTTAGTTTAAATAGGCGCCCACCTGTATAATGAGAGGAATATTTTCAGTCTTAGTTTAAATAGGCGCCCACCTGTATAATGAGAGGAATATTTTCAGTCTTAGTTTAAATAGGCGCCCACCTGTATAATGAGAGGAATATTTTCAGTCTTAGTTTAAATAGGCGCCCACCTGTATAATGAGAGGAATATTTTCAGTCTTAGTTTTAATAGGCGCCCACCTGTATAATGAGAGGAATATTTTCAGTCTTAGTTTAAATAGGCGCCCACCTGTAATAATGAGAGGAATATTTTCATGTCTTAGTTTAAATAGGTGCCTACCTGTATAATGAGAGGAATATTTTCCGTCTTAGTTTAAAGAGGCGCCCACCTGTAATAATAAGAGGAATATTTTCATGTCTTCGTTTAAATAGGCGCCCACCTGTATAATGAGAGGAATACTTTTCAATCTTAGTTTAAATAGGCGCCCACCTGTATAACGAGAGGAATATTTTCAGTTTTAATTTAAATAGGCGCCCACCTGTATAACGAGAGGAATACTTTTCAGTCTTAGTTTAAATAGGCGCCCACCTGTATAATGAGAGGAATATTTTCGGTCTTAGTTTTGATAGGCGCCCACCTGTATAATGAGAGGAATATTTTCAGTCTTAGTTTAAATAGGCGCCCACCTGTGTAACGAGAGGAATATTTTCAGTCTTAGTTTAAATAGGCGCCCACCTGTATAACGAGAGGAATACTTTTCAGTCTTAATTTAAATAGGCGCCCACCTGTATAATGAGAGAAATATTTTCAGTCTTAGTTTAAATAGGCGCCCACCTGTATAATGAGAGGAATATTTTCGGTCTTAGTTTTGATAGGCGCCCACCTGTATAACGAGAGGAATATTTTCAGTCTTAGTTTATATAGGCGCCCACCTGTATAACGAGAGGAATATTTTCAGTCTTAGTTTAAATAGGCGCCCACCTGTATAACGAGAGGAATATTTTCAGTCATAGTTTAAATAGGCGCCCACCTCTATAACGAGATGAATATTTTCAGTCTTAGTTTAAATAGGCGCCCACCTGTATAACGAGAGGAATATTTTCAGTCTTAGTTTAAATAGGCGCCCACCTGTATAATGATAGGAATGTTTTCAGTCTTAGTTTAAATAGGCGCCCACCTGTATAACGAGAGAAATACTTTTCAGTCTTAGTTTAAATAGGCGCCCACCTGTATAATGAGAGGAATATTTTCAGTCTTAGTTTAAATAGGCGCCCACCTGTATAACGAGAGGAATATTTTCAGTCTTAGTTTAAATAGGCGCCCACCTGTATAATGAGAGGAATATTTTCGGTCTTAGTTTTGATAGGCGCCCACCTGTATAATGAGAGGAATATTTTCAGTCTTAGTTTAAATAGGCGCCCACCTGTATAACGAGAGGAATATTTTCAGTCTTAGTTTAAATAGGCGCCCACCTGTATAACGAGAGGAATATTTTCAGTCTTAGTTTAAATAGGCGCCCACCTGTATAACGAGAGGAATACTTTTCAGTCTTAGTTTAAAAAGGCGCCCACCTGTATAACGAGAGGAATATTTTCTGTCTTAGTTTAAATAGGCGCCCACCTGTATAATGATAGGAATGTTTTCAGTCTTAGTTTAAATAGGCGCCCACCTGTATAACGAGAGAAATACTTTTCAGTCTTAGTTTAAATAGGCGCCCACCTGTATAATGAGAGGAATATTTTCAGTCTTAGTTTAAATAGGCGCCCACCTGTATAACGAGAGGAATACTTTTCAGTCTTAGTTTAAATAGGCGCCCACCTGTATAATGAGAGGAATATTTTCAGTCTTAGTTTAAATAGGCGCCCACCTGTATAATGAGAGGAATATTTTCAGTCTTAGTTTAAATAGGCGCCCACCTGTATAATGAGAGGTATATTTTCGGTCTTAGTTTAAATAGGCGTCCACCTGTATAATGAGAGGAATGTTTTCAGTCTTAGTTTAAATAGGCGCCCACCTGTATAACGAGAGGAATTATTTTCAGTCTTAGTTTAAATAGGCGCCCACCTGTATAATGAGAGGAATATTTTCGGTCTTAGTTTTGATAGGCGCCCACCTGTATAATGAGAGGAATATTTTCAGTCTTAGTTTAAATAGGCGCCCACCTGTGTAACGAGAGGAAATATTTTCAGTCTTAGTTTAAATAGGCGCCCACCTGTATAACGAGAGGAATATTTTCAGTCTTAATTTAAATAGGCGCCCACCTGTATAACGAGAGGAATACTTTTCAGTCTTAGTTTAAATAGGCGCCCACCTGTATAATGAGAGAAATATTTTCAGTCTTAGTTTAAATAGGCGCCCACCTATATAATGATAGGAATGTTTTCAGTCTTAGTTTAAATAGGCGCCCGACTGTATAACGAGAGAAATACTTTTCAGTCTTAGTTTAAATAAGCGCCCACCGTTATAATGAGAGGAATATTTTCAGTCTTAGTTTAAATAGGCGCCCACCTGTATAACGAGAGGAATACTTTTCAGTCTTAGTTTAAATAGGCGTCCACATGTATAATGAGAGGAATATTTTCAGTCTTAGTTTAAATAGGCGCCCACCTGTATAATGAGAGGAATATTTTCAGTCTTAGTTTAAATAGGCGCCCACCTGTATAATGAGAGGAATATTTTCAGTCTTAGTTTAAATAGGCGTCCACCTGTATAATGAGAGGAATGTTTTCAGTCTTAGTTTAAATAGGCGCCCACCTGTATAACGAGAGGAATACTTTTCAGTCTTAGTTTAAATAGGCGCCCACCTGTATAATGAGAGGAATATTTTCAGTCTTAGTTTAAATAGGCGCCCACCTGTATAACAAGAGAAATACTTTTCAGTCTTAGTTTAAATAGGCGCCCACCTGTATAATGAGAGAAATATTTTCAGTCTTAGTTTAAATAGGCGCCCACCTGTATAATGAGAGGAATATTTTCGGTCTTAGTTTTGATAGGCGCCCACCTGTATAATGAGAGGAATATTTTCAGTCTTAGTTTAAATAGGCGCCCACCTGTATAACGAGAGGAATATTTTCAGTCTTAGTTTAAATAGGCGCCCACCTGTATAACGAGAGAAATACTTTTCAGTCTTAGTTTAAATAGGCGCCCACCTGTATAATGAGAGGAATATTTTCAGTCTTAGTTTAAATAGGCGCCCACCTGTATAACGAGAGGAATATTTTCAGTCTTAGTTTAAATAGGCGCCCACCTGTATAATGAGAGGAATATTTTCAGTCTTACTTTAATTAAGCGCCCACCTGTATAATGAGAGGAATATTTTAAGTCTTAGTTTAAATAGGCGCCCACCTGTATAACGAAAGGAATATTTTCAGTCTTAGTTTTAATAGGCGCCCACCTGTATAATGAGAGTAATATTTTCAGTCTTAGTTTAAACAGGCGTCCATCTGTATAACAAGAGGAATACTTTTCGGACTTAGTTTAAATAGGCGCCCACCTGTATAATGAGAGGAATATTTTCAGTCTTAGTTTAAATAGATGCTCACCTATATAATGAGAGTAATATTTTCACTCTTAGTTTAAACAGGCGTCCATCTGTATAACGAGAGGAATATTTTCAGTCTTAGTTTAAATAGGCGCCCACCTGTATAACGAGAGGAATACTTTTCAGTCTTAGTTTAAATAGGCGCCCACCTGTATAATGAGAGGAATATTTTCAGTCTTAGTTTAAATAGGCGCCCACCTGTATAATGAGAGGAATATTTTCAGTCTTAGTTTAAATAGGCGCCCACCTGTATAACGAGAGGAATATTTTCAGTCTTAGTTTAAATAGGCGCCCACCTGTATAACGAGAGGAATATTTTCAGTCTTAGTTTAAATAGGCGCCCACCTGTATAACGAGAGGAATATTTTCAGTCTTAGTTTAAATAGGCGCCCACCTGTATAACGAGAGGAATATTTTCAGTCTTAGTTTAAATAGGCGCCCACCTGTATAACGAGAGGAATATTTTCAGTCTTAGTTTAAATAGGCGCCCACCTGTATAACGAGAGGAATATTTTCAGTCTTAGTTTAAATAGGCGCCCACCTGTATAACGAGAGGAATATTTTCAGTCTTAGTTTAAATAGGCGCCCACCTGTATAATGAGAGGAATATTTTCAGTCTTAGTTTAAATAGGCGCTCACCTGTATAATGAGAGAAATATTTTCAGTCTTAGTTTAAATAAGCGTCCACCTGTATAATGAGAGGAATATTTTCAGTCTTAGTTTAAATAGATGCTCACCTATATAATGAGAGGAATATTTTCAGTCTTAGTTTAAAAAGGCGCCCACCTGTATAAGGAGAGGAATATTTTCAGTCTTAGATTAAATAGGCGCCCACCTGTATAATGAAAGAAATATTTTCAGTCTTAGTTTAAATAGGCGCCCACCTGTATAACGAGAGGAATATTTTCAGTCTTAGTTTAAATAGGCGCCCACCTGTATAACGAGAGGAATATTTTCAGTCTTAGTTTAAATAGGCGCCCACCTGTATAACGAGAGGAATATTTTCAGTCTTAGTTTAAATAGGCGCCCACCTGTATAATGAGAGGAATATTTTTCAGTCTTAGTTTAAATAGGCGCCCACCTGTATAACGAGAGGAATATTTTCAGTCTTAGTTTAAATAGGCACCCACCTGTATAATGAGAGGAATACTTTTCAGTCTTAGTTTAAATAGGCGCCCACCTGTATAACGAGAGGAATACTTTCAGTCTTAGTTTAAATAGGCGCTCACCTGTATAATGAGAGGAATACTTTTCAGTCTTAGTTTAAATAGGCTCCCACCTGTATAATGAGAGGAATATTTTCAGTCTTAGTTTTAATAGGCGCCCACCTGTATAATGAGAGAAATATTTTCAGTCTTAGTTTAAATAGGCGTCCACCTGTATAACGAGAGGAATACTTTTCGGACTTAGTTTAAATAGGCTCCCACCTGTATAATGAGAGGAATATTTTCAGTCTTAGTTTAAATAGGCGCTCACCTGTATAATGAGATAAATATTTTCAGTCTTAGTTTAAATAAGCGCCCACCTGTATAATGAGAGGAATATTTTCAGTCTTAGTTTAAATAGGCACTCACCTGTATAATGAGAGGAATATTTTCAGTCCTAGTTTAAATAGGCGCCCAACTGTATAACGAGATGAATATTTTCAGTCTTAGTTTAAATAGGCGCCCACCTGTATAATGAGAGGAATATTTTCAGTCTTAGTTTAAATAGGCGCCCACCTGCATAATGAGATGAATATTTTCAGTCTTAGTTTAAATAGGCGCCCACCTATATAACGAGAGGAATATTTTCAGTCTTAGTTTAAATAGGCGCCCACCTGTATAACGAGAGGAATATTTTCAGTCTTAGTTTAAATAGGCGCCCACCTGTATAATAAGAGGAATACTTTCAGTCTTAGTTTAAATAGGCGCCCACCTGTATAACGAGAGGAATACTTTCAGTCTTAGTTTAAATAGGCGCACACCTGTATAATGAGAGGAATACTTTTCAGTCTTAGTTTAAATAGGCGCCCACCTGTATAATGAGAGGAATATTTTCAGTCTTAGTTTAAATAGGAGCCCACCTATATAATGAGAGGAATAATTTCGGTCTTAGTTTAAATAGGTGCCCACCTGTATAATGAGAGGAATGTTTTCAGTCTTAGTTTATATAGGCGTCCACCTGTATAACGATAGGAATACTTTTCAGTCTTAGTTTAAATAGGCGCCCACCTATATAATGAGAGGAATATTTTCAGTCTTAGTTTAAATAGGCTCCCACCTGTATAATGAGAGGAATATTTTCAGTCTTATTTTAAATAGGCGCCCACCTGTATAACGAGATGATTATTTTCAGTCTTAGTTTAAATAGGCGCCCACCTGTATAATGAGAGGAATATTTTCGGTCTTAGTTTAAATAGGCGCCCACCTGTATAATGAGAGGAATATTTTCAGTCTTAGTTTAAATAGGCGCCCACCTGTATAACGAGAGGAATATTTTCAGTCTTAGTTTAAATAGGCGCCCACCTGTATAACGAGAGGAATATTTTCAGTCTTAGTTTAAATAGGCGCCCACCTGTATAACGAGAGGAATATTTTCAGTCTTAGTTTAAATAGGTGCCCACCTGTATAATGAGAGGAATACTTTTCAGTCTTAGTTTAAATAGGCGCCCACCTGTATAACGAGAGGAATACTTTCAGTCTTAGTTTAAATAGGCGCCCACCTGTATAATGAGAGGAATACTTTTCAGTCTTAGTTTAAATAGGCGCCCACCTGTATAATGAGAGGAATATTTTCAGTCTTAGTTTAAATAGGCGCCCACCTGTATAATGAGAGGAATATTTTCAGTCTTAGTTTAAATAGGCGCCCACCTGTATAACGAGAGGAATACTTTTCAGTCTTAGTTTAAATAGGCGCCCACCTGTATAACGAGAGGAATATTTTCAGTCTTAGTTTAAATAGGCGCCCACCTATATAATGAGAGGAATATTTTCAGTCTTAGTTTAAATATGCTCCCACCTGTATAATGAGAGGAATATTTTCAGTCTTAGTTTAAATAGGCGCCCACCTGTATAACGAGAGGAATATTTTTCAGTCTTAGTTTAAATAGGCGCCCACCTGTATAATGAGAGGAATATTTTCAGTCTTAGTTTAAATAGGCGCCCACCTGTATAATGAGAGGAATATTTTCAGTCTTAGTTTTAATAGGCGCCCACCTGTATAATGAGAGGAATATTTTCAGTCTTAGTTTAAATAGGCGCCCACCTGTAATAATGAGAGGAATATTTTCATGTCTTAGTTTAAATAGGTGCCTACCTGTATAATGAGAGGAATATTTTCAGTCTTAGTTTAAAGAGGCACCCACCTGTAATAATAAGAGGAATATTTTCATGTCTTCGTTTAAATAGGCGCCCACCTGTATAATGAGAGGAATACTTTTCAGTCTTAGTTTAAATAGGCGCCCACCTGTATAATGAGAGTAATATTTTCAGTCTTAGTTTAAATAGGCGCCCACCTGTGTAATGAGAGGAATGTTTTCAGTCTTAGTTTAAATAGGCGTCCACCTGTATAACGATAGGAATACTTTTCAGTCTTAGTTTAAATAGACGCCCACTTGTATAACGAGAGGAATATTTTCAGTCTTAGTTTAAATAGGCTCCCACCTGTATAATGAGAGGAATATTTTCAGTCTTAGTTTAAATAGGCGCCCACCTGTATAACGAGAGGAATATTTTTCAGTCTTCGTTTAAATAGGCGCCCACCTGTATAATGAAAGGAATATTTTCAATCTTAGTTTAAATAGGTGCCCACCTGTATAACTAGAGAAATACTTTTCAGTCTTAGTTTAAATAGGCGCCCACCTGTATAATGAGAGGAATATTTTCAGTCTTAGTTTAAATAGGAGTCCACATGTATAACGAGAGGAATACTTTTCAGTCTTAGTTTAAATAGGCGCCCACCTGTATAATGAGAGGAATATTTTCAGTCTTAGTTTAAATAGGCGCCCACCTGTATAATGAGAGAAATATTTTCAGTCTTAGTTTTGATAGGCGCCCACTTGTATAATGAGAGGAATATTTTTTCAGTCTTAGTTTAAATAGGCGCCCACCTGTATAACGAGAGGAATATTTTCAGTCTTAGTTTAATAGGCGCCCACCTGTATAACGAGAGGAATACTTTTCAGTCTTAGTTTAAATAGGCGCCCAGCTGTATAATGAGAGGAATATTTTCAGTCTTAGTTTAAATAGGCGCCCACATGTATAATGAAAGGAATATTTTCGGTCTTAGTTTAAATAGGCGCCCACCTGTATAATGAGAGGAATATTTTTAGTCTTAGTTTAAATAGGCGCCCACCTGTATAATGAGAAGAATATTTTCAGTCTTAGTTTAAATAGGCGCCCACATGTAATAATGAGAGGAATATTTTCATGTCTTCGTTTAAATAGGCGCCCACCTGTATAATGAGAGGAATATTTTCAGTCTTAGTTTAAATAGGCGTCCACCTGTATAACGAGAGGAATACTTTTCAGTCTTAGTTTAAATAGGCGCCCACCTGTATAATGAGAGGAATATTTTCAGTCTTAGTTTAAATAGGCGCCCACCTGTATAATGAGAGGAATATTTTCAGTCTTAGTTTAAATAGGCGCCCACCTGTATAACGAGAGGAATACTTTTCAGTCTTAGTTTAAATAGGCGCCCACCTGTATAATGAGAGGAATATTTTCAGTCTTAGTTTAAATAGGCGCCCACCTGTATAACGAGAGGAATACTTTTCAGTCTTAGTTTAAATAGGCGCCCACCTGTATAATGAGAGGAATATTTTCAGTCTTAGTTTAAATAGGCGCCCACCTGTATAACGAGAGGAATACTTTTCAGTCTTAGTTTAAATAGGCGCCCACCTGTATAATGAGAGGAATATTTTCAGTCTTAGTTTAAATAGGCGCCCACCTGTATAATGAGAGGAATATTTTCAGTCTTAGTTTTGATAGGCGCCCACCTGTATAATGAGAGGAATATTTTCAGTCTTAGTTTAAATAGGCGCCCACCTGTATAACGAGAGGAATATTTTCAGTCTTAGTTTAAATAGGCGCCCACTTGTATAACGAGAGGAATATTTTCAGTCTTAGTTTAAATAGGCGCCCACCTGTATAATGAGAGAAATACTTTGCAGTCTTAGTTTAAATAGGCGCCCACCTGTATAACGAGAGGAATATTTTCTGTCTTAGTTTAAATAGGCGCCTACCTGTATAATGAGAGGAATACTTTTCAGTCTTAGTTTAAATAGGCGCTCAGCTGTATAATGAGAGGAATATTTTCAGTCTTAGTTTAAATAGGCGCCCACCTGTATAATGTGAGGAATATTTTCAGTCTTAGTTTAAATAGGCGCCCACCTGTATAATGAGAGGAATATTTTCAGTCTTAGTTTTAATAGGCGCCCACCTGTATAATGAGAGGAATATTTTTAGTCTTAGTTTAAATAGGCGCCCACCTGTAATAATGAGAGGAATATTTTCATGTCTTAGTTTAAATAGGCGCCTACCTGTATAACGAGAGGAATATTTTCAGTCTTAGTTTAAATAGGCGTCCACCTGTATAACGACAGGAATATTTTCAGTCTTAGTTTAAATAGGCGCCCACCTGTATAATGACAGGAATACTTTTCAGTCTTAGTTTAAATAGGCGCCCACCTGTATAACGAGAGGAATACTTTCAGTCTTAATTTAAATAGGCGCCCACCTGTATAATGAGAGGATTACTTTTCAGTCTTAGTTTAAAAAGGCGCCCACCTGTATAATGAGAGGAATATTTTCAGTCTTAGTTTAAATAGGCGCCCACCTGTATAATGAGAAGAATAATTTCGGTCTTAGTTTAAATAGGCGCCCACCTGTATAATGAGAGGATTATTTTCAGTCTTAGTTTAAATAGGCGCTCACCTGTATAATGAGAGAAATATTTTCAGTCTTAGTTTAAATAAGCGCCCACCTGTATAATGAGAGGAATATTTTCAGTCTTAGTTTAAATAGGCGCTCACCTGTATAATGAGAGGAATATTTTCAATCTTAGTTTAAATAGGCGCCCACCTGTATAACGAGAGGAATATTTTCAGTCTTAGTTTAAATAGGCGCCCACCTGTATAATGAGAGGAATATTTTCAGTCTTAGTTTCAATAGGCGCCCACCTGTATAATGAGAGAAATATTTTCAGTCTTAGTTTAAATAGGCGCCCACCTGTATAATTAGAGGAATATTTTCAGTCTTAGTTTAAATAGGCGCCCACCTGTATAACGAGAGGAATATTTTCAGTCTTAGTTTAAATAGGCGCCCACCTGTATAACGAGAGGAATATTTTCAGTCTTAGTTTAAATAGGCGCCCACCTGTATAACGAGAGGAATATTTTCAGTCTTAGTTTAAATAGGCGCCCACCTGTATAATGAGAGGAATACTTTTCAGTCTTATTTTAAATAGGCGCCCACCTGTATAACGAGAGGAATACTTTCAGTCTTAGTTTAAATAGGCGCCCACCTGTATAATGAGAGGAATACTTTTCAGTCTTAGTTTAAATAGGCGCCCACCTGTATAATGAGAGGAAAATTTTCAGTCTTAGTTTTAATAGGCGCCCACCTGTATAATGAGAGAAATATTTTCAGTCTTAGTTTAAATAGGCGTCCACCTGTATAACGAGAGGAATACTTTTCGGACTTAGTTTAAATAGGCGCCCACCTGTATAATGAGAAGAATATTTTCAGTCTTAGTTTAAATAGGCGCTCACCTGTATAATGAGAGTAATATTTTCAGTCTTAATTTAAATAAGCGTCCACCTGTATAATGAGAGGAATATTTTCAGTCTTAGTTTAAATAGGCGCTCACCTGTATAATGAGAGAAATATTTTCAGTCTTAGTTTAAATAGGCGCCCACCTGTATAACGAGGGGAATATTTTCAGTCTTAGTTTAAATAGGCGCCCACCTGTATAATGAGAGGAATATTTTCAGTCTTAGTTTAAATAGGCGCCCACCTGTATAATGAGAGGAATATTTTCAGTCTTAGTTTAAATAGGCGCCCACCTGTATAACGAGAGAATTATTTTCAGTCTTAGTTTAAATAGGCGCCCACCTGTAATAATGAGAGGAATATTTTCAGTCTTAGTTTAAATAGGTGCCCACCTGTATAACGAGAGAAATACTTTTCAGTCTTAGTTTAAATAGGCGCCCACCTATATAATGAGAGGAATATTTTCAGTCTTAGTTTAAATAGGCGCTCACCTGTATAATGAGAGGAATGTTTTCAGTCTTAGTTTAAATAGGCGTCCACCTGTATAACGATAGGAATACTTTTCAGTCTTAGTTTAAATAGGCGCCCACCTATATAATGAGAGGAATATTTCCAGTCTTAGTTTAAATAGGCTCCCACCTGTATAATGAGAGGAATATTTTCAGTCTTAGTTTAAATAGGCGTCCATCTGTATAACGAGAGGAATATTTTTCAGTCTTAGTTTAAATAGGCGCCCACCTGTATAATGAGAGAAATATTTTCAGTTTTAGCTTAAATAGGTGCCCACCTGTATAACGAGAGAAATACTTTTCAGTCTTAGTTTAAATAGGCGCCCACCTGTATAATGAGAGGAATATTTTAAGTCTTAGTTTAAATAGGAGCCCACTGGTATAACGAGAGGAATACTTTTCAATCTTAGTTTAAATAGGCGCCCACCTGTATAACGAGAGGAATATTTTCAGTCTTAGTTTAAATAGGCGCCCACCTGTATAATGAGAGGAATACTTTTCACTCTTATTTTAAATAGGCGCCCACCTGTATAACGAGAGGAATACTTTCAGTCTTAGTTTAAATAGGCGCCCACCTGTATAATGAGAGGAATACTTTTCAGCCTTAGTTTAAATAGGCGCCCACCTGTATAATGAGAGGAAAATTTTCAGTCTTAGTTTTAATAGGCGCCCACCTATATATTGAGAGAAATATTTTCAGTCTTAGTTTAAATAGGCGTCCACCTGTATAACGAGAGGAATACTTTTCGGACTTAGTTTAAATAGGCGCCCACCTGTATAATGAGAAGAATATTTTCAGTCTTAGTTTAAATAGGCGCTCACCTGTATAATGAGAGAAATATTTTCAGTCTTAATTTAAATAAGCGCCCACCTGTATAATGAGAGGAATATTTTCAGTCTTAGTTTAAATAGGCGCTCACCTGTATAATGAGAGGAATATTTTCAGTCTTAGTTTAAATAGGCGCCCACCTGTATAACGAGGGGAATATTTTCAGTCTTAGTTTAAATAGGCGCCCACCTGTATAATGAGAGGAATATTTTCAGTCTTAGTTTAAATAGGCGCCCACCTGTATAATGAGAGGAATATTTTCAGTCTTAGTTTAAATAGGCGCCCACCTGTATAACGAGAGGAATACTTTTCAGTCTTAGTTTAAATAGGCGCCCACCTGTATAATGAGAGGAATATTTTCAGTCTTAGTTTAAATAGGCGCCCACCTGTATAACGAGAGGAATACTTTTCAGTCTTAGTTTAAATAGGCGCCCACCTGTATAATGAGAGGAATATTTTCAGTCTTAGTTTAAATAGGCGCCCACCTGTATAATGAGAGGAATGTTTTCAGTCTTAGTTTAAATAGGCGTCCACCTGTATAACGATAGGAATACTTTTCAGTCTTAGTTTAAATAGGCGCCCACCTATATAATGAGAGGAATATTTCCAGTCTTAGTTTAAATAGGCTCCCACCAGTATAATGAGAGGAATATTTTCAGTCTTAGTTTAAATAGGCGTCCATCTGTATAACGAGAGGAATATTTTTCAGTCTTAGTTTAAATAGGCGCCCACCTGTATAATGAGAGGAATATTTTCAGTCTTAGTTTAAATAGGTGCCCACCTGTATAACGAGAGAAATACTTTTCAGTCTTAGTTTAAATAGGCGCCCACCTGTATAATGAGAGGAATATTTTAAGTCTTAGTTTAAATAGGAGCCCACTGGTATAACGAGAGGAATACTTTTCAATCTTAGTTTAAATAGGCGCCCACCTGTATAATGAGAGGAATATTTTCAGTCTTAGTTTAAATAGGCGCCCACCTGTATAACGAGATGAATATTTTCAGTCTTAGTTTAAATAGGCGCCCACTTGTATAACGATAGGAATATTTTCAGTCTTAGTTTAAATAGACGCCCACCTGTATAATGATAGGAATACTTTTCAGTCTTAGTTTAAATAGGCGCCCACCTGTATAACGAGAGGAATATTTTCAGTCTTTGTTTAAATAGGCGCCCACCTGTATAACGAGAGGAATACTTTTCAGTCTTAGTTTAAATAGGCTCTCAGCTGTATAATGAGAGGAATATTTTCAATCTTAGTTTAAATAGGCGCCCACCTGTATAATGAGAGGAATATTTTCGGTCTTAGTTTAAATAGGCGCCCACCTGTATAATGAGAGGAATGTTTTCAGTCTTAGTTTAAATAGGCGTCCACCTGTATAACGATAGGAATACTTTTCAGTCTTAGTTTAAATAGGCGCCCACCTATATAATGAGAGGAATATTTTCAGTCTTAGTTTAAATAGGCGCCCACCTGTATAATGAGAGGAATATTTTCAGTCTTAGTTTTGATAGGCGCCCACCTGTATAATGAGAGGAATATTTTCAGTCTTAGTTTAAATAGGCGCCCACCTGTATAACGAGAGGAATATTTTCAGTATTAGTTTAAATAGGCGCCCACTTGTATAACGAGAGGAATATTTTCAGTCTTAGTTTAAATAGGCGCCCACCTGTATAATGAGAGGAATACTTTTCAGTCTTAGTTTAAATAGGCGCCCACCTGTATAACGAGAGGAATACTTTCAGTCTTTGTTTAAATAGGCGCCCACCTGTATAATGAGAGGAATACTTTTCAGTCTTAGTTTAAATAGGCGCTCAGCTGTATAATGAGAGGAATATTTTCAGTCTTAGTTTAAATAGGCGCCCACCTGTATAATGAGAGGAATATTTTCGGTCTTAGTTTAAATAGGCGCCCACCTGTATAATGAGAGGAATGTTTTCAGTCTTAGTTTAAATAGGCGCCCACCTGTATAACGATAGGAATACTTTTCACTCTTAGTTTAAATAGGCGCCCACCTATATAATGAGAGGAATATTTTCAGTCTTAGCTTAAATAGGCTCCCACCAGTATAATGAGAGGAATACCTTTCAGTCTTAGTTTAAATAGGTGCCCACCTGTATAACGATAGGAATACTTTTCAGTCTTAGTTTAAATAGGCGCCCACCTATATAATGAGAGGAATATTTTCAGTCTTAGTTTAAATAGGCTCCCACCTGTATAATGAGAGGAATATTTTCAGTCTTAGTTTAAATAGGCGCCCACCTGTATAACGAGAGGAATATTTTTCAGTCTTAGTTAAAATAGGCGCCCACCTGTATAATGAGAGGAATATTTTCAGTCTTAGTTTAAATAAGTGTCCACCTGTATAACGAGAGAAATATTTTTCAGTCTTAGTTTAAATAGGCGCCCACCTGTATAACGAGAGGAATATTTTCAGTCTTAGTTTAAATAGGCGCCCACCTGTATAACGAGATGAATATTTTCAGTCTTAGTTTAAATAGGCGCCCACTTGTATAACGAGAGGAATATTTTCAGTCTTAGTTTAAATAGACGCCCACCTGTATAATGATAGGAATACTTTTCAGTCTTAGTTTAAATAGGCGCCCACCTGTATAACGAGAGGAATATTTTCAGTCTTTGTTTAAATAGGCGCCCACCTGTATAATGAGAGGAATACTTTTCAGTCTTAGTTTAAATAGGCTCTCAGCTGTATAATGAGAGGAATATTTTCAATCTTAGTTTAAATAGGCGCCCACCTGTATAATGAGAGGAATATTTTCGGTCTTAGTTTAAATAGGCGCCCACCTGTATAATGAGAGGAATGTTTTCAGTCTTAGTTTACATAGGCGTCCACCTGTATAACGATAGGAATACTTTTCAGTCTTAGTTTAAATAGGCGCCCACCTATATAATGAGAGGAATATTTTCAGTCTTAGTTTAAATAGGCTCCCACCAGTATAATGAGAGGAATACTTTTCAGTCTTAGTTTAAATAGGTGCCCACCTGTATAACGATAGGAATACTTTTCAGTCTTAGTTTAAATAGGCACCCACCTATATAATGAGAGAAATATTTTCAGTCTTAGTTTAAATAGGCTCCCACCTGTATAATGAGAGGAATATTTTCAGTTTTAGTTTAAATAGGCGCCCACCTGTATAACGAGAGGAATATTTTCAGTCTTAGTTTAAATAGGCGCCCACCTGTATAATGAGAGGAATATTTTCAGTCTTAGTTTAAATAGGTGCCCACCTGTATAACGAGAGAAATATTTTTCAGTCTTAGTTTAAATAGGCGCCCACCTGTATAACGAGAGGAATATTTTCAGTCTTAGTTTAAATAGGCGCCCGCTTGTATAACGAGAGGAATATTTTCAGTCTTAGTTTAAATAAGCGCCCACCTGTATAATGAGAGGAATACTTTTCAATCTTAGTTTAAATAGGCGCCCACCTGTATAACGAGAGGAATATTTTCAGTCTTTGTTTAAATAGGTGCCCACCTGTATAATGAGAGGAATATTTTCAGTCTTAGTTTAAATAGGCGCCCACCTGTATAATGAGAGGAATGTTTTCAGTCTTAGTTTAAATAGGCGCCCACCTGTATAATGAGAGGAATATTTTCAGTCTTAGATTTAATAGGCGCCCACCTGTATAATGAGAGGAATATTTTCAGTCTTAGTTTAAATAGGCGCCCACCTGTAATAATTAGAGGAATATTTTCATGTCTTAGTTTAAATAGGCGCCTACCTGTATAATGAGAGGAATATTTTCAGTCTTAGTTTAAATAGGCGCCCACCTGTATAACGAGAGGAATATTTTTCAGTCTTAGTTAAAATAGGCGCCCACCTGTATAATGAGAGGAATACTTTTCAATCTTAGTTTAAATAGGCGCCCACCTGTATAACGAGAGGAATATTTTCAGTCTTTGTTTAAATAGGTGCCCACCTGTATAATGAGAGGAATATTTTCAGTCTTAGTTTAAATAGGCGCCCACCTGTATAACGAGAGGAATGTTTTCAGTCTTAGTTTAAATAGGCGCCCGCTTGTATAACGAGAGGAATATTTTCAGTCTTAGTTTAAATAAGCGCCCACCTGTATAATGAGAGGAATACTTTTCAATCTTAGTTTAAATAGGCGCCCACCTGTATAACGAGAGGAATATTTTCAGTCTTTGTTTAAATAGGTGCCCACCTGTATAATGAGAGGAATATTTTCAGTCTTAGTTTAAATAGGCGCCCACCAGTATAATGAGAGGAATACTTTTCAGTCTTAGTTTAAATAGGTGCCCACCTGTATAACGATAGGAATACTTTTCAGTCTTAGTTTAAATAGGCACCCACCTATATAATGAGAGAAATATTTTCAGTCTTAGTTTAAATAGGCTCCCACCTGTATAATGAGAGGAATATTTTCAGTTTTAGTTTAAATAGGCGCCCACCTGTATAACGAGAGGAATATTTTCAGTCTTAGTTTAAATAGGCGCCCACCTGTATAATGAGAGGAATATTTTCAGTCTTAGTTTAAATAGGTGCCCACCTGTATAACGAGAGAAATATTTTTCAGTCTTAGTTTAAATAGGCGCCCACCTGTATAACGAGAGGAATATTTTCAGTCTTAGTTTAAATAGGCGCCCGCTTGTATAACGAGAGGAATATTTTCAGTCTTAGTTTAAATAAGCGCCCACCTGTATAATGAGAGGAATACTTTTCAATCTTAGTTTAAATAGGCGCCCACCTGTATAACGAGAGGAATATTTTCAGTCTTTGTTTAAATAGGTGCCCACCTGTATAATGAGAGGAATACTTTTCAGTCTTAGTTTAAATAGGCGCTCAGCTGTATAATGAGAGGAATATTTTCGGTCTTAGTTTAAATAGGCGCCCACCTGTATAATGAGAGGAATATTTTCGGTCTTAGTTTAAATAGGCGCCCACCTGTATAATGAGAGGAATGTTTTCAGTCTTAGTTTAAATAGGCGTCCACCTGTATAACGATAGGAATACTTTTCAGTCTTAGTTTAAATAGGCGCCCACCTATATAATGAGAGTAATATTTTCAGTCTTAGTTTAAATAGGCTCCCACCTGTATAATGAGAGGAATACTTTTCAGTCTTAGTTTAAATAGGCGCCCACCTGTATAACGAGAGGAATATTTTACAGTCTTAGTTTAAATAGGCGCCCCCCGGTATAATGAGAGGAATATTTTCAGTCTTAGTTTAAATAGGCGCCCACCTGTATAATGAGAGGAATACTTTTCAGTCTTAGTTTAAATAGGCGCCCACCTGTATAACGAGTGGAATATTTTCAGTCTTAGTTTAAATAGGCGCCCACCTGTATAATTAGAGGAATATTTTCAGTCTTAGTTTAAATAGGCGCCCACCTGTAATAATTAGAGGAATATTTTCATGTCTTAGTTTAAATAGGCGCCTACCTGTATAATGAGAGGAATATTTTCAGTCTTAGTTTAAATAGGCGCCCACCTGTAATAATGAGAGGAATATTTTCAGTCTTAGTTTAAATAGGCGCCCACCTGTATAACGAGAGGAATACTTTTCAGTCTAAGTTTAAATAGGCGCCCACCTGTATAATGAGAGGAATGTTTTCAGTCTTAGTTTAAATAGGCGCCCACATGTATAACGATAGGAATACTTTTCAGTCTTAGTTTAAATAGGCGCCCACTTGTATAACGAGAGGAATATTTTCGGTCTTAGTTTAAATAGGCTCCCACCAGTATAATGAGAGGAATATTTTCGGTCTTAGTTTTGATAGGTGCCCACCTGTATAATGAGAGGAATATTTTCAGTCTTAGTTTAAATAGGCGCCCACCTGTATAACGAGAGGATTACTTTTCAGTCTTAGTTTAAATAGGCGTCCACCTGTAGAATGAGAGGAATAATTTCAGTCTTAGTTTAAATAGGCGCCCACCTGTATAACAAGAGGAATACTTTTCAGTCTTAGTTTAAATAGGCGCCCACCTGTATAATGAGAGGAATATTTTCAGTCTTAGTTTAAATAGGCGCCCACCTGTATAATGAGAGGAATATTTTCAGTCTTAGTTTAAATAGGCGCCCACCTGTATAACGAGAGGAATACTTTTCAGTCTTAGTTTAAATAGGCGCCCACCTGTATAACGAGAGGAATACTTTTCAGTCTTAGTTTAAATAGGCGCCCACCTGTATAATGAGAGGAATATTTTCAGTCTTAGTTTAAATAGGCGCCCACCTGTATAATGAGAGGAATATTTTCAGTCTTAGTTTAAATAGGCGCCCACCTGTATAATGAGAGGAATATTTTCAGTCTTAGATTTAATAGGCGCCCACCTGTATAATGAGAGGAATATTTTCAGTCTTAGTTTAAATAGGCGCCCACCTGTAATAATTAGAGGAATATTTTCATGTCTTAGTTTAAATAGGCGCCTACCTGTATAATGAGAGGAATATTTTCAGTCTTAGTTTAAATAGGCGCCCACCTGTATAACGAGAGGAATATTTTTCAGTCTTAGTTAAAATAGGCGCCCACCTGTATAATGAGAGGAATATTTTCAGTCTTAGTTTAACTAGGTGCCCACCTGTATAACGAGAGAAATATTTTTCAGTCTTAGTTTAACTAGACGCCCACCTGTATAACGAGAGAAATATTTTCAGTCTTAGTTTAAATAGGCGCCCACATGTATAACGAGATGAATATTTTCAGTCTTAGTTTAAATAGGCGCCCACTTGTATAACGAGAGGAATATTTTCAGTCTTAGTTTAAATAGGTGCCCACCTGTATAATGAGAGGAATACTTTTTAGTCTTAGTTTAAATAGGCGTCCACCTGTATAACGAGAGAAATATTTTCAGTCTTTGTTTAAATAGGCGCCCACCTGTATAATGAGAGGAATACTTTTCAGTCTTAGTTTAAATAGGCGCTCAGCTGTATAATGAGAGGAATATTTTCAATCATAGTTTAAATAGGCGCCCACCTGTATAATGAGAGGAATATTTTCGGTCTTAGTTTAAATAGGCGCCCACCTGTATAATGAGAGGAATGTTTTCAGTCTTAGTTTAAATAGGCGTCCACCTGTATAACGATAGGAATACTTTTCAGTCTTAGTTTAAATAGGTGCCCACCTGTATAACGATAGGAATACTTTTCAGTCTTAGTTTAAATAGGCGCCCACCTATATAATGAGAGGAATATTTTCAGTCTTAGTTTAAATAGGCTCCCACCTGTATAATGAGAGGAATATTTTCAGTCTTAGTTTAAATAGGCGCCCACCTGTATAACGAGAGGAATATTTTTCAGTCTTAGTTAAAATAGGCGCCCACCTGTATAATGAGAGGAATATTTTCAGTCTTAGTTTAAATAGGTGCCCACCTGTATAACGAGAGAAATATTTTTCAGTCTTAGTTTAAATAGGCGCCCACCTGTATAACGAGAGGAATATTTTCAGTCTTAGTTTAAATAGGCGCCCACTTGTATAACGAGAGGAATATTTTCAGTCTTAGTTTAAATAAGCGCCCACCTGTATAATGAGAGGAATACTTTTCAGTCTTAGTTTAAATAGGCGCCCACCTGTATAACGAGAGGAATATTTTCAGTCTTTGTTTAAATAGGTGCCCACCTGTATAATGAGAGGAATACTTTTCAGTCTTAGTTTAAATAGGCGCTCAGCTGTATAATGAGAGGAATATTTTCAGTCTTAGTTTAAATAGGCGCCCACCTGTATAATGAGAGGAATATTTTCGGTCTTAGTTTAAATAGGCGCCCACCTGTATAATGAGAGGAATGTTTTCAGTCTTAGTTTAAATAGGCGTCCACCTGTATAACGATAGGAATACTTTTCAGTCTTAGTTTAAATAGGCGCCCACCTATATAATGAGAGTAATATTTTCAGTCTTAGTTTAAATAGGCTCCCACCTGTATAATGAGAGGAATACTTTTCAGTCTTAGTTTAAATAGGCGCCCACCTGTATAACGAGAGGAATATTTTCAGTCTTAGTTTAAATAGGCGCCCACCTGTATAATGAGAGGAATATTTTCAGTCTTAGTTTAAATAGGCGCCCACCTGTATAATGAGAGGAATATTTTCAGTCTTAGTTTAAATAGGCGCCCACCTGTATAATGAGAGGAATATTTTCAGTCTTAGATTTAATAGGCGCCCACCTGTATAATGAGAGGAATATTTTCAGTCTTAGTTTAAATAGGCGCCCACCTGTAATAATGAGAGGAATATTTTCATGTCTTAGTTTAAATAGGCGCCCACCTGTATAATGAGAGGAATACTTTTCAGTCTTAGTTTAAATAGGCGCCCACCTGTATAATGAAAGGAATATTTTCAGTCTTAGTTTAAATAGGCGCCCACCTGTATAACGAGAGGAATACTTTTCAGTCTTAGTTTAAATAGGCGCCCACCTGTATAATGAGAGGAATATTTTCAGTCTTAGTTTAAATAGGCGCCCACCTGTATAACGAGAGGAATATTTTCAGTCTTAGTTTAAATAGGCGCCCACCTGTATAACGAGAGGAATATTTTCAGTCTTAGTTTAAATAGGCGCCCACCTGTATAACGAGAGGAATATTTTCAGTCTTAGTTTAAATAGGCGCCCACCTGTATAACGAGAGGAATATTTTCAGTCTTAGTTTAAATAGGCGCCCACCTGTATAACGAGAGGAATATTTTCAGTCTTAGTTTAAATAGGCGCCCACCTGTATAACGAGAGGAATATTTTCAGTCTTAGTTTAAATAGGCGCCCACCTGTATAACGAGAGGAATATTTTCAGTCTTAGTTTAAATAGGCGCCCACCTGTATAACGAGAGGAATATTTTCAGTCTTAGTTTAAATAGGCGCCCACCTGTATAACGAGAGGAATATTTTCAGTCTTAGTTTAAATAGGCGCCCACCTGTATAACGAGAGGAATATTTTCAGTCTTAGTTTAAATAGGCGCCCACCTGTATAACGAGAGGAATATTTTCAGTCTTAGTTTAAATAGGCGCCCACCTGTATAACGAGAGGAATATTTTCAGTCTTAGTTTAAATAGGCGCCCACCTGTATAACGAGAGGAATATTTTCAGTCTTAGTTTAAATAGGCGCCCACCTGTATAACGAGAGGAATATTTTCAGTCTTAGTTTAAATAGGCGCCCACCTGTATAACGAGAGGAATATTTTCAGTCTTAGTTTAAATAGGCGCCCACCTGTATAATGAGAGAAATATTTTCAGTCTTAGTTTAAATAGGCGCCCACCTGTAATAATTAGAGGAATATTTTCATGTCTTAGTTTAAATAGGCGCCTACCTGTATAATGAGAGGAATATTTTCAGTCTTAGTTTAAATAGGCGCCCACCTGTAATAATGAGAGGAATATTTTCAGTCTTAGTTTAAATAGGCGCCCACCTGTATGATGAGAGAAATACTTTTCAGTCTTAGTTTAAATAGGCGCACACCTGTATAATGAGAGGAATATTTTCAATCTTAGTTGAAATAGGCGCCCACCTGTATAACGAGAGGAATATTTTCAGTCTTAGTTTAAATAGGTGCCCACCTGTATAACGAGAGGAATATTTTCAGTCTTAGTTTAAATAGGCGTCCACCTGTATAATGAGAGGAATATTTTCGGTCTTAGTTTTGATAGGCGCCCACCTGTATAATGTGAGGAATATTTTCAGTCTTAGTTTAAATAGGCACCCACCTGTATAACGAGGGGAATATTTTCAGTCTTAGATTTAATAGGCGCCCACCTGTATAATGAGAGGAATATTTTCAGTCTTAGTTTAAATAGGCGCCCACCTGTAATAATTAGAGGAATATTTTCATGTCTTAGTTTAAATAGGCGCCTACCTGTATAATGAGAGGAATATTTTCAGTCTTAGTTTAAATAGGCGCCCACCTGTAATAACGAGAGGAATATTTTCAGTCTTAGTTTAAATAGGCGCCCACCTGTATAACGAGAGAAATACTTTTCAGTCTTAGTTTAAATAGGCGCCCACCTGTATAATGAGAGGAATATTTTCAGTCTTAGTTTAAATAGGCGCCCACCTGTATAACGAGAGGAATATTTTCAGTCTTAGTTTAAATAGGCGCCCACCTGTATAACGAGAGGAATATTTTCAGTCTTAGTTTAAATAGGCGTCCACCTGTATAATGAGAAGAATATTTTCGGTCTTAGTTTTGATAGGCGCCCACCTGTATAATGAGAGAAATATTTTCAGTCTTAGTTTAAATAGGCGCCCACCTGTATAACGAGAGGAATATTTTCAGTCTTAGTTTAAATAGGCGCCCACCTGTATAACGAGAGGAATACTTTTCGGTCTTAGTTTAAATAGGCGTCCACCTGTATAATGAGAGGAATATTTTCAGTCTTAGTTTAAATAGGCGCCCACCTGTATAACAAGAGGAATACTTTTCAGTCTTAGTTTAAATAGGCGCCCACCTGTATAATGAGAGGAATATTTTCAGTCTTAGTTTAAATAGGCGCCCACCTGTATAATGAGAGGAATATTTTCAGTCTTAGTTTAAATAGGCGCCCACCTGTATAATGAGAGGAATATTTTCAGTCTTAGTTTTAATAGGCGCCCACCTGTATAATGAGAGGATTATTTTCAGTCTTAGTTTAAATAGGCGCCCACCTGTAATAATGAGAGGAATATTTTCATGTCTTAGTTTTAATAGGCGCCCACCTGTATAATGAGAGGAATATTTTCAGTCTTAGTTTTAATAGGCGCCCACCTGTATAATGAGAGGATTATTTTCAGTCTTAGTTTAAATAGGCGCCCACCTGTAATAATGAGAGGAATATTTTCATGTCTTAGTTTAAATAGGCGCCCACCTGTAATAATGAGAGGAATATTTTCATATCTTAGTTTAAATAGGGGTCTACCTGTATAATGAGAGGAATATTTTCAGTCTTAGTTTAAATAGGCGCCCACCTGTAATAATGAGAGGAATATTTTCATGTATTCGTTTAAATAGGCGCCCACCTGTATAATGAGAGGAATACTTTTCAGTCTTAGTTTAAATAGGCGCCCACCTGTATAATGAGAGGAATATTTTCAGTCTTAGTTTAAATAGGCGCCCACCTGTATAACGAGAGGAATATTTTCAGTCTTAGTTTAAATAGGCGCCCACCTGTATAACGAGAGGAATATTTTCAGTCTTAGTTTAAATAGGCGCCCACCTGTATAACGAGAGGAATATTTTCAGTCTTAGTTTAAATAGGCGCCCACCTGTATAACGAGAGGAATATTTTCAGTCTTAGTTTAAATAGGCGCCCACCTGTATAACGAGAGGAATATTTTCAGTCTTAGTTTAAATAGGCGCCCACCTGTATAACGAGAGGAATATTTTCAGTCTTAGTTTAAATAGGCGCCCACCTGTATAACGAGAGGAATATTTTCAGTCTTAGTTTAAATAGGCGCCCACCTGTATAACGAGAGGAATATTTTCAGTCTTAGTTTAAATAGGCGCCCACCTGTATAACGAGAGGAATATTTTCGGTCTTAGTTTTGATAGACGCCCACATATATAAAGAGAGGAATATTTTCAGTCTTAGTTTAAATAGGCGCCCACCTGTATAACGAGAGGAATATTTTCAGTCTTAGTTTAAATAGGCGCCACCTGTATAACGAGAGGAATATTTTTCAGTCTTAGTTTAAATAGGCGCCCACCGGTATAATGAGAGGAATATTTTCATTCTTAGTTTAAATAAGCTCTCACCTGTATAATGAGAGGAATATTTTCAGTCTTATTTTAAATAGGCGCCCACCTGTATAACGAGAGGAATATTTTTCAGTCTTAGTTTAAATAGGCGCCCACCTGTATAATGAGAGGAATATTTTCAGTCTTAGTTTAAATAGGCGCCCACCTGTATAATGAGAGGAATATTTTCAGTCTTAGTTTTAATAGGTGCCCACCTGTATAATGAGAGGAATATTTTCAGTCTTAGTTTAAATAGGCGCCCACCTGTAATAATGAGAGGAATACTTTTCAGTCTTAGTTTAAATAGGCGCCCACCTGTATAACGAGAGGAATACTTTTCAGTCTTAGTTTAAATAGGCGCCACCTGTATAACCAGAGAAATATTTTCAGTCTTAGTTTAAATATGCGCCCACCTGTATAACGAGAGAAATATTTTCAGTCTTAGTTTAAATAGTCGCCCACCTGTATAACTAGAGAAATATTTTCAGTCTTAGTTTAAATAGGCGCCCACCTGTATAACGTGAGGAATATTTTCAGTCTTAGTTTAAATAGGCGTCTGCCTGTATAACGAGAGGAATAATTTTCAGTCTTAGTTTAAATAGGCGCCCACCTGTATAACGAGAGGAATATTTTTAGTCTTAGTTTAAATAGGCGCCCACCTGTATAACGAGAGGAATATTTTCGGTCTTAGTTTTGATAGACGCCCACATATATAAAGAGAGGAATATTTTCAGTCTTAGTTTAAATAGGCGCCCACCTGTATAACGAGAGGAATATTTTCAGTCTTAGTTTAAATAGGCGCCACCTGTATAACGAGAGGATAATTTTTCAGTCTTAGTTTAAATAGGCGCCCACCGGTATAATGAGAGGAATATTTTCATTCTTAGTTTAAATAAGCTCTCACCTGTATAATGAGAGGAATATTTTCAGTCTTATTTTAAATAGGCGCCCACCTGTATAACGAGAGGAATATTTTTCAGTCTTAGTTTAAATAGGCGCCCACCTGTATAATGAGAGGAATATTTTCAGTCTTAGTTTAAATAGGCGCCCACCTGTATAATGAGAGGAATATTTTCAGTCTTAGTTTTAATAGGTGCCCACCTGTATAATGAGAGGAATATTTTCAGTCTTAGTTTAAATAGGCGCCCACCTGTAATAATGAGAGGAATATTTTCATGTCTTAGTTTAAATAGGTGCCTACCTGTATAATGAGAGGAATATTTTCAGTCTTAGTTTAAAGAGGCGCCCACCTGTAATAATAAGAGGAATATTTTCATGTCTTCGTTTAAATAGGCGCCCACCTGTATAATGAGAGGAATATTTTCAGTCTTAGTTTAAATAGACGCCCACCTGTATAATGAGAGGAATATTTTCAGTCTTAGTTTAAATAGGCGCCCACCTGTATAATGAGAGAAATATTTTCAGTCTTAGTTTAAATAGGCGCCCACCTGTATAATGAGAGGAATATTTTCAGTCTTAGTTTAAATAGGCGCCCACCTGTAATAATGAGAGGAATACTTTTCAGTCTTAGTTTAAATAGGCGCCCACCTGTATAACGAGAGGAATACTTTTCAGTCTTAGTTTAAATAGGCGCCACCTGTATAACCAGAGAAATATTTTCAGTCTTAGTTTAAATATGCGCCCACCTGTATAACGAGAGAAATATTTTCAGTCTTAGTTTAAATAGGCGCCCACCTGTATAACGAGAGGAATATTTTCAGTCTTAGTTTAAATAGGCGTCCACCTGTATAATGAGAGGAATATTATCAGTCTTAGTTTAAATAGGTGCCCACCTGTATAATGAGAGGAATATTTTCAGTCTTAGTTTAAATAGGCGCCCACCTGTATAATGAGAGAAATATTTTCAGTCTTAGTTTAAATAGGCGCTCACCTGTATAATGAGAGGAATATTTTCAGTCTTAGTTTTAATAGGCGCCCACCTGTATAATGAGAGGAATATTTTCAATCTTAGTTTAAATAGGCGCCCACATGTAATAATGAAAGAAATATTTTCATGTCTTAGTTTAAATAGGCGCCTACCTGTATAATGAGAGGAATATTTTCAGTCTTAGTGTAAATAGGCGCCCACCTGTAATAATGAGAGGAATATTTTCATGTCTTCGTTTAAATAGGCACCCACCAGTATAATGAGAGGAATACTTTTCAGTCTTAGTTTAAATAGGCGCCCACCTGTATAATGAGAGGAATATTTTCAGTCTTAGTTTAAATAGGCTCCCACCTGCATAACGAGAGAAATATTTTCAGTGTTAGTTTAAATATGCGCCCACCTGTATAATGAGAGGAATACTTTTCAGTCTTATTTTAAATAGGCGCCCACCTGTATAATGAGAGGAACATTTTCAGTCTTAGTTTAAATAGGCGCCCACCTGTAATAATGAGAAGAATATTTTCATGTCTTAGTTTAAATAGGCGCCTACCTGTATAATGAGAGGAATATTTTCAGTCTTAGTGTAAATAGGCGCCCACCTGTAATAATGAGAGGAATATTTTCATGTCTTCGTTTAAATAGGCGCCCACCTGTATAATGAGAGGAATACTTTCAGTCTTAGTTTAAATAGGCGCCCACCTGTATAACGAGAGTAATATTTTCAGTCTTAGTTTAAATAGGCGCCCACCTGTATAACGAGAGGAATATTTTCAGTCTTAGTTTAAATATGCGCCCACCAGTATAATGAGAGGAATACCTTTCAGTCTTAATTTAAATAGGCGCCCACCTGTATAATGAGAGGAATATTTTCAGTCTTAGTTTAAATAGGCGCCCACCTGTTATAATGAGAGGAATATTTTCAGTCTTAGTTTAAATAGGCGCCCACCTGTATAATGAGAGGAATATTTTCAGTCTTAGTTTAAATAGGCGCCCACCTGTATAACGAGAGGAATATTTTCAGTCTTAGTTTAAATAGGCGCCCACCTGTATAACGAGAGGAATATTTTCAGTCTTAGTTTAAATAGGCGCCCACCTGTATAATGAGAGGAATACTTTTCAGTCTTAGTTTAAATAGGCGCCCACCTGTATAATGAGAGGAATATTTTCAGTCTTAGTTTAAATAGGCGCCCACCTGTAATAATGAGAGGAATATTTTCATGTCTTAGTTTAAATAGGCGCCTACCTATATAATGAGAGGAATATTTTCAGTCTTAGTGTAAATAGGCGCCCACCTGTAATAATGAGAGGAATATTTTCATGTCTTCGTTTAAATAGGCACCCACATGTATAATTGGAGGAATACTTTTCAGTCATAGTTTAAATAGGCGCCCACCTGTATAACGAGAGAAATATTTTCAGTCTTAGTTTGAATAGGCGCCCACCTGTATAACGAGAGGAATACTTTTCAGTCTTAGTTTAAATAGGCGCCCACCTGTATAACAAGAGGAATATTTTCAGTCTTAGTTTAAATAGGCGCCCACCTGTATAACAAGAGGAATACTTTTCAGTCTTAGTTTAGATAGGCGCCCACCTGTATAATGAGAGGAATATTTTCAGTCTTAGTTTAAATAGGCGCCCACCTGTATAATGAGAGGAATACTTTTCAGTCTTAGTTTAAATAGGCGCCCACCTGTATAATGAGAGGAATATTTTCAGTCTTAGTTTAAATAGGCGCCCACCTGTAATAATGAGAGGAATATTTTCATGTCTTAGTTTAAATAGGCGCCTACCTATATAATGAGAGGAATATTTTCAGTCTTAGTGTAAATAGGCGCCCACCTGTAATAATGAGAGGAATATTTTCATGTCTTCGTTTAAATAGGCACCCACATGTATAATTGGAGGAATACTTTTCAGTCATAGTTTAAATAGGCGCCCACCTGTATAACGAGAGAAATATTTTCAGTCTTAGTTTGAATAGGCGCCCACCTGTATAACGAGAGGAATACTTTTCAGTCTTAGTTTAAATAGGCGCCCACCTGTATAACAAGAGGAATATTTTCAGTCTTAGTTTAAATAGGCGCCCACCTGTATAACAAGAGGAATACTTTTCAGTCTTAGTTTAGATAGGCGCCCACCTGTATAATGAGAGGAATACTTTTCAGTCTTAGTTTAAATAGGCGCCCACCTGTATAATGAGAGGAATATTTTCAGTCTTAGTTTAAATAGGCGCCCACCTGTATAACGAGAGGAATATTTTCAGTCTTAGTTTAAATAAGCGCCCACCTGTATAATGAGAGGAATACTTTTCAGTCTTAGTTTAAATAGGCGCCCACCTGTATAATGAGAGGAATATTTTCAGTCTTAGTTTAAATAGGCGCCCACCTGTAATAATGAGAGGAATATTTTCATGTCTTAGTTTAAATAGGCGCCTACCTGTATAATGAGAGGAATATTTTCAGTCTTAGTGTAAATAGGCTCCCACCTGTAATAATGAGAGGAATATTTTCATGTCTTCGTTTAAATAGGCACCCACCTGTATAATGAGAGGAATACTTTTCAGTCTTAGTTTAAATAGGCGCCCACCTGTATAATGAGAGGAATATTTTCAGTCTTAGTTTAAATAGGCACCCACCTGTATAACGAGAGGAATATTTTCAGTCTTAGTTTAAATAGGCGCCCACCTGTATAATGAGAGGAATACTTTTCAGTCTTAGTTTAAATAGGCGCCCACCTGTATAATGAGAGGAATATTTTCAGTCTTAGTTTAAATAGGCGCCCACCTGTAATAATGAGAGGAATATTTTCATGTCTTAGTTTAAATAGGTGCCTACCTGTATAATGAGAGGAATATTTTCAGTCTTAGTGTAAATAGGCGCCCACCTGTAATAATGAGAGGATTATTTTCATGTCTTCGTTTAAATAGGCACCCACCTGTATAATGAGAGGAACACTTTTCAGTCATAGTTTAAATAGGCGCCCACCTGTATAATGAGAGGAATATTTTCAGTCTTAGTTTAAATAGGCGCCCACCTGTATAATGAGAGGAATATTTTCAGTCTTAGTTTAAATATGTGCCCACCTGTATAATGAGAGTAATACTTTTCAGTCTTAGTTTGAATAGGCGCCCACCTGTATAATGAGAGGAATATTTTCAGTCTTAATTTAAATAGGCGCCTACCTGTATAATGAGAGGAATATTTTCAGTCTTAGTGTAAATAGGCGCCCACCTGTAATAATGAGAGGAATATTTTCATGTCTTCGTTTAAATAGGCACCCACCTGTATAATTGGAGGAATACTTTTCAGTCATAGTTTAAATAGGCGCCCACCTGTATAACGAGAGAAATATTTTCAGTCTTAGTTTGAATAGGCGCCCACCTGTATAACGAGAGGAATACTTTTCAGTCTTAGTTTAAATAGGCGCCCACCTGTATAACAAGAGGAATATTTTCAGTCTTAGTTTAAATAGGCGCCCACCTGTATAACAAGAGGAATACTTTTCAGTCTTAGTTTTGATAGGCGCCCACCTGTATAATGAGAGGAATATTTTCAGTCTTAGTTTAAATAGGCGCCCACCTGTATAATGAGAGGAATATATTCAGTCTTAGTTTAAATAGGCGCCCACCTGTATAATGAGAAGAATATTTTCAGTCTTAGTTTTAATAGGCGCCCACCTGTATAATGAGAGGAATATTTTCAGTCTTAGTTTAAATAGGAGCCCACCTGTAATAATGAGAGAAATATTTTCATGTCTTAGTTTAAATAGGCACCCACCTGTATAATGAGAGGAATATTTTCAGTCTTAGTTTAAATAGGCGCCCACCTGTATAACGAGAGGAATACTTTTCAGTCTTAGTTTAAATAGGCGCCCACCTGTATAATGAGAGGAATATTTTCAGTCTTAGTTTAAATAGGCGCCCACCTGTATAACGAGAGGAATATTTTCAGTCTTAGTTTAAATAGGCGCCCACCTGTATAACGAGAGGAATATTTTCAGTCTTAGTTTAAATAGGCGCCCACCTGTATAACGAGAGGAATATTTTCAGTCTTAGTTTAAATAGGCGCCCACCTGTATAATGAGAGGAATATTTTCGGTCTTAATTTTGATAGGCGCCCACCTGTATAATGAGAGGAATATCTTCAGTCTTAGTTTAAATAGGCGCCCACCTGTATAACGATTCCTCGGTCTTAGTTTAAATAGGCGCCCACCTGTATAACGAGAGGAATATTTTCAGTCTTAGTTTAAATAGGCGCCCACCTGTATAACAAGAGGAATATTTTCAGTCTTAGTTTAAATAGGCGCCCACCTGTATAATGATAGGAATATTTTCAGTCTTAGTTTAAATAGGCGCCCACCTGTATAATGAGAGGAATATTTTCAGTCTTAGTTTAAATAGGCGCCCACCTGTATAATGAGAGGATTATTTTCAGTCTTAGTTTAAATAGGCAACCACCTGTATAATGAGAGGAATATTTTCAGTCTTAGTTTTAATAGGCGCCCACCTGTATATTGAGAGGAATATTTTCAGTCTTAGTTTAAATAGGCGCCCACCTGTAATAATAAGAGGAATATTTTCATATCTTAGTTTAAATAGGCGCCCACCTGTATAATGAGAGGAATACTTTTCAGTCTTAGTTTAAATAGGCGCTCACCTGTATAATGAGAGGAATATTTTCAGTCTTAGTTTAAATAGGCGCCCACCTGTATAACGAGAGGAATATTTTCTGTCTTAGTTTAAATAGGCGACCACCTGTATAACGAGAGGAATATTTTCAGTCTTAGTTTAAATAGGTGCCCACCTGTATAACGAGAGGAATACTTTTCAGTCTTAGTTTAACTAGGCGTCCACCTGTATAATGAGAGGAATATTTTCAGTCTTAGTTTAAATAGGCGCTCACCTGTATAATGAGAGAAATGTTTTCAGTCTTAGTTTAAATAGGCGCCCACCTGTATAACGAGAGGAATACTATACAGTCTTAGTTTAAATAGGCGCCCACCTGTATAATGAGAGGAATATTTTACGTCTTAGTTTAAATAGTCGCCCACCTGTATAATGAGAGGAATATTTTCAGTCTTAATTTAAATAGGCGCCCACCTGTATAATGAGAGGAATATTTTCAGTCTTAGTTTAAATAGGCGTCCACCTGTATAACAAGAGGAATACTTTTCAGTCTTAGTTTAAATAGGCGCCCACCTGTATAATGAGAGGAATATTTTCGGTCTTAGTTTTGATAGGCGCCCACCTGTATAATGAGAGGAATATTTTTAGTCTTAGTTTAAATAGGCGCCCACCTGTATAACGAGTGGAATATTTTCAGTCTTAGTTTAAATAGGCGCCCACCTGTATAATGAGAGGAATATTTTAAGTCTTAGTTTAAATAGGCGCCCACCTGTATAATGAGAGGAATATTTTCGGTCCTAGTTTTGATAGGCGCCCACCTGTATAATGAGAGGAATATTTTCAGTCTTAGTTTAAATAGGTGCCCACCTGTATAATGAGAGGAATATTTTCGGTCTTAGTTTTGATAGGCGCCCACCTGTATAATGAGAGGAATATTTTCAGTCTTAGTTTATATAGACGCCCACCTGTATAATGAGAGGAATATTTTCAGTCTTAATTTAAATAGGCGCCCACCTGTATAATGAGAGGAATATTTTCAGTCTTAGTTTAAATAGGCGCCCACCTGTATAACAAGAGGAATACTTTTCAGTCTTAGTTTAAATAAGCGCCCACCTGTATAATGAGAGAAATATTTTCGGTCTTAGTTTTGATAGGCGCCCTCCTGTATAATGAGAGGAATATTTTCAGTCTTAGTTTAAATAGGCGCCCACCTGTATAACGAGTGGAATATTTTCAGTCTAAGTTTAAATAGGCTCCCACTTGTATAACAAGAGGAATACTTTTCAGTCTTAGTTTAAATAGGCGCCCACCTGTATAATGAGAGGAATATTTTCAGTCTTAGTTTAAATAGGCGCCCACCTGTATAATGAGAGGAATATTTTCGGTCTTAGTTTTGATAGACGCCCACCTGTATAATGAGAGGAATATTTTCAGTCTTAGTTTAAATAGGCGCCCACCTGTATAATGAGAGGAATATTTTCGGTCTTAGTTTTGATAGGCGCCCACCTGTATAATGAGAGGAATATTTTCAGTCTTCGTTTAAATAGGCGCCCACCTGTATAACGAGTGGAATATTTTCAGTCTTAGTTTAAATAGGCACCCACCTGTATAACAAGAGGAATACTTTTCAGTCTTAGTTTAAATAGGCGCCCATCTGTATAATGAGAGGAATATTTTCGGTCTTAGTTTTGATAGGCGCCCACCTGTATAATGAGAGGAATATTTTCAGTCTTAGTTTAAATAGGTGCCCACTTGTATAATGTGAGGAATATTTTCGGTCTTAGTTTTGATAGGCGCCCACCTGTATAATGAGAGGATTATTTTCAGTCTTAGTTTAAATAGGCGCCCACCTGTATAACGAGTGGAATATTTTCAGTCTAAGTTTAAATAGGCGCCCACTTGTATATCAAGAGGAATACTTTTCAGTCTTAGTTTAAATAGGCGCCCACCTGTATAATGAGAGGAATATTTTCAGTCTTAGTTTAAATAGGCGCCCACCTGTATAATGAGAGGAATATTTTCGGTCTTAGTTTTGATAGACGCCCACCTGTATAATGAGAGGAATATTTTCAGTCTTAGTTTAAATAGGCGCCCACCTGTATAATGAGAGGAATATTTTCGGTCTTAGTTTTGATAGGCGCCCACCTGTATAATGAGAGGAATATTTTCAGTCTTAGTTTAAATAGGCTCCCACCTGTATAACGAGTGGAATATTTTCAGTCTTAGTTTAAATAGGCGCCCACCTGTATAACAAGAGGAATACTTTTCAGTCTTAGTTTAAATAGGCGCCCACCTGTATAATGAGAGGAATATTTTCAGTCTTAGTTTAAATAGGCGCCCATCTGTATAACGAGAGGAATATTTTCAGTCTTAGTTTTGATAGGCGCCCACCTGTATAATGAGAGGAATATTTTCAGTCTTAGTTTAAATAGGTGCCCACCTGTATAATGTGAGGAATATTTTCGGTCTTAGTTTAAATAGGCGCCCATCTGTATAACGAGAGGAATATTTTCAGTCTTAGTTTTGATAGGCGCCCACCTGTATAATGAGAGGAATATATTCAGTCTTAGTTTAAATAGGTGCCCACCTGTATAATGTGAGGAATATTTTCGGTCTTAGTTTTGATAGGCGCCCACCTGTATAATGAGAGGAATATTTTCAGTCTTAGTTTAAATAGACGTCCACCTGTATAATGAGAGGAATATTTTCAGTCTTAGTTTAAATAGGAGCCCACCTGTAATAATGAGAGAAATATTTTCATGTCTTAGTTTAAATAGGCACCCACCTGTAATAATGAGAGAAATATTTTCATGTCTTAGTTTAAATAGGTGCCTACCTGTATAATGAGAGGAATATTTTCAGTCTTAGTTTAAATAGGCGCCCACCTGTAATAATGAGAGGAATATTTTCATGTCTTCGTTTAAATAGGCGCCCACCTGTATAATGAGAGGAATACTTTTCAGTCTTAGTTTAAATAGGCGCCCACCTGTATAATGAGAGGAATATTTTCAGTCTTAGTTTAAATAGGCGCCCACCTGTATAACGAGAGGAATATTTTCAGTCTTAGTTTAAATAGGCGCCCACCTGTATAACGAGAGGAATATTTTCAGTCTTAGTTTAAATAGGCGCCCACCTGTATAACGAGAGGAATATTTTCAGTCTTAGTTTAAATAGGCGCCCACCTGTATAACGAGAGGAATATTTTCAGTCTTAGTTTAAATAGGCGCCCACCTGTATAACGAGAGGAATATTTTCAGTCTTAGTTTAAATAGGCGCCCACCTGTATAACGAGAGGAATATTTTCAGTCTTAGTTTAAATAGGCGCCCACCTGTATAACGAGAGGAATATTTTCAGTCTTAGTTTAAATAGGCGCCCACCTGTATAACGAGAGGAATATTTTCAGTCTTAGTTTAAATAGGCGCCCACCTGTATAACGAGAGGAATATTTTCAGTCTTAGTTTAAATAGGCGCCCACCTGTATAACGAGAGGAATATTTTCAGTCTTAGTTTAAATAGGCGCCCACCTGTATAACGAGAGGAATATTTTCAGTCTTAGTTTAAATAGGCGCCCACCTGTATAACGAGAGGAATATTTTCAGTCTTAGTTTAAATAGGCGCCCACCTGTATAACGAGAGGAATATTTTCAGTCTTAGTTTAAATAGGCGCCCACCTGTATAACGAGAGGAATATTTTCAGTCTTAGTTTAAATAGGCGCCCACCTGTATAACGAGAGGAATATTTTCAGTCTTAGTTTAAATAGGCGCCCACCTGTATAACGAGAGGAATATTTTCAGTCTTAGTTTAAATAGGCGCCCACCTGTATAACGAGAGGAATATTTTCAGTCTTAGTTTAAATAGGCGCCCACCTGTATAACGAGAGGAATATTTTCAGTCTTAGTTTAAATAGGCGCCCACCTGTATAACGAGAGGAATATTTTCAGTCTTAGTTTAAATAGGCGCCCACCTGTATAACGAGAGGAATATTTTCAGTCTTAGTTTAAATAGGCGCCCACCTGTATAACGAGAGGAATATTTTCAGTCTTAGTTTAAATAGGCGCCCACCTGTATAACGAGAGGAATATTTTCAGTCTTAGTTTAAATAGGCGCCCACCTGTATAACGAGAGGAATATTTTCAGTCTTAGTTTAAATAGGCGCCCACCTGTATAACGAGAGGAATATTTTCAGTCTTAGTTTAAATAGGCGCCCACCTGTATAACGAGAGGAATATTTTTCAGTCTTAGTTTAAATAGGCGCCCATCTGTATATTGAGAGGAATATTTTCGGTCTTAGTTTTGATAGGCGTCCACCTGTATAATGAGAGGAATATTTTCAGTCTTAGTTTAAATAGGTGCCCACCTGTATAATGAGAGGAATATTTCCGGTCTTAGTTTTGATAGGCGCCCACCTGTATAATGAGAGGAATATTTTCAGTCTTAGTTTAAATAGACGTCCACCTATATAATGCGAGGAATATTTTCAGACTTAGTTTAAATAGGCGCCCACCTGTATAATGAGAGGAATATATTCAGTCTTAGTTTAAATAGGCGCCCACCTATATAATGAGAAGAATATTTTCAGTCTTAGTTTTAATAGGCGCCCACCTGTATAACGAGTGGAATATTTTCAGTCTTAGTTTAAATAGGCGCCCACCTGTATAATGAGAGGAATATTTTAAGTCTTAGTTTAAATAGGCGCCCACCTGTATAATGAGAGGAATACTTTTCAGTCTTAGTTTAAATAGGCGCCCACTTGTATAATGAGAGGAATATTTTCAGTCTTAGTTTAAATAGGCGCCTACCTGTATAATGAGAGGAATATTTTCAGTCTTAGTGTAAATAGGCGCCCACCTGTAATAATGAGAGGAATATTTTCATGTCTTCGTTTAAATAGGCACCCACCTGTATAATTGGAGGAATACTTTTCAGTCATAGTTTAAATAGGCGCCCACCTGTATAACGAGAGAAATATTTTCAGTCTTAGTTTGAATAGGCGCCCACCTGTATAACGAGAGGAATACTTTTCAGTCTTAGTTTAAATAGGCGCCCACCTGTATAACAAGAGGAATATTTTCAGTCTTAGTTTAAATAGGCGCCCACCTGTATAACAAGAGGAATACTTTTCAGTCTTAGTTTAGATAGGCGCCCACCTGTATAATGAGAGGAATATTTTCAGTCTTAGTTTAAATAGGAGCCCACCTGTAATAATGAGAGAAATATTTTCATGTCTTAGTTTAAATAGGCGCCCACCTGTAATAATGAGAGAAATATTTTCATGTCTTAGTTTAAATAGGCGCCAACCTGTATAACGAGAGGAATACTATTCAGTCTTAGTTTAAATAGGCGCCCACCTATATAATGAGAGGAATATTTTCAGTCTTAGTTTAAATAGGCGTCCACCTGTATAACGAGAGGAATATTTTCAGTCTTAGTTTAAATAGGCGCCCACCTGTATAACGAGAGGAATATTTTCAGTCTTAGTTTAAATAGGCGCCCACCTGTATAACGAGAGGAATATTTTCAGTCTTAGTTTAAATAGGCGCCCACCTGTATAATGAGAGGAATATTTTCGGTCTTAATTTTGATAGGCGCCCACCTGTATAATGAGAGGAATATCTTCAGTCTTAGTTTAAATAGGCGCCCACCTGTATAACGATTCCTCGGTCTTAGTTTAAATAGGCGCCCACCTGTATAACGAGAGGAATATTTTCAGTCTTAGTTTAAATAGGCGCCCACCTGTATAACAAGAGGAATATTTTCAGTCTTAGTTTAAATAGGCGCCCACCTGTATAATGATAGGAATATTTTCAGTCTTAGTTTAAATAGGCGCCCACCTGTATAATGAGAGGATTATTTTCAGTCTTAGTTTAAATAGGCGCCCACCTGTATAATGAGAGGATTATTTTCAGTCTTAGTTTAAATAGGCAACCACCTGTATAATGAGAGGAATATTTTCAGTCTTAGTTTTAATAGGCGCCCACCTGTATATTGAGAGGAATATTTTCAGTCTTAGTTTAAATAGGCGCCCACCTGTAATAATAAGAGGAATATTTTCAGTCTTAGTTTAAATAGGCGCCCACCTGTATAATGAGAGGAATACTTTTCAGTCTTAGTTTAAATAGGCGCCCACCTGTATAATGAGAGGAATATTTTCAGTCTTAGTTTAAATAGGCGCCCACCTGTATAACGAGAGGAATATTTTCTGTCTTAGTTTAAATAGGCGACCACCTGTATAACGAGAGGAATATTTTCAGTCTTAGTTTAAATAGGTGCCCACCTGTATAACGAGAGGAATACTTTTCAGTCTTAGTTTAACTAGGCGTCCACCTGTATAATGAGAGGAATATTTTCAGTCTTAGTTTAAATAGGCGCTCACCTGTATAATGAGAGAAATGTTTTCAGTCTTAGTTTAAATAGGCGTCCACCTGTATAACGAGAGGAATACTATACAGTCTTAGTTTAAATAGGCGCCCACCTGTATAATGAGAGGAATATTTTACGTCTTAGTTTAAATAGTCGCCCACCTGTATAATGAGAGGAATATTTTCAGTCTTAATTTAAATAGGCGCCCACCTGTATAATGAGAGGAATATTTTCAGTCTTAGTTTAAATAGGCGTCCACCTGTATAACAAGAGGAATACTTTTCAGTCTTAGTTTAAATAGGCGCCCACCTGTATAATGAGAGGAATATTTTCGGTCTTAGTTTTGATAGGCGCCCACCTGTATAATGAGAGGAATATTTTTAGTCTTAGTTTAAATAGGCGCCCACCTGTATAACGAGTGGAATATTTTCAGTCTTAGTTTAAATAGGCGCCCACCTGTATAATGAGAGGAATATTTTAAGTCTTAGTTTAAATAGGCGCCCACCTGTATAATGAGAGGAATATTTTCGGTCCTAGTTTTGATAGGCGCCCACCTGTATAATGAGAGGAATATTTTCAGTCTTAGTTTAAATAGGTGCCCACCTGTATAATGAGAGGAATATTTTCGGTCTTAGTTTTGATAGGCGCCCACCTGTATAATGAGAGGAATATTTTCAGTCTTAGTTTATATAGACGCCCACCTGTATAATGAGAGGAATATTTTCAGTCTTAATTTAAATAGGCGCCCACCTGTATAACAAGAGGAATACTTTTCAGTCTTAGTTTAAATAAGCGCCCACCTGTATAATGAGAGAAATATTTTCGGTCTTAGTTTTGATAGGCGCCCTCCTGTATAATGAGAGGAATATTTTCAGTCTTAGTTTAAATAGGCGCCCACCTGTATAACGAGTGGAATATTTTCAGTCTAAGTTTAAATAGGCTCCCACTTGTATAACAAGAGGAATACTTTTCAGTCTTAGTTTAAATAGGCGCCCACCTGTATAATGAGAGGAATATTTTCAGTCTTAGTTTAAATAGGCGCCCACCTGTATAATGAGAGGAATATTTTCGGTCTTAGTTTTGATAGACGCCCACCTGTATAATGAGAGGAATATTTTCAGTCTTAGTTTAAATAGGCGCCCACCTATATAATGAGAGGAATATTTTCGGTCTTAGTTTTGATAGGCGCCCACCTGTATAATGAGAGGAATATTTTCAGTCTTAGTTTAAATAGGCGCCCACCTGTATAACGAGTGGAATATTTTCAGTCTTAGTTTAAATAGGCGCCCACCTGTATAACAAGAGGAATACTTTTCAGTCTTAGTTTAAATAGGCGCCCACCTGTATAATGAGAGGAATATTTTCAGTCTTAGTTTAAATAGGCGCCCATCTGTATAATGAGAGGAATATTTTCGGTCTTAGTTTTGATAAGCGCCCACCTGTATAATGAGAGGAATATTTTCAGTCTTAGTTTAAATAGGTGCCCACTTGTATAATGTGAGGAATATTTTCAGTCTTAGTTTAAATAGGCGCCCACCTGTATAATGAGAGGAATATTTTCGGTCTTAATTTTGATAGGCGCCCACCTGTATAATGAGAGAAATATCTTCAGTCTTAGTTTAAATAGGCGCCCACCTGTATAACGATTCCTCGGTCTTAGTTTAAATAGGCGCCCACCTGTATAACGAGAGGAATATTTTCAGTCTTAGTTTAAATAGGCGCCCACCTGTATAACGAGAGGAATATTTTCAGTCTTAGTTTAAATAGGCGCCCACCTGTATAATGAGAGGAATATTTTCAGTCTTAGTTTAAATAGGCGCCCACCTGTATAAACAAGAGGAATACTTTTCAGTCTTAGTTTAAATAGGCGCCCACCTGTATAATGAGAGGAATATTTTCAGTCTTAGTTTAAATAGGCGCCCACCTGTATAATGAGAGGAATATTTTCAGTCTTAGTTTAAATAGGCGCCCACCTGTATAATGAGAGGATTATATTCAGTCTTAGTTTAAATAGGCAACCACCTGTATAATGAGAGGAATATTTTCAGTCTTAGTTTTAATAGGTGCCCACCTGTATAATGAGAGGAATATTTTCAGTCTTAGTTTAAATAGGCGCCCACCTGTAATAATGAGAGGAATATTTTCATGTCTTAGTTTAAATAGGCGCCCACCTGTATAATGAGAGGAATACTTTTCAGTCTTAGTTTAAATAGGCGCCCACCTGTATAATGAGAGGAATATTTTTAGTCTTAGTTTAAATAGGCGCCCACCTGTATAACGAGAGGAATATTTTCTGTCTTAGTTTAAATAGGCGACCACCTGTATAACGAGAGGAATATTTTCAGTCTTAGTTTAAATAGGTGCCCACCTGTATAACGAGAGGAATACTTTTCAGTCTTAGTTTAACTAGGCGTCCACCTGTATAATGAGAGGAATATTTTCAGTCTTAGTTTAAATAGGCGCTCACCTGTATAATGAGAGAAATGTTTTCAGTCTTAGTTTAAATAGGTGCCCACCTGTATAATGAGAGGAATATTTCCGGTCTTAGTTTTGATAGGCTCCCACCTGTATAATGAGAGGAATATTTTCTGTCTTAGTTTAAATAGACGTTCACCTATATAATGAGAGGAATATTTTCAGACTTAGTTTAAATAGGCGTCCACCTGTATAATGAGAGGAATATATTCAGTCTTAGTTTAAATAGGCGCCCACCTGTATAATGAGAAGAATATTTTCAGTCTTAGTTTAAATAGGCGCCCATCTGTATAATGAGAGGAATATTTTCGGTCTTAGTTTTGATAGGCGCCCACCTGTATAATGAGAGGAATATTTTCAGTCTTAGTTTAAATAGGTGCCCACCTGTATAATGTGAGGAATATTTTCGGTCTTAGTTTTGATAGGCGCCCACCTGTATAATGAGAGGAATATTTTCAGTCTTAGTTTAAATAGACGTCCACCTATATAATGAGAGGAATATTTTCAGACTTAGTTTAAATAGGCGCCCACCTATATAATGAGAGGAATATATTCAGTCTTAGTTTAAATAGGCGCCCACCTGTATAATGAGAAGAATATTTTCAGTCTTAGTTTTAATAGGCGCCCACCTGTATAATGAGAGGAATATTTTTAGTCTTAGTTTAAATAGGAGCCCACCTGTAATAATGAGAGAAATATTTTCATGTCTTAGTTTAAATAGGCACCCACCTGTAATAATGAGAGAAATATTTTCATGTCTTAGTTTAAATAGGCGCCTACCTGTATAATGAGAGGAATATTTTCAGTCTTAGTTTAAATAGGCGCCCACCTGTAATAATGAGAGGAATATTTTCATGTCTTCGTTTAAATAGGCGCCCACCTGTATAATGAGAGGAATACTTTTCAGTCTTAGTTTAAATAGGCGCCCACCTGTATAATGAGAGGAATATTTTCAGTCTTAGTTTAAATAGGCGCCCACCTGTATAACGAGAGGAATATTTTCAGTCTTAGTTTAAATAGGCGCCCACCTGTATAACGAGAGGAATATTTTCAGTCTTAGTTTAAATAGGCGCCCACCTGTATAACGAGAGGAATATTTTCAGTCTTAGTTTAAATAGGCGCCCACCTGTATAACGAGAGGAATATTTTCAGTCTTAGTTTAAATAGGCGCCCACCTGTATAACGAGAGGAATATTTTCAGTCTTAGTTTAAATAGGCGCCCACCTGTATAACGAGAGGAATATTTTCAGTCTTAGTTTAAATAGGCGCCCACCTGTATAACGAGAGGAATATTTTCAGTCTTAGTTTAAATAGGCGCCCACCTGTATAACGAGAGGAATATTTTCAGTCTTAGTTTAAATAGGCGCCCACCTGTATAACGAGAGGAATATTTTCAGTCTTAGTTTAAATAGGCGCCCACCTGTATAACGAGAGGAATATTTTCAGTCTTAGTTTAAATAGGCGCCCACCTGTATAACGAGAGGAATATTTTCAGTCTTAGTTTAAATAGGCGCCCACCTGTATAACGAGAGGAATATTTTCAGTCTTAGTTTAAATAGGCGCCCACCTGTATAACGAGAGGAATATTTTCAGTCTTAGTTTAAATAGGCGCCCACCTGTATAACGAGAGGAATATTTTCAGTCTTAGTTTAAATAGGCGCCCACCTGTATAACGAGAGGAATATTTTCAGTCTTAGTTTAAATAGGCGCCCACCTGTATAACGAGAGGAATATTTTCAGTCTTAGTTTAAATAGGCGCCCACCTGTATAACGAGAGGAATATTTTCAGTCTTAGTTTAAATAGGCGCCTACCTGTATAATGAGAGGAATATTTTCAGTCTTAGTTTAAATAGGCGCCCATCTGTATATTGAGAGGAATATTTTCGGTCTTAGTTTTGATAGACGTCCACCTGTATAATGAGAGGAATATTTTCAGTCTTAGTTTAAATAGGTGCCCACCTGTATAATGAGAGGAATATTTCCGGTCTTAGTTTTGATAGGCGCCCACCTGTATAATGAGAGGAATATTTTCAGTCTTAGTTTAAATAGACGTCCACCTATATAATGCGAGGAATATTTTCAGACTTAGTTTAAATAGGCGCCCACCTGTATAATGAGAGTAATATATTCAGTCTTAGTTTAAATAGGCGCCCACCTATATAATGAGAGGAATATTTTCAGTCTTAGTTTAAATAGGCGCCCACCTGTATAATGAGAGGAATATTTTCAGTCTTAGTTTTGATAGGCGCCCACCTGTATAATGAGAGGAATATTTTCAGTCTTAGTTTAAATAGGCGCCCACCTGTATAACGAGAGGAATATTTTCAGTATTAGTTTAAATAGGCGACCACCTGTATAACGAGAGGAATATTTTCAGTCTTAGTTTAAATAGGTGCCCACCTGTATAACGAGAGGAATACTTTTCAGTCTTAGTTTAACTAGGCGTCCACCTGTATAATGAGAGGAATATTTTCAGTCTTAGTTTAAATAGGCGCTCACCTGTATAATGAGAGAAATGTTTTCAGTCTTAGTTTAAATAGGTGCCCACCTGTATAATGAGAGGAATATTTCCGGTCTTAGTTTTGATAGGCTCCCACCTGTATAATGAGAGGAATATTTTCTGTCTTAGTTTAAATAGACGTTCACCTATATAATGAGAGGAATATTTTCAGACTTAGTTTAAATAGGCGTCCACCTGTATAATGAGAGGAATATATTCAGTCTTAGTTTAAATAGGCGCCCACCTGTATAATGAGAAGAATATTTTCAGTCTTAGTTTAAATAGGCGCCCATCTGTATAATGAGAGGAATATTTTCGGTCTTAGTTTTGATAGGCGCCCACCTGTATAATGAGAGGAATATTTTCAGTCTTAGTTTAAATAGGTGCCCACCTGTATAATGTGAGGAATATTTTCGGTCTTAGTTTTGATAGGCGCCCACCTGTATAATGAGAGGAATATTTTCAGTCTTAGTTTAAATAGACGTCCACCTATATAATGAGAGGAATATTTTCAGACTTAGTTTAAATAGGCGCCCACCTATATAATGAGAGGAATATATTCAGTCTTAGTTTAAATAGGCGCCCACCTGTATAATGAGAAGAATATTTTCAGTCTTAGTTTTAATAGGCGCCCACCTGTATAATGAGAGGAATATTTTTAGTCTTAGTTTAAATAGGAGCCCACCTGTAATAATGAGAGAAATATTTTCATGTCTTAGTTTAAATAGGCACCCACCTGTAATAATGAGAGAAATATTTTCATGTCTTAGTTTAAATAGGCGCCTACCTGTATAATGAGAGGAATATTTTCAGTCTTAGTTTAAATAGGCGCCCACCTGTAATAATGAGAGGAATATTTTCATGTCTTCGTTTAAATAGGCGCCCACCTGTATAATGAGAGGAATACTTTTCAGTCTTAGTTTAAATAGGCGCCCACCTGTATAATGAGAGGAATATTTTCAGTCTTAGTTTAAATAGGCGCCCACCTGTATAACGAGAGGAATATTTTCAGTCTTAGTTTAAATAGGCGCCCACCTGTATAACGAGAGGAATATTTTCAGTCTTAGTTTAAATAGGCGCCCACCTGTATAACGAGAGGAATATTTTCAGTCTTAGTTTAAATAGGCGCCCACCTGTATAACGAGAGGAATATTTTCAGTCTTAGTTTAAATAGGCGCCCACCTGTATAACGAGAGGAATATTTTCAGTCTTAGTTTAAATAGGCGCCCACCTGTATAACGAGAGGAATATTTTCAGTCTTAGTTTAAATAGGCGCCCACCTGTATAACGAGAGGAATATTTTCAGTCTTAGTTTAAATAGGCGCCCACCTGTATAACGAGAGGAATATTTTCAGTCTTAGTTTAAATAGGCGCCCACCTGTATAACGAGAGGAATATTTTCAGTCTTAGTTTAAATAGGCGCCCACCTGTATAACGAGAGGAATATTTTCAGTCTTAGTTTAAATAGGCGCCCACCTGTATAACGAGAGGAATATTTTCAGTCTTAGTTTAAATAGGCGCCCACCTGTATAACGAGAGGAATATTTTCAGTCTTAGTTTAAATAGGCGCCCACCTGTATAACGAGAGGAATATTTTCAGTCTTAGTTTAAATAGGCGCCCACCTGTATAACGAGAGGAATATTTTCAGTCTTAGTTTAAATAGGCGCCCACCTGTATAACGAGAGGAATATTTTCAGTCTTAGTTTAAATAGGCGCCCACCTGTATAACGAGAGGAATATTTTCAGTCTTAGTTTAAATAGGCGCCCACCTGTATAACGAGAGGAATATTTTCAGTCTTAGTTTAAATAGGCGCCCACCTGTATAACGAGAGGAATATTTTCAGTCTTAGTTTAAATAGGCGCCCACCTGTATAACGAGAGGAATATTTTCAGTCTTAGTTTAAATAGACGTCCACCTGTATAATGAGAGGAATATTTTCAGTCTTAGTTTAAATAGGTGCCCACCTGTATAATGAGAGGAATATTTCCGGTCTTAGTTTTGATAGGCGCCCACCTGTATAATGAGAGGAATATTTTCAGTCTTAGTTTAAATAGACGTCCACCTATATAATGCGAGGAATATTTTCAGACTTAGTTTAAATAGGCGCCCACCTGTATAATGAGAGTAATATATTCAGTCTTAGTTTAAATAGGCGCCCACCTATATAATGAGAAGAATATTTTCAGTCTTAGTTTTAATAGGCGCCCACCTGTATAACGAGTGGAATATTTTCAGTCTTAGTTTAAATAGGCGCCCACCTGTATAATGAGAGGAATATTTTAAGTCTTAGTTTAAATAGGCGCCCACCTGTATAATGAGAGGAATACTTTTCAGTCTTAGTTTAAATAGGCGCCCACCTGTATAATGAGAGGAATATTTTCAGTCTTAGTTTAAATAGGCGCCTACCTGTATAATGAGAGGAATATTTTCAGTCTTAGTGTAAATAGGCGCCCACCTGTAATAATGAGAGGAATATTTTCATGTCTTCGTTTAAATAGGCACCCACCTGTATAATTGGAGGAATACTTTTCAGTCATAGTTTAAATAGGCGCCCACCTGTATAACGAGAGAAATATTTTCAGTCTTAGTTTGAATAGGCGCCCACCTGTATAATGAGAGGAATACTTTTCAGTCTTAGTTTAAATAGGCGCCCACCTGTATAACAAGAGGAATATTTTCAGTCTTAGTTTAAATAGGCGCCCACCTGTATAACAAGAGGAATACTTTTCAGTCTTAGTTTAGATAGGCTCCCACCTGTATAATGAGAGGAATATTTTCAGTCTTAGTTTAAATAGGCGCCCACCTGTATAATGAGAGGAATATATTCAGTCTTAGTTTAAATAGGCGCCCACCTGTATAATGAGAAGAATATTTTCAGTCTTAGTTTTAATAGGCGCCCACCTGTATAATGAGAGGAATATTTTCAGTCTTAGTTTAAATAGGAGCCCACCTGTAATAATGAGAGAAATATTTTCATGTCTTAGTTTAAATAGGCGCCCACCTGTAATAATGAGAGAAATATTTTCATGTCTTAGTTTAAATAGGCGCCCACCTGTATAACGAGAGGAATACTATTCAGTCTTAGTTTAAATAGGCACCCACCTGTATAACGAGAGGAATATTTTCAGTCTTAGTTTAAATAGGCGCCCACCTGTATAACGAGAGGAATATTTTCAGTCTTAGTTTAAATAGGTGCCCACCTGTATAACGAGAGGAATATTTTCAGTCTTAGTTTAAATAGGCGCCCACCTGTATAACGAGAGGAATATTTTCAGTCTTAGTTTAAATAGGCGCCCACCTGTATAATGAGAGGAATATTTTCGGTCTTAATTTTAATAGGCGCCCACCTGTATAATGAGAGAAATATCTTCAGTCTTAGTTTAAATAGGCGCCCACCTGTATAACGATTCCTCGGTCTTAGTTTAAATAGGCGCCCACCTGTATAACGAGAGGAATATTTTCAGTCTTAGTTTAAATAGGCGCCCACCTGTATAATGAGAGGAATATTTTCAGTCTTAGTTTAAATAGGCGCCCACCTGTAAAACAAGAGGAATACTTTTCAGTCTTAGTTTAAATAGGCGCCCACCTGTATAATGAGAGGAATATTTTCAGTCTTAGTTTAAATAGGCGCCCACCTGTATAATGAGAGGAATATTTTCAGTCTTAGTTTAAATAGGCGCCCACCTGTATAATGAGAGGATTATATTCAGTCTTAGTTTAAATAGGCAACCACCTGTATAATGAGAGGAATATTTTCAGTCTTAGTTTTAATAGGCGCCCACCTGTATAATGAGAGGAATATTTTCACTCTTAGTTTAAATAGGCGCCCACCTGTAATAATGAGAGGAATATTTTCATGTCTTAGTTTAAATAGGCGCCCACCTGTATAATGAGAGGAATACTTTTCAGTCTTAGTTTAAATAGGCGCCCACCTGTATAATGAGAGGAATATTTTTAGTCTTAGTTTAAATAGGCGCCCACCTGTATAACGAGAGGAATATTTTCTGTCTTAGTTTAAATAGGCGACCACCTGTATAACGAGAGGAATATTTTCAGTCTTAGTTTAAATAGGTGCCCACCTGTATAACGAGAGGAATACTTTTCAGTCTTAGTTTAACTAGGCGTCCACCTGTATAATGAGAGGAATATTTTCAGTCTTAGTTTAAATAGGCGCTCACCTGTATAATGAGAGAAATGTTTTCAGTCTTAGTTTAAATAGGTGCCCACCTGTATAATGAGAGGAATATTTCCGGTCTTAGTTTTGATAGGCTCCCACCTGTATAATGAGAGGAATATTTTCAGTCTTAGTTTAAATAGACGTCCACCTATATAATGAGAGGAATATTTTCAGACTTAGTTTAAATAGGCGCCCACCTGTATAATGAGAGGAATATATTCAGTCTTAGTTTAAATAGGCGCCCACCTGTATAATGAGAAGAATATTTTCAGTCTTAGTTTTAATAGGCGCCCACCTGTATAATGAGAGGAATATTTTCAGTCTTAGTTTAAATAGGAGCCTACCTGTAATAATGAGAGAAATATTTTCATGTCTTAGTTTAAATAGACGCCCACCTGTAATAATGAGAGAAATATTTTCATGTCTTAGTTTAAATAGGCGCCTACCTGTATAATGAGAGGAATATTTTCAGTCTTAGTTTAAATAGGCGCCCACCTGTATAACGAGAGGAATATTTTCAGTCTTAGTTTAAATAGGCGCCCACCTGTATAATGAGAGGAATACTTTTCAGTCTTAGTTTAAATAGGCGCCCACCTGTATAATGAGAGGAATATTTTCAGTCTTAGTTTAAATAGGCGCCCACCTGTATAACGAGAGGAATATTTTCTGTCTTAGTTTAAATAGGCGCCCACCTGTATAACGAGAGGAATATTTTTAGTCTTAGTTTAAATAGGCGCCCACCTGTATAACGAGAGGAATATTTTCAGTCTTAGTTTAAATAGGCGCTCACCTGTATAATGAGAGGAATATTTTCGGTCTTAGTTTTGATAGGCGCCCACCTGTATAATGAGAGGAATATTTTCAGTCTTAGTTTAAATAGACGTCCACCTATATAATGAGAGGAATATTTTCAGACTTAGTTTAAATAGGCGCCCACCTGTATAATGAGAGGAATATATTCAGTCTTAGTTTAAATAGGCGCCCACCTGTATAATGAGAAGAATATTTTCAGTCTTAGTTTTAATAGGCGCCCACCTGTATAATGAGAGGAATATTTTCAGTCTTAGTTTAAATAGGAGCCTACCTGTAATAATGAGAGAAATATTTTCATGTCTTAGTTTAAATAGACGCCCACCTGTAATAATGAGAGAAATATTTTCATGTCTTAGTTTAAATAGGCGCCTACCTGTATAATGAGAGGAATATTTTCAGTCTTAGTTTAAATAGGCGTCCACCTGTAATAATGAGAGGAATATTTTCAGTCTTAGTTTAAATAGGTGCCCACCTGTATAACGAGAGGAATATTTTCAGTCTTATTTTAAATAGGCGCTCACCTGTATAACGAGAGGAATATTTTCAGTCTTAGTTTATATAGGCGCCCACCTGTATAAGGAGAGGAATATTTTCAGTCTTAGTTTAAATAGGCGCCCACATGTATAATGAGAGGATTATTTTCAGTCTTAGTTTAAATAGGCAACCACCTGTATAATGAGAGGAATACTTTTCAGTCTTAGTTTAAATAGGCGCCTACCTGTATAATGAGAGGAATATTTTCAGTCTTAGTTTAAATAGGCGCCCATCTGTATATTGAGAGGAATATTTTCGGTCTTAGTTTTGATAGACGTCCACCTGTATAATGAGAGGAATATTTTCAGTCTTAGTTTAAATAGGTGCCCACCTGTATAATGAGAGGAATATTTCCGGTCTTAGTTTTGATAGGCGCCCACCTGTATAATGAGAGGAATATTTTCAGTCTTAGTTTAAATAGACGTCCACCTATATAATGCGAGGAATATTTTCAGACTTAGTTTAAATAGGCGCCCACCTGTATAATGAGAGTAATATATTCAGTCTTAGTTTAAATAGGCGCCCACCTATATAATGAGAAGAATATTTTCAGTCTTAGTTTTAATAGGCGCCCACCTGTATAACGAGTGGAATATTTTCAGTCTTAGTTTAAATAGGCGCCCACCTGTATAATGAGAGGAATATTTTAAGTCTTAGTTTAAATAGGCGCCCACCTGTATAATGAGAGGAATACTTTTCAGTCTTAGTTTAAATAGGCGCCCACCTGTATAATGAGAGGAATATTTTCAGTCTTAGTTTAAATAGGCGCCTACCTGTATAATGAGAGGAATATTTTCAGTCTTAGTGTAAATAGGCGCCCACCTGTAATAATGAGAGGAATATTTTCATGTCTTCGTTTAAATAGGCACCCACCTGTATAATTGGAGGAATACTTTTCAGTCATAGTTTAAATAGGCGCCCACCTGTATAACGAGAGAAATATTTTCAGTCTTAGTTTGAATAGGCGCCCACCTGTATAATGAGAGGAATACTTTTCAGTCTTAGTTTAAATAGGCGCCCACCTGTATAACAAGAGGAATATTTTCAGTCTTAGTTTAAATAGGCGCCCACCTGTATAACAAGAGGAATACTTTTCAGTCTTAGTTTAGATAGGCTCCCACCTGTATAATGAGAGGAATATTTTCAGTCTTAGTTTAAATAGGCGCCCACCTGTATAATGAGAGGAATATATTCAGTCTTAGTTTAAATAGGCGCCCACCTGTATAATGAGAAGAATATTTTCAGTCTTAGTTTTAATAGGCGCCCACCTGTATAATGAGAGGAATATTTTCAGTCTTAGTTTAAATAGGAGCCTACCTGTAATAATGAGAGAAATATTTTCATGTCTTAGTTTAAATAGACGCCCACCTGTAATAATGAGAGAAATATTTTCATGTCTTAGTTTAAATAGGCGCCCACCTGTATAACGAGAGGAATATTTTCTGTCTTAGTTTAAATAGGCGACCACCTGTATAACGAGAGGAATATTTTCAGTCTTAGTTTAAATAGGTGCCCACCTGTATAACGAGAGGAATACTTTTCAGTCTTAGTTTAACTAGGCGTCCACCTGTATAATGAGAGGAATATTTTCAGTCTTAGTTTAAATAGGCGCTCACCTGTATAATGAGAGAAATGTTTTCAGTCTTAGTTTAAATAGGTGCCCACCTGTATAATGAGAGGAATATTTCCGGTCTTAGTTTTGATAGGCTCCCACCTGTATAATGAGAGGAATATTTTCAGTCTTAGTTTAAATAGACGTCCACCTATATAATGAGAGGAATATTTTCAGACTTAGTTTAAATAGGCGCCCACCTGTATAATGAGAGGAATATATTCAGTCTTAGTTTAAATAGGCGCCCACCTGTATAATGAGAAGAATATTTTCAGTCTTAGTTTTAATAGGCGCCCACCTGTATAATGAGAGGAATATTTTCAGTCTTAGTTTAAATAGGAGCCTACCTGTAATAATGAGAGAAATATTTTCATGTCTTAGTTTAAATAGACGCCCACCTGTAATAATGAGAGAAATATTTTCATGTCTTAGTTTAAATAGGCGCCTACCTGTATAATGAGAGGAATATTTTCAGTCTTAGTTTAAATAGGCGCCCACCTGTATAACGAGAGGAATATTTTCAGTCTTAGTTTAAATAGGCGCCCACCTGTATAATGAGAGGAATACTTTTCAGTCTTAGTTTAAATAGGCGCCCACCTGTATAATGAGAGGAATATTTTCAGTCTTAGTTTAAATAGGCGCCCACCTGTATAACGAGAGGAATATTTTCTGTCTTAGTTTAAATAGGCGCCCACCTGTATAACGAGAGGAATATTTTTAGTCTTAGTTTAAATAGGCGCCCACCTGTATAACGAGAGGAATATTTTCAGTCTTAGTTTAAATAGGCGCTCACCTGTATAATGAGAGGAATATTTTCGGTCTTAGTTTTGATAGGCGCCCACCTGTATAATGAGAGGAATATTTTCAGTCTTAGTTTAAATAGGCACCCACCTGTATAACGATTCCTCGGTCTTAGTTTAAATAGGCGCCCACCTGTATAACGAGAGGAATATTTTCAGTTTTAGTTTAAATAGGCGCCCAGCTGTATAACGAGAGGAATATTTTCAATCTTAGTTTAAATAGGCGCCCACCTGTATATTGAGAGGAATATTTTCAGTCTTAGTTTAAATAGGCGCCCACCTGTAAAACAAGAGGAATACTTTTCAGTCTTAGTTTAAATAGGAGCCCACCTGTATAATGAGAGGAATATTTTCAGTCTTAGTTTAAATAGGCTCCCACCTGTATAATGAGAGGAATATTTTCAGTCTTAGTTTTTATAGGCGCCCACCTGTATAATGAGAGGATTATTTTAAGTCTTAGTTTAAATAGGCAACCACCTGTATAATGAGAGGAATATTTTCAGTCTTAGTTTTAATAGGCGCCCACCTGTATAATGAGAGGAATATTTTCAGTCTTAGTTTAAATAGACGCCCACCTGTAATAATGAGAGGAATATTTTCATGTCTTAGTTTAAATAGGCGCCCACCTGTATAATGAGAGGAATACTTTTCAGTCTTAGTTTAAATAGGCGCCCACCTGTATAATGAGAGGAATATTTTCAGTCTTAGTTTAAATAGGCGCCCACCTGTATAACGAGAGGAATATTTTCAGTCTTAGTTTAAATAGGCGCCCACCTGTATAACGAGAGGAATATTTTCAGTCTTAGTTTAAATAGGCGCCCACCTGTATAACGAGAGGAATATTTTCAGTCTTAGTTTAAATAGGCGCCCACCTGTATAACGAGAGGAATATTTTCAGTCTTAGTTTAACTAGGCATCCACCTGTATAATGAGAGGAATATTTTCAGTCTTAGTTTAAATAGGCGTCCACCTGTATAATGAGAGGAATGTTTTCAGTCTTAGTTTAAATAGGCGCCCACCTGTATAACGAGAGGAATATTTTCAGTCTTAGTTTAAATAGGCGCCCACCTGTATAACGAGAGGAATACTTTTCAGTCTTAGTTTAAATAGGCGCCCACCTGTATAATGAGAGAAATATTTTCAGTCTTAGTTTAGATAGGCGCCCACCTGTATAACGAGAGGAATATTTTTCAGTCTTAGTTTAAATAGGCGCCCACCTGTATAATGAGAGAAATATTTTCAGTCTTAGTTTAAATAGGCGCCCACCTGTATAATGAGAGGAATATTTTGCGTCTTAGTTTAAATAGGCGCCCACCTGTATAACGAGAGGAATATTTTCAGTCTTAGTTTAAATAGGCGCCCACCTGTATAATGAGAGGAATATTTTCGGTCTTAGTTTTGATAGGCGCCCACCTGTATAATGAGAGGAATATTTTCAGTCTTAGTTTAAATAGGTGCCCACCTGTATAATGAGAGGAATATTTTCGGTCTTAGTTTTGATAGGCGCCCACCTGTATAATGAGAGAAATATTTTCAGTCTTAGTTTAAATAGGCGCCCACCTGTATAATGAGAGGAATATTTTCAGTCTTAATTTAAATAGGCGCCCACCTGTATAATGAGTGAAATATTTTCAGTCTTAGTTTAAATAGGCGCCCACCTGTATAACAAGAGGAATACTTTTCAGTCTTAGTTTAAATAGGCGCCCACCTGTATAATGAGAGAAATATTTTCGGTCTTAGTTTTGATAGGCGCCCTCCTGTATAATGAGAGGAATATTTTCGGTCTTAGTTTAAATAGGCGCCCACCTGTATAAAGAGTGGAATATTTTCAGTCTTAGTTTAAATAGGCGCCCACTTGTATAACAAGAGGAATACTTTTCAGTCTTAGTTTAAATATGCGCCCACCTGTATAATGAGAGGAATATTTTCAGTCTTAGTTTAAATAGGCGCCCACCTGTATAATGAGAGGAATATTTTCGGTCTTAGTTTTGATAGACGCCCACCTGTATAATGAGAGGAATATTTTCAGTCTTAGTTTAAATAGGCGCCCACCTGTATAATGAGAGGAATATTTTTGGTCTTAGTTTTAAATAGGCGCCCACCTGTATAATGAGAGGAATATTTTCAGTCTTAGTTTAAATAGGCGCCCACCTGTATAATGAGAGGAATATTTTCGGTCTTAGTTTTGATAGGCGCCCACCTGTATAATGAGAGGAATATTTTCAGTCTTAGTTTAAATAGGAGCCCACCTGTATAACGAGTGGAATATTTTCAGTCTTAGTTTAAATAGGCGCCCACCTGTATAATGAGAGGAATATTTTAAGTCTTAGTTTAAATAGGCGCCCACCTGTATAATGAGAGGAATATTTTCAGTCTTAGTTTTGATATGCGCCCACCTGTATAATGAGAGGAATATTTTCAGTCTTAGTTTAAATAGGTGCCCACCTGTATAATGAGAGGAATATTTTCGGTCTTAGTTTTGATAGGCGCCCACCTGTATAATGAGAGGAATATTTTCAGTCTTAGTTTAAATAAATGCCCACCTGTATAATGAGAGGAATATTTTCAGTCTTAATTTAAATAGGCACCCACCTGTATAATGAGAGGAATATTTTCAGTCTTAGTTTAAATAGGCGCCCACCTGTATAACAAGAGGAATACTTTTCAGTCTTAGTTTAAATAGGCGCCCACCTGTATAATGAGAGAAATATTTTCGGTCTTAGTTTTGATAGGCGCCCTCCTGTATAATGAGAGGAATATTTTCAGTCTTAGTTTAAATAGGCGCCCACCTGTATAACGAGTGGAATATTTTCAGTCTTAGTTTAAATAGGCGCCCACTTGTATAACAAGAGGAATACTTTTCAGTCTTAGTTTAAATAGGCGCCCACCTGTATAATGAGAGGAATATTTTCAGTCTTAGTTTAAATAGGCGCCCACCTGTATAATGAGAGGAATATTTTCGGTCTTAGTTTTGATAGACGCCCACCAGTATAATGAGAGGAATATTTTCAGTCTTAGTTTAAATAGGCGCCCACCTGTATATTGAGAGGAATATTTTCGCTCTTAGTTTTGATAGACGCCCACCTGTATAATGAGAGGAATATTTTCAGTCATAGTTTAAATAGGTCGCTCACCTGTATAACGAGTGGAATATTTTCAGTCTTAGTTTAAATAGGTGCCCACCTGTATAACAAGAGGAATACTTTTCAGTCTTAGTTTAAATAGGCGCCCACCTGTATAATGAGAGGAATATTTTCAGTCTTAGTTTAAATAGGCGCCCATCTGTATAATGAGAGGAATATTTTCGGTCTTAGTTTTGATAGGCGCCCACCTGTATAATGAGAGGAATATTTTCAGTCTTAGTTTAAATAGGTGCCCACCTGTATAATGAGAGGAATATTTTCAGTCTTAGTTTAAATAGACGTCCACCTGTATAATGAGAGAAATAATTTCGGTCTTAGTTTTGATAGACGCCCACCTGTATAATGAGAGGAATATTTCCAGTCTTAGTTTAAATAGGCGCCCACCTGTATAATGAGAGGAATATTTTCGGTCTTAGTTTTGATAGGCGCCCACCTGTATAATGATAGGAATATTTTCAGTCTTAGTTTAAATAGGAGCCCACCTGTATAACGAGTGGAATATTTTCAGTCTTAGTTTAAATAGGCGCCCACCTGTATAATGAGAGGAATATTTTAAGTCTTAGTTTAAATAGGCGCCCACCTGTATAATGAGAGAAATAATTTCGGTCTTAGTTTTGATAGGCGCCCACCTGTATAATGAGAGGAATATTTTCAGTCTTAGTTTAAATAGGCGCCCACCTGTATAATGAGAGGAATATTTTAAGTCTTAGTTTAAATAGGCGCCCACCTGTATAATGAGAGAAATAATTTCGGTCTTAGTTTTGATAGGCGCCCACCTGTATAATGAGAGGAATATTTTCAGTCTTAGTTTAAATAGACGCCCACCTGTATAATGAGAGGTATATTTTCAGTCTTAATTTAAATAGGCACCCACCTGTATAATGAGAGGAATATTTTCAGTCTTAGTTTAAATAGGCGCTCACCTGTATAACAAGAGGAATACTTTTCAGTCTTAGTTTAAATAGGCGCCCACCTGTATAATGAGAGAAATATTTTCGGTTTTAGTTTTGATAGGCGCCCTCCTGTATAATGAGAGGAATATTTTCAGTCTTAGTTTAAATAGGCGCCCACCTGTATAACGAGTGGAATATTTTAAGTCTTAGTTTAAATAGGCGTCCACTTGTATAACAAGAGGAATACTTTTCAGTCTTAGTTTAAATAGGCGCCCACCTGTATAATGAGAGGAATATTTTCAGTCTTAGTTTAAATAGGCGCCCACCTGTATAATGAGAGGAATATTTTCGGTCTTAGTTTTGATAGACGCCCACCAGTATAATGAGAGGAATATTTTCAGTCTTAGTTTAAATAGGCGCCCACCTGTATATTGAGAGGAATATTTTCGGTCTTAGTTTTGATAGACGCCCACCTGTATAATGAGAGAAATATTTTCAGTCTTAGTTTAAATAGGCGCTCACCTGTATAACGAGTGGAATATTTTCAGTCTTAGTTTAAATAGGCGCCCACCTGTATAACAAGAGGAATACTTTTCAGTCTTAGTTTAAATAGGCGCCCACCTGTATAATGAGAGGAATATTTTCAGTCTTAGTTTAAATAGGCGCCCATCTGTATAATGAGAGGAATATTTTCAGTCTTAGTTTTGATAGGCGCCCACCTGTATAATGAGAGGAATATTTTCAGTCTTAGTTTAAATAGGTGCCCACCTGTATAATGAGAGGAATATATTCAGTCTTAGTTTAAATAGACGTCCACCTGTATAATGAGAGGAATATTTTCAGAATTAGTTTAAATAGGCGCTCACCTGTATAAGGAGAGGAATATATTCAGTCTTAGTTTAAATAGGCGCCCACCTGTATAATGAGAAGAATATTTTCAGTCTTAGTATTAATAGGCGCCCACCTGTATAATGAGAGGAATATTTTCAGTCTTAGTTTAAATAGGAGCCCACCTGTAATAATAAGAGAAATATTTTCATGTCTTAGTTTAAATAGGCTCCCACCTGTAATAATGAGAGAAATATTTTCATGTCTTAGTTTAAATTGGCGCCTACCTGTATAATGAGAGGAATATTTTCAGTCTTAGTTTAAATAGGCGCCCACCATTAATAATGAGAGGAATATTTTCATGTCTTCGTTTAAATAGGCGCCCACCTGTATAATGAGAGGAATATTTTCAGACTTAGTTTAAATAGGCGCCCACCTGTATATTGAGAGGAATATATTCAGTCTTAGTTTAAATAGGCGCCCACCTGTATAATGAAAAGAATATTTTCAGTCTTAGTTTTAATAGGCGCCCACCTGTATAATGAGAGGAATATTTTCAGTCTTAGTTTAAATAGGAGCCCACCTGTAACATTGAGAGAAATATTTTCATGTCTTAGTTTAAATAGGCGCCCACCTGTAATAATGAGAGAAATATTTTCATGTCTTAGTTTTAATAGGCGCCCACCTGTATAATGAGAGGAATATTTTCAGTCTTAGTTTAAATAGGCGCCCACCTGTAATAATGAGAGGAATATTTTCATGTCTTTGTTTAAATAGGCGCCCACCTGTATAATGAGAGGAATACTTTTCAGTCTTAGTTTAAATACGCGCCCACCTGTATAACGAGTGGAATATTTTCAGTCTTAGTTTAAATAGGCGCCCACCTGTATAATGAGAGGAATATTTTCAGTCTTAGTTTAAATAGGCGCCCACCTGTATAACGAGTGGAATATTTTCAGTCTTAGTTTAAATAGGCGCCCACTTGTATAACAAGAGGAATACTTTTCAGTCTTAGTTTAAATAGGCGCCCACCTGTATAATGAAAGGAATACTTTTCAGTCTTAGTTTAAATAGGCGCCCACCTGTATAATGAGAGGAATATTTTCGGTCTTAGTTTTGATAGACGCCCACCTGTATAATGAGAGGAATATTTTCAGTCTTAGTTTAAATAGGCGCCCACCTGTATAATGAGAGGAATATTTTCGGTCTTAGTTTTGATAGACGCCCACCTGTATAATGAGAGGAATATTTTCAGTCTTAGTTTAAATAGGCGCCCACCTGTATAATGAGAGGAATATTTTCGATATTAGTTTTGATAGGCGCCCACCTGTATAATGAGAGGAATATTTTCAGTCTTAGTTTAAATAGGAGCCCACCTGTATAACGAGTGGAATATTTTCAGTCTTAGTTTAAATAGGCGCCCACCTGTATAATGAGAGGAATATTTTAAGTCTTAGTTTAAATAGGCGCCCACCTGTATAATGAGAGAAATAATTTCGGTCTTAGTTTTGATAGGCGCCCACCTGTATAATGAGAGGAATATTTTCAGTCTTAGTTTAAATAGGTGCCCACCTGTATAATGAGAGGAATATTTTCGGTCTTAGTTTTGATAGGCGCCCACCTGTATAATGAGAGGAATATTTTCAGTCTTAGTTTAAATAGACGCCCACCTGTATAATGAGAGGAATATTTTCAGTCTTAATTTAAATAGGCGCCCACCTGTATAATGAGAGGAATATTTTCAGTCTTAGTTTAAATAGGCGCCCACCTGTATAACAAGAGGAATACTTTTCAGTCTTAGTTTAAATAGGCGCCCACCTGTATAATGAGAGAAATATTTTCGGTCTTAGTTTTGATAGGCGCCCTCCTGTATAATGAGAGGAATATTTTCAGTCTTAGTTTAAATAGGCGCCCACCTGTATAACGAGTGGAATATTTTCAGTCTTAGTTTAAATAGGCGCCCACTTGTATAACAAGAGGAATACTTTTCAGTCTTAGTTTAAATAGGCGCCCACCTGTATAATGAGAGGAATATTTTCAGTCTTAGTTTAAATAGGCGCCCACCTGTATAATGAGAGGAATATTTTCGGTCTTAGTTTTGATAGACGCCCACCAGTATAATGAGAGGAATATTTTCAGTCTTAGTTTAAATAGGCGCCCACCTGTATATTGAGAGGAATATTTTCGGTCTTAGTTTTGCTAGACGCCCACCTGTATAATGAGAGGAATATTTTCAGTCTTAGTTTAAATAGGCGCTCACCTGTATAACGAGTGGAATATTTTCAGTCTTAGTTTAAATAGGCGCCCACCTGTATAACAAGAGGAATACTTTTCAGTCTTAGTTTAAATAGGCGCCCACCTGTATAATGAGAGGAATATTTTCAGTCTTAGTTTAAATAGGCGCCCATCTGTATAATGAGAGGAATATTTTCGGTCTTAGTTTTGATAGGCGCCCACCTGTATAATGAGAGGAATATTTTCAGTCTTAGTTTAAATAGGTGCCCACCTGTATAATGAGAGGAATATTTTCAGTCTTAGTTTAAATAGACGTCCACCTGTATAATGAGAGGAATATTTTCAGACTTAGTTTAAATAGGCGCCCACCTGTATAATGAGAGGAATATATTCAGTCTTAGTTTAAATAGGCGCCCACCTGTATAATGAGAAGAATATTTTCAGTCTTAGTTTTAATAGGCGCCCACCTGTATAATGAGAGGAATATTTTCAGTCTTAGTTTAAATAGGAGCCCACCTGTAATAATGAGAGAAATATTTTCATGTCTTAGTTTAAATAGGCGCCCACCTGTAATAATGAGAGAAATATTTTCATGTCTTAGTTTAAATAGGCGCCTACCTGTATAATGAGAGGAATATTTTCAGTCTTAGTTTAAATAGGCGCCCACCTGTAATAATGAGAGGAATATTTTCATGTCTTCGTTTAAATAGGCGCCCACCTGTATAATGAGAGGAATATTTTCAGACTTAGTTTAAATAGGCGCCCACCTGTATAATGAGAGGATTATATTCAGTCTTAGTTTAAATAGGCGCCCACCTGTATAATGAGAAGAATATTTTCAGTCTTAGTTTTAATAGGCGCCCACCTGTATAATGAGAGGAATATTTTCAGTCTTAGTTTAAATAGGAGCCCACCAGTAATAATGAGAGAAATATTTTCATGTCTTAGTTTAAATAGGCGCCCACCTGTATAATGAGAGGAATATTTTCAGTCTTAGTTTTAATAGGCGCCCACCTGTATAATGAGAGGAATATTTTCAGTCTTAGTTTAAATAGGCGCCCACCTGTAATAATGAGAGGAATATTTTCATGTCTTTGTTTAAATAGGCGCCCACCTGTATAATGAGAGGAATACTTTTCAGTCATAGTTTAAATAGGCGCCCACCTGTATAATGAGAGGAATATTTTCGGTCTTAGTTTTGATAGACGCCCACCTGTATAATGAGAGGAATATTTTCAGTCTTAGTTTAAATAGGCGCCCACCTGTATAATGAGAGGAATATTTTCGATATTAGTTTTGATAGGCGCCCACCTGTATAATGAGAGGAATATTTTCAGTCTTAGTTTAAATAGGAGCCCACCTGTATAACGAGTGGAATATTTTCAGTCTTAGTTTAAATAGGCGCCCACCTGTATAATGAGAGGAATATTTTAAGTCTTAGTTTAAATAGGCGCCCACCTGTATAATGAGAGAAATAATTTCGGTCTTAGTTTTGATAGGCGCCCACCTGTATAATGAGAGGAATATTTTCAGTCTTAGTTTAAATAGGTGCCCACCTGTATAATGAGAGGAATATTTTCGGTCTTAGTTTTGATAGGCGCCCACCTGTATAATGAGAGGAATATTTTCAGTCTTAGTTTAAATAGACGCCCACCTGTATAATGAGAGGAATATTTTCAGTCTTAATTTAAATAGGCGCCCACCTGTATAATGAGAGGAATATTTTCAGTCTTAGTTTAAATAGGTGCCCACCTGTATAACAAGAGGAATACTTTTCAGTCTTAGTTTAAATAGGCGCCCACCTGTATAATGAGAGAAATATTTTCGGTCTTAGTTTTGATAGGCGCCCTCCTGTATAATGAGAGGAATATTTTTAGTCTTAGTTTAAATAGGCGCCCACCTGTATAACGAGTGGAATATTTTCAGTCTTAGTTTAAATAGGCGCCCACTTGTATAACAAGAGGAATACTTTTCAGTCTTAGTTTAAATAGGCGCCCACCTGTATAATGAGAGGAATATTTTCAGTCTTAGTTTAAATAGGCGCCCACCTGTATAATGAGAGGAATATTTTCGGTCTTAGTTTTGATAGACGCCCACCAGTATAATGAGAGGAATATTTTCAGTCTTAGTTTAAATAGGCGCCCACCTGTATATTGAGAGGAGTATTTTCGGTCTTAGTTTTGATAGACGCCCACCTGTATAATGAGAGAAATATTTTCAGTCTTAGTTTAAATAGGCGCTCACCTGTATAACGAGTGGAATATTTTCAGTCTTAGTTTAAATAGGCGCCCACCTGTATAACAAGAGGAATACTTTTCAGTCTTAGTTTAAATAGGCGCCCACCTGTATAATGAGAGGAATATTTTCAGTCTTAGTTTAAATAGGCGCCCATCTGTATAATGAGAGGAATATTTTCAGTCTTAGTTTTGATAGGCGCCCACCTGTATAATGAGAGGAATATTTTCAGTCTTAGTTTAAATAGGTGCCCACCTGTATAATGAGAGGAATATATTCAGTCTTAGTTTAAATAGACGTCCACCTGTATAATGAGAGGAATATTTTCAGAATTAGTTTAAATAGGCGCTCACCTGTATAAGGAGAGGAATATATTCAGTCTTAGTTTAAATAGGCGCCCACCTGTATAATGAGAAGAATATTTTCAGTCTTAGTTTTAATAGGCGCCCACCTGTATAATGAGAGGAATATTTTCAGTCTTAGTTTAAATAGGAGCCCACCTGTAATAATAAGAGAAATATTTTCATGTCTTAGTTTAAATAGGCTCCCACCTGTAATAATGAGAGAAATATTTTCATGTCTTAGTTTAAATTGGCGCCTACCTGTATAATGAGAGGAATATTTTCAGTCTTAGTTTAAATAGGCGCCCACCATTAATAATGAGAGGAATATTTTCATGTCTTCGTTTAAATAGGCGTCCACCTGTATAATGAGAGGAATATTTTCAGACTTAGTTTAAATAGGCGCCCACCTGTATATTGAGAGGAATATATTCAGTCTTAGTTTAAATAGGCGCCCACCTGTATAATGAAAAGAATATTTTCAGTCTTAGTTTTAATAGGCGCCCACCTGTATAATGAGAGGAATATTTTCAGTCTTAGTTTAAATAGGAGCCCACCTGTAACATTGAGAGAAATATTTTCATGTCTTAGTTTAAATAGGCGCCCACCTGTAATAATGAGAGAAATATTTTCATGTCTTAGTTTTAATAGGCGCCCACCTGTATAATGAGAGGAATATTTTCAGTCTTAGTTTAAATAGGCGCCCACCTGTAATAATGAGAGGAATATTTTCATGTCTTTGTTTAAATAGGCGCCCACCTGTATAATGAGAGGAATACTTTTCAGTCTTAGTTTAAATACGCGCCCACCTGTATAACGAGTGGAATATTTTCAGTCTTAGTTTAAATAGGCGCCCACCTGTATAACGAGAGGAATATTTTCAGTCTTAGTTTAAATAGGCGCCCACCTGTATAACGAGTGGAATATTTTCAGTCTTAGTTTAAATAGGCGCCCACTTGTATAACAAGAGGAATACTTTTCAGTCTTAGTTTAAATAGGCGCCCACCTGTATAATGAAAGGAATACTTTTCAGTCTTAGTTTAAATAGGCGCCCACCTGTATAATGAGAGGAATATTTTCGGTCTTAGTTTTGATAGACGCCCACCTGTATAATGAGAGGAATATTTTCAGTCTTAGTTTAAATAGGCGCCCACCTGTATAATGAGAGGAATATTTTCGGTCTTAGTTTTGATAGACGCCCACCTGTATAATGAGAGGAATATTTTCAGTCTTATTTTAAATAGGCGCCCACCTGTATAATGAGAGGAATATTTTCGATATTAGTTTTGATAGGCGCCCACCTGTATAATGAGAGGAATATTTTCAGTCTTAGTTTAAATAGGAGCCCACCTGTATAACGAGTGGAATATTTTCAGTCTTAGTTTAAATAGGCGCCCACCTGTATAATGAGAGGAATATTTTAAGTCTTAGTTTAAATAGGCGCCCACCTGTATAATGAGAGAAATAATTTCGGTCTTAGTTTTGATAGGCGCCCACCTGTATAATGAGAGGAATATTTTCAGTCTTAGTTTAAATAGGTGCCCACCTGTATAATGAGAGGAATATTTTCGGTCTTAGTTTTGATAGGCGCCCACCTGTATAATGAGAGGAATATTTTCAGTCTTAGTTTAAATAGACGCCCACCTGTATAATGAGAGGAATATTTTCAGTCTTAATTTAAATAGGCGCCCACCTGTATAATGAGAGGAATATTTTCAGTCTTAGTTTAAATAGGCGCCCACCTGTATAACAAGAGGAATACTTTTCAGTCTTAGTTTAAATAGGCGCCCACCTGTATAATGAGAGAAATATTTTCGGTCTTAGTTTTGATAGGCGCCCTCCTGTATAATGAGAGGAATATTTTCAGTCTTAGTTTAAATAGGCGCCCACCTGTATAACGAGTGGAATATTTTCAGTCTTAATTTAAATAGGCGCCCACTTGTATAACAAGAGGAATACTTTTCAGTCTTAGTTTAAATAGGCGCCCACCTGTATAATGAGAGGAATATTTTCAGTCTTAGTTTAAATAGGCGCCCACCTGTATAATGAGAGGAATATTTTCGGTCTTAGTTTTGATAGACGCCCACCAGTATAATGAGAGGAATATTTTCAGTCTTAGTTTAAATAGGCGCCCACCTGTATATTGAGAGGAATATTTTCGGTCTTAGTTTTGATAGACGCCCACCTGTATAATGAGAGGAATATTTTCAGTCTTAGTTTAAATAGGCGCTCACCTGTATAACGAGTGGAATATTTTCAGTCTTAGTTTAAATAGGCGCCCACCTGTATAACAAGAGGAATACTTTTCAGTCTTAGTTTAAATAGGCGCCCACCTGTATAATGAGAGGAATATTTTCAGTCTTAGTTTAAATAGGCGCCCATCTGTATAATGAGAGGAATATTTTCGGTCTTAGTTTTGATAGGCGCCCACCTGTATAATGAGAGGAATATTTTCAGTCTTAGTTTAAATAGGTGCCCACCTGTATAATGAGAGGAATATTTTCAGTCTTAGTTTAAATAGACGTCCACCTGTATAATGAGAGGAATATTTTCAGACTTAGTTTAAATAGGCGCCCACCTGTATAATGAGAGGAATATATTCAGTCTTAGTTTAAATAGGCGCCCACCTGTATAATGAGAAGAATATTTTCAGTCTTAGTTTTAATAGGCGCCCACCTGTATAATGAGAGGAATATTTTCAGTCTTAGTTTAAATAGGAGCCCACCTGTAATAATGAGAGAAATATTTTCATGTCTTAGTTTAAATAGGCGCCCACCTGTAATAAAGAGAGAAATATTTTCATGTCTTAGTTTAAATAGGCACCTACCTGTATAATGAGAGGAATATTTTCAGTCTTAGTTTAAATAGGCGCCCACCTGTAATAATGAGAGGAATATTTTCATGTCTTCGTTTAAATAGGCGCCCACCTGTATAATGAGAGGAATATTTTCAGACTTAGTTTAAATAGGCGCCCACCTGTATAATGAGAGGATTATATTCAGTCTTAGTTTAAATAGGCGCCCACCTGTATAATGAGAAGAATATTTTCAGTCTTAGTTTTAATAGGCGCCCACCTGTATAATGAGAGGAATATTTTCAGTCTTAGTTTAAATAGGAGCCCACCTGTAATAATGAGAGAAATATTTTCATGTCTTAGTTTAAATAGGCGCCCACCTGTAATAATGAGAGAAATATTTTCATGTCTTAGTTTAAATAGGCGCCACCTGTATAATGAGAGGAATATTTTCAGTCTTAGTTTAAATAGGCGCCCACCTGTAATAATGAGAGGAATATTTTCATGTCTTTGTTTAAATAGGCGCCCACCTGTATAATGAGAGGAATACTTTTCAGTCATAGTTTAAATAGGCGCCCACCTGTATAACAAGTGGAATATTTTCAGTCTTAGTTTAAATAGGCGCCCACCTGTATAACGAGTGGAATATTTTCAGTCTTAGTTTAAATAGGCGCCCACCTGTATAACGAGAGGAATACTTTTCAGTCTTAGTTTAAATAGGCGTCCACCTGTATAATGAGAGAAATATTTTCAGTCTTAGTTTAAATAGGCGCCCACCTGTATAATGAGAGGAATATTTTCGGTCTTAGTTTTGATAGACGCCCACCAGTATAATGAGAGGAATATTTTCAGTCTTAGTTTAAATAGGCGCCCACCTGTATAATGAGAGGAATATTTTCGGTCTTAGTTTTGATAGACGCCCACCTGTATAATGAGAGGAATATTTTTAATCTTAGTTTAAATAGGCGCCCACCTGTATTACGAGTGGAATATTTTCAGTCTTAGTTTAAATAGGCGTCCACCTGTATAACAAGAGGAATACTTTTCAGTCTTAGTTTAAATAGGCGCCCACCTGTATAATGAGAGGAATATTTTCAGTCTTAGTTTAAATAGGCGCCCATCTGTATAATGAGAGGAATATTTTCGGTCTTAGTTTTGATAGGCGCCCACCTGTATAATGAGAGGAATATTTTCAGTCTTAGTTTAAATAGGTGCCCACCTGTATAATGAGAGGAATATTTTCAGTCTTAGTTAAAATAGACGTCCACCTGTATAATGAGAGGAATATTTTCAGACTTAGTTTAAATAGGCGCCCACCTGTATAATGAGAGGAATATAATCAGTCTTAGTTTAAATAGGCGCCCACCTGTATAAAGATAAGAATATTTTCAGTCTTAGTTTTAATAGGCGCCCACCTGTATAATGATAGGAATATTTTCAGTCTTAGTTTAAATAGGAGCCCACCTGTAATAATGAGAGAAATATTTTCATGTCTTAGTTTAAATAGGCGCCCACCTGTAATAATGAGAGAAATATTTTCATGTCTTAGTTTAAATAGGCGCCTACCTGTATAATGAGAGGAATATTTTCAGTCTTAGTTTAAATAGGCGCCCACCTGTAATAATGAGAGGAATATTTTCATGTCTTCGTTTAAATAGGCGCCTACCTGTATAATGAGAGGAATACTTTTCAGTCTTAGTTTAAATAGGCGCCCACCTGTATAATGAGAGGAATATTTTCAGTCTTAGTTTAAATAGTTGCCCACCTGTATAACGAGAGAAATATTTTCAGTCTTAGTTTAAATAGGCGATCACCTATATAACGAGAGGAATATTTTTAGTCTTAGATTAAATAGGCGCCCACCTATATAACGAGAGGAATATTTTCAGTCTTAGTTTAAATAGGCGCCCACCTGTATAATGAGAGGAATATTTTCGTTCTTAGTTTTGATAGGCGCCCACCTGTATAATGAGAGGAATACTTTTCAGTCTTAGTTTAAATAGGCGCCCACCTGTATAATGAGAGAAATATTTTCAGTCTTAGTTTAAATAGGCGCCCACCTGTATAACGAGAGGAATATTTTCAGTCTTAGTTTAAATAGGCGCCCACCTGTATAACGAGAGGAATATTTTTAGTCTTAGTTTAAATAGGCGCCCACCTGTATAATGAGAGGAATATTTTCAGTCTTAGTTTAAATAGGCGCCCACCTGTAAAACAAGAGGAATATTTTTCAGTCTTAGTTTAAATAGGCGCCCACCTGTATAATGAGAGGAATATTTTCAGTCTTAGTTTAAATAGGCGCCCACCTGTATAATGAGAGGAATATTTTCAGTCTTAGTTTAAATAGGCGCCCACCTGTATAATGAGAGGATTATTTTCAGTCTTAGTTTAAATAGGCAACAACCTGTATAATGAGAGAAATATTTTCAGTCTTAGTTTTAATAGGCGCCCACCTGTATAATGAGAGGAATATTTTCAGTCTTAGTTTAAATAAGCGCCCACCTGTAATAATGAGAGGAATATTTTCATGTCTTAGTTTAAATAGGCGCCCACCTGTATAATGAGAGGAATACTTTTCAGTCTTAGTTTAAATAGGCGCCCACCTGTATAATGAGAGGAATATTTTCAGTCTTAGTTTAAATAGGCGCCCACCTGTATAACGAGAGGAATATTTTCTGTCTTAGTTTATATAGGCGACCACCTGTATAACGAGAGGAATATTTTCAGTCTTAGTTTAAATAGGCGCCCACCTGTATAACGAGAGGAATATTTTCAGTCTTAGTTTAAATAGGTGCCCACCTGTATAACGAGAGGAATACTTTTCAGTCTTAGTTTAAATAGGCGTCCACCTGTATAATGAGAGGAATATTTTCAGTCTTAGTTTAAATAGGCGCTCACCTGTATAATGAGAGAAATGTTTTCAATCTTAGTTTAAATAGGCGCCCACCTGTATAATGAGAGGAATATTTTACGTCTTAGTTTAAATAGGCGCCCACCTGTATAATGAGAGGAATATTTTCAGTCTTAATTTAAATAGGCGCCCACCTGTATAATGAGAGGAATATTTTCAGTCTTAATTTAAATAGGCTCCCACCTGTATAACGAGTGGAATATTTTCAATCTTAGTTTAAATAGTCTCCCACCTGTATAATGAGAGGAATATTTTCAGCCTTAGTTGAAATAGGTGCCCACCTGTATAATGAGAGGAATATTTTCGGTCTTAGTTTTGATAGGCGCCCACCTGTATAATGAGAGGAATATTTTCAGTCTTAGTTTAAATAGACGCCCACCTGTATAATGAGAGGAATATTTTCAGTCTTAATTTAAATAGGAGCCCACCTGTATAATGAGTGGAATATTTTCAGTCTTAGTTTAAATAGGCGCCCACCTGTATAACAAGAGGAATACTTTTCAGTCTTAGTTTAAATAGGCGCCCACCTGTATAATGAGAGAAATATTTTCGGTCTTAGTTTTGATAGGCGCCCTCCTGTATAATGAGAGGAATATTTTCAGTCTTAGTTTAAATAGGCGCCCACCTGTATAACGAGTGGAATATTTTCAGTCTTAGTTTAAATAGGCGCCCAATTGTATAACAAGAGGAATACTTTTCAGTCTTAGTTTAAATAGGCGCCCACCTGTATAATGAGAGGAATATTTTCAGTCTTAGTTTAAATAGGCGCCCACCTGTATAATGAGAGGAATATTTTCGGTCTTAGTTTTGATAGACGCCCACCTGTATAATGAGAGGAATATTTTCAGTCTTAGTTTAAATAAGTACCCACCTGTATAACGAGAGGAATACTTTTCAGTCTTAGTTTAAATAGGCGTCCACCTATATAATGAGAGGAATATTTTCAGTCTTAGTTTAAATAGGCGCTCACCTGTATAATGAGAGAAATGTTTTCAGTCTTAGTTTAAATAGGCGCCATCCTGTATAACGAGAGGAATACTATTCAGTCTTAGTTTAAATAGGCGCCCACCTGTATAATGAGAGGAATATTTTACGGCTTAGTTTAAATAGGCGTCCACCTGTATAATGAGAGGAATATTTTCAATCTTAATTTAAATAGGCGCCCACCTGTATAACGAGTGGAATATTTTCAGTCTTAGTTTAAATAGGCGCCCACCTGTATAACAAGAGGAATACTTTTCAGTCTTAGTTTAAATAGGCGCCCACCTGTATAATGAGAGGAATATTTTCAGTCTTAGTTTAAATAGGCGCCCACCTGTATAATGAGAGAAATATTTTCATGTCATCGTTTAAATAGGCACCCACCTGTATAATGAGAGGAATATTTTCGGTCTTAGTTTTGATAGGCGCCCACCTGTATAATGAGAGGAATATTTTCAGTCTTAGTTTAAATAGGCGCCCACCTGTATAACGAGTGGAATATTTTCAGTCTTAGTTTAAATAGGCGCCCACTTGTATAACAAGAGGAATACTTTTCAGTCTTAGTTTAAATAGGCGCCCACCTGTATAATGAGAGGAATATTTTACGTCTTAGTTTAAATAGGCGCCCACCTGTATAATGAGAGAAATATTTTCAGTCTTAATTTAAATAGGTGCCCACCTGTATAATGAGAGGAATATTTTCAGTCTTAGTTTAAATAGACGCCCACCTGTATAATGAGAGGAATATTTTCAGTCTTAATTTAAATAGGAGCCCACCTGTATAATGAGTGGAATATTTTCAGTCTTAGTTTAAATAGGCGCCCACCTGTATAACAAGAGGAATACTTTTCAGTCTTAGTTTAAATAGGCGCCCACCTGTATAATGAGAGAAATATTTTCGGTCTTAGTTTTGATAGGCGCCCTCCTGTATAATGAGAGGAATATTTTCAGTCTTAGTTTAAATAGGCGCCCACCTGTATAACGAGTGGAATATTTTCAGTCTTAGTTTAAATAGGCGCCCAATTGTATAACAAGAGGAATACTTTTCAGTCTTAGTTTAAATAGGCGCCCACCTGTATAATGAGAGGAATATTTTCAGTCTTAGTTTAAATAGGCGCCCACCTGTATAATGAGAGGAATATTTTCGGTCTTAGTTTTGATAGACGCCCACCTGTATAATGAGAGGAATATTTTCAGTCTTAGTTTAAATAAGTACCCACCTGTATAACGAGAGGAATACTTTTCAGTCTTAGTTTAAATAGGCGTCCACCTATATAATGAGAGGAATATTTTCAGTCTTAGTTTAAATAGGCGCTCACCTGTATAATGAGAGAAATGTTTTCAGTCTTAGTTTAAATAGGCGCCATCCTGTATAACGAGAGGAATACTATTCAGTCTTAGTTTAAATAGGCGCCCACCTGTATAATGAGAGGAATATTTTACGGCTTAGTTTAAATAGGCGTCCACCTGTATAATGAGAGGAATATTTTCAATCTTAATTTAAATAGGCGCCCACCTGTATAACGAGTGGAATATTTTCAGTCTTAGTTTAAATAGGCGCCCACCTGTATAACAAGAGGAATACTTTTCAGTCTTAGTTTAAATAGGCGCCCACCTGTATAATGAGAGGAATATTTTCAGTCTTAGTGTAAATAGGCGCCCACCTGTAATAATGAGAGGAATATTTTCATGTCTTCGTTTAAATAGGCGCCTACCTGTATAATGAGAGGAATACTTTTCAGTCTTAGTTTAAATAGGCGCCCACCTGTATAATGAGAGGAATATTTTCAGTCTTAGTTTAAATAGTTGCCCACCTGTATAACGAGAGAAATATTTTCAGTCTTAGTTTAAATAGGCGATCACCTATATAACGAGAGGAATATTTTTAGTCTTAGATTAAATAGGCGCCCACCTATATAACGAGAGGAATATTTTCAGTCTTAGTTTAAATAGGCGCCCACCTGTATAATGAGAGGAATATTTTCGTTCTTAGTTTTGATAGGCGCCCACCTGTATAATGAGAGGAATACTTTTCAGTCTTAGTTTAAATAGGCGCCCACCTGTATAATGAGAGAAATATTTTCAGTCTTAGTTTAAATAGGCGCCCACCTGTATAACGAGAGGAATATTTTCAGTCTTAGTTTAAATAGGCGCCCACCTGTATAACGAGAGGAATATTTTTAGTCTTAGTTTAAATAGGCGCCCACCTGTATAATGAGAGGAATATTTTCAGTCTTAGTTTAAATAGGCGCCCACCTGTAAAACAAGAGGAATATTTTTCAGTCTTAGTTTAAATAGGCGCCCACCTGTATAATGAGAGGAATATTTTCAGTCTTAGTTTAAATAGGCGCCCACCTGTATAATGAGAGGAATATTTTCAGTCTTAGTTTAAATAGGCGCCCACCTGTATAATGAGAGGATTATTTTCAGTCTTAGTTTAAATAGGCAACAACCTGTATAATGAGAGAAATATTTTCAGTCTTAGTTTTAATAGGCGCCCACCTGTATAATGAGAGAAATATTTTCAGTCTTAGTTTAAATAAGCGCCCACCTGTAATAATGAGAGGAATATTTTCATGTCTTAGTTTAAATAGGCGCCCACCTGTATAATGAGAGGAATACTTTTCAGTCTTAGTTTAAATAGGCGCCCACCTGTATAATGAGAGGAATATTTTCAGTCTTAGTTTAAATAGGCGCCCACCTGTATAACGAGAGGAATATTTTCTGTCTTAGTTTATATAGGCGACCACCTGTATAACGAGAGGAATATTTTCAGTCTTAGTTTAAATAGGCGCCCACCTGTATAACGAGAGGAATATTTTCAGTCTTAGTTTAAATAGGTGCCCACCTGTATAACGAGAGGAATACTTTTCAGTCTTAGTTTAAATAGGCGTCCACCTGTATAATGAGAGGAATATTTTCAGTCTTAGTTTAAATAGGCGCTCACCTGTATAATGAGAGAAATGTTTTCAATCTTAGTTTAAATAGGCGCCCACCTGTATAATGAGAGGAATATTTTACGTCTTAGTTTAAATAGGCGCCCACCTGTATAATGAGAGGAATATTTTCAGTCTTAATTTAAATAGGCGCCCACCTGTATAATGAGAGGAATATTTTCAGTCTTAATTTAAATAGGCTCCCACCTGTATAACGAGTGGAATATTTTCAATCTTAGTTTAAATAGTCTCCCACCTGTATAATGAGAGGAATATTTTCAGCCTTAGTTGAAATAGGTGCCCACCTGTATAATGAGAGGAATATTTTCGGTCTTAGTTTTGATAGGCGCCCACCTGTATAATGAGAGGAATATTTTCAGTCTTAGTTTAAATAGACGCCCACCTGTATAATGAGAGGAATATTTTCAGTCTTAATTTAAATAGGAGCCCACCTGTATAATGAGTGGAATATTTTCAGTCTTAGTTTAAATAGGCGCCCACCTGTATAACAAGAGGAATACTTTTCAGTCTTAGTTTAAATAGGCGCCCACCTGTATAATGAGAGAAATATTTTCGGTCTTAGTTTTGATAGGCGCCCTCCTGTATAATGAGAGGAATATTTTTAGTCTTAGTTTAAATAGGCGCCCACCTGTATAACGAGTGGAATATTTTCAGTCTTAGTTTAAATAGGCGCCCAATTGTATAACAAGAGGAATACTTTTCAGTCTTAGTTTAAATAGGCGCCCACCTGTATAATGAGAGGAATATTTTCAGTCTTAGTTTAAATAGGCGCCCACCTGTATAATGAGAGGAATATTTTCGGTCTTAGTTTTGATAGACGCCCACCTGTATAATGAGAGGAATATTTTCAGTCTTAGTTTAAATAAGTACCCACCTGTATAACGAGAGGAATACTTTTCAGTCTTAGTTTAAATAGGCGTCCACCTATATAATGAGAGGAATATTTTCAGTCTTAGTTTAAATAGGCGCTCACCTGTATAATGAGAGAAATGTTTTCAGTCTTAGTTTAAATAGGCGCCATCCTGTATAACGAGAGGAATACTATTCAGTCTTAGTTTAAATAGGCGCCCACCTGTATAATGAGAGGAATATTTTACGGCTTAGTTTAAATAGGCGTCCACCTGTATAATGAGAGGAATATTTTCAATCTTAATTTAAATAGGCGCCCACCTGTATAACGAGTGGAATATTTTCAGTCTTAGTTTAAATAGGCGCCCACCTGTATAACAAGAGGAATACTTTTCAGTCTTAGTTTAAATAGGCGCCCACCTGTATAATGAGAGGAATATTTTCAGTCTTAGTTTAAATAGGCGCCCACCTGTATAATGAGAGAAATATTTTCATGTCATCGTTTAAATAGGCACCCACCTGTATAATGAGAGGAATATTTTCGGTCTTAGTTTTGATAGGCGCCCACCTGTATAATGAGAGGAATATTTTCAGTCTTAGTTTAAATAGGCGCCCACCTGTATAACGAGTGGAATATTTTCAGTCTTAGTTTAAATAGGCGCCCACTTGTATAACAAGAGGAATACTTTTCAGTCTTAGTTTAAATAGGCGCCCACCTGTATAATGAGAGGAATATTTTACGTCTTAGTTTAAATAGGCGCCCACCTGTATAATGAGAGAAATATTTTCAGTCTTAATTTAAATAGGTGCCCACCTGTATAATGAGAGGAATATTTTCGGTCTTAGTTTTGATAGGCGCCCACCTGTATAATGAGAGGAATATTTTCAGTCTTAGTTTAAATAGACGCCCACCTGTATAATGAGAGGAATATTTTCAGTCTTAATTTAAATAGGCGCCCACCTGTATAATGAGTGGAATATTTTCAGTCTTAGTTTAAATAGGCGCCCACCTGTATAACAAGAGGAATACTTTTCAGTCTTAGTTTAAATACGCGTCCACCTGTATAATGAGAGAAATATTTTCGGTCTTAGTTTTGATAGGCGCCCTCCTGTATAATGAGAGGAATATTTTCAGTCTTAGTTTAAATAGGCGCCCACCTGTATAACGAGTGGAATATTTTCAGTCTTAGTTTAAATAAGCGCCCAATTGTATAACAAGAGGAATACTTTTCAGTCTTAGTTTAAATAGGCGCCCACCTGTATAATGAGAGGAATATTTTCAGTCTTAGTTTAAATAGGCGCCCACCTGTATAATGAGAGGAATATTTTCGGTCTTAGTTTTGATAGGCGCCCACCTGTATAATGAGAGGAATATTTTCAGTCTTAGTTTAAATAGACGCCCACCTGTATAATGAGAGGAATATTTTCAGTCTTAATTTAAATAGGCGCCCACCTGTATAATGAGTGGAATATTTTCAGTCTTAGTTTAAATAGGCGCCCACCTGTATAACAAGAGGAATACTTTTCAGTCTTAGTTTAAATACGCGCCCACCTGTATAATGAGAGAAATATTTTCGGTCTTAGTTTTGATAGGCGCCCTCCTGTATAATGAGAGGAATATTTTCAGTCTTAGTTTAAATAGGCGCCCACCTGTATAACGAGTGGAATATTTTCAGTCTTAGTTTAAATAAGCGCCCAATTGTATAACAAGAGGAATACTTTTCAGTCTTAGTTTAAATAGGCGCCCACCTGTATAATGAGAGGAATATTTTCAGTCTTAGTTTAAATAGGCGCCCACCTGTATAATGAGAGGAATATTTTCGGTCTTAGTTTTGATAGACGCCCACCTGTATAATGAGAGGAATATTTTCAGTCTTAGTTTAAATAAGTACCCACCTGTATAACGAGAGGAATACATTTCAGTCTTAGTTTAAATAGGCGTCCACCTGTATAATGAGAGAAATGTTTTCAGTCTTAGTTTAAATAGGCGCCATCCTGTATAACGAGAGGAATACTATTCAGTCTTAGTTTAAATAGGCGCCCACCTGTATAATGAGAAGAATATTTTCAGTCTTAATTTAAATAGGCGCCCACCTGTATAACGAGTGGAATATTTTCAGTCTTAGTTTAAATAGGCGCCCACCTGTATAACAAGAGGAATACTTTTCAGTCTTAGTTTAAATAGGCGCCCACCTGTATAATGAGAGGAATATTTTACGTCTTAGTTTAAATAGGCGCCCACCTGTATAATGAGAGAAATATTTTCAGTCTTAATTTAAATAGGCGCCCACCTGTATAATGAGAGGAATATTTTTAGTCTTAGTTTAAATAGGCGTCCACCTGTATAACAAGAGGAATACTTTTCAGTCTTAGTTTAAATAGGCGCCCACCTGTATAATGAGAGGAATATTTTCAGTCTTAGTTTAAATAAGCGCCCAATTGTATAACAAGAGGAATACTTTTCAGTCTTAGTTTAAATAGGCGCCCACCTGTATAATGAGAGGAATATTTTCAGTCTTAGTTTAAATAGGCGCCCACCTGTATAATGAGAGGAATATTTTCGGTCTTAGTTTTGATAGACGCCCACCTGTATAATGAGAGGAATATTTTCAGTCTTAGTTTAAATAAGTACCCACCTGTATAACGAGAGGAATACTTTTCAGTCTTAGTTTAAATAGGCGTCCACCTATATAATGAGAGGAATATTTTCAGTCTTAGTTTAAATAGGCGCTCACCTGTATAATGAGAGAAATGTTTTCAGTCTTAGTTTAAATAGGCGCCATCCTGTATAACGAGAGGAATACTATTCAGTCTTAGTTTAAATAGGCGCCCACCTGTATAATGAGAGGAATATTTTACGGCTTAGTTTAAATAGGCGTCCACCTGTATAATGAGAGGAATATTTTCAGTCTTAATTTAAATAGGCGCCCACCTGTATAACGAGTGGAATATTTTCAGTCTTAGTTTAAATAGGCGCCCACCTGTATAACAAGAGGAATACTTTTCAGTCTTAGTTTAAATAGGCGCCCACCTGTATAATGAGAGGAATATTTTCAGTCTTAGTTTAAATAGGCGCCCACCTGTATAATGAGAGAAATATTTTCATGTCTTCGTTTAAATAGGCACCCACCTGTATAATGAGAGGAATATTTTCGGTCTTAGTTTTGATAGGCGCCCACCTGTATAATGAGAGGAATATTTTCAGTCTTAGTTTAAATAGGCGCCCACCTGTATAACGAGTGGAATATTTTCAGTCTTAGTTTAAATAGGCGCCCACTTGTATAACAAGAGGAATACTTTTCAGTCTTAGTTTAAATAGGCGCCCACCTATATAATGAGAGGAATATTTTACGTCTTAGTTTAAATAGGCGCCCACCTGTATAATGAGAGAAATATTTTCAGTCTTAATTTAAATAGGCGCCCACCTGTATAATGAGAGGAATATTTTTAGTCTTAGTTTAAATAGGCGTCCACCTGTATAACAAGAGGAATACTTTTCAGTCTTAGTTTAAATAGGCGCCCACCTGTATAATGAGAGGAATATTTTCGGTCTTAGTTTTGATAGGCGCCCACCTGTATAATGAGAGGAATATTTTCAGTCTTAGTTTAAATAGGCGCCCACCTGTATAACGAGTGGAATATTTTCAGTCTTAGTTTAAATAGGCGCCCACCTGTATAATGAGAGGAATATTTTAAGTCTTAGTTTAAATAGGCGCCCACCTGTATAATGAGAGGAATATTTTCGGTCTTAGTTTTGATAGGCGCCCACCTGTATAATGAGAGGAATATTTTCAGTCTTAGTTTAAATAGGTGCCCACCTGTATAATGAGAGGAATATTTTCGGTCTTAGTTTTGATAGGCGCCCACATGTATAATGAGAGGAATATTTTCAGTCTTAGTTTAAATAGACGCCCACCTGTATAATGAGAGGAATATTTTCAGTCTTAATTTAAATAGGCGCCCACCTGTATAATGAGTGGAATATTTTCAGTCTTAGTTTAAATAGGCGCCCACCTGTATAACAAGAGGAATACTTTTCAGTCTTAGTTTAAATACGCGCCCACCTGTATAATGAGAGAAATATTTTCGGTCTTAGTTTTGATAGGCGCCCTCCTGTATAATGAGAGGAATACTTTTCAGTCTTAGTTTAAATAAGTACCCACCTGTATAACGAGAGGAATACATTTCAGTCTTAGTTTAAATAGGCGTCCACCTGTATAATGAGAGAAATGTTTTCAGTCTTAGTTTAAATAGGCGCCATCCTGTATAACGAGAGGAATACTATTCAGTCTTAGTTTAAATAGGCGCCCACCTGTATAATGAGAGGAATATTTTACGTCTTAGTTTAAATAGGCGTCCACCTGTATAATGAGAGGAATATTTTCAGTCTTAATTTAAATAGGCGCCCACCTGTATAACGAGTGGAATATTTTCAGTCTTAGTTTAAATAGGCGCCCACCTGTATAACAAGAGGAATACTTTTCAGTCTTAGTTTAAATAGGCGCCCACCTGTATAATGAGAGGAATATTTTCAGTCTTAGTTTAAATAGGCGCCCATCTGTATAATGAGAGGAATATTTTCGGTCTTAGTTTTGATAGGCGCCCACCTGTATAATGAGAGGAATATTTTCAGTCTTAGTTTAAATAGGTGCCCACCTGTATATTGAGAGGAATATTTTCGGTCTTAGTTTAAATAGGCGCCCACCTGTATAATGAGAGGAATATTTTCAGTCTTAGTGTAAATAGGCGCCCACCTGTAATAATGAGAGGAATATTTTCATGTCTTCGTTTAAATAGGCACCCACCTGTATAATTAGAGGAATATTTTCGGTCTTAGTTTTGATAGGCGCCCACCTGTATAACGAGAGGAATATTTTCAGTCTTAGTTTAAATAGGCGCCCACCTGTATAACGAGTGGAATATTTTCAGTCTTAGTTTAAATAGGCGCCCACTTGTATAACAAGAGAAATACTTTTCAGTCTTAGTTTAAATAGGCGCCCACCTGTATAATGAGAGGAATATTTTACGTCAAAGTTTAAATAGGCGCCCACCTGTATAACGAGAGGAATACTTTTCAGTCTTAATTTAAATAGGCGCCCACCTGTATAATGAGAGAAATGTTTTCAGTCTTAGTTTAAATAGGCGCCATCCTGTATAACGAGAGGAATACTATTCAGTCTTAGATTAAATAGGCGCCCACCTGTATAATGAGAGGAATATTTTACGTCTTAGTTTAAATAGGCGTCCACCTGTATAATGAGAGAAATATTTTCAGTCTTAATTTAAATAGGCGCCCACCTGTATAATGAGAGGAATATTTTCAGTCTTAGTTTAAATATGCGCCCACCTGTATAACAAGAGGAATACTTTTCAGTCTTAGTTTAAATAGGCGCCCACCTGTATAATGAGAGGAATATTTTCAGTCTTAGTTAATATAGGCGCCCACCTGTATAATGAGAGGAATATTTTCGGTCTTAGTTTTGATAGGCGCCCACCTGTATAATGAGAGGAATATTTTCAGTCTTAGTTTAAATAGGCGCCCACCTGTATAACGAGAGGAATATTTTTAGTCTTAGTTTAAATAGGCACCCACCTGTATAACGAGAGGAATATTTTCAGTCTTAGTTTAAATAGGCGCCCACCTGTATAATGAGAGGAATATTTTCGGTCTTAGTTTTGATAGGCGCCCACCTGTATAATGAGAGGAATATTTTCAGTCTTAGTTTAAATAGGCGCCCACCTGTATAACGAGTGGAATATTTTAAGTCTTAGTTTAAATAGGCGCCCACCTGTATAATCAGAGGAATATTTTCAGTCTTAGTTTAAATAGGCGCCCACCTGTATAATGAGAGGAATATTTTCAGTCTTAGTTTTAATAGGCGCCCACCTGTATAATGAGAGGAATATTTTCAGTCTTAGTTTAAATAGGCGCCCACCTGTAATAATGAGAGGAATATTTTCATGTCTTAGTTTAAATAGGCGCCCACCTGTATAATGAGAGGAATACTTTTCAGTCTTAGTTTAAATAGGCGCCCACCTGTATAATGAGAGGAATATTTTCAGTCTTAGTTTAAATAGGCGCCCACCTGTATAACGAGAGGAATATTTTCAGTCTTAGTTTAAATAGGCGCCCACCTGTATAATGAGAGGAATATTTTCAGTCTTAGTTTAAATAGGCGCCCACCTGTATAACGAGAGGAATATTTTCAGTCTTAGTTTAAATAGGTGCCCACCTGTATAACGAGAGGAATACTTTTCAGTCTTAGTTTAAATAGGCGTCCACCTGTATAATGAGAGGAATATTTTCAGTCTTAGTTTAAATAGGCGCTCACCTGTATAATGAGAGAAATGTTTTCAGTCTTAGTTTAAATAGGCGCCCACCTGTATAACGAGAGGAATATTATTCAGTCTTAGTTTAAATAGGCGCCCACCTGTATAATGAGAGAAATATTTTACGTCTTAGTTTAAATAGGCGCCCACCTGTATAATGAGAGGAATATTTTCAGTCTTAGTTTAAATAGGCGCCCACCTGTATAACAAGAGGAATATTTTCAGTCTTAGTTTAAATAGGCGCCCACCTGTATAACAAGAGGAATACTTTTCGGCCTTAGTTTAAATAGGCGTCCACCTGTATAATGAGAGGAATATTTTCGGTCTTAGTATTGATAGGCGCCCACCTGTATAATGAGAGGAATATTTTCAGTCTTAGTTTAAATAGGCGCCCACCTGTATAACGAGTGGAATATTTTCAGTCTTAGTTTAAATAGGCGCCCACCTGTATAACAAGAGGAATACTTTTCAGTCTTAGTTTAAATAGGCGCCCACCTGTATAATGAGAGGAATATTTTCAGTCTTAGTTTAAATAGGCGCCCACCTGTATTATGAGAAGAATATTTTCGGTCTTAGTTTTGATAGGCGCCCAGCTGTATAATGAGAGGAATATTTTCAGTCTTAGTTTAAATAGGCGCCCACCTGTATAATGAGAGGAATATTTTCGGTCTTAGTTTTGATAGGCGCCCAGCTGTATAATGAGAGGAATATTTTCAGTCTTAGTTTAAATAGGCGCCCACCTGTATAATGAGAGGAATATTTTCAGTCTTAGTTTAAATAGGCGCCCACCTGTATAACGAGTGGAATATTTTCAGTCTTAGTTTAAATAGGCGTCCACCTGTATAACAAGAGGAATACTTTTCAGTCTTAGTTTAAATAGGCGCCCACCTGTATAATGAGAGAAATATTTTCAGTCTTAGTTTAAATAGGCGCCCACCTGTATAATGAGTGGAATATTTTCAGTCTTAGTTTAAATAGGCGCCCACCTGCATAACAAGAGGAATACTTTTCAGTCTTAGTTTAAATACGCGCCCACCTGTATAATGAGAGAAATATTTTCGGTCTTAGTTTTGATAGGCGCCCTCCTGTATAATGAGAGGAATATTTTCAGTCTTAGTTTAAATAGGCGCCCACCTGTATAACGAGAGGAATATTTTCAGTCTTAGTTTAAATAGGCGCCCACCTTGTATAACAAGAGGAATACTTTTCAGTCTTAGTTTAAATAGGCGTCCACCTGTATAATGAGAGGAATATTTTCAGTCTTAGTTTAAATAGGCGCCCACCTGTATAATGAGAGGAATATTTTCGGTCTTAGTTTTGATAGACGCCCACCTATATAATGAGAGGAATATTTTCAGTCTTAGTTTAAATAAGTACCCACCTGTATAACGAGAGGAATACTTTTCAGTCTTAGTTTAAATAGGCGTCCACCTGTATAATGAGAGAAATGTTTTCAGTCTTAGTTTAAATAGGCGCCATCCTGTATAACGAGAGGAATACTATTCAGTCTTAGTTTAAATAGGCGCCCACCTGTATAATGATAGGAATATTTTACGTCTTAGTTTAAATAGGCGTCCACCTGTATAATGAGAGGAATATTTTCAGTCTTAATTTAAATAGGCGCCCACCTGTATAACTGAGTGGAATATTTTCAGTCTTAGTTTAAATAGGCGCCCACCTGTATAACAAGAGGAATACTTTTCAGTCTTAGTTTAAATAGGCGCCCACCTGTATAATGAGAGGAATATTTTCAGTCTTAGTTTAAATAGGCGCCCATCTGTATAATGAGAGGAATATTTTCGGTCTTAGTTTTGATAGGCGCCCACCTGTATAATGAGAGGAATATTTTCAGTCTTAGTTTAAATAGGTGCCCACCTGTATATTGAGAGGAATATTTTCGGTCTTAGTTTAAATAGGCGCCCACCTGTATAATGAGAGGAATATTTTCAGTCTTAGTGTAAATAGGCGCCCACCTGTAATAATGAGAGGAATATTTTCATGTCTTCGTTTAAATAGGCACCCACCTGTATAATGAGAGGAATATTTTCGGTCTTAGTTTTGATAGGCGCACACCTGTATAACGAGAGGAATATTTTCAGTCTTAGTTTAAATAGGCGCCCACCTGTATAACGAGTGGAATATTTTCAGTCTTAGTTTAAATAGGCGCCCACTTGTATAACAAGAGGAATACTTTTCAGTCTTAGTTTAAATAGGCGCCCACCTGTATAATGAGAGGAATATTTTACGTCTTAGTTTAAATAGGCGCCCACCTGTATAATGAGAGAAATATTTTCAGTCTTAATTTAAATAGGCGCCCACCTGTATAATGAGAGGAATATTTTTAGTCTTAGTTTAAATAGGCGCCATCCTGTATAACGAGAGGAATACTATTCAGTCTTAGTTTAAATAGGTGCCCACCTGTATAATGAAAGGAATATTTTACGTCTTAGTTTAAATAGGCGTCCACCTGTATAATGAGAGAAATATTTTCAGTCTTAATTTAAATAGGCGCCCACCTGTATAATGAGAGGAATATTTTCAGTCTTAGTTTAAATATGCGCCCACCTGTATAACAAGAGGAATACTTTTCAGTCTTAGTTTAAATAGGCGCCCACCTGTATAATGAGAGGAATATTTTCAGTCTTAGTTTAAATAGGCGCCCACCTGTATAATGAGAGGAATATTTTCGGTCTTAGTTTTGATAGGCGCCCACCTGTATAATGAGAGGAATATTTTCAGTCTTAGTTTAAATAGGCGCCCACCTGTATAACGAGAGGAATATTTTCTGTCTTAGTTTAAATAGGCGCCCACCTGTATAACGAGAGGAATATTTTCAGTCTTAGTTTAAATAGGCGCCCACCTGTATAACGAGAGGAATATTTTTAGTCTTAGTTTAAATAGGCACCCACCTGTATAACGAGAGGAATATTTTCAGTCTTAGTTTAAATAGGCGCCCACCTGTATAATGAGAGGAATATTTTCGGTCTTAGTTTTGATAGGCGCCCACCTGTATAATGAGATGAATATTTTCAGTCTTAGTTTAAATAGGCGCCCACCTGTATAACGAGTGGAATATTTTAAGTCTTAGTTTAAATAGGCGCCCACCTGTATAATCAGAGGAATATTTTCAGTCTTAGTTTAAATAGGCGCCCACCTGTATAATGAGAGGAATATTTTCAGTCTTAGTTTTAATAGGCGCCCACCTGTATAATGAGAGGAATATTTTCAGTCTTAGTTTAAATAGGCGCCCACCTGTAATAATGAGAGGAATATTTTCATGTCTTAGTTTAAATAGGCGCCCACCTGTATAATGAGAGGAATACTTTTCAGTCTTAGTTTAAATAGGCGCCCACCTGTATAATGAGAGGAATATTTTCAGTCTTAGTTTAAATTGGCGCCCACCTGTATAACGAGAGGAATATTTTCAGTCTTAGTTTAAATAGGCGACCACCTGTATAAGGAGAGGAATATTTTCAGTCTTAGTTTAAATAGGCGCCCACCTGTATAACGAGAGGAATATTTTCAGTCTTAGTTTAAATAGGTGCCCACCTGTATAACGAGAGGAATACTTTTCAGTCTTAGTTTAAATAGGCGTCCACCTGTATAATGAGAGGAATATTTTCAGTCTTAGTTTAAATAGGCGCTCACCTGTATAATGAGAGAAATGTTTTCAGTCTTAGTTTAAATAGGCGCCCACCTGTATAACGAGAGGAATACTATTCAGTCTTAGTTTAAATAGGCGCCCACCTGTATAATGAGAGAAATATTTTACGTCTTAGTTTAAATAGGCGCCCACCTGTATAATGAAAGGAATATTTTCAGTCTTAGTTTAAATAGGCGCCCACCTGTATAACAAGAGGAATATTTTCAGTCTTAGTTTAAATAGGCGCCCACCTGTATAACAAGAGGAATACTTTTCAGCCTTAGTTTAAATAGGCGTCCACCTGTATAATGAGAGGAATATTTTCGGTCTTAGTATTGATAGGCGCCCACCTGTATAATGAGAGGAATATTTCCAGTCTTAGTTTAAATAGGCGCCCACCTGTATAACGAGTGGAATATTTTCAGTCTTAGTTTAAATAGGCGCCCACCTGTATAACAAGAGGAATACTTTTCAGTCTTAGTTTAAATAGGCGCCCACCTGTATAATGAGAGGAATATTTTCAGTCTTAGTTTAAATAGGCGCCCACCTGTATAATGAGAGGAATATTTTCGGTCTTAGTTTTGATAGGTGCCCACCTGTATAATGAGAGGAATATTTTCAGTCTTAGTTTAAATAGGCGCCCACCTGTATAATGAGAGGAATATTTTCGGTCTTAGTTTTGATAGGCGCTCACCTGTATAATGAGAGGAATATTTTCAGTCTTAGTTTAAATAGGCGCCCACCTGTATAACGAGAGGAATATTTTCAGTCTTAGTTTAAATAGGCGCCCACCTGTATAACGAGAGTAATATTTTAAGTCTTAGTTTAAATAGGCGCTCACCTGTATAACGAGAGGAATACTTTTCAGTCTTAGTTTAAATAGGCGCCCACCTGTATAATGAGAGGAATATTTTCAGTTTTAGTTTAAATAGGCGCCCACCTGTATAATGAGAGGAATATTTTCAGTCTTAGTTTAAATAGGCGCCCACCTGTATAACGAGAGGAATACTTTTCAGTCTTAGTTTAAATAGGCGCCCACCTGTATAATGAGAGGAATATTTTCAGTCTTAGTTTAAATAGGCGCCCACCTGTATAATGAGAGGAATATTTTCAGTCTTAGTTTAAATAGGCGCCCACCTGTATAACGAGAGGAATACTTTTCAGTCTTAGTTTAAATAGGCGCCCACCTGTAATATTGAGAGGAATATTTTCAGTCTTAGTTTAAATAGGCGCCCACCTGTATAATGAGAGGAATGTTTTCAGTCTTAGTTTAAATAGGCGCCCACCTGTATAACGAGAGGAATACATTTCAGTCTTAGTTTAAATAGGCGCCCACCTGTATAACGAGAGGAATATTTTCAGTCTTAGTTTAAATAGGCGCTCACCTGTATAATGAGAGGAATATTTTCAGTCTTAGTTTTAATAGGCGCCCACCTGTATAATGAGAGGAATATTTTCAGTCTTAGTTTAAATAGGCGCCCACCTGTATAATGAGACGAATATTTTTAGTCTTAGTTTAAATAGGCGCCCACCTGTATAATGAGCGGAATATTTTGGGTCTTAGTTTAAATAGGCGCCCACCTGTATAATGAGAGGAATATTTTCGGTCTTAGTTTAAATAGGCGCCCACCTGTATAATGAGAGGAATATTTTCCGTCTTAGTTTAAATAGGCGCCTACTTGTATAACGAGAGGAATAATTTTCAGTCTTAGTTTAAATAGGCGCCCACCTGTATAACGAGAGGAATATTTTCAGTCTTTGTTTAAATAGGCGCCCACCTGTATAATGAGAGGAATATTTTCAGTCTTAGTTTAAATAGGCGCCCACCTGTATAATGAGAGGAATATTTTCGGTCTTAGTTTAAATAGGCGCCCACCTGTATAACGAGAGAAATATTTTCAGTCTTAGTTTTAATAGGCGCCCACCTGTATAATGAGAGGAATATTTTTAGTCTTAGTTTAAATTGGCGCCCACCTGTAATAATGAGAGGAATATTTTCAGTCTTAGTTTAAATAGGCATCCACCTGTAATAATGAGAGGAATATTTTCATGTCTTCATTTAAATAAGCACCCACCTGTATAATTAGAGGAATATTTTCAGTCTTAGTTTAAATAGGTGCCCACCTGTATAATGAGAGGAATATTTTCAGTCTTAGTTTAAATAGGCGCCCACCTGTATAACGAGAGGAATATTTTCAGTGTTTAAATAGGCGCCCACCTGTATAACGAGAGGAATATTTTCAGTCTTAGTTTAAATAGGCTCCCACCTGTATAACGAGAGGAATATTTTTAGTCTTAGTTTAAATAGGAGCCCACTTGTATTACGAGAGGAATACTTTTCAGTCTTAGTTTAAATAGGCGCCCACCTGTATAATGAGAGGAATATTTTCATTCTTAGTTTAAATAGGCGCCCACATGTATAATGAGAGGAATGTTTTCAGTCTTAGTTTAAATAGGCGCCCACCTGTATAATGAGAGGAGTATTTTCGGTCTTAGTTTAAATAGGCGCCCACCTGTATAATGAGAGGAATATTTTCAGTCTTAGTTTAAATAGGCGCCCACCTGTATAATGAGAAGAATATTTTCGGTCTTAGTTTTGATAGGCGCCCACCTGTATAATGAGAGGAATATTTTCATTCTTAGTTTAAATAGGCGCCCACATGTATAATGAGAGGAATGTTTTCAGTCTTATTTTAAATAGGCGCCCACCTGTATAATGAGAGGAATATTTTCGGTCTTAGTTTAAATAGGCACCCACCTGTATAATGAGAGGAATATTTTCAGTCTTAGTTTAAATATGCGCCCACCTGTATAACAAGAGGAATACTTTTCAGTCTTAGTTTAAATAGGCGCCCACCTGTATAACAAGAGGAATACATTTCAGTCTTAGTTTAAATAGGCGTCCACCTGTATAATGAGAGGAATATTTTCGGTCTTAGTATTGATAGGCGCCCACCTGTATAATGAGAGGAATATTTCCAGTCTTAGTTTTGATAGGCGCCCACCTGTATAATGAGATGAATATTTTCAGTCTTAGTTTAAATAGGCGCCCACCTGTATAACGAGTGGAATATTTTAAGTCTTAGTTTAAATAGGCGCCCACCTGTATAATCAGAGGAATATTTTCAGTCTTAGTTTAAATAGGCGCCCACCTGTATAATGAGAGGAATATTTTCAGTCTTAGTTTTAATAGGCGCCCACCTGTATAATGAGAGGAATATTTTCAGTCTTAGTTTAAATAGGCGCCCACCTGTAATAATGAGAGGAATATTTTCATGTCTTAGTTTAAATAGGCGCCCACCTGTATAACGAGAGGAATACTATTCAGTCTTAGTTTAAATAGGCGCCCACCTGTATAATGAGAGAAATATTTTACGTCTTAGTTTAAATAGGCGCCCACCTGTATAATGAAAGGAATATTTTCAGTCTTAGTTTAAATAGGCGCCCACCTGTATAACAAGAGGAATATTTTCAGTCTTAGTTTAAATAGGCGCCCACCTGTATAACAAGAGGAATACTTTTCAGCCTTAGTTTAAATAGGCGTCCACCTGTATAATGAGAGGAATATTTTCGGTCTTAGTATTGATAGGCGCCCACCTGTATAATGAGAGGAATATTTCCAGTCTTAGTTTAAATAGGCGCCCACCTGTATAACGAGTGGAATATTTTCAGTCTTAGTTTAAATAGGCGCCCACCTGTATAACAAGAGGAATACTTTTCAGTCTTAGTTTAAATAGGCGCCCACCTGTATAATGAGAGGAATATTTTCAGTCTTAGTTTAAATAGGCGCCCACCTGTATAATGAGAGGAATATTTTCGGTCTTAGTTTTGATAGGTGCCCACCTGTATAATGAGAGGAATATTTTCAGTCTTAGTTTAAATAGGCGCCCACCTGTATAATGAGAGGAATATTTTCGGTCTTAGTTTTGATAGGCGCTCACCTGTATAATGAGAGGAATATTTTCAGTCTTAGTTTAAATAGGCGCCCACCTGTATAACGAGAGGAATATTTTCAGTCTTAGTTTAAATAGGCGCCCACCTGTATAACGAGAGTAATATTTTAAGTCTTAGTTTAAATAGGCGCTCACCTGTATAACGAGAGGAATACTTTTCAGTCTTAGTTTAAATAGGCGCCCACCTGTATAATGAGAGGAATATTTTCAGTTTTAGTTTAAATAGGCGCCCACCTGTATAATGAGAGGAATATTTTCAGTCTTAGTTTAAATAGGCGCCCACCTGTATAACGAGAGGAATACTTTTCAGTCTTAGTTTAAATAGGCGCCCACCTGTATAATGAGAGGAATATTTTCAGTCTTAGTTTAAATAGGCGCCCACCTGTATAATGAGAGGAATATTTTCAGTCTTAGTTTAAATAGGCGCCCACCTGTATAACGAGAGGAATACTTTTCAGTCTTAGTTTAAATAGGCGCCCACCTGTAATATTGAGAGGAATATTTTCAGTCTTAGTTTAAATAGGCGCCCACCTGTATAATGAGAGGAATGTTTTCAGTCTTAGTTTAAATAGGCGCCCACCTGTATAACGAGAGGAATACATTTCAGTCTTAGTTTAAATAGGCGCCCACCTGTATAACGAGAGGAATATTTTCAGTCTTAGTTTAAATAGGCGCTCACCTGTATAATGAGAGGAATATTTTCAGTCTTAGTTTTAATAGGCGCCCACCTGTATAATGAGAGGAATATTTTCAGTCTTAGTTTAAATAGGCGCCCACCTGTATAATGAGACGAATATTTTCAGTCTTAGTTTAAATAGGCGCCCACCTGTATAATGAGCGGAATATTTTGGGTCTTAGTTTAAATAGGCGCCCACCTGTATAATGAGAGGAATATTTTCGGTCTTAGTTTAAATAGGCGCCCACCTGTATAATGAGAGGAATATTTTCCGTCTTAGTTTAAATAGGCGCCTACTTGTATAACGAGAGGAATAATTTTCAGTCTTAGTTTAAATAGGCGCCCACCTGTATAACGAGAGGAATATTTTCAGTCTTTGTTTAAATAGGCGCCCACCTGTATAATGAGAGGAATATTTTCAGTCTTAGTTTAAATAGGCGCCCACCTGTATAATGAGAGGAATATTTTCGGTCTTAGTTTAAATAGGCGCCCACCTGTATAACGAGAGAAATATTTTCAGTCTTAGTTTTAATAGGCGCCCACCTGTATAATGAGAGGAATATTTTTAGTCTTAGTTTAAATTGGCGCCCACCTGTAATAATGAGAGGAATATTTTCAGTCTTAGTTTAAATAGGCATCCACCTGTAATAATGAGAGGAATATTTTCATGTCTTCATTTAAATAAGCACCCACCTGTATAATTAGAGGAATATTTTCAGTCTTAGTTTAAATAGGTGCCCACCTGTATAATGAGAGGAATATTTTCAGTCTTAGTTTAAATAGGCGCCCACCTGTATAACGAGAGGAATATTTTCAGTGTTTAAATAGGCGCCCACCTGTATAACGAGAGGAATATTTTCAGTCTTAGTTTAAATAGGCTCCCACCTGTATAACGAGAGGAATATTTTTAGTCTTAGTTTAAATAGGAGCCCACTTGTATTACGAGAGGAATACTTTTCAGTCTTAGTTTAAATAGGCGCCCACCTGTATAATGAGAGGAATATTTTCATTCTTAGTTTAAATAGGCGCCCACATGTATAATGAGAGGAATGTTTTCAGTCTTAGTTTAAATAGGCGCCCACCTGTATAATGAGAGGAATATTTTCGGTCTTAGTTTAAATAGGCGCCCACCTGTATAATGAGAGGAATATTTTAAGTCTTAGTTTAAATATGCGCCTACCTGTATAACAAGAGGAATACTTTTCAGTCTTAGTTTAAATAGGCGCCCACCTGTATAATTAGAGGAATATTTTCAGTCTTAGTTTAAATAGGCGCCCACCTGTATAATGAGAAGAATATTTTCGGTCTTAGTTTTGATAGGCGCCCACCTGTATAATGAGAGGAATATTTTCATTCTTAGTTTAAATAGGCGCCCACATGTATAATGAGAGGAATGTTTTCAGTCTTATTTTAAATAGGCGCCCACCTGTATAATGAGAGGAATATTTTCGGTCTTAGTTTAAATAGGCACCCACCTGTATAATGAGAGGAATATTTTCAGTCTTAGTTTAAATATGCGCCCACCTGTATAACAAGAGGAATACTTTTCAGTCTTAGTTTAAATAGGCGCCCACCTGTATAACAAGAGGAATACATTTCAGTCATAGTTTAAATAGGCGCCCACCTGTATAATGAGAGGAATATTTTCAGTCTTAGTTTAAATAGGCGCCAACCTGTATAATTAGAAGAATATTTTCGGTCTTAGTTTTGATAGGCGCCCACCTGTATAATGAGAGGAATATTTTCGGTCTTAGTTTTGATAGGCGCCCACCTGTATAATTAGAGAAATATTTTCAGTCATAGTTTAAATAGGCGCCCACCTGTATAACGAGAGGAATATTTTCTGTCTTAGTTTAAATAGGCGCCCACCTGTATAACGAGAGGAATATTTTCAGTCTTAGTTTAAATAAGCGCCCACCTGTATAACGAGAGGTATACTTTTCAGTCTTAGTTTAAATAGGCGCCCACCTGTATAACAAGAGGAATACTTTTCAGTCTTAGTTTAAATAGGCGCCCACCTGTATGATGAGAGGAATATTTTCAGTCTTAGTTTAAATAGGCGCCTACATGTATAATGAGAGGAATATTTTCAGTCTTAGTTTTGATAGGCGCCCACCTGTATAATGAGAGGAATATTTTCAGTCTTAGTTTAAATAGGCGTCCACCTGTATAACGAGAGGAATATTATCTGTCTTAGTTTAAATAGGCGCCCACCTGTATAACGAGAGGAATACTATTCAGTCTTAGTTAAAAAGGAGCCCACCTGTATAACGAGAGGAATACTTTTCAGTCTTAGTTTAAATAGGCGCTCACTTGTATAATGAGAGGAATATTTTCAGTCTTAGTTTTAATAGGCGCCCACCTGTATAATGAGAGAAATATTTTCAGTCTTAGTTTAAATAGGCGTCCACCTGTATAATGAGAGGAATATTTACGGTCTTAGTTTAAATAGGCGCCCACCTGTATAATGAGAGGAATATTTTCCGTCTTAGTTTAAATAGGCGCCTACTTGTATAACGAGAGGAATAATTTTCAGTCTTAGTTTAAATAGGCGCCCACCTGTATAACGAGAGGAATATTTTCAGTCTTTGTTTAAATAGGCGCCCACCTGTATAATTAGAGGAATATTTTCAGTCTTAGTTTAAATAGGCGCCCACCTGTATAATGAGAGGAATATTTTCGGTCTTAGTTTAAATAGGCGCCCACCTGTATAATGAGAGGAATGTTTTCACTCTTAGTTTAAATAGGCGTCCACCTGTATAACGATAGGAATACTTTTCAGTATTAGTTTAAATAGGCGCCCACCTGTATAAGGAGAAGAATATTTTCAGTCTTAGTTTAAATAGGCGCCCACCTGTATAACGAGAGGAATACTTTTCAGTCTTAGTTTAAATAGGCGCCCACCTGTATAACGAGAGGAATATTTTCAGTCTTAGTTTAAATAGGCGCCCACCTGTATAATGAGAGGAATATTTTAAGTCTTAGTTTAAATAGGCGCCCACCTGTATAACGAGAGAAATATTTTCAGTCTTAGTTTAAATAGGCGCCCACTTGTATATGGAGAGGAATATTTTCAGTCTTAGTTTAAATAGGCGCCCACCTGTATAATGAGAGGAATACTTTTCAGTCTTAGTTTAAATAGGCGTCCACCTTTATAATGAGAGGAATATTTTCAGTATTAGCTTAAATAGGCGCCCACCTGTATAATGAGAGGAATATTTTCGGTCTTAGTTTAAATAGGCGCCCACCTATATAATGAGAGGAATGTTTTCAGTCTTAGTTTAAATAGGCGTCCACCTGTATAACGATAGGAATACTTTTCAGTCTTAGTTTAAATAGGCGTCCACCTATATAATAAGAGGAATATTTTCAGTCTTAGTTTAAATAGGCGCCCACCTGTATAATGAGAGGAAATTTTGAGTCTTAGTTTAAATAGGCGCCCACCTGTATAATGAGAGGAATATTTTCAGTTTTAGTTTAAATAGGCGCCCACCTGTATAATGAGAGGAATATTTTCAGTCTTAGTTTTAATAGGCGCCCACCTGTATAATGAGAGGAATATTTTCAGTCTTAGTTTAAATAGGCACCCACGTGTAATAATGAGAGGAATATTTTCATGTCTTAGTTTAAATAGGCGCCTACCTGTATAATGAGAGGAATATTTTCAGTCTTAGTTTAAATAGGCGCCCACCTGTAATAATGAGAGGAATATTTTCATGTGTTCGTTTAAATAGGCGCCCACCTATATAATGAGAGGAATACTTTTCAGTCTTAGTTTAAATAGACACCCACCTGTATGATGAGAGGAATATTTTCAGTCTTAGTTTAAATAGGCGCCTACATGTATAATGAGAGGAATATTTTCAGTCTTAGTTTTGATAGGCGCCCACCTGTATAATGAGAGGAATATTTTCAGTCTTAGTTTAAATAGGCGTCCACCTGTATAACGAGAGGAATATTATCTGTCTTAGTTTAAATAGGCGCCCACCTGTATAACGAGAGGAATACTATTCAGTCTTAGTTAAAAAGGAGCCCACCTGTATAACGAGAGGAATACTTTTCAGTCTTAGTTTAAATAGGCGCTCACTTGTATAATGAGAGGAATATTTTCAGTCTTAGTTTTAATAGGCGCCCACCTGTATAATGAGAGAAATATTTTCAGTCTTAGTTTAAATAGGCGTCCACCTGTATAATGAGAGGAATATTTACGGTCTTAGTTTAAATAGGCGCCCACCTGTATAATGAGAGGAATATTTTCCGTCTTAGTTTAAATAGGCGCCTACTTGTATAACGAGAGGAATAATTTTCAGTCTTAGTTTAAATAGGCGCCCACCTGTATAACGAGAGGAATATTTTCAGTCTTTGTTTAAATAGGCGCCCACCTGTATAATGAGAGGAATATTTTCAGTCTTAGTTTAAATAGGCGCCCACCTGTATAATGAGAGGAATATTTTCGGTCTTAGTTTAAATAGGCGCCCACCTGTATAATGAGAGGAATGTTTTCAGTCTTAGTTTAAATAGGCGTCCACCTGTATAACGAGAGGAATACTTTTCAGTCTTAGTTTAAATAGGCGCCCACCTGTATAATGAGAGGAATATTTTCAGTCTTAGTTTAAATAGGCGCCCACCTGTATAACGAGAGGAATACTTTTCAGTCTTAGTTTAAATAGGCGCCCACCTGTATAACGAGAGGAATATTTTCAGTCTTAGTTTAAATAGGCGCCCACCTGTATAATGAGAGGAATATTTTAAGTCTTAGTTTAAATAGGCGCCCACCTGTATAACGAGAGAAATATTTTCAGTCTTAGTTTAAATAGGCGCCCACTTGTATATGGAGAGGAATATTTTCAGTCTTAGTTTAAATAGGCGCCCACCTGTATAATGAGAGGAATACTTTTCAGTCTTAGTTTAAATAGGCGTCCACCTTTATAATGAGAGGAATATTTTCAGTATTAGCTTAAATAGGCGCCCACCTGTATAATGAGAGGAATATTTTCGGTCTTAGTTTAAATAGGCGCCCACCTATATAATGAGAGGAATGTTTTCAGTCTTAGTTTAAATAGGTGTCCACCTGTATAACGATAGGAATACTTTTCAGTCTTAGTTTAAATAGGCGTCCACCTATATAATAAGAGGAATATTTTCAGTCTTAGTTTAAATAGGCGCCCACCTGTATAATGAGAGGAAATTTTGAGTCTTAGTTTAAATAGGCGCCCACCTGTATAATGAGAGGAATATTTTCAGTTTTAGTTTAAATAGGCGCCCACCTGTATAATGAGAGGAATATTTTCAGTCTTAGTTTTAATAGGCGCCCACCTGTATAATGAGAGGAATATTTTCAGTCTTAGTTTAAATAGGCACCCACGTGTAATAATGAGAGGAATATTTTCATGTCTTAGTTTAAATAGGCGCCTACCTGTATAATGAGAGGAATATTTTCAGTCTTAGTTTAAATAGGCGCCCACCTGTAATAATGAGAGGAATATTTTCATGTCTTCGTTTAAATAGGCGCCCACCTATATAATGAGAGGAATACTTTTCAGTCTTAGTTTAAATAGACACCCATCTGTATAATGAGAGGAATATTTTCAGTCGTAGTTTAAATAGGCACCCACCTGTATAACGAGAGGAATATTTTCAGTCTTAGTTTTAATAGGCGCCCACCTGTATAATGAGAGGAATATTTTTAGTCTTAGTTTAAATTGGCGCCCACCTGTAATAATGAGAGGAATATTTTCAGTCTTAGTTTAAATAGGCACCCACCTGTAATAATGAGAGGAATATTTTCATGTCTTCGTTTAAATAAGCACCCACCTGTATAATTAGAGGAATATTTTCAGTCTTAGTTTAAATAGGCGCCCACCTGTATAATGAGAGGAATATTTTCAGTCTTAGTTTAAATAAGCGCCCACCTGTATAACGAGAGGAATATTTTCAGTGTTTAAATAGACGCCCACCTGTATAACGAGAGGAATATTTTCAGTCTTAGTTTAAATAGGCTCCCACCTGTATAACGAGAGGAATATTTTCAGTCTTAGTTTAAATAGGAGCCCACCTGTATAACGAGAGGAATACTTTTCAGTCTTAGTTTAAATAGGCGCCCACCTGTATAATGAGAGGAATATTTTCATTCTTAGTTTAAATAGGCGCCCACATGTATAATGAGAGGAATGTTTTCAGTCTTAGTTTAAATAGGCGCCCACCTGTATAATGAGAGGTATATTTTCGGTCTTAGTTTAAATAGGCGCCCACCTGTATAACGAGAGGAATATTTTCAGTCTTAGTTTAAATATGCGCCCACCTTTATAACAAGAGGAATACTTTTCAGTCTTAGTTTTAATAGGCGCCCACCTGTATAACGAGAGGAATATTTTCAGTCTTAGTTTTAATAGGCGCCCACCTGTATAATGAGAGGAATATTTTTAGTCTTAGTTTAAATTGGCGCCCACCTGTAATAATGAGAGGAATATTTTCAGTCTTAGTTTAAATAGGCACCCACCTGTAATAATGAGAGGAATATTTTCATGTCTTCGTTTAAATAAGCACCCACATGTATAATTAGAGGAATATTTTCAGTCTTAGTTTAAATAGGCACCCACCTGTATAACGAGAGGAATATTTTCAGTGTTTAAATAGGCGCCCACCTGTATAACGAGAGGAATATTTTCAGTCTTAGTTTAAATAGGCTCCCACCTGTATAACGAGAGGAATATTTTCAGTCTTAGTTTAAATAGGAGCCCACCTGTATAACGAGAGGAATACTTTTCAGTCTTAGTTTAAATAGACGCCCACCTGTATAATGAGAGGAATATTTTCATTCTTAGTTTAAATAGGCGCCCACATGTATAATGAGAGGAATGTTTTCAGTCTTAGTTTAAATAGGCGCCCACCTGTATAATGAGAGGTATATTTTCGGTCTTAGTTTAAATAGGCGCCCACCTGTATAATGAGAGGAATATTTTCAGTCTTAGTTTAAATATGCGCCCACCTGTATAACAAGAGGAATACTTTTCAGTCTTAGTTTAAATAGGCGCCCACCTGTATAATTAGAGGAATATTTCAGTCTTAGTTTAAATAGGCGCCCACCTGTATAATAAGAAGAATATTTTCGGTCTTAGTTTTGATAGGCGCCCACCTGTATAATGAGAGGAATATTTTCATTCTTAGTTTAAATAGGCGCCCACATGTATAATGAGAGGAATGTTTTCAGTCTTATTTTAAATAGGCGCCCACCTGTATAATGAGAGGAATATTTTCGGTCTTAGTTTAAATAGGCGCCCACCTGTATAATGAGAGGAATATTTTCAGTCTTAGTTTAAATATGCGCCCACCTGTATAACAAGAGGAATACTTTTCAGTCTTAGTTTAAATAGGCGCCCACCTGTATAACAAGAGGAATACTTTTCAGTCTTAGTTTAAATAGGCGCCCACCTGTATAATGAGATGAATATTTTCAGTCTTAGTTTAAATAGGCGCCCACCTGTATAATGAGAAGAATATTTTCGGTCTTAGTTTTGATAGGCGCCCACCTGTATAATGAGAGGAATATTTTCGGTCTTAGTTTTGATAGGCGCCCACCTGTATAATGAGAGAATTATTTTCAGTCATAGTTTAAATAGGCGCCCACCTGTATAACGAGAGGAATATTTTCTGTCTTAGTTTAAATAGGCGCCCACCTGTATAACGAGAAGAATATTTTCAGTCTTAGTTTAAATAGGCGCCCACCTGTATAACGAGAGGAATACTTTTCAGTATTAGTTTAAATAGGCGCCCACCTGTATAACAAGAGAAATACTTTTCAGTCTTAGTTTAAATAGGCGCCCACCTGTAGGATGAGAGGAAGATTTTCAGTCTTAGTTTAAATAGGCGCCCACATGTATAATGACAGGAATATTTTCAGTCTTAGTTTTGATAGGCACCCACCTGTATAATGAGAGGAATATTTTCAGTCTTAGTTTAAATAGGCGTCCACCTGTATAACGAGAGGAATATTTTCGGTCTTAGTTTAAATAGGCGCTCACCTGTATAATGAAAGGAATGTTTTCAGTCTTAGTTTAAAAAGGCGCCCACCTGTATAACGAGAGGAATACTTTTCAGTCTTAGTTTAAATAGGCGCTCACCTGTATAATGAGAGGAATATTTTCAGTCTTAGTTTTAATAGGCGCCCACCTGTATAATGAGAGAAATATTTTCAGTCTTAGTTTAAATAGGCGTCCACCTGTATAATGAGAGGAATATTTTCGGTCTTAGTTTAAATAGGCGCCCACCTGTATAATGAGAGGAATATTTTCCGTCTTAGTTTAAATAGGCGCCTACTTGTATAACGAGAGGAATAATTTTCAGTCTTAGTTTAAATAGGCGCCCACCTGTATAACGAGAGGAATATTTTCAGTCTTAGTTTAAATAGGCGCCCACCTGTATAATGAGAGGAATATTTTCAGTCTTAGTTTAAATAGGCGCCCACCTGTATAATGAGAGGAATATTTTCGGTCTTAGTTTAAATAGGCGCCCACCTGTATAATGAGAGGAATGTTTTCAGTCTTAGTTTAAATAGGCGTCCACCTGTGTAACGATAGGAATACTTTTCAGTATTATTTTAAATAGGCGCCCACCTATATAATGAGAGGAATATTTTCAGTCTTAGTTTAAATAGGCGCCCACCTGTATAACGAGAGGAATATTTTCAGTCTTAGTTTAAATAGGCGCCCACCTGTATAACGAGAGGAATATTTTCAGTCTTAGTTTAAATAGGCGCCCACCTGTATAACGAGAGGAATATTTTCAGTCTTAGTTTAAATAGGCGCCCACCTGTATAACGAGAGGAATATTTTCAGTCTTAGTTTAAATAGGCGCCCACCTGTATAACGAGAGGAATATTTTCAGTCTTAGTTTAAATAGGCGCCCACCTGTATAACGAGAGGAATATTTTCAGTCTTAGTTTAAATAGGCGCCCACCTGTATAACGAGAGGAATATTTTCAGTCTTAGTTTAAATAGGCGCCCACCTGTATAACGAGAGGAATATTTTCAGTCTTAGTTTAAATAGGCGCCCACCTGTATAACGAGAGGAATATTTTCAGTCTTAGTTTAAATAGGCGCCCACCTGTATAACGAGAGGAATATTTTCAGTCTTAGTTTAAATAGGCGCCCACCTGTATAACGAGAGGAATATTTTCAGTCTTAGTTTAAATAGGCGCCCACCTGTATAACGAGAGGAATATTTTCAGTCTTAGTTTAAATAGGCGCCCACCTGTATAACGAGAGGAATATTTTCAGTCTTAGTTTAAATAGGCGCCCACCTGTATAACGAGAGGAATATTTTCAGTCTTAGTTTAAATAGGCGCCCACCTGTATAACGAGAGGAATATTTTCAGTCTTAGTTTAAATAGGCGCCCACCTGTATAACGAGAGGAATATTTTCAGTCTTAGTTTAAATAGGCGCCCACCTGTATAACGAGAGGAATATTTTCAGTCTTAGTTTAAATAGGCGCCCACCTGTATAACGAGAGGAATATTTTCAGTCTTAGTTTAAATAGGCGCCCACCTGTATAACGAGAGGAATATTTTCAGTCTTAGTTTAAATAGGCGCCCACCTGTATAACGAGAGGAATATTTTCAGTCTTAGTTTAAATAGGCGCCCACCTGTATAACGAGAGGAATATTTTCAGTCTTAGTTTAAATAGGCGCCCACCTGTATAACGAGAGGAATATTTTCAGTCTTAGTTTAAATAGGCGCCCACCTGTATAACGAGAGGAATATTTTCAGTCGTAGTTTAAATAGGCGCCCACCTGTATAACGAGAGGAATATTTTCAGTCTTACTTTAAATAGGCGCCCACCTGTATAACGAGCGAAATATTTTCAGTCTTAGTTTAAATAGGCGCCCACCTGCATAACGAGAGGAATATTTTCAGTCTTAGTTTAAATAGGTGCCCACCTGTATAACGAGAGAAACACTTTTCAGTCTTAGTTTAAATAGGAGCCCACCTGTATAATGAGAGGAATATTTTCAGTCTTAGTTTAAATAAGCGTCCACCTATATAATAAGAGGAATATTTTCAGTCTTAGTTTAATTAGGCTCCCACCTGTATAATGAGAGGAATATTTTCAGTCTTAGTTTAAATAGGCGCCCACCTGTATAATGAGAGGAAATTTTGAGTCTTAGTTTAAATAGGCGCCCACCTGTATAATGAGAGGAATATTTTCAGTCGTAGTTTAAATAGGCGCCCACCTGTATAGCGAGAGGAATATTTTCAGTCTTACTTTAAATAGGCGCCCACCTGTATAACGAGAGAAATATTTTCAGTCTTAGTTTAAATAGGCGCCCACCTGCATAACGAGAGGAATATTTTCATCCTTAGTTTAAATATGTGCCCACCTGTATAACGAGAGAAATACTTTTCAGTCTTAGTTTAAATAGGAGCCCACCTGTATAATGAGAGGAATATTTTCAGTTTTAGTTTAAATAGGCGCCCACCTGTATAATGAGAGGAATGTTTTCAGTCTTAGTTTAAATAGGCACCCACCTGTATAACAAGAGGAATACTATTCAGTCTTAGTTTAAATAGGCGCTCACCTGTATAACGAGAGGAATATTTTCAGTCTTAGTTTAAATAAGCGCCCACCTGAATAATGAGAGAAATATTTTCAGTCTTAGTTTAAATAGGCGCCCACCTGTATAATGAGAGGAATATTTTCAGTCTTAGTTTAAATAGGCGCCCACCTGTATAACGAGAGAAATACTTTTCAGTCTTAGTTTAAATAGGCGCCCACTTGTATAAAGAGAGGAATATTTTAAGTCTTAGTTTAAATAGGCGCCCACCTGTATAATGAGAGAAATATTTTCAGTCTTAGTTTTGATAGGCGCCCACCTGTATAATGAGAGGAATATTTTCAGTCTTAGTTTAAATAGGCACCCACCTGTATAACGAGAGGAATATTTTAAGTCTTAGTTTAAATAGGCGCCCACCTGTATAATGAGAGGAATATTTTCAGTCTTAGTTTAAATAGGCTCCCACCTGTATAACGAGAGGAATATTTTTCAGTCTTAGTTTAAATAGGCGCCCACATGTATAACGAGAAGAATACTATTCAGTCTTAGTTTAAATAGGTGCCCACCTGTATAATGAGAGAAAAATATTTTCAGTCTTAGTTTAAATAGGCGCCCACCTGTATAATGAGAGAAATATTTTCAGTCTTAGTTTAAATAGCCTCCCACCTGTATAATGAGAGGAATATTTTCAGTCTTAGTTTTAATAGGCGCCCACCTGTATAATGAGAGGAATATTTTCAGTCTTAGTTTTAATAGGCGCCCACCTGTATAATGAGAGGAATATTTACAGTCTTAGTTTAAATAGGCGCCCACCTGTAATAATGAGAGTAATATTTTCATGTCTTTGTTTAAATAGACGCCTACCTGTATAATAAGATGAATATTTTCAGTCTTAGTTTAAATAGGCGCCCACCTGTAATAATGAGAGGAATATCTTCATGTCTTCGTTTAAATAGGCGCCCACCTGTATAATGAGAGGAATACTTTTCAGTCTTAGTTTAAATAGGCACCCATCTGTATAATGAGAGGAATATTTTCAGTCGTAGTTTAAATAGGCGCCCACCTGTATAACGAGAGGAATATTTTCAGTCTTACTTTAAATAGGCGTCCACCTGTATAACGAGAGGAATATTTTCAGTCTTAGTTTAAATAGGCGCCCACCTGTATAACGAGAGGAATATTTTCAGTCTTAGTTTAAATAGGTTGCCCACCTGTATAACGAGAGGAATACTTTTCAGTCTTAGTTTAAATAAGAGCCCACCTGTATAATGAGAGTAATATTTTCAGTTTTAGTTTAAATAGGCGCCCACCTGTATAATGAGAGGAATGTTTTCAGTCTTAGTTTAAATAGGCGCCCACCTGTATAACGAGAGGAATACTATTCAGTCTTAGTTTAAATAGGCGCCCACCTGTATAATGAGAGAAATATTTTCAGTCTTAGTTTAAATAGGCGCCCACCTGTATAATGAGAGAAATATTTTCAGTCTTAGTTTAAATAGGCGCTCACCTGTATAATGAGAGGAATATTTTCAGTCTTAGTTTAAATAGGCGCCCACCTGTATAATGAGAGAAATATTTTCAGTCTTAGTTTTGATAGGCGCCCACCTGCATAATGAGTGGAATATTTTCAGTCTTAGTTTGAATAGACGCCACTTGTATAACGAGAGGAATATTTTCAGTTTTAATTTAAATAGGCGCCCACCTATATAACGAGAGGAATATTTTCAGTCTTAGTTTAAATAGGCGCCCACCTGAATAATGAGAGAAATATTTTCAGTCTTAGTTTAAATAGGCGCCCACCTGTATAATGAGAGGAATATTTTCAGTCTTAGTTTAAATAGGCGCCCACCTGTATAACGAGAGAAATACTTTTCAGTCTTAGTTTAAATAGGCGCCCACTTGTATAAAGAGAGTAATATTTTCAGTCTTAGTTTAAATAGGCGCCCACATGTATAATGAGAGAAATATTTTCAGTCTTAGTTTTGATAGGCTCCCACCTGTATAATGAGAGGAATATTTTCAGTCTTAGTTCTAATAGGCACCCACCTGTATAACGAGAGGAATATTTTCAGTTTTAGTTTAAATAGGCGCCCACCTGTATAACGAGAGGAATATTTTCAGTCTTAGTTTAAATAGGCGCCCACCTGTATAACGAGAGGAATATTTTTCAGTCTTAGTTTAAATAGGCGCCCACATGTATAACGAGAAGAATACTATTCAGTCTTAGTTTAAATAGACGCCCACCTGTATAATGAGAGAAATATTTTCAGTCTTAGTTTAAATAGGCGCCCACCTGTATAATGAGAGGAATATTTTCAGTCTTAGTTTAAATAGCCTCCCACCTGTATAATAAGAGGAATATTTTCAGTCTTAGTTTTAATAGGCGCCCACCTGTATAATGAAGAGGAATATTTTCAGTCTTAGTTTTAATAGGCGCCCACCTGTATAATGAGAGGAATATTTACAGTCTTAGTTTAAATAGGCGCCCACCTGTAATAATGAGAGTAATATTTTCATGTCTTTGTTTAAATAGACGCCTACCTGTATAATGAGATGAATATTTTCAGTCTTAGTTTAAATAGGCGCCCACCTGTAATAATGAGAGGAATATCTTCATGTCTTCGTTTAAATAGGCGCCCACCTGTATAATGAGAGGAATACTTTTCAGTCTTAGTTTAAATAGGCACCCATCTGTATAATGAGAGGAATATTTTCAGTCGTAGTTTAAATAGGCGCCCACCTGTATAATGAGAGGAATATTTTCAGTCTTACTTTAAATAGGCGTCCACCTGTATAACGAGAGGAATATTTTCAGTCTTAGTTTAAATAGGAGCCCACCTGTATAACGAGAGGAATATTTTCAGTCTTAGTTTAAATAGGTTGCCCACCTGTATAACGAGAGGAATACTTTTCAGTCTTAGTTTAAATAGGAGCCCACCTGTATAATGAGAGTAATATTTTCAGTTTTAGTTTAAATAGGCGCCCACCTGTATAATGAGAGGAATATTTTCAGTCTTAGTTTAAATAGGCGCCCACCTGTATAACGAGAGGAATACTATTCAGTCTTAGTTTAAATAGGCGCCCACCTGTATAATGAGAGAAATATTTTCAGTCTTAGTTTAAATAGGCGCCCACCTGTATAATGAGAGAAATATTTTCAGTCTTAGTTTAAATAGGCGCTCACCTGTATAATGAGAGGAATATTTTCAGTCTTAGTTTAAATAGGCGCCCACCTGTATAACGAGAGGAATACTTTTCAGTCTTAGTTTAAATAGGCGCCCACCTGTATAAAGAGAGGAATATTTTCAGTCTTAGTTTAAATAGGCGCCCACCTGTATAATGAGAGAAATATTTTCAGTCTTAGTTTTGATAGGCGCCCACCTGTATAATGAGTGGAATATTTTCAGTCTTAGTTTAAATAGACGCCCACCTGTATAACGAGAGGAATATTTTCAGTTTTAATTTAAATAGGCGCCCACCTGTATAACGAGAGGAATATTTTCAGTCTTAGTTTAAATAGGCGCCCACCTGAATAATGAGAGAAATATTTTCAGTCTTAGTTTAAATAGGCGCCCACCTGTATAATGAGAGGAATATTTTCAGTCTTAGTTTAAATAGGCGCCCACCTGTATAACGAGAGAAATACTTTTCAGTCTTAGTTTAAATAGGCGCCCACTTGTATAAAGAGAGGAATATTTTCAGTCTTAGTTTAAATAGGCGCCCACATGTATAATGAGAGGAATATTTTCAGTCTTAGTTTAAATAGGCACCCACCTGTATAACGAGAGGAATATTTTCAGTTTTAGTTTAAATAGGCGCCCACCTGTATAACGAGAGGAATATTTTCAGTCTTAGTTTAAATAGGCGCCCACCTGTATAACGAGAGGAATATTTTTCAGTCTTAGTTTAAATAGGCGCCCACATGTATAACGAGAAGAATACTATTCAGTCTTAGTTTAAATTGACGCCCACCTGTATAATGAGAGAAATATTTTCAGTCTTAGTTTAAATAGGCGCCCACCTGTATAATGAGAGGAATATTTTCAGTCTTAGTTTAAATAGCCTCCCACCTGTATAATAAGAGGAATATTTTCAGTCTTAGTTTTAATAGGCGCCCACCTGTATAATGAGAGGAATATTTTCAGTCTTAGTTTTAATAGGCGCCCACCTGTATAATGAGAGGAATATTTACAGTCTTAGTTTAAATAGGCGCCCACCTGTAATAATGAGAGGAATATTTTCATGTCTTTGTTTAAATAGACGCCTACCTGTATAATGAGATGAATATTTTCAGTCTTAGTTTAAATAGGCGCCCATCTGTATTAATGAGAGGAATATCTTCATGTCTTCGTTTAAATAGGCGCCCACCTGTATAATGAGATGAATACTTTTCAGTCTTAGTTTAAATAGGCACCCATCTGTATAATGAGAGGAATATTTTCAGTCGTAGTTTAAATAGGCGCCCACCTGTATAACGAGAGGAATATTTTCAGTCTTACTTTAAATAGGCGTCCACCTGTATAACGAGAGGAATATTTTCAGTCTTAGTTTAAATAGGCGCCCACCTGTATAACGAGAGAATATTTTCAGTCTTAGTTTAAATAGGCGCCCACCTGTATAACGAGAGGAATACTTTTCAGTCTTAGTTTAAATAGGAGCCCACCTGTATAATGAGAGGAATATTTTCAGTTTTAGTTTAAATAGGCGCCCACCTGTATAATGAGAGGAATGTTTTCAGTCTTAGTTTAAATAGGCACCCACCTGTATAACGAGAGGAATACTATTCAGTCTTAGTTTAAATAGGCGCCCACCTGTATAATGAGAGAAATATTTTCAGTCTTAGTTTAAATAGGCGCCCACCTGTATAATGAGAGAAATATTTTCAGTCTTAGTTTAAATAGGCGCCCACCTGTATAATGAGAGGAATATTTTCAGTCTTAGTTTAAATAGGCGCCCACCTGTATAACGAGAGGAATACTTTTCAGTCTTAGTTTAAATAGGCGCCCACCTATATAAAGAGAGGAATATTTTCAGTCTTAGTTTAAATAGGCGCCCACCTGTATAATGAGAGAAATATTTTCAGTCTTAGTTTTGATAGGCGCCCACCTGTATAATGAGTGGAATATTTTTAGTCTTAGTTTAAATAGACGCCCACCTGTATAACGAGAGGAATATTTTCAGTTTTAGTTTAAATAGGCGCCCACCTGTATAAGGAGAGGAATATTTTCAGTCTTAGTTTAAATAGGCGCCCACCTGTATAACGATAGGAATACTTTTCAGTCTTAGTTTAAATAGGCACCCACCTGTATAATGAGAGGAATATTTTCAGTCTTAGTTTAAATAGGCGCCCACCTGTATAATGAGAGAAATGTTTTCAGTCTTAGTTTAAATAGGCGCCCACCTATATAATGAGAGAAATATTTTCAGTCTTAGTTTAAATAAGTGTCCACCTGTATAATGAGAGGAATATTTTCAGTCTTAGTTTAAATAGGCGCCCACCTGTATAATGAGAGGAATATTTTCAATCTTAGTTTAAATAGGCGCCCACCTGTATAACGAGAGGAATATTTTTCAGTCTTAGTTTAAATAGGCGCCCACATGTATAACGAGAAGAATACTATTCAGTCTTAGTTTAAATAGGCGCCCACCTGTATAATGAGAGAAATATTTTCAGTCTTAGTTTAAATAGGCGCCCACCTGTATAATGAGAAGAATATTTTCAGTCTTAGTTTAAATAGCCTCCCACCTGTATAATGAGTGGAATATTTTCAGTCTTAGTTTTAATAGGCGCCCACCTGTATAATGAGAGGAATATTTTCAGTCTTAGTTTTAATAGGCGCCCACCTGTATAATGAGAGGAATATTTACAGTCTTAGTTTAAATAGGCGCCCACCTGTAATAATGAGAGGAATATTTTCATGTCTTTGTTTAAATAGACGCCCACTTGTATAATGAGAGGAATACTTTTCAGTCTTAGTTTAAATAGGCGTCCACCTGTATAATGAGAGGAATATTTTCAGTCTTAGTTTAAATAGGCGCCCACCTGTATAATGAGAGGAATATTTTCGGTCTTAGTTTAAATAGGCGCCCACCTGTATAATGAGAGGAATATTTTCAGTCTTAGTTTAAATAGGCGCCCACCTGTATAACGAGAGGAATACTTTTCAGTCTTAGTTTAAATAGGCGCCCACCTGTATAATGAGAGGAATATTTTCAGTCTTAGTTTAAATAGGCGCCCACCTGTATAATGAGAGGAATATTTTCAGTCTTAGTTTAAATAGGCGCCCACCTGTATAACGAGAGGAATACTTTTCAGTCTTAGTTTAAATAGGCGCCCACCTGTATAACGAGAGGAATATTTTCAGTCTTAGTTTAAATAGGCGCCCACCTGTATAATGAGAGGAATATTTTCAGTCTTAGTTTTAATAGGCGCCCACCTGTATAATGAGAGGAATATTTTCAGTCTTAGTTTAAATAGGCACCCACATGTAATAATGAGAGGAATATTTTCATGTTTTAGTTTAAATAGGCGCCTACCTGTATAATGAGAGAAATATTTTCAGTCTTAGTTTAAATAGGCGCCCACCTGTAATAATGAGAGGAATATTTTCATGTCTTAGTTTAAATAGGCGCCCACCTGTATAATGAGAGGAATACTTTTCAGTCTTAGTTTAAATAGGCGCCCACCTGTATAATGAGAGGAATATTTTCAGTCTTAGTTTAAATAGGCGTCCACCTGTATAATGAGAGGAATATTTTCAGTCTTAGTTTAAATAGGCGCCCACCTGTTTAACGAGAGGAATACTTTTCAGTCTTAGTTTAAATAGGCGCCCACCTATATAAAGAGAGGAATATTTTCAGTCTTAGTTTAAATAGGCGCCCACCTGTATAATGAGAGAAATATTTTCAGTCTTAGTTTTGATAGGCGCCCACCTGTATAATAAGATGAATATTTTCAGTCTTAGTTTAAATAGACGCTCACCTGTATAACGAGAGGAATATTTTCAGTTTTAGTTTAAATAGGCGCCCACCTGTATAACGAGAGGAATATTTTCAGTCTTAGTTTAAATAGGCGCCCACCTGTATAACGATAGGAATACTTTTCAGTCTTAGTTTAAATAGGCGCCCACCTGTATAATGAGAGGAATATTTTCAGTCTTAGTTTAAATAGGCGCCCACCTGTATAATGAGAGAAATGTTTTCAGTCTTAGTTTAAATAGGCGCCCACCTGTATAACGAGAGGAATATTTTCAGTCTTAGTTTAAATAGGCGCCCACCTGTATAATGAGAGGAATATTTTCAGTCTTAGTTTAAATAGGCGCCCACCTGTATAATGAGAGAAATACTTTTCAGTCTTAGTTTAAATAGGCGCCCACCTGTATAATGAGAGAAATATTTTCAGTCTTAGTTTAAATAGGTGTCCACCTGTATAATGAGTGGAATATTTTCAGTCTTAGTTTAAATAGGCGCCCATCTGTATAACGAGAGGAATACTATTCAGTCTTAGTTTAAATAGGCGCCCACCTGTATAACGAGAGGAATATTTTTCAGTCTTAGTTTAAATAGGCGACCACCTGAATAATGAGAGAAATATTTTCAGTCTTAGTTTAAATAGGCGCCCACCTGTATAATGAGAGGAATATTTTCAGTCTTAGTTTAAATAGGCGCCCACCTGTATAATGAGAGGAATATTTTCAGTCTTAGTTTAAATAGGCGCCCACCTGTATAACGAGAGGAATACTTTTCAGTCTTAGTTTAAATAGGCGCCCACCTGTATAATGAGAGGAATATTTTCAGTCTTAGTTTAAATAGGCGCCCACCTGTATAACGAGAGGAATACTTTTCAGTCTTAGTTTAAATAGGCGCCCACCTGTATAATGAGAGGAATATTTTCAGTCTTAGTTTAAATAGGCGCCCACCTGTATAATGAGAGGAATATTTTCAGTCTTAGTTTAAATAGGCGCCCACCTGTATAACGAGAGGAATACTTTTCAGTCTTAGTTTAAATAGGCGCCCACCTGTATAATGAGAGGAATATTTTCAGTCTTAGTTTAAATAGGCGCCCACCTGTATAATGAGAGGAATATTTTCGGTCTTAGTTTAAATAGGCGCCCACCTGTATAATGAGAGGAATGTTTTCAGTCTTAGTTTAAATAGGCGCCCACCTGTATAACGAGAGGAATACTTTTCAGTCTTAGTTTAAATAGGCGTCCACCTATGTAATAAGAGGAATATTTTCAGTCTTAGTTTAAATAGGCTCCCACCTGTATATTGAGAGGAATATTTTAAGTCTTAGTTTAAATAGGCGCCCACCTGTATAATGAGAGGAAATTTTGAGTCTTAGTTTAAATAGGCGCCCACCTGTATAATAAGAGGAATATTTTCAGTCTTAGTTTTGATAGGCGCCCACCTGTATAATGAGAGGAATATTTTCAGTCTTAGTTTAAATAGACGCCCACCTGTATAATGAGAGGAAATTTTGAGTCTTAGTTTAAATAGGCGCCCACCTGTATAATGAGAGGAATATTTTCAGTCTTAGTTTAAATAGGCGCCCACCTGTATAATGAGAGGAATATTTTCAGTCGCCCACCTGTATAATGAGAGGAATATTTTCAGTCTTAATTTTAATAGGCGCCCACCTGTATAATGAGAGGAATATTTTCAGTCTTAGTTTAAATAGGCACCCACATTAATAATGAGAGGAATATTTTCATGTCTTAGTTTAAATAGGCGCCTACCTGAATAATGAGAGGAATATTTTCAGTCTTAGTTTAAATAGGCGCCCACCTGTAATAATGAGAGGAATATTTTCATGTCTCCGTTTAAATAGGCGCCCACCTATATAATGAGAGGAATACTTTTCAGTCTTAGTTAAAATAGACACCCATCTGTATAATGAGAGGAATATTTTCAGTCTTAGTTTAAATCGGCGCCCACCTGTATAATGAGAGGAATATTTTCAGTCTTAGTTTAAATAGGCGCCCACCTGTATAACGAGAGGAATACTTTTCAGTCTTAGTTTAAATAGGCGCCCACCTATATAAAGAGAGGAATATTTTCAGTCTTAGTTTAAATAGGCGCCCACCTGTATAATGAGAGAAATATTTTCAGTCTTAGTTTTGATAGGCGCCCACCTGTATAATAAGAGGAATATTTTCAGTCTTAGTTTAAATAAACGCCCACCTGTATAACGAGAGGAATATTTTCAGTTTTAGTTTAAATAGGCGCCCACCTGTATAACGAGAGGAATAATTTCAGTCTTAGTTTAAATAGGCGCCCACCTGTATAACGATAGGAATACTTTTCAGTCTTAGTTTAAATAGGCGCCCACCTGTATAATGAGAGGAATATTTTCAGTCTTAGTTTAAATAGGCGCCCACCTGTATAATGAGAGAAATGTTTTCAGTCTTAGTTTAAATAGGCGCCCACCTGTATAACGAGAGGAATATTTTCAGTCTTAGTTTAAATAGGCGCCCACCTGTATAATGAGAGGAATATTTTCAGTCTTAGTTTAAATAGGCGCCCACCTGTATAACGAGAGGAATATTTTCAGTCTTATTTTAAATAGGCGCCCACCTGTATAACGAGAGGAATATTTTTAGTCTTAGTTTAAATAGGCGCCCACTTGTATAATGAGAGGAATATTTTCAGTCTTAGTTTAAATAGGCGCCCACCTAAATAACGAGAGGAATACTTTTCAGTCTTAGTTTAAATAGGCGCCCACCTGTATAATGAGAGGAATATTTTCAGTCTTAGTTTAAATAGGCGTCCACCTGTATATTGAGAGGAATATTTTTCAGTCTTAGTTTAAATAGGCGCCCACCTGTATAATGAGAGGAATATTTTCAGTATTAGTTTAAATAGTCGCCCACCTGTATAATGAGAGGAATACTTTTCAGTCTTAGTTTAAATAGGCGCCCACCTTTATAATGAGAGGAATATTTTCAGTCATAGTTTAAATAGGCGCCCACCTGTATAATGAGAGAAATACTTTTCGGTCTTAGTTTAAATAGGCGCCCACCTGTATAATGAGAGGAATATTTTCAGTCTTAGTTTAAATAGGCGCCCACCTAAATAACGAGAGGAATACTTTTCAGTCTTAGTTTAAATAGGCGCCCACCTGTATAATGAGAGGAATATTTTCAGTCTTAGTTTAAATAGGCGCCCTCCTGTATAATGAGAGAAATATTTTCAGTCTTAGTTTTAATAGGCGCCCACTTGTATAATGAGAGGAATATTTTCAGTCTTAGTTTAAATAGGCGCCCACCTGTATAATGAGAGGAATATTTTCAGTCTTAGTTTAAATATGCGCCCACCTGTATAATGAGAGGAATATTTTCAGTCTTAGTTTAAATAGGCGCCCACCTGTATAACGAGAGGAATAATTTTCAGTCTTAGTTTAAATAGGCGCCCACCTGTATAATGAGAGGAATATTTTCGGTCTTAGTTTAAATAGGCACCCACCTGTATAATGAGAGGAATATTTTCGGTCTTAGTTTAAATAGGCGCCCACCTGTATAATAAGAGGAATATTTTCAGTCTTAGTGTAAATAGGCGCCCACTTGTATAATGAGAGGAATATTTTCAGTCTTAGTTTAAATAGGCGCCCACCTAAATAACGAGAGGAATACTTTTCAGTCTTAGTTTAAATAGGCGCCCACCTGTATAATGAGAGGAATATTTTCAGTCTTAATTTAAATAGGCGCTCACCTGTATAACGAGAGGAATATTTTCAGTCTTAGTTTAAATAGGCGCTAACCTGTATAATGAGAGGAAAGTTTTCAGTCTTAGTTTAAATAGGCGTCCACCTGTATAACGAGAGGAATACTTTTCAGTCTTAGTTTAAATAGGCGCTCACCTATATAACGAGAGGAATATTTTCAGTCTTAGTTTAAATAGGCGCTCACCTGTATAATGAGAGGAATTTTTTCAGTCTTAGTTTTAATAGGCGCCCACCTGTATAATGAGAGAAATATTTTCAGTCTTAGTTTAAATAGGCGCCCACCTGTATAACGAGAGGAATACTTTTCAGTCTTAGTTTAAATAGGCGCCCACCTATATAAAGAGAGGAATATTTTCAGTCTTAGTTTAAATAGGCGCCCTCCTGTATAATGAGAGAAATATTTTCAGTCTTAGTTTTGATAGGCGCCCACCTGTATAATGAGAGGAATATTTTCAGTCTTAGTTTTGATAGGCGCCCACCTGTATAATGAGAGGAATATTTTCAGTCTTAGTTTAAATAGGCGCCCACCTGTATAACGAGAGGAATATTTTCAGTCTTATTTTAAATAGGCGTCCACCTGTATAACGAGAGGAATATTTTTAGTCTTAGTTTAAATAGGCGCCCACCTGTATAATGAGAGGAATATTTTCAGTCTTAGTTTAAATAGGCGCTCACCTGTATAATGAGAGGAATATTTTCAGTCTTAGTTTTAATAGGCGCCCACTTGTATAATGAGAGGAATGTTTTCAGTCTTAGTTTAAATAGGCGTCCACCTATATAATGAGAGGATTATTTTTCAGTCTTAGTTTAAATAGGCGCCCACCTGTATAAGGAGAGGAATATTTTCAGTCTTAGTTTAAATAGGCGCCCACCTATATAATGAGAGGATTATTTTTCAGTTTTAGTTTAAATAGGCGCTCACCTGTATAAGGAGAGGAATACTTTTCAGTCTTAGTTTAAATAGGCGCCCACCTATATAAAGAGAGGAATATTTTCAGTCTTAGTTTAAATAGGCGCCCTCCTGTATAATGAGAGAAATATTTTCAGTCTTAGTTTTAATAGGCGCCCACCTGTATAATGAGAGGAATATTTTCAGTCTTAGTTTTGATAGGCGCCCACCTGTATAATGAGAGGAATATTTTCAGTCTTAGTTTTGATAGGCGCCCACCTGTATAATGAGAGGAATATTTTTAGTCTTAGTTTAAATAGGCGCCCACCTGTATAACGAGAGGAATATTTTCAGTCTTATTTTAAATAGGCGTCCACCTGTATAACGAGAGGAATATTTTTAGTCTTAGTTTAAATAGGCGCCCACCTGTATAATGAGAGGAATATTTTCAGTCTTAGTTTAAATAGGCGCTCACCTGTATAATGAGAGGAATATTTTCAGTCTTAGTTTTAATAGGCGCCCACTTGTATAATGAGAGGAATGTTTTCAGTCTTAGTTTAAATAGGCGTCCACCTATATAATGAGAGGATTATTTTTCAGTCTTAGTTTAAATAGGCGCCCACCTGTATAATGAGAGGAATACTTTTCAGTCTTAGTTTAAATAGGCGCCCACCTGTATAATGAGAGGAATATTTTCAGTCTTAGTTTAAATAGGCGCCCACCTGTATAATGAGAGGAATACTTTTCAGTCTTAGTTTAAATAGGCGCCCACCTGTATAATGAGAGGAATATTTTCAGTCTTAGTTTAAATAGGCGCCCACCTGTATAATGAGAGGAATATTTTCAGTCTTAGTTTAAATAGGCGCCCACCTGTATAATGAGAGGAATGTTTTCAGTCTTAGTTTAAATAGGCGTCCACCTATATAATGAGAGGATTATTTTTCAGTCTTAGTTTAAATAGGCGCCCACCTGTATAAGGAGAGGAATATTTTCAGTCTTAGTTTAAATAGGCGCCCACCTGTATAACGAGAGGAATATTTTCAGTCTTAGTTTAAATAGGCGCTAACCTGTATAATGAGAGGAATGTTTTCAGTCTTAGTTTAAATAGGCGTCCACCTGTATAACGAGAGGAATACTTTTCAGTCTTAGTTTAAATAGGCGCCCACCTATATAACAAGAGGAATATTTTCAGTCTTAGTTTAAATAGGCGCTCACCTGTATAATGAGAGGAATTTTTTCAGTCTTAGTTTTAATAGGCGCCCACCTGTATAATGAGAGAAATATTTTCAGTCTTAGTTTAAATAGGCGCCCACCTGTATAACAAGAGGAATACTTTTCAGTCTTAGTTTAAATAGGCGCCCACCTATATAAAGAGAGGAATATTTTCAGTCTTAGTTTAAATAGGCGCCCTCCTGTATAATGAGAGAAATATTTTCAGTCTTAGTTTTGATAGGCGCCCACCTGTATATTGAGAGGAATATTTTCAGTCTTAGTTTTGATAGGCGCCCACCTGTATAATGAGAGGAATATTTTCAGTCTTAGTTTAAATAGGCGCCCACCTGTATAACGAGAGGAATATTTTCAGTCTTATTTTAAATAGGCGTCCACCTGTATAACGAGAGGAATATTTTTAGTCTTAGTTTAAATAGGCGCCCACCTGTATAACGAGAGGAATATTTTCAGTCTTAGTTTAAATAGGCGCCCACCTGTATAACGAGAGGAATAATTTTCAGTCTTAGTTTAAATAGGCGCCCACCTGTATAATGAGAGGAATATTTTCGGTCTTAGTTTAAATAGGCACCCACCTGTATAATGAGAGGAATATTTTCGGTCTTAGTTTAAATAGGCGCCCACCTGTATAATAAGAGGAATATTTTCAGTCTTAGTTTAAATAGGCGCCCACTTGTATAATGAGAGGAATATTTTCAGTCTTAGTTTAAATAGGCGCCCACCTAAATAACGAGAGGAATACTTTTCAGTCTTAGTTTAAATAGGCGCCCACCTGTATAATGAGAGGAATATTTTCAGTCTTAGTTTAAATAGGCGCCCACCTGTATAATGAGAGGAATATTTTCAGTCTTAGTTTTGATAGCGCCCACCTGTATAATGAGAGGAATATTTTCAGTCTTAGTTTAAATAGGCGCCCACCTGTATAACGAGAGGAATATTTTCAGTCTTATTTTAAATAGGCGCCCACCTGTATAACGAGAGAAATATTTTTAGTCTTAGTTTAAATAGGCGCCCACTTGTATAATGAGAGGAATATTTTCAGTCTTAGTTTAAATAGGCGCCCACCTAAATAACGAGAGGAATACTTTTCAGTCTTAGTTTAAATAGGCGCCCACCTGTATAATGAGAGGAATATTTTCAGTCTTAGTTTAAATAGGCGTCCACCTGTATATTGAGAGGAATATTTTTCAGTTTTAGTTTAAATAGGCGCCCACCTGTATAATGAGAGGAATATTTTCAGTATTAGTTTAAATAGGCGCCCACCTGTATAATGAGAGGAATACTTTTCAGTCTTAGTTTAAATAGGCGCCCACCTTTATAATGAGAGGAATATTTTCAGTCATAGTTTAAATAGGCGCCCACCTGTATAATGAGAGAAATACTTTTCGGTCTTAGTTTAAATAGGCGCCCACCTGTATAATGAGAGGAATGTTTTCAGTCTTAGTTTAAATAGGCGTCCACCTATATAATGAGAGGATTATTTTTCAGTCTTAGTTTAAATAGGCGCCCACCTGTATAACGAGAGGAATATTTTCAGTCTTAGTTTAAATAGGCGCTAACCTGTATAATGAGAGGAAAGTTTTCAGTCTTAGTTTAAATAGGCGTCAACCTGTATAACGAGAGGAATACTTTTCAGTCTTAGTTTAAATAGGCGCCCACCTATATAACGAGAGGAATATTTTCAGTCTTAGTTTAAATAGGCGCTCACCTGTATAATGAGAGGAATTTTTTCAGTCTTAGTTTTAATACGCGCCCACCTGTATAATGAGAGAAATATTTTCAGTCTTAGTTTAAATAGGCGCCCACCTGTATAACGAGAGGAATACTTTTCAGTCTTAGTTTAAATAGGCGCCCACCTATATAAAGAGAGGAATATTTTCAGTCTTAGTTTAAATAGGCGCCCTCCTGTATAATGAGACAAATATTTTCAGTCTTAGTTTTGATAGGCGCCCACCTGTATAATGAGAGGAATATTTTCAGTCTTAGTTTTGATAGGCGCCCACCTGTATAATGAGAGGAATATTTTCAGTCTTAGTTTAAATAGGCGCCCACCTGTATAACGAGAGGAATATTTTCAGTCTTATTTTAAATAGGCGTCCACCTGTATAACGAGAGGAATATTTTTAGTCTTAGTTTAAATAGGCGCCCACCTGTATAATGAGAGGAATATTTTCAGTCTTAGTTTAAATAGGCGCTCACCTGTATAATGAGAGGAATATTTTCAGTCTTAGTTTTAATAGGCGCCCACTTGTATAATGAGAGGAATGTTTTCAGTCATAGTTTAAATAGGCGTCCACCTATATAATGAGAGGATTATTTTTCAGTCTTAGTTTAAATAGGCGCCCACCTGTATAAGGAGAGGAATATTTTCAGTCTTAGTTTAAGTAGGCGCCCACCTATATAATGAGAGGATTGTTTTTCAGTCTTAGTTTAAATAGGCGCCCACCTGTATAAGGAGAGGAATACTTTTCAGTCTTAGTTTAAATAGGCGCCCACCTATATAAAGAGAGGAATATTTTCAGTCTTAGTTTAAATAGGCGCCCTCCTGTATAATGAGAGAAATATTTTCAGTCTTAGTTTTGATAGGCTCCCACCTGTATAATGAGAGGAATATTTTCAGTCTTAGTTTTGATAGGCGCCCACCTGTATAATGAGAGGAATATTTTCAGTCTTAGTTTTGATAGGCGCCCACCTGTATAATGAGAGGAATATTTTCAGTCTTAGTTTAAATAGGCGCCCACCTGTATAACGAGAGGAATATTTTCAGTCTTATTTTAAATAGGCGTCCACCTGTATAACGAGAGGAATATTTTTAGTCTTAGTTTAAATAGGCGCCCACCTGTATAATGAGAGGAATATTTTCAGTCTTAGTTTAAATAGGCGCTCACTTGTATAATGAGAGGAATATTTTCAGTCTTAGTTTTAATAGGCGCCCACTTGTATAATGAGAGGAATGTTTTCAGTCTTAGTTTAAATAGGCGTCCACCTATATAATGAGAGGATTATTTTTCAGTCTTAGTTTAAATAGGCGCCCACCTGTATAAGGAGAGGAATATTTTCAGTCTTAGTTTAAATAGGCGCCCACCTGTATAACGAGAGAAATATTTTCAGTCTTAGTTTAAATAGGCGCTAACCTGTATAATGAAAGGAATGTTTTCAGTCTTAGTTTAAATAGGCGTCCACCTGTATAACGAGAGGAATACTTTTCAGTCTTAGTTTAAATAGGCGCCCACCTATATAACGAGAGGAATATTTTCAGTCTTAGTTTAAATAGGCGCTCACCTGTATAATGAGAGGAATTTTTTCAGTCTTAGTTTTAATAGGCGCCCACCTGTATAATGAGAGAAATATTTTCAGTCTTAGTTTAAATAGGCGCCCACCTGTATAACGAGAGGAATACTTTTCAGTCTTAGTTTAAATAGGCGCCCACCTGTATAATGAGAGGAATATTTTCAGTCTTAGTTTAAATAGGCGCCCACCTGTATAACGAGAGGAATAATTTTCAGTCTTAGTTTAAATAGGCGCCCACCTGTATAATGAGAGGAATATTTTCGGTCTTAGTTTAAATAGGCGCCCACCTGTATAATGAGAGGAATATTTTCGGTCTTAGTTTAAATAGGCGCCCACCAGTATAATAAGAGGAATATTTTCAGTCTTAGTTTAAATAGGCGCCCACTTGTATAATGAGAGGAATATTTTCAGTCTTAGTTTAAATAGGCGCCCACCTAAATAACGAGAGGAATACTTTTCAGTCTTAGTTTAAATAGGCGCCCACCTGTATAATGAGAGGAATATTTTCAGTCTTAGTTTAAATAGGCGCCCACCTGTATAATGAGAGGAATATTTTCAGTCTTAGTTTTGATAGGCGCCCACCTGTATAATGAGAGGAATATTTTCAGTCTTAGTTTAAATAGGCGCCCACCTGTATAACGAGAGGAATATTTTCAGTCTTATTTTAAATAGGCGCCCACCTGTATAACGAGAGGAATACTTTTCAGTCTTAGTTTAAATAGGCGCCCACCTGTATAATGAGATTAATATTTTCAGTCTTAGTTTAAATAGGCGCCCACCTGTATAATGAGAGGAATATTTTCAGTCTTAGTTTAAATAGGCGTCCACCTGTATATTGAGAGGAATATTTTCAGTCTTAGTTTAAATAGGCGCCCACCTGTATAATGAGAGAAATACTTTTCAGTGTTAGTTTAAATAGGCGCCCACCTGTATAATGAGAGAAATATTTTCAGTATTAGTTTAAATAGGTGTCCACCTGTATAATGAGAGGAATATTTTCAGTCTTAGTTTAAATAGGCGTCCACCTGTATAACGAGAGGAATACTATTCAGTCTTAGTTTAAATAGGCGTCCACCTGTATAACGAGAGGAATATTTTCAGTCTTAGTTTAAATAGGCGCCCACCTGTATAACGAGAGGAATATTTTCAGTCTTAGTTTAAATAGGCGCCCACCTGTATAATGAGAGGAATACTTTTCAGTCTTAGTTTAAATAGGCGCCCACCTGTATAATGAGAGGAATATTTTCAGTCTTAGTTTAAATAGGCGCCCACCTGTATAATGAGAGGAATATTTTCAGTCTTAGTTTAAATAGGCGCCCACCTGTATAATGAGAGGAATATTTTCGGTCTTAGTTTAAATAGGCGCCCACCTGTATAATGAGAGGAATGTTTTCAGTCTTAGTTTAAATAGGCGTCCACCTATATAATGAGAGGATTATTTTTCAGTCTTAGTTTAAATAGGCGCCCACCTGTATAAGGAGAGGAATATTTTCAGTCTTAGTTTAAATAGGCGCCCACCTGTATAACGAGAGGAATATTTTCAGTCTTAGTTTAAATTGGCGCTAACCTGTATAATGAGAGGAATGTTTTCAGTCTTAGTTTAAATAGGCGTCCACCTGTATAACGAGAGGAATACTTTTCAGTCTTAGTTTAAATAGGCGCCCACCTATATAACGAGAGGAATATTTTCAGTCTTAGTTTAAATAGGCGCTCACCTGTATAATGAGAGGAATTTTTTCAGTCTTAGTTTTAATAGGCGCCCACCTGTATAATGAGAGAAATATTTTCAGTCTTAGTTTAAATAGGCGCCCACCTGTATAACGAGAGGAATACTTTTCAGTCTTAGTTTAAATAGGCGCCCACCTATATAAAGAGAGGAATATTTGCAGTCTTAGTTTAAATAGGCGCCCTCCTGTATAATGAGAGAAATATTTTCAGTCTTAGTTTTGATAGGCGCCCACCTGTATAATGAGAGGAATATTTTCAGTCTTAGTTTTGATAGGCGCCCACCTGTATAATGAGAGGAATATTTTCAGTCTTAGTTTAAATAGGCGCCCACCTGTATAACGAGAGGAATATTTTCAGTCTTATTTTAAATAGGCGTCCACCTGTATAACGAGAGGAATATTTTTAGTCTTAGTTTAAATAGGCGCCCACCTGTATAATGAGAGGAATATTTTCAGTCTTAGTTTAAATAGGCGCTCACCTGTATAATGAGAGGAATATTTTCAGTCTTAGTTTTAATAGGCGCCCACTTGTATAATGAGAGGAATGTTTTCAGTCTTAGTTTAAATAGGCGTCCACCTATATAATGAGAGGATTATTTTTCAGTCTTAGTTTAAATAGGCGCCCACCTGTATAAGGAGAGGAATATTTTCAGTCTTAGTTTTAATAGGCGCCCACCTGTATAACGAGAGGAATATTTTCAGTCTTAGTTTAAATAGGCGCTAACCTGTATAATGAGAGGAATGTTTTCAGTCTTAGTTTAAATAAGCGTCCACCTGTATAACGAGAGGAATACTTTTCAGTCTTAGTTTAAATAGGCGCCCACCTATATAACGAGAGGAATATTTTCAGTCTTAGTTTAAATAGGCGCTCACCTGTATAATGAGAGGAATTTTTTCAGTCTTAGTTTTAATAGGCGCCCACCTGTATAATGAGAGAAATATTTTCAGTCTTAGTTTAAATAGGCGCCCACCTGTATAATGAGAGGAATATTTTCAGTCTTAGTTTAAATATGCGCCCACCTGTATAATGAGAGGAATATTTTCAGTCTTAGTTTAAATAGGCGCCCACCTGTATAACGAGAGGAATAATTTTCCGTCTTAGTTTAAATAGGCGCCCACCTGTATAATGAGAGGAATATTTTCGGTCTTAGTTTAAATAGGTGCCCACCTGTATAATGAGAGGAATATTTTCGGTCTTAGTTTAAATAGGCGCCCACCTGTATAATAAGAGGAATATTTTCAGTCTTAGTTTAAATAGGCGCCCACTTGTATAATGAGAGGAATATTTTCAGTCTTAGTTTAAATAGGAGCCCACCTAAATAACGAGAGGAATACTTTTCAGTCTTAGTTTAAATAGGCGCCCACCTGTATAATGAGAGGAATATTTTCAGTCTTAGTTTAAATAGGCGCCCACCTGTATAATGAGAGGAATATTTTCAGTCTTAGTTTTGATAGGCGCCCACCTGTATAATGAGAGGAATATTTTCAGTCTTAGTTTAAATAGGCGCCCACCTGTATAACGAGAGGAATATTTTCAGTCTTATTTTAAATAGGCGCCCACCTGTATAACGAGAGTAATACTTTTCAGTCTTAGTTTAAATACGCGCCCACCTGTATAATGAGATTAATATTTTCAGTCTTAGTTTAAATAGGCGCCCACCTGTATAATGAGAGGAATATTTTCAGTATTAGTTTAAATAGGCGTCCACCTGTATATTGAGAGGAATATTTTCATTCTTAGTTTAAATAGGCGCCCACCTGTATAATGAGAGAAATACTTTTCAGTCTTAGTTTAAATAGGCGCCCACCTGTATAATGAGAGAAATATTTTCAGTATTAGTTTAAATAGGTGTCCACCTGTATAATGAGAGGAATATTTTCAGTCTTAGTTTAAATAGGCGTCCACCTGTATAACGAGAGGAATACTATTCAGTCTTAGTTTAAATAGGCGCCCACCTGTATAACGAGAGGAATATTTTTCAGTCTTAGTTTAAATAGGCGCCCACCTGAGAGGATTATTTTTCAGTCTTAGTTTAAATAGGCGTCCACCTGTATAAGGAGAGGAATATTTTCAGTCTTAGTTTAAATAGGCGCCCACCTGTATAATGAGAGGAATACTTTTCAGTCTTAGTTTAAATAGGCGCCCACCTTTATAATGAGAGGAATATTTTCAGTCGTAGTTTAAATAGGCGCCCACCTGTATAATGAGAGAAATATTTTCGGTCTTAGTTTAAATAGGCGCCCACCTGTATAATGAGAGGAATATTTTCAGTCTTAGTTTTAATAAGCGCCCACCTGTATAATGAGAGGAATATTTTCAGTCATAGTTTAAATAGGCGCCCACCTGTAATAATGAGAGGAATATTTTCATGTCTTAGTTTAAATAGGCGCCCACCTGTATAACGAGAGGAATATTTTCAGTCTTATTTTAAATAGGCGTCCACCTGTATAACGAGAGGAATATTTTTAGTCTTAGTTTAAATAGGCGCCCACCTGTATAATGAGAGGAATATTTTCAGTCTTAGTTTAAATAGGCGCTCACCTGTATAATGAGAGGAATATTTTCAGTCTTAGTTTTAATAGGCGCCCACTTGTATAATGAGAGGAATGTTTTCAGTCTTAGTTTAAATAGGCGTCCACCTATATAATGAGAGGATTATTTTTCAGTCTTAGTTTAAATAGGCGCCCACCTGTATAAGGAGAGGAATATTTTCAGTCTTAGTTTTAATAGGCGCCCACCTGTATAACGAGAGGAATATTTTCAGTCTTAGTTTAAATAGGCGCTAACCTGTATAATGAGAGGAATGTTTTCAGTCTTAGTTTAAATAAGCGTCCACCTGTATAACGAGAGGAATACTTTTCAGTCTTAGTTTAAATAGGCGCCCACCTATATAACGAGAGGAATATTTTCAGTCTTAGTTTAAATAGGCGCTCACCTGTATAATGAGAGGAATTTTTTCAGTCTTAGTTTTAATAGGCGCCCACCTGTATAATGAGAGAAATATTTTCAGTCTTAGTTTAAATAGGCGCCCACCTGTATAATGAGAGGAATATTTTCAGTCTTAGTTTAAATATGCGCCCACCTGTATAATGAGAGGAATATTTTCAGTCTTAGTTTAAATAGGCGCCCACCTGTATAACGAGAGGAATAATTTTCCGTCTTAGTTTAAATAGGCGCCCACCTGTATAATGAGAGGAATATTTTCGGTCTTAGTTTAAATAGGTGCCCACCTGTATAATGAGAGGAATATTTTCGGTCTTAGTTTAAATAGGCGCCCACCTGTATAATAAGAGGAATATTTTCAGTCTTAGTTTAAATAGGCGCCCACTTGTATAATGAGAGGAATATTTTCAGTCTTAGTTTAAATAGGAGCCCACCTAAATAACGAGAGGAATACTTTTCAGTCTTAGTTTAAATAGGCGCCCACCTGTATAATGAGAGGAATATTTTCAGTCTTAGTTTAAATAGGCGCCCACCTGTATAATGAGAGGAATATTTTCAGTCTTAGTTTTGATAGGCGCCCACCTGTATAATGAGAGGAATATTTTCAGTCTTAGTTTAAATAGGCGCCCACCTGTATAACGAGAGGAATATTTTCAGTCTTATTTTAAATAGGCGCCCACCTGTATAACGAGAGTAATACTTTTCAGTCTTAGTTTAAATACGCGCCCACCTGTATAATGAGATTAATATTTTCAGTCTTAGTTTAAATAGGCGCCCACCTGTATAATGAGAGGAATATTTTCAGTATTAGTTTAAATAGGCGTCCACCTGTATATTGAGAGGAATATTTTCATTCTTAGTTTAAATAGGCGCCCACCTGTATAATGAGAGAAATACTTTTCAGTCTTAGTTTAAATAGGCGCCCACCTGTATAATGAGAGAAATATTTTCAGTATTAGTTTAAATAGGTGTCCACCTGTATAATGAGAGGAATATTTTCAGTCTTAGTTTAAATAGGCGTCCACCTGTATAACGAGAGGAATACTATTCAGTCTTAGTTTAAATAGGCGCCCACCTGTATAACGAGAGGAATATTTTTCAGTCTTAGTTTAAATAGGCGCCCACCTGAGAGGATTATTTTTCAGTCTTAGTTTAAATAGGCGTCCACCTGTATAAGGAGAGGAATATTTTCAGTCTTAGTTTAAATAGGCGCCCACCTGTATAATGAGAGGAATACTTTTCAGTCTTAGTTTAAATAGGCGCCCACCTTTATAATGAGAGGAATATTTTCAGTCGTAGTTTAAATAGGCGCCCACCTGTATAATGAGAGAAATACTTTTCAGTCTTAGTTTAAATAGGCGCCCACCTGTATAATGAGAGGAATGTTTTCAGTTTTAGTTTAAATAGGCACCCACCTGTATAACGAGAGGAATACTATTCAGTCTTAGTTTAAATAGTCGTCCACCTGTATAATGAGAGGAATATTTTCAGTCTTAGTTTAAATAGGCGCCCACATGTATAACGAGAGGAATAATTTTCAATCTTAGTTTAAATAGGCACCCATCTGTATAATGAGAGGAATATTTTCAGTCGTAGTTTAAATAGGCGCCCACCTGTATAACGAGAGGAATATTTTCAGTCTTACTTTAAATAGGCGCCCACCTGTATAACGAGAAGAATATTTTCAGTCTTAGTTTAAATAGGCACCCACCAGTATAACGAGAGGAATATTTTCAGTCTTAGTTTAAATAGGTGCCCACCTGTATAACGAGAGGAATACTTTTCAGTCTTAGTTTAAATAGGCGTCCACCTGTATAATGAGAGGAATATTTTCAGTCTTAGTTTAAATAGGCGCCCACCTGTATAATGAGAGGAATGTTTTCAGTTTTAGTTTAAATAGGCACCCACCTGTATAACGAGAGAAATACTATTCAGTCTTAGTTTAAATAGGCGCCCATTTGTATAATGAGAGAAATATTTTTAGTCTTAGTTTAAATAGGCGCATACCTGTATAATGAGAGGAATATTTTCAGTCTTAGTTAAAATAGGCACCCACCTGTATAATGAGTGGAATATTTTCAGTCTTAGTTTAAATAGGCGCCCACCTGTATAACGAGAGGAATAATTTTCAGTCTTAGTTTAAATAGGCGCCCACCTGTATAATGAGATTAATATTTTCAGTCTTAGTTTAAATAGGCGTCCACCTGTATAATGAGAGGAATATTTTCAGTCTTAGTTTAAATAGGCGTCCACCTGTATATTGAGAGGAATATTTTCAGTCTTAGTTTAAATAGGCGCCCACCTGTATAATGAGAGAAATACTTTTCAGTCTTAGTTTAAATAGGCGCCCACCTGTATAATGAGAGAAATATTTTCAGTATTAGTTTAAATAGGTGTCCACCTGTATAATGAGAGGAATATTTTCAGTCTTAGTTTAAATAGGCGTCCACCTGTATAACGAGAGGATTACTATTCAGTCTTAGTTTAAATAGGCGCCCACCTGTATAACGAGAGGAATATTTTTCAGTCTTAGTTTAAATAGGCGCCCACCTGAATAATGAGAGAAATATTTTCAGTCTTAGTTTAAATAGGCGCCCACCTGTATAATGAGAGGAATACTTTTCAGTCTTAGTTTAAATAGGCGCCCACCTGTATAATGAGAGAAATACTTTTCGGTCTTAGTTTAAATAGGCGCCCACCTGTATAATGAGAGGAATGTTTTCAGTCTTAGTTTAAATAGGCGTCCACCTGTATAATGAGAGGATTATTTTTCAGTCTTAGTTTAAATAGGCGTCCACCTGTATAAGGAGAGGAATATTTTCAGTCTTAGTTTAAATAGACGCCCACCTGTATAATGAGAGGAATACTTTTCAGTCTTAGTTTAAATAGGCGCCCACCTTTATAATGAGAGGAATATTTTCAGTCTTAGTTTAAATATGCTCCCACCTGTATGATGAGAGGAATATTTTCAGTCTTAGTTTAAATAGGCGCCCACCTGTATAACGAGAGGAATATTTTTCAATCTTAGTTTAAATAGGTGCCCACCTGTATAATGAGAGGAATATTTTTAGTCTTAGTTTTAATAGGCGCCCACCTGTATGATGAGAGGAATATTTTCAGTCTTAGTTTTAATAGGCTCCCACCTGTATAATGAGAGGAATATTTTCAGTCATAGTTTAAATAGGCGCCCACCTGTAATAATGAGAGGAATATTTTTATGTCTTAGTTTAAATAGGCGCCTACCTGTATAATGAGAGGAATATTTTCAGTCTTAGTTTAAATAGGCGCCCACCTGTATAATGAGAGGAATACTTTTCAATCTTAGTTTAAATAGGCACCCATCTGAATAATGAGAGGAATATTTTCAATCGTAGTTTAAATAGGCGCCCACCTGTATAACGAGAGGAATATTTTCAGTCTTAGTTTAAATAGGCACCCACCTGTATAACGAGAGGAATATTTTCAGTCTTAGTTTAAATAGGTGCCCACCTGTATAACGAGAGGAATACTTTTCAGTCTTAGTTTAAATAGGCGTCCACTTGTATAATGAGAGGAATATTTTCAGTCTTAGTTTAAATAGGCGCCCACCTGTATAATGAGAGAAATGTTTTCAGTTTTAGTTTAAATAGGCACCCACCTGTATAACGAGAGGAATACTATTCAGTCTTAGTTTTGATAGGCGCCCACCTGTATAATGAGAGGAATATTTTCAGTCTTAGTTTAAATAGGCGCCTACCTGTATAACGAGAGGAATATTTCCTGTCTTATTTTAAATAGGCGCCCACCTGTATAACGAGACGAATATTTTTAGTCTTAGTTTAAATAGGCGCCCACCTGTATAACGAGAGGAATACTTTTTAGTCTTAGTTTAAATAGGCGCCCACCTGTATAATGAGATTAATATTTTCAGTCTTAGTTTAAATACGCGCCAACCTGTATAATGAGAGGAATATTTCTAGTCTTAGTTTAAATAGGAGTCCACCTGTATATTGAGAGGAATATTTTTCAGTCTTAGTTTAAATAGGAGTCCACCTGTATAAGGGAAGGAATATTTTCAGTCTTAGTTTAAATAGGCGCCCATCTGTATAATGAGAGGAATACTTTTCAGTCTTAGTTTAAATAGGCGCCCACCTTTATAATGAGAGGAATATTTCCAGTCTTAGTTTAAATAGGCGCCCACCTGTATAAGGAGAGAAATACTTTTCGATCTTAGTTTAAATAGGTGCCCACCTGTATAATGAGAGGAATGTTTTCAGTCTTAGTTTAAATAGGCGCCCACCTGTATAACGATAGGAATACTTTTCAGTCTTAGTTTAAAAAGGCGCCCACCTATATAATGAGAGGAATATTTTCAGTCTTAGTTTAAATATGCTCCCACCTGTATGATGAGAGGAATATTTTCAGTCTTAGTTTAAATAGGCGCCCACCTGTATAACGAGAGGAATATTTTTCAATCTTAGTTTAAATAGGTGCCCACCTGTATAATGAGAGGAATATTTTCATTCTTAGTTTAAATAGGCGCCCACCTGTATAATGAGAGGAATATTTTCAGTCTTAGTTTATATAGGCGCCCACCTGTATAATGAGAGGAATATTTTCAGTCTTAGTTTTAATAAGCGCCCACCTGTATAATGAGAGGAATATTTTCAGTCATAGTTTAAATAGGCGCCCACCTGTAATAATGAGAGGAATATTTTCATGTCTTAGTTTAAATAGGCGCCTACCTGTATAATGAGAGGAATATTTTCAGTCTTAGTTTAAATAGTCGCCCACCTGTATAATGAGAGGAATACTTTTCAATCTTAGTTTAAATAGGCACCCATCTGTATAATGAGAGGAATATTTTCAGTCGTAGTTTAAATAAGTGCCCATCTGTATAACGAGAGGAATATTTTCAGTCTTACTTTAAATAGGCGCCCACCTGTATAACGAGAGCAATATTTTCAGTCTTAGTTTAAATAGGCACCCACCTGTATAACGAGAGGAATATTTTCAGTATTAGTTTAAATAGGTGCCCACCTGTATAACGAGAGGAATACTTTTAAGTCTTAGTGTAAATAGGCGTCCACCTGTATAATGAGAGGAATATTTTCAGTCTTAGTTTAAATAGGCGCCCACCTGTATAATGAGAGGAATGTTTTCAGTTTTAGTTTAAATAGGCACCCACCTGTATAACGAAAGGAATACTATTCAGCCCATCTGTATAATGAGAGAAATATTTTCAGTCTTAGTTTAAATAGGCGCCCACCTGTATAATGAGAGGAATATTTTCAGACTTAGTTAAAATAGGCACCCACCTGTATAATGAGAGGAATATTTTCAATCTTAGTTTAAAAAGGCGCCCACCTGTATAATGAGAGAAATATTTTCAGTCTTAGTTTTGATAGGCGCCCACCTGTATAATGAGAGGAATATTTTCAGTCTTAGTTTAATTAGACGCCCACCTGTATAACGAGAGGAATATTTTCAGTTTTAGTTTAAATAGGCGCCCACCTGTATAACGAGAGGAATATTTTCAGTCTTAGTTTAAATAGGCGCCCACCTATATAACGAGAGAAATACTTTTCAGTCTTAGTTTAAATAGGCTCCCACCTGTATAATGAGAGGAATATTTTCAGTCTTAGTTTAAATAGGCGCCCACCTGTATAATGAGAGGAATATTTTTCAATCTTAGTTTAAATAGGTGCCCACCTGTATAATGAGAGGAATATTTTCATTCTTAGTTTAAATAGGCGCCCACCTGTATAATGAGAGGAATATTTTCAGTCTTAGTTTAAATAGGCGCCCACCTGTATAATGAGAGGAATATTTTCAGTCTTAGTTTTAATAAGCGCCCACCTGTATAATGAGAGGAATATTTTCAGTCATAGTTTAAATAGGCGCCCACCTGTAATAATGAGAGGAATATTTTCATGTCTTAGTTTAAATAGGCGCCTACCTGTATAATGAGAGGAATATTTTCAGTCTTAGTTTAAATAGTCGCCCACCTGTATAATGAGAGGAATACTTTTCAGTCTTAGTTTAAATAGGCACCCATCTGTATAATGAGAGGAATATTTTCAGTCGTAGTTTAAATAGGCGCCCACCTGTATAACAAGAGGAATATTTTCAGTCTTACTTTAAATAGGCGCCCACCTGTATAACGAGAGCAATATTTTCAGTCTTAGTTTAAATAGGCACCCACCTGTATAACGAGAGGAATATTTTCAGTCTTAGTTTAAATAGGTGCCCACCTGTATAACGAGAGGAATACTTTTCAGTCTTAGTTTAAATAGGCGTCCACCTGTATAATGAGAGGAATATTTTCAGTCTTAGTTTAAATAGGCGCCCACCTGTATAATGAGAGGAATGTTTTCAGTTTTAGTTTAAATAGGCACCCACCTGTATAACGAGAGGAATACTATTCAGTCTTAGTTTAAATAGGCGCCCATCTGTATAATGAGAGAAATATTTTCAGTCTTAGTTTAAATAGGCACCCACCTGTATAATGAGAGGAATATTTTCAGTCTTAGTTAAAATAGGCCCCCACCTGTATAATGAGAGAAACATTTTCAGTCTTAGTTTAAAGAGGCGCCCACTTGTATAATGAGAGAAATATTTTCAGTCTTAGTTTTGATAGGCGCCCACCTGTACAATGAGAGGAATATTTTCAGTCTTAGTTTAATTAGACGCCCACCTGTATAACGAGAGGAATATTTTCAGTTTTAGTTTAAATAGGCGCCCACCTGTATAACGAGAGGAATATTTTCAGTCTTAGTTTAAATAGGCGCCCACCTATATAACGAGAGAAATACTTTTCAGTCTTAGTTTAAATAGGCGCCCACTTGTATAAAGAGAGGAATATTTTCAGTCTTAGTTTAAATAGGCGCCCACCTGTATAATGAGAGAAATATTTTCAGTCTTAGTTTTGATAGGCGCCCACCTGTATAAAGAGAGGAATATTTTCAGTCTTAGTTTAAATAGGCGCCCACCTGTATAACGAGAGGAATATTTTCAGTTTTAGTTTAAATAGGCGCCCACCTGTATAATGAGAGAAATATTTTCAGTCTTAGTTTTGATAGGCGCCCACCTGTATAATGAGAGGAATATTTTCAGTCTTAGTTTAAATAGGCGTCCACCTGTATAACGAGAGGAATATTTTCAGTTTTAGTTTAAATAGGCGCCCACCTGTATAACGAGAGGAATATTTTCAGTCATAGTTTAAATAGGCGCCCACCTATATAACGAGAGGAATATTTTTCAGTCTTAGTTTAAATAGGCGCCCACATGTATAAAGAGAGGAATATTTTTAGTGTTAGTTTAAATAGGCGCCCACCTGTATAATGAGAGAAATATTTTCAGTCTTAGTTTAAATAGGTGCCCACATGTATAACGAGAAGAATACTATTCAGTCTTAGTTTAAATAGGCGCCCACCTGTATAATGAGAGAAATATTTTCAGTCTTAGTTTAAATAGGCGCCCACCTGTATAATGAGAGGAATATTTTCAGTCTTAGTTTAAATAGCCTCCCACCTGTATAATGAGAGGAATATTTTCAGTCTTAGTTTTAATAGGCGCCCACCTGTATAATGAGAGGAATATTTTCTGTCTTAGTTTTAATAGGTGCCCACCTGTATAATGAGAGGAATATTTACAGTCTTAGTTTAAATAGGCACCCACCTGTAATAATGAGAGAAATATTTTCATGTCTTTGTTTAAATAGACGCCTACATGTATAATGAGATAAATATTTTCAGTCTTAGTTTAAATAGGCGCCCACCTGTATAACGAGAGGAATACTTTTCAGTCTTAGTTTAAATAGGCGCCCACCTGTATAATGAGAGGAATGTTTTCAGTTTTAGTTTAAATAGGCACCCACCTGTATAACGAGAGGAATACTAATCAGTCTTAGTTTAAATAGGCGCCCATCTGTATAATGAGAGAAATATTTTCAGTCTTAGTTAAAATAGGCGCACACCTGTATAATGAGAGAAATATTTTCAGTCTTAGTTAAAATAGGCCCCCACCTGTATAATGAGAGGAATATTTTCAGTCTTAGTTTAAATAGGCGCCCACATGTATAATGAGAGAAATATTTTCAGTCTTAGTTTTGATAGGCGCCCACCTGTATAATGAGAGGAATATTTTCAGTCTTAGTTTAAATAGACGCCCACCTGTATAACGAGAGGAATATTTTCAGTTTTAGTTTAAATAGGCTCCCACCTATATAACGAGAGGAATATTTTCAGTCTTAGTTTAAATAGGCGCCCACCTGTATAACGAGAGAAATACTTTTCAGTCTTAGTTTAAATAGGCGCCCACTTGTATAAAGAGAGGAATATTTTCAGTTTTAGTTTAAATAGGCGCCCACCTGTATAATGAGAGAAATATTTTCAGTCTTAGTTTTGATAGGCGCCCACCTGTATAATGAGAGGAATATTTTCAGTCTTAGTTTAAATAGGCGCCCACCTGTATAACGAGAGGAATATTTTCAGTTTTAGTTTAAATAGGCGCCCACCTGTATAACGAGAGGAATATTTTCAGTCATAGTTTAAATAGGCGCCCACCTGTATAACGAGAGGAATATTTTTCAGTCTTAGTTTAAATAGGCGCCCACATGTATAACGAGAAGAATACTGTTCAGTCTTAGTTTAAATAGGCGCCCACCTGTATAATGAGAGAAATATTTTCAGTCTTAGTTTAAATAGGCGTCCACCTGTATAATGAGAGGAATATTTTCAGTCTTAGTTTAAATAGCCTCCCACCTGTATAATGAGAGGAATATTTTGAGTCTTAGTTTTAATAGGCGCCCACCTGTATAATGAGAGGAATATTTACAGTCTTAGTTTAAACAGGCGCCCACCTGTAATAATGAGAGGAATATTTTCGTGTCTTTGTTTAAATAGACGCCTACCTGTTTAATGAGATGAATATTTTCAGTCTTTGTTTAAATAGGCGCCCACCTGTAATAATGAGAGGAATATCTTCATGTCTTCGTTTAAATAGGCGCTCACCTGTATAATGAGAGGAATACTTTTCAGTCTTAGTTTAAATAGGCACCCATCTGTATAATGAGAGGAATATTTTCAGTCGTAGTTTAAATAGGAGCCCACCTGTATAACGAGAGGAATATTTTCAGTCTTACTTTAAATAGGCGTCCACCTATATAACGAGAGGAATATTTTCAGTCATAGTTTAAATAGGCGCCCACCTGTATAACGAGAGGAATATTTTCAGTCTTAGTTTAAATAGGAGCCCACCTGTATAATGAGAGGAATATTTTCAGTTTTAGTTTAAATAGGCGCCCACCTGTTTAATGAGAGGAATGTTTTCAGTCTTAGTTTAAATAGGCACCCACCTGTATAACGAGAAGAATACTATTCAGTCTTAGTTTAAATAGGCGCCCACCTGTATAAGAGAGAAATATTTTCAGTCTTAGTTTAAATAGGCGCCCACTTGTATAACGAGAGGAATATTTTCAGTCTTACTTTAAATAGGCGCCCATCTGTATAACGAGAGGAATATTTTCAGTCTTAGTTTAAATAGGCACCCACCTGTATAACGAGAGGAATATTTTCAGTCTTAGTTTAAATAGGTGCCCACCTGTATAACGAGAGGAATATTTTTCAGTCTTAGTTTAAATAGGCGTCCACCTGTATAACGAGAGGAATATTTTCTGTCTTAGTTTAAATAGGCACCCACCTGTATAACGAGAGGAATATTTTCAGTCTTAGTTTAAATAGGTGCCCACCTGTATAACGAGAGGAATATTTTCAGTCATAGTTTAAATAGGCGCCCACCTGTATAACGAGAGGAATATTTTTCAGTCTTAGTTTAAATAGGCGCCCACATGTATAAAGAGAGGAATATTTTTAGTGTTAGTTTAAATAGGCGCCCACCTGTATAACAAGAGGAATACTTTTCAGTTTTAGTTTAAATAGGCGCCCACCTGTTTAATGAGAGGAATGTTTTCAGTCTTAGTTTAAATAGGCACCCACCTGTATAACGAGAAGAATACTATTCAGTCTTAGTTTAAATAGGCGCCCACCTGTATAAGAGAGAAATATTTTCATTCTTAGTTTAAATAGGCGCCCACCTGTATAACGAGAGGAATATTTTCAGTCTTACTTTAAATAGGCGCCCATCTGTATAACGAGAGGAATATTTTCAGTCTTAGTTTAAATAGGCACCCACCTGTATAACGAGAGGAATATTTTCAGTCTTAGTTTAAATAGGTGCCCACCTGTATAACGAGAGGAATATTTTCAGTCATAGTTTAAATAGGCGCCCACCTGTATAACGAGAGGAATATTTTTCAGTCTTAGTTTAAATAGGCGCCCACATGTATAAAGAGAGGAATATTTTTAGTGTTAGTTTAAATAGGCGCCCACCTGTATAATGAGAGAAATATTTTCAGTCTTAGTTTAAATAGGTGCCCACATGTATAACGAGAAGAATACTATTCAGTCTTAGTTTAAATAGGCGCCCACCTGTATAATGAGAGAAATATTTTCAGTCTTAGTTTAAATAGGCGCCCACCTGTATAATGAGAGGAATATTTTCAGTCTTAGTTTAAATAGCCTCCCACCTGTATAATGAGAGGAATATTTTCAGTCTTAGTTTTAATAGGCGCCCACCTGTATAATGAGAGGAATATTTTCTGTCTTAGTTTTAATAGGTGCCCACCTGTATAATGAGAGGAATATTTACAGTCTTAGTTTAAATAGGCGCCCACCTGTAATAATGAGAGAAATATTTTCATGTCTTTGTTTAAATAGACGCCTACATGTATAATGAGATGAATATTTTCAGTCTTAGTTTAAATAGGCGCCCACCTGTATAACGAGAGGAATACTTTTCAGTCTTAGTTTAAATAGGCGCCCACCTGTATAATGAGAGGAATGTTTTCAGTTTTAGTTTAAATAGGCACCCACCTGTATAACGAGAGGAATACTAATCAGTCTTAGTTTAAATAGGCGCCCATCTGTATAATGAGAGAAATATTTTCAGTCTTAGTTAAAATAGGCGCCCACCTGTATAATGAGAGGAATATTTTCAGTCTTAGTTAAAATAGGCCCCCACCTGTATAATGAGAGGAATATTTTCAGTCTTAGTTTAAATAGGCGCCCACCTGTATAATGAGAGAAATATTTTCAGTCTTAGTTTTGATAGGCGCCCACCTGTATAATGAGAGGAATATTTTCAGTCTTAGTTTAAATAGACGCCCACCTGTATAACGAGAGGAATATTTTCAGTTTTAGTTTAAATAGGCTCCCACCTATATAACGAGAGGAATATTTTCAGTCTTAGTTTAAATAGGCGCCCACCTGTATAACGAGAGAAATACTTTTCAGTCTTAGTTTAAATAGGCGCCCACTTGTATAAAGAGAGGAATATTTTAAGTTTTAGTTTAAATAGGCGCCCACCTGTATAATGAGAGAAATATTTTCAGTCTTAGTTTTGATAGGCGCCCACCTGTATAATGAGAGGAATATTTTCAGTCTTAGTTTAAATAGGCGCCCACCTGTATAACGAGAGGAATATTTTCAGTTTTAGTTTAAATAGGCGCCCACCTGTATAACGAGAGGAATATTTTCAGTCATAGTTTAAATAGGCGCCCACCTGTATAACGAGAGGAATATTTTTCAGTCTTAGTTTAAATAGGCGCCCACATGTATAACGAGAAGAATACTATTCAGTCTTAGTTTAAATAGGCGCCCACCTGTATAATGAGAGAAATATTTTCAGTCTTAGTTTAAATAGGCGTCCACCTGTATAATGAGAGGAATATTTTCAGTCTTAGTTTAAATAGCCTCCCACTTGTATAATGAGAGGAATATTTTCAGTCTTAGTTTTAATAGGCGCCCACCTGTATAATGAGAGGAATATTTTCAGTCTTAGTTTTAATAGGCGCCCACCTGTATAATGAGAGGAATATTTACAGTCTTAGTTTAAACAGGCGCCCACCTGTAATAATGAGAGGAATATTTTCATGTCTTTGTTTAAATAGACGCCTACCTGTATAATGAGATGAATATTTTCAGTCTTAGTTTAAATAGGCGCCCACCTGTAATAATGAGAGGAATATCTTCATGTCTTCGTTTAAATAGGCGCCCACCTGTATAATGAGAGGAATACTTTTCAGTCTTAGTTTAAATAGGCACCCATCTGTATAATGAGAGGAATATTTTCAGTCGTAGTTTAAATAGGCGCCCACTTGTATAACGAGAGTAATATTTTCAGTCTTACTTTAAATAGGCGTCCACCTGTATAACGAGAGGAATATTTTCAGTCATAGTTTAAATAGGCGCCCACCTGTATAACGAGAGGAATATTTTCAGTCTTAGTTTAAATAGGAGCCCACCTGTATAATGAGAGGAATATTTTCAGTTTTAGTTTAAATAGGCGCCCACCTGTTTAATGAGAGGAATGTTTTCAGTCTTAGTTTAAATAGGCACCCACCTGTATAACGAGAAGAATACTATTCAGTCTTAGTTTAAATAGGCTCCCACCTGTATAAGAGAGAAATATTTTCAGTCTTAGTTTAAATAGGCGCCCACCTGTATAACGAGAGGAATATTTTCAGTCTTACTTTAAATAGGCGCCCATCTGTATAACGAGAGGAATATTTTCAGTCTTAGTTTAAATAGGCACCCACCTGTATAACGAGAGGAATATTTTCAGTCTTAGTTTAAATAGGTGCCCACCTGTATAACGAGAGGAATATTTTTCAGTCTTAGTTTAAATAGGCGTCCACCTGTATAATGAGAGGAATATTTTCAGTCTTAGTTTAAATAGGCGCCCACCTGTATAATGAGAGGAATGTTTTCAGTTTTAGTTTAAATAGGCACCCACCTGTATAACGAGAGGAATACTATTCAGTCTTAGTTTAAATAGGCGCCCCCCTGTATAATGAGAGAAATATTTTCAATCTTAGTTTAAATAGGCGCCCACCTGTATAATGAGAGGAATATTTTCAGTCTTAGTTAAAATAGGAACCCACCTGTATAATGAGAGGAATATTTTCAGTCTTAGTTTAAATAGGCGCCCACTTGTATAACGAGAGGAATACTTTTCAGTCTTAGTTTAAATAGGCGCCCACCTGTATAAAGAGAGGAATAATTTCAGTATTAGTTTAAATAGGCGCCCACTTGTATAATGAGAGAAATATTTTCAGTCTTTGTTTTGATAGGCGCCCACCTGTATAATTAGAGAAATATTTTCAGTCTTAGTTTAAATAGGCGCCCACCTGTATAACGAGAGGAATATTTTCAGTTTTAGTTTAAATAGGCGCCCACCTGTATAACGTGAGGAATATTTTCAGTCTTAGTTTAAATAGGCGCCCACCTGTATAACGAGAGGAATACTTTTCAGTCTTAGTTTAAATAGGCGCCCACCTGTATAATGAGAGGAATATTTTCAATCTTAGTTTAAATAGGCTCCCACCTGTATAACGAGAGGAATGTTTTCAGTATTAGTTTAAATAGGCGCCCACCTGTATAACGAGAGAAATATTTTTCAGTCTTAATTTAAATAGGCGCTCACCTGTATAACGAGAGGAATATTTTCAGTCTTAGTTTAAATAGGCGCCCACCTGTATAATGAGAGGAATATTTTCAGTCTTAGTTTTAATAGGCGCCCACCTGTATAATGAGAGGGATATTTTCAGTCTTAGTTTAAATAGGCGCCCACCTGTATAATGAGAGGAATATTTTCAGTCTTAGTTTAAATAGGCGCCCACCTGTATAACGAGAGGAATACTTTTCAGTCTTAGTTTAAATAGGCGCCCACCTGTATAACGAGAGGAATATTTTCAGTCTTAGTTTAAATAGGCGCCCACCTGTATAACGAGAGGAATATTTTCAGTCTTAGTTTAAATAGGCGTCCACCTGTATAATGAGAGAAATATTTTCAGTCTTAGTTTAAATAGGCGCCACTTGTATAATGAGAGAAATATTTTCAGTCTTAGTTTAAATAGGCGCCCACCTGTATATCGAGAGGAATATTTTCAGTCTTAGTTTAAATAGGCGCCCACCTGTATAACGAGAGGAATATTTTCAGTCTTAGTTTAAATAGGCGCCCACCTGTATAATGAGAGGAATATTTTTAGTCTTAGTTTTAATAGGCGCCCACCTGTATGATGAGAGGAATATTTTCAGTCTTAGTTTAAATAGGCGCCCACCTATATAACGAGAGGAATATTTTCAGTCTTAGTTTAAATAGGCGCCCACCTGTATAACGAGAGGAATATTTTCAGTCTTAGTTTAAATAGGCGCCCACCTGTATAACGAGAGGAATAATTTTCAGTCTTAGTTTAAATTGGCGCCCACCTGTATAACGAGAGGAATATTTTCAGTCTTAGTTATAATGAGAGGAATATTTTTCAGTCTTAGTTTAAATAGGCGCCCACCTGTATAGTGAGAGGAATATTTTCAGTCTTAGTTTAAATAGGCGCCCACCTGTATAACGAGAGAAATATTTTCGGTCTTAGTTTAAATAGGCGTCCACCTGTATAATGAGAGGAATGTTTTCTGTCTTAGTTTAAATAGGCGCCCACCTGTATAATGAGAGGAATACTTTTCAGTCTTAGTTTAAATAGGTGCCCACCTATATAATGAGAGAAATATTTTCAGTCTTAGTTTAAATAGGCGCCCACCTGTATAATGAGAGGAATATTTTCAGTCTTAGTTTAAATAGGGGCCCACCTGTATATAGAGAGGAATATTTTTCAGTCTTAGTTTAAATAGGTGCCCACCTGTATAATGAGAGGAATATTTTCAGTCTTAGTTTTAATAGGCGCCCACCTGTATAATGAGAGGAATATTTTCAGTCTTAGTTTAAATAGGTGCCCACCTGTATAATTAGAGGAATATTTTCAGTCTTAGTTTAAATAGGAGCCCACCTGTATAATGAGAGAAATATTTCCAGTGTTAGTTTAAATAGGCGCCCACCTGTAATAATTAGAGGAATATTTTCATGTCTTAGTTTAAATAGGAGCCCACCTATATATTGAGAGGAATATTTTCAGTCTTAGTTTAAATTGGCGCCCACCTGTATAACGAGAGGAATATTTTCAGTCTTAGTTATAATGAGAGGAATATTTTTCAGTCTTAGTTTAAATAGGCGCCCACCTGTATAGTGAGAGGAATATTTTCAGTCTTAGTTTAAATAGGCGCCCACCTGTATGATGAGAGGAATATTTTCAGTCTTAGTTTAAATAGGCGCCCACCTGTATAACGAGAGGAATAATTTTCAGTCTTAGTTTAAATTGGCGCCCACCTGTATAACGAGAGGAATATTTTCAGTCTTAGTTATAATGAGAGGAATATTTTTCAGTCTTAGTTTAAATAGGCGCCCACCTGTATAGTGAGAGGAATATTTTCAGTCTTAGTTTAAATAGGCGCCCACCTGTATAACGAGAGAAATATTTTCGGTCTTAGTTTAAATAGGCGTCCACCTGTATAATGAGAGGAATGTTTTCTGTCTTAGTTTAAATAGGCGCCCACCTGTATAATGAGAGGAATACTTTTCAGTCTTAGTTTAAATAGGTGCCCACCTATATAATGAGAGAAATATTTTCAGTCTTAGTTTAAATAGGCGCCCACCTGTATAATGAGAGGAATATTTTCAGTCTTAGTTTAAATAGGGGCCCACCTGTATATAGAGAGGAATATTTTTCAGTCTTAGTTTAAATAGGTGCCCACCTGTATAATGAGAGGAATATTTTCAGTCTTAGTTTTAATAGGCGCCCACCTGTATAATGAGAGGAATATTTTCAGTCTTAGTTTAAATAGGTGCCCACCTGTATAATTAGAGGAATATTTTCAGTCTTAGTTTAAATAGGAGCCCACCTGTATAATGAGAGAAATATTTCCAGTGTTAGTTTAAATAGGCGCCCACCTGTAATAATTAGAGGAATATTTTCATGTCTTAGTTTAAATAGGAGCCCACCTATATATTGAGAGGAATATTTTCAGTCTTAGTTTAAATTGGCGCCCACCTGTATAACGAGAGGAATATTTTCAGTCTTAGTTATAATGAGAGGAATATTTTTCAGTCTTAGTTTAAATAGGCGCCCACCTGTATAGTGAGAGGAATATTTTCAGTCTTAGTTTAAATAGGCGCCCACCTGTATAATGAGAGAAATATTTTCGGTCTTAGTTTAAATAGGCGTCCACCTGTAAAATGAGAGGAATGTTTTCTGTCTTAGTTTAAATAGGCGCCCACCTGTATAACGAGAGGAATACTTTTCAGTCTTAGTTTAAATAGGTGCCCACCTATATAATGAGAGAAATATTTTCAGTCTTAGTTTAAATAGGCGCCCACCTGTATAATGAGAGGAATATTTTTAGTCTTAGTTTAAATAGGGGCCCACCTGTATATAGAGAGGAATATTTTTCAGTCTTAGTTTAAATAGACGCCCACCTGTATAATGAGAGGAATATTTTCAGTCTTAGTTTAAATAGGCGCCCACCTGTATAATGAGAGGAATATTTTCAGTCTTAGTTTAAATAGGTGCCCACCTGTATAATGAGAGGAATATTTTCAGTCTTAGTTTTAATAGGCGCCCACCTGTATAATGAGAGAAATATTTTCAGTGTTAGTTTAAATAGGCGCCCACCTGTAATAATTAGAGGAATATTTTCATGTCTTAGTTTAAATAGGAGCCCACCTATATATTGAGAGGAATATTTTCAGTCTTAGTTTAAATAGGCGCCCACCTGTAATAATGAGAGGAATATTTTCATGTCTTAGGTTAAATAGACGCCCACCTGTATAATGAGAGAAATACTTTTCAGTCTTAGTTTAAATAGGCGCCCACCTATATAATGAGAGGAAAATTTTCAGTCATAGTTTAAATAGGCCCCACCTGTATAACGAGAGAATATTTTCAGTCTTAGTTTAAATAGGCGCCCACTTGTATAACGAGAGGAATATTTTCAGTCTTAGTTTTGATAGGCGCCCACCTGTATAATGAGAGAAATATTTTCAGTCTTAGTTTAAATAGGCGCCCACCTGTATAACGAGAGAAATATTTTCAGTGTTAGTTTAAATAGGTGCTCACCTGTATAATGAGAGAAATATTTTCAGTCTTAGTTTAAATAGGCGCCCACCTGTATAACGTGAGGAATATTTTCAGTTTTAGTTTAAATAGGCGTCCACCTATATAACGAGAGGAATATTTTCAGTCTTAGTTTAAATAGGCGCCCACCTGTATAACGTGAGGAATACTTTTCAGTCTTAGTTTAAATTGGCGCCCACCTGTATAATGAGAGGAATATTTTCAGTCTTAGTTTAAATAGGCGTCCACCTGTAAAATGAGAGGAATGTTTTCTGTCTTAGTTTAAATAGGCGCCCACCTGTATAACGAGAGGAATACTTTTCAGTCTTAGTTTAAATAGGTGCCCACCTATATAATGAGAGAAATATTTTCAGTCTTAGTTTAAATAGGCGCCCACCTGTATAATGAGAGGAATATTTTTAGTCTTAGTTTAAATAGGGGCCCACCTGTATATAGAGAGGAATATTTTTCAGTCTTAGTTTAAATAGACGCCCACCTGTATAATGAGAGGAATATTTTCAGTCTTAGTTTAAATAGGCGCCCACCTGTATAATGAGAGGAATATTTTCAGTCTTAGTTTAAATAGGTGCCCACCTGTATAATGAGAGGAATATTTTCAGTCTTAGTTTTAATAGGCGCCCACCTGTATAATGAGAGAAATATTTTCAGTCTTAGTTTAAATAGGCGCCCACCTGTAATAATTAGAGGAATATTTTCATGTCTTAGTTTAAATAGGAGCCCACCTATATATTGAGAGGAATATTTTCAGTCTTAGTTTAAATAGGCGCCCACCTGTAATAATGAGAGGAATATTTTCATGTCTTAGGTTAAATAGACGCCCACCTGTATAATGAGAGAAATACTTTTCAGTCTTAGTTTAAATAGGCGCCCACCTGTATAATGAGAGGAAAATTTTCAGTCTTAGTTTAAATAGGCCCCACCTGTATAACGAGAGAATATTTTCAGTCTTAGTTTAAATAGGCGCCCACTTGTATAACGAGAGGAATATTTTCAGTCTTAGTTTTGATAGGCGCCCACCTGTATAATGAGAGGAATATTTTCAGTCTTAGTTTAAATAGGCGCCCACCTGTATAACGAGAGAAATATTTTCAGTGTTAGTTTAAATAGGTGCTCACCTGTATAATGAGAGAAATATTTTCAGTCTTAGTTTAAATAGGCGCCCACCTGTATAACGTGAGGAATATTTTCAGTTTTAGTTTAAATAGGCGTCCACCTATATAACGAGAGGAATATTTTCAGTCTTAGTTTAAATAGGCGCCCACCTGTATAACGTGAGGAATACTTTTCAGTCTTAGTTTAAATTGGCGCCCACCTGTATAATGAGAGGAATATTTTCAGTCTTAGTTTAAATAGGAGCTAACCTGTATAATGAGAGGAATGTTTTCAGTCTTAGTTTAAATAGGCGCCCAGCTGTATAATGAGAGGAATACTTTTCAGTCTTAGTTTAAATAGGCGCCCACCTGTATAACGAGAGAAATATTTTCAGTCTTAGTTTAAATAGGCGCTCACCTGTATAATGAGAGGAATATTTTCAGTCTTAGTTTTAATAGGCGCTCACCTGTATAATGAGAGGAATATTTTTAGTCTTAGTTTAAATAGGCGCCCACCTGTATAATGAGAGGAATATTTTCAGTCTTAGTTTAAATAGGCGTCCACCTGTATAATGAGAGGAACATTTTCAGTCTTAGTTAAATAGGCGCCCACCTGTATAACGAGAGAAATAATTTTCAGTCTTAGTTTAAATAGGCGCCCACCTGTATAATGAGAGGAATATTTTCGGTCTTAGTTTAAATAGGCGTCCACCTGTATAATGAGAGGAATATTATCGGTCTTAGTTTAAATGGGCGCCCACCTGTATAATAAGAGGAATATTTTCAGTCTTAGTTTAAATAGGCTCTCACCTGTATAATTAGAGGAATATTTTCAGTCTTAGTTTAAATAGGCGCCCACCTAAATAACGAGAGGAATACTTTTCAGTCTTAGTTTAAATAGGCGCCCACCTGTATAATGAGAGGAATATTTTCAGTCTTAGTTTAAATGGGCGCCCACCTGTATAATGAGAGGAATATTTTCTGTCTTAGTTTAAATAGGCTCTCACCTGTATAACGAGAGGAATATTTTCAGTCTTAGTTTAAATAGGCGCCCACCTGTATAACGAGAGAAATACTTTTCAGTCTTAGTTTAAATAGGCGCCCACCTGTATAATGAGAGGAATATTTTCAGTCTTAGTTTAAATAGGCGCCCACCTGTATAATGAGAGGAATATTTTCAGTCTTAGTTTAAATAGGCGCCCACCTGTATAACGAGAGGAATATTTTCAGTCTTAGTTTAAATAGGCGTCCACCTGTATAACGAGAGGAATATTTTCAGTCTTAGTTTAAATAGGCGCCCACCTGTATAACGAGAGGAATATTTTCAGTCTTAGTTTAAATAGGCGCCCACCTGTATAACGAGAGGAATACTTTTCAGTCTTAGTTTAAATAGGCGCCCACCTGTATAACGAGAGAAATATTTTCAGTCTTAGTTTAAATAGGCGCCCACCTGTATAACGAGAGGAATATTTTCAGTCTTAGTTTAAATAGGCGCCCACCTGTATAATGAGAGGAATATTTTCAGTCTTAGTTTAAATAGGCGTCCACCTGTATAATGAGAGGAATATTTTCAGTCTTAGTTTAAATTGGCTCCCACCTATATAATGAGAGAAATATTTTCAGTCTTAGTTTAAATAGGCGCCCACCTGTATAATGAGAGGAATGTTTTCAGTCTTAGTTTAAATAGGCGCCCACCTGTATAACGATAGGAATACTTTTCAATCTTAGTTTAAATGCGCCCACCTGTATAATGAGATTAATATTTTCAGTCTTAATTTAAATAGGCGCCCACCTGTATAATGAGAGGAATATTTTCAGTCTTATTTTAAATAGCTGCCTACTTGTATAACGAGAGGAATATTTTCAGTCTTAGTTTAAATAGGCGCCCACCTGTATAACGAGAGAAATATTTTCAGTCTTAGTTTAAATAGGCGTCCACCTGTATAATGAGAGGATTATTTTTCAGTCTTAGTTTAAATAGGCGCCCACCTGTATAAGGAGAGGAATATTTTCAGTCTTAGTTTAAATAGGCGCCCACCTGTATAATGAGAGGAATACTTTTCAGTCTTAGTTTAAATAGGCGCCCACCTTTATAATGAGAGGAATATTTTCAGTCGTAGTTTAAATAGGCGCCCACCTGTATAATGAGAGGAATGTTGTCAGTCTTAGTTTAAATAGGCGCCCACCTGTATAACGATAGGAATACTTTTCAGTCTTAGTTTAAATAGGCGCCCACCTATATTATGAGAGGAATATTTTCAGTCTTAGTTTAAATATGCTCCCACCTGTATAATGAGAGGAATGTTTTCAGTCTTAGTTTAAATAGGCGCCCACCTGTATAACGATAGGAATACTTTTCAGTCTTAGTTTAAATAGGCGCCCACCTGTATAATGAGAGGAATATTTTCAGTCTTAGTTTAAATTGGCGCCTACCTGTATAATGAGAGAAATATTTTCAGTCTTAGTTTAAATAGGCGCCCACCTGTATAATGAGAGGAATGTTTTCAGTCTTAGTTTAAATAGGCGCCCACCTGTATAACGATAGGAATACTTTTCAGTCTTAGTTTAAATAGGCGCCCACCTGTATAATGAGATTAATATTTTCAGTCTTAATTTAAATAGGCGCCCACCTGTATAATGAGAGGAATATTTTCAGTCTTATTTTAAATAGCTGCCTACTTGTATAACGAGAGGAATATTTTCAGTCTTAGTTTAAATAGGCGCCCACCTGTATAACGAGAGAAATATTTTCAGTCTTAGTTTAAATAGGCGTCCACCTGTATAATGAGAGGATTATTTTTCAGTCTTAGTTTAAATAGGCGCCCACCTGTATAAGGAGAGGAATATTTTCAGTCTTAGTTTAAATAGGCGCCCACCTGTATAATGAGAGGAATACTTTTCAGTCTTTGTTTAAATAGGCGCCCACCTTTATAATGAGAGGAATATTTTCAGTCGTAGTTTAAATAGGCGCCCACCTGTATAATGAGAGGAATGTTTTCAGTCTTAGTTTAAATAGGCGCCCACCTGTATAACGATAGGAATACTTTTCAGTCTTAGTTTAAATAGGCGCCCACCTATATAATGAGAGGAATATTTTCAGTCTTAGTTTAAATATGCTCCCACCTGTATAATGAGAGGAATATTTTCAGTCTTAGTTTAAATAGGCGCCCACCTGTATAATGAGAGGAATATTTTTCAGTCTTAGTTTAAATAGGTGCCCACCTGTATAATGAGAGGAATATTTTCAGTCTTAGTTTAAATAGGCGCCCACCTGTATAATGAGAGGAATATTTTCAGTCTTAGTTTAAATTGGCGCCCACCTGTATAATGAGAGGAATATTTTCAGTCTTAGTTTTAATAGGCGCCCACCTGTATAACGATAGGAATACTATTCAGTCTTAGTTTAAATAGGCGCCCACCTATATAATGAGAGGAATATTTTCAGTCTTAGTTTAAATATGCTCCCACCTGTATAATGAGAGGAATATTTTCAGTCTTAGTTTAAATAGGCGCCCACCTGTATAACGAGAGGAATATTTTTCAGTCTTAGTTTAAATAGGTGTCCACCTGTATAATGAGAGGAATATTTTCAGTCTTAGTTTAAATAGGCGCCCACCTGTATAATGAGAGGAATATTTTCAGTCTTAGTTTAAATTGGCGCCCACCTGTATAATGACAGGAATATTTTCAGTCTTAGTTTTAATAGGCGCCCACCTGTATAATGAGAGGAATATTTTAAGTCATAGTTTAAATAGGCGCCCACCTGTAATAATGAGAGGAATATTTTTATGTCTTAGTTTAAATAGGCGCCTACATATATAAAGAGAGGAATATTTTCAGTCTTAGTTTAAATAGGTGCCCACCTGTATAACGAGAGGAATATATTCAGTCTTAGATTAAATAGGCGCCCACCTGTATAACGAGAGGAATATTTTCAGTCTTAGTTTAAATAGGCGTCCACCTGTATAATGAGAGGAATATTTTTCAGTCTTAGTTTAAATAGGCGTCCACCTGTATAAGGAGAGGAATATTTTCAGTCTTAGTTTAAATAGGGGCCCACCTGTATAATGAGAGGAATATTTTCAGTCTTAGTTTAAATAGGCGCCCACCTGTATAATGAGAGGAATATTTTCAGTCTTAGTTTAAATAGGCGCCCACCTGTATAATGAGAGAAATAATTTCAGTCTTAGTTTTGATAGGCACCCATCTGTATAATGAGAGGAATATTTTCAGTCGTAGTTTAAATAGTCGCCCACCTGTATAACGAGAGGAATATTTTCAGTCTTACTTTAAATAGGCGCCCACCTGTATAACGAGAGGAATATTTTCAGTCTTAATTTAAATAGGCACCCACCTGTATAACGAGAGGAATATTTTCAGTCTTAGTTTAAATAGGTGCCCACCTGTATAACGAGAGGAATACTTTTCAGTCTTAGTTTAAATAGGTGCCCACCTGTATAACGAGAGTAATACTTTTCAGTCTTAGTTTAAATAGGCGTCGACCTGTATAATGAGAGGAATATTTTCAGTCTTAGTTTAAATAGGTGCCCACCTGTATAATGAGAGGAATGTCTTCAGTTTTAGTTTAAATAGGCACCCACCTGTATAACGAGAGGAATACTATTCAGTCTTAGTTTAAATAGGCGCCCACCTGTATAATGAGAGAAATATTTTCAGTCTTAGTTTAAATAGGCGCCCACCTGTATAATGAGAGGAATATTTTCAGTCTTAGTTTAAATAGGCGCCCACCTGTATAATGAGAGGAATATTTTCAGTCTTAGTTTAAATAGGCGCCCACCTGTATAACGAGAGGAATATTTTCAGTCTTAGTTTAAATAGGCGCCCACCTGTATAATGAGAGGAATATTTTCAGTCTTAGTTTAAATAGGCGCCCACCTGTATAACGAGAGGAATACTTTTCAGTCTTAGTTTAAATAGGCGCCCACCTGTATAATGAGAGAAATATTTTCAGTCTTAGTTTAAATAGGCGCCCACCTGTATAACGAGAGGAATATTTTCAGTCTTAGTTTAAATAGGCGCCCACCTGTATAACGAGAGGAATACTTTTCGGTCTTAGTTTAAATAGGCGCCCACCTGTATAATGAGAGAAATATTTTCAGTCTTTGTTTAAATAGGCGCCCACCTGTATAATGAGAGGAATATTTTCATTCTTAGTTTAAATAGGCGCCCCTCTGTATAATGAGAGGAATACTTTTCAGTCTTAGTTTAAATAGGCGCCCACCTGTATAATGAGAGGAATATTTTCAGTCTTAGTTTAAATAGGCACCCACCTGTATAATGAGAGGAATATTTTCAGTCTTAGTTTAAATAGGCGCCCACCTGTATAACGAAAGGATTACTTTTCAGTCTTAGTTTAAATAGGCGCCCACCTGTATAAAGAGAGGAATATTTTCAGTCTTAGTTTAAATAGGCACCCACCTGTGTAATGAGAGAAATATTTTCAGTCTTAGTTTAAATAGGCGCCCACCTGTATAATGAGAGAAATATTTTCAGTCTTAGTTTAAATAGGCGCCCACCTGTATAACGAGAGGAATATTTTCAGTCTTAGTTTAAATAGGCGCCCACCTGTATAATGAGAGGAATATTTTCAGTCTTAGTTTAAATAGGCGCCCACCTGTATAATGAGAGGAATATTTTCAGTCTTAGTTTAAATAGGCGCCCACCTGTAATAATGAGAGGAATATTTTCATGTCTTAGTTTAAATAGGCGCCCACCTATATAACGAGAGGAATATTCTCAGTCTTACTTTAAATAGGCGCCCACCTGTATAACGAGAGGAATATTTTCAGTCTTAGTTTAAATAGGCACCCACCTGTATAACGAGAGGAATATTTTCAGTCTTATTTTAAATAGGTGCCCACCTGTATAACGAGAGGAATACTTTTCAGTCTTAGTTTAAATAGGCGCCCACCTGTATAATGAGAGGAATATTTTCATTCTTAGTTTAAATAGGCGCCCACCTGTATAATGAGAGGAATATTTTCAGTCTTAGTTTAAATAGGCACCCACCTGTATAACGAGAGGAATAATATTGAGTCTTAGTTTAAATAGGCGCCCACCTGTATAATGAGAAAATATTTTCAGTCTTAGTTTAAATAGGCGCCCACCTGTATAATGAGAGGAATATTTTCAGTCTTAGTTTAAATAGGCACCCACCTGTATAATGAGAGGAATATTTTCAGTCTTAGTTTAAATAGGCGCCCACCTGTATAACGAGAGGAATACTTTTTAGTCTTAGTTTAAATAGCCGCCCACCTGTATAAAGAGAGGAATAATTTCAGTCTTATTTTGAATAGGCGCCCACCTGTATAATGAGAGAAATATTTTCAGTCTTAGTTTTGATAGGCGCCCACCTGTATAATGAGAGGAATATTTTCAGTCTTAGTTTAAATAGGCGCCCACCTGTATAACGAGAGGAATATTTTCAGTTTTAGTTTAAATAGGAGCCCACCTGTATAACGAGAGGAATATTTTCAGTCTTAGTTTAAATAGGTGCCCACCTGTATAACGAGAGGAATACTTTTCAGTCTTAGTTTAAATAGGCGCCCACCTGTATAATGAGAGGAATATTTTCAATCTTAGTTTAAATAGGCGTCCACCTGTATAATGAGAGGAATGTTTTCAGTCTTAGTTTAAATAGGCGCCCACCTGTATAACGAGAGGAATACTTTTCAGTCTTAGTTTAAATAGGCGCCCACCTGTATAACGAGAGGAATATTTTCAGTCTTAGTTTAAATAGGCGCCCACCTGTATAATGAGAGGAATATTTTCAGTCTTAGTTTTAATAGGCGCCCACCTGTATAATGAGAGGGATATTTTCAGTCTTAGATTAAATAGGCACCCACCTGTATAATGAGAGGAATATTTTTCAGTCTTAGTTTAAATAGGCACCCACCTGTATAACGAGAAGAATACTTTTCAGTCTTAGTTTAAATAGGCGCCCACCTGTATAACGAGAGGAATATTTTCGGTCTTAGTTTAAATAGGCGCCCACCTGTATAACGAGAGGAATATTTTCAGTCTTAGTTTAAATAGGCGCCCACCTGTGTAATGAGAGGAATATTTTCAGTCTTAGTTTAAATAGGCGCCCACCTGTGTAATGAGAGAAATATTTTCAGTCTTAGTTTAAATAGGCGCCCACCTGTATAATGAGAGAAATATTTTCAGTCTTAGTTTAAATAGGCGCCCACCTGTATATCGAGAGAAATATTTTACGTCTTAGTTTAAATAGGCGCCCACCTGTATAACGAGAGGAATATTTTCAGTCTTAGTTTAAATAGGCGCCCACCTGTATAATGAGAGGAATATTTTCAGTCTTAGTTTAAATTGGCGCCCACATGTATGATGAGAGGAATATTTTCAGTCTTAGTTTAAATAGGTGCCCACCTATATAACGAGAGGAATATTTTCAGTCTTAGTTTAAATAGGCGCCCACCTGTATAACGAGAGGAATATTTTCAGTCTTAGTTTAAATAGGCGCCCACCTGTATAACGAGAGGAATAATTTTCTGTCTTAGTTTAAATAGGCGCCCACCTGTATAACGAGAGGAATATTTTCAGTCTTAGTTATAATGAGAGGAATACTTTTCAGTCTTAGTTTAAATAGGCGCCCACCTGTATAATGAGAGGAATATTTTCAGTCTTAGTTTAAATAGGCGCCCACCTGTATAATGAGAGAAATATTTTCGGTCTTAGTTTAAATAGGCGTCCACCTGTAAAATGAGAGGAATGTTTTCTGTCTTAGTTTAAATAGGCGCCCACCTGTATAACGAGAGGAATACTTTTCAGTCTTAGTTTAAATAGGCGCCCACCTATATAACGAGAGGAATATTTTCAGTCTTAGTTTAAATAGGCGTCCACCTGTATAATGAGAGGAATATTTTCAGTCTTTGTTTAAATAGGCGCCCACCTGTATATAGAGAGGAATATTTTTCAGTCTTAGTTTAAATAGGCGCCCACCTGTATAATGAGAGGAATATTTTCAGTCTTAGTTTAAATAGGCGCCCACCTGTATAATGAGAGAAATATTTTCAGTCTTAGTTTTGATAGGCGCCCACCTGTATAATGAGAGGAATATTTTCAGTCTTAGTTTAAATAGGCGCCCACCTGTATAACGAGAGGAATATTTTCAGTTTTAGTTTAAATAGGAGCCCACCTGTATAACGAGAGGAATATTTTCAGTCTTAGTTTAAATAGGCGCCCACCTGTATAACGAGAGGAATACTTTTCAGTCTTAGTTTAAATAGGCGCCCACCTGTATAATGAGAGGAATATTTTCAATCTTAGTTTAAATAGGCGTCCACCTGTATAATGAGAGGAATGTTTTCAGTCTTAGTTTAAATAGGCGCCCACCTGTATAACGAGAGGAATACTTTTCAGTCTTAGTTTAAATAGGCGCTCACCTGTATAACGAGAGAATATTTTCAGACTTAGTTTAAATAGGCGTCCACCTGTATAACGAGAGGAATATTTTCAGTCTTAGTTTAAATAGGCGCCCACCTGTATAACGAGAGGAATATTTTCAGTCTTAGTTTAAATAGGTGCCCACCTGTATAACGAGAGGAATAATTTTCAGTCTTAGTTTAAATAGGCGCCCACCTGTATAATGAGAGGAATATTTTCAGTCTTAGTTTAAATAGGCGCCCACCTGTATAATGAGAGGAATGTTTTCAGTCTTAGTTAAAATAGGCGCCCACCTGTATAACGAGAGGAATACTATTTAGACTTAGTTTAAATAGGCGCCCACCTGTATAATGAGAGAAATATATTCAGTCTTAGTTTAAATAGGTGCCCACCTGTATAATGAAAGGAATATTTTCAGTCTTAGTTTAAATAGGCGTCCACCTGTATAATGAGAGGAATATTTTCAGTCTTAGTTTAAATAGGAGCCCACCTGTATAACGAGAGGAATACTTTTCAGTCTTAGTTTAAATAGGCGACCACCTGTATAATGAGAGGAATATTTTCAGTCTTAGTTTTGATAGGGGCCCACCTGTATAATGAGAGGAATATTTTCAGTCTTAGTTTAAATAGGCGCCCACCTGTATAACGAGAGGAATATTTTTAGTCTTAGTTTAAATAGGCGCCCACCTGTATAACGAGAGGAATACTTTTCGGTCTTAGTTTAAATAGGCGCCCACCTGTATAAAGAGAGGAATATTTTCAGTCTTAGTTTAAATAGGCACCCACCTGTATAATGAGAGAAATATTTTCAGTCTTAGTTTAAATAGGCGCCCACCTGTATAACGAGAGGAATATTTTCAGTCTTAGTTTAAATAGGTGCGCACCTGTATATAGAGAGGAATATTTTTCAGTCTTAGTTTAAATAGGCGCCCACCTGTATAATGAGAGGAATATTTTCAGTCTTAGTATAAATAGGCGCCCACCTGTATAATGAGAGAAATATTTTCAGTCTTAGTTTTGATAGGCGCCCACCTGTATAATGAGAGGAATATTTTCAGTCTTAGTTTAAATAGGCGCTCACTTGTATAATGAGAGGAATATTTTTAGTCTTAGTTTAATTTCGGTCTTAGTTTAAATAGGCGCCCACCTGTATAATGAGAGAAATATTTTCAGTCTTTGTTTAAATAGGCGCCCACCTGTATATAGAGATGAATATTTTTCAGTCTTAGTTTAAATAGGCGCCCACCTGTATAATGAGAGGAATATTTTCAGTCTTAGTTTAAATAGGCGCCCACCTGTATAATGAGAGAAATATTTTCAGTCTTAGTTTTGATAGGCGCCCACCTGTATAATGAGAGGAATATTTTCAGTCTTAGTTTAAATAGGCGCCCACCTGTATAATGAGAGAAATATTTTCAGTCTTAGTTTAAATAGGCGTCCACCTGTATAATGAGAGGAATATTTTCAGTCTTAGTTTAAATAGGAGCCCACCTGTATAACGAGAGTAATACTTTTCAGTCTTAGTTTAAATAGGCGACCACCTGTATAATGAGAGGAATATTTTCAGTCTTAGTTTTGATAGGGGCCCACCTGTATAATGAGAGGAATATTTTCAGTCTTAGTTTAAATAGGCGCCCACCTGTATAATAAGAGGAATATTTTCAGTCTTAGTTTAAATAGGCGCCCCCCTGTATAATGAGAGGAATACTTTTCAGTCTTAGTTTAAATAGGCGCCCACCTGTATAATGAGAGGAATATTTTCAGTCTTAGTTTAAATATGCACCCACCTGTATAATGAGAGGAATATTTTCAGTCTTAGTTTAAATAGGCGCCCACCTGTATAATGAGAGGAATATTTTCAGTCTTAGTTTAAATAGGCGCCCACCTTATAAAGAGAGGAATATTTTCAGTCTTAGTTTAAATAGGCGCCCACCTGTATAATGAGAGAAATATTTTCAGTCTTAGTTTTGATAGGCGCCCACCTGTATAATGAGAAGAATATTTTCAGTCTTAGTTTAAATAGGCGTCCACCTGTATAACGAGAGGAATATTTTCAGTTTTAGTTTAAATAGGCGCCCACCTGTATAACGAGAGGAATATTTTCAGTCATAGTTTAAATAGGCGCCCACCTGTATAACGAGAGGATTACTTTTCAGTCTTAGTTTAAATAGGCGCCCACCTGTATAATGAGAGGAATATTTTCAGTCTTAGTTTAAATAGGCGCCCACCTGTATAATGAGAGGAATGTTTTCAGTCTTAGTTTAAATAGGCGCCCACCTGTATAACGAGAGGAATACTTTTCAGTCTTAGTTTAAATAGGCGCCCACCTGTATAACGAGAGGAATATTTTCAGTCTTAGTTTAAATAGGCGCTCACCTGTATAATGAGAGGAATATTTTCAGTCTTAGTTTTAATAGGCGCCCACCTGTATAATGAGAGGAATATTTTCAGTCTTAGTTTAAATAGGCGCTCACTTGTATAATGAGAGGAATATTTTTAGTCTTAGTTTAAATTGGCGCCCACCTGTATAGTTTAAATAGGCGTCCACCTGTATAATGAGAGGAATATTTTCAGTCTTAGTTTAAATAGGCGCCCACCTGTATAACGAGAGGAATACTTTTCAGTCTTAGTTTAAATAGGCGCCCACCTGTATAATGAGAGGAATATTTTCAGTCTTAGTTTAAATAGGCGCCCACCTGTATAACGAGAGGAATACTTTTCAGTCTTAGTTTAAATAGGCGCCCACCTGTATAATGAGAGGAATATTTTCAGTCTTAGTTTAAATAGGCGCCCACCTGTATAACGAGAGGAATACTTTTCAGTCTTAGTTTAAATAGGCGCCCACCTGTATAATGAGAGGAATATTTTCAGTCTTAGTTTAAATAGGCGCCCACCTGTATAATGAGAGGAATGTTTTCAGTCTTAGTTTAAATAGGCGCCCACCTGTATAACGAGAGGAATACTTTTCAGTCTTAGTTTAAATACGCGCCCACCTGTATAACGAGAGGAATATTTTCAGTCTTAGTTTAAATAGGCGCTCACCTGTATAATGAGAGGAATATTTTCAGTCTTAGTTTTAATAGGCGCCCACCTGTATAATGAGAGGAATATATTCAGTCTTAGTTTAAATAGGCGCTCACTTGTATAATGAGAGGATTATTTTCAGTCTTAGTTTAAATTGGCGCCCACCTGTATAATGAGAAGAATATTTTCAGTCTTAGTTTAAATAGGCGTCCACCTGTATAACGAGAGGAATAATTTTCAGTCTTAGTTTAAATAGGCGCCCACCTGTATAATAAGAGGAATAATTTCGGTCTTAGTTTAAATAGGCGCCCACCTGTATAATGAGAGGAATATTTTCGATCTTAATTTAAATAGGCGCTCACCTATATAATGAGAGGAATATTTTTAGTCTTAGTTTAAATTGGCGCCCACCTGTATAATGAGAGAAATATTTTCAGTCTTAGTTTAAAAAAGTGCCCACCTGTATAACGAGAGGAATACTTTTCAGTCTTAGTTTAAATAGGCGCCCACCTGTATAATGAGAGGAATATTTTCAGTCTTAGTTTAAATAGGCGCCCACCTGTATAACGAGAGGAATACTTTTCAGTCTTAGTTTAAATAGGCGCCCACCTGTATAACGAGAGGAATATTTTCAGTCTTAGTTTAAATAGGCGCCCACCTGTATAATGAGAGGAATATTTTCAGTCTTAGTTTTAATAGGCGCCCACCTGTATAATGAGAGGAATATTTTCAGTCTTAGTTTAAATAGGCGCCCACCTGTATAATGAGAGGAATATTTTCAGTCTTAGTTTAAATAGGCGCCCACCTGTATAACGAGAGGAATATTTTCAGTCTTAGTTTAAATAGGCGCCCACCTGTATAACGAGAGGAATACTTTTCAGTCTTAGTTTAAATAGGCGCCCACCTGTATAGCGAGAGGAATACTTTTCAGTCTTAGTTTAAATAGGCGCCCACCTGTATAACGAGAGGAATATTTTCAGTGTTAGTTTAAATAGGCGCCCACCTATATAATGAGAGAAATATTTTCAGTCTTAGTTAAAATAGGCGCCCACCTGTATAACGAGAGGAATACTTTTCAGTCTTAGTTTAAATAGGCGCCCACCTGTATAATGAGAGGAATATTTTCAGTCTTTGTTTAAATAGGCGCCCACCTGTATAATGAGAGGAATATTTTCAGTCTTAGTTTAAATAGGCGCCCACCTGTATAATAAGAGGAATATTTTCAGTTTTAGTTTTGATAGGCCCACCTGTATAATGAGAGGAATATTTTCAGTCTTATTTTAAATAGGCGCCCACCTGTATAACGAGAGGAATATTTTAAGTCTTAGTTTAAATAGGCGCCCACCTGTATAATGAGAGGAATATTTTCAGTCTTAGTTTTGATAGGCGCCCACCTGTATAATGAGAAGAATATTTTCAGTCTTAGTTTAAATAGGCGCCCACCTGTATAACGAGAGGAATATTTTCAGTTTTAGTTTAAATAGGCGCCCACCTGTATAACGAGAGAAATATTTTCAGTCTTAGTTTAAATAGGCGCCCACCTGTATAACGAGAGGATTACTTTTCAGTCTTAGTTTAAATAGGCGCCCACCTGTATAACGAGAGGAATATTTTCAATCTTACTTTAAATAGGCGCCCACCTGTATAACGAGAGGAATACTTTTCAGTCTTAGTTTAAATAGGCGCCCACCTGTATAATGAGATTAATATTTTCAGTCTTAGTTTAAATAGGCGCCCACCTGTATAATGAGAGGAATATTTTCAGTCTTAGTTTAAATAGGCCCCCACCTGTATAACGAGAGGAATATTTTTCAGTCTTTGTTTAAATAGGCGCCCACCTGTATAATGAGAGGAATATTTTCAGTCTTAGTTTAAATAGGCGCCCACCTGTAATAATGAGAGGAATATTTTCATGTCTTAGTTTAAATAGGCGCCCACCTGTATAATGAGAGAAATACTTTTCAGTCTTAGTTTAAATAGGCGTCCACCTGTAAAATGAGAGGAATGTTTTCTGTCTTAGTTTAAATAGGCGCCCACCTGTATAACGAGAGGAATACTTTTCAGTCTTAGTTTAAATAGGCGCCCACCTATATAATGAGAGGAATATTTTAGGTCTTAGTTTAAATTGGCGCCCACCTGTATAATGAGAGAAATATTTTCAGTCTTAGTTAAAATAGGCGCCCACCTGTATAACGAGAGGAATACTTTTCAGTCTTAGTTTAAATAGGCGCCCACCTGTATAATGAGAGGAATATTTTCAGTCTTTGTTTAAATAGGCGCCCACCTGTATAATGAGAGGAATATTTTCAGTCTTAGTTTTAATAGGCGCCCACCTGTATAATGAGAGGAATATTTTCAGTCTTAGTTTAAATAGGCGCTCACTTGTATAATGAGAGGAATATTTTTAGTCTTAGTTTAAATTGGCGCCCACCTGTATAGTTTAAATAGGCGTCCACCTGTATAATGAGAGGAATATTTTCAGTCTTAGTTTAAATAGGCGGCCACCTGTATAACGAGAGGAATATTTTCAGTCTTAGTTTAAATAGGCGCTCACCTGTATAATGAGAGGAATATTTTCAGTCTTAGTTTTAATAGGCGCCCACCTGTATAATGAGAGGAATATTTTCAGTCTTAGTTTAAATAGGCGCTCACTTGTATAATGAGAGGAATATTTTTAGTCTTAGTTTAAATTGGCGCCCACCTGTATAGTTTAAATATTTTCAGTCTTAGTTTAAATAGGCGCCCACCTGTATAACGAGAGGAATATTTTCAGTCTTAGTTTAAATAGGCGCCCACCTGTATAACGAGAGGATTACTTTTCAGTCTTAGTTTAAATAGGCGCCCACCTGTATAACGAGAGGAATATTTTCAATCTTACTTTAAATAGGCGCCCACCTGTATAACGAGAGGAATACTTTTCAGTCTTAGTTTAAATAGGCGCCCACCTGTATAATGAGATTAATATTTTCAGTCTTAGTTTAAATAGGCGCCCACCTGTATAATGAGAGGAATATTTTCAGTCTTAGTTTAAATAGGCCCCCACCTGTATAACGAGAGGAATATTTTTCAGTCTTTGTTTAAATAGGCGCCCACCTGTATAATGAGAGGAATATTTTCAGTCTTAGTTTAAATAGGCGCCCACCTGTAATAATGAGAGGAATATTTTCATGTCTTAGTTTAAATAGGCGCCCACCTGTATAATGAGAGAAATACTTTTCAGTCTTAGTTTAAATAGGCGTCCACCTGTAAAATGAGAGGAATGTTTTCTGTCTTAGTTTAAATAGGCGCCCACCTGTATAACGAGAGGAATACTTTTCAGTCTTAGTTTAAATAGGCGCCCACCTATATAATGAGAGGAATATTTTAGGTCTTAGTTTAAATTGGCGCCCACCTGTATAATGAGAGAAATATTTTCAGTCTTAGTTTAAAAAAGTGCCCACCTGTATAACGAGAGGAATACTTTTCAGTCTTAGTTTAAATAGGCGCCCACCTGTATAATGAGAGGAATATTTTCAGTCTTAGTTTAAATAGGCGCCCACCTGTATAACGAGAGGAATACTTTTCAGTCTTAGTTTAAATAGGCGCCCACCTGTATAATGAGAGGAATATTTTCAGTCTTAGTTTAAATAGGCGCCCACCTGTATAATGAGAGGAATATTTTCAGTCTTAGTTTAAATAGGCGCCCACCTGTATAACGAGAGGAATACTTTTCAGTCTTAGTTTAAATAGGCGCCCACCTGTATAATGAGAGGAATATTTTCAGTCTTAGTTTTGATAGGCGCCCACCTGTATAATGAGAGGAATATTTTCAGTCTTAGTTTTGATAGGCGCCCACCTGTATAATGAGAGGAATATTTTCAGTCTTAGTTTAAATAGGCGCCCACCTGTATAACGAGAGGAATATTTTCAGTCTTAGTTTAAATAGGCGCCCACCTGTATAACGAGAGGAATACTTTTCGGTCTTAGTTTAAATTGGCGCCCACCTGTATAATGAGAGAAATATTTTCCGTCTTAGTTTAAATAGGCGCCCACCTGTATAATGAGAGGAATATTTTCAGTTTTAGTTTAAATAGGCGCCCACCTGTATAATGAGAGGAATACTTTTCAGTCTTAGTTTAAATAGGCGCTCACCTGTATAATGAGAGGAATATTTTCAGTCTTAGTTTTAATAGGCGCCCACCTGTATAATGAGAGGAATATTTTCAGTCTTAGTTTAAATAGGCGCTGTGAGCACGTGATTTTTGCTTTAATGAAAACTACTCCAAAATAAATCAAAAAATAAAATAAATTTCTTTTACTGTATAATTTTTGAATTTTTGCGTGGTGTTAAATACTTGTGTTATGTCTGTAAGTGTTTACATTGTCATAATAAAATGAAAAATTGCATGCATATAGGATTTAATTATGCATTTAAGAGATAATTTCAATAAAATCACAAAAAAAATATGCATTCGTTAGATTTTTAAATATGTTACTGTGTGATTAATGTTTTGACTATGTGTTAAATAGTTGTTATGAAATAATTAATATTTTTATGTAAGGTTAAAAATTGTTTTATAATGTTATTTGGATTTTTTTTATTAATAATAAAATCAGAAAATAAAATAAAATAGAATGGGAAAATTGGACCTGGATTTAAAATCCAGGCCCAAATCGAATTACCCTTCCACAGCCCAATTCCAACACTCCCAGGTCCGGTCCAATTCAAAGCCAGAACCAAACGACGTCGTTTGGTCACCTCTCATCAAGGGCCGTTGGATTAAATCCAATCAACGGTCAAGATCCCCTGCCCTTACCCGCAACCCATAACCCGACCCAATGACCCGATTCAGTCCGACCCCAACTTTAAACCAAACGACGTCATTTGGTTTAATGAATTAATCCTGGCCATCCATTCTACTTGATCCAACGGACGATACCAATCCACCCCACCCCTATATAAATCCCAAGCCTTTACCCGGCCCCTAACTGAACACCCCCCCCTCCTACACTGTTCATCATCGTCCCCCAAACCCCCACTCCTAACCCTAGCCGCCCAAGGATTCCACCGCCTGAAACCCGGCAGCATCAACGCCGCCGGTCACCAAAATAACACCCCAGAACCCCCTGAACCTCCTCTATCCAAATATGTTATCTGCTTGGTTCGAATCTCCCTGAAGGTTCTCGAATCTTCATTTGAAGATTCGAGCCAAGTTCAGATCTAAACCTAACAGTCCCAAATCGACACCATAGCTTCCCCTAGTCACCCTGAGTATGGATCTATCGTTTGTTTGGTTCGAATCAGTTCGGAACTTCTCGAATCTTCTTTTGAAGATTCGGACCAAACAAGAACAAACTCAGATCCATTTTAAGCTGACACCAAATGACCCCTAGGCTACCCTCACCCTTGTGTCATGTTTGGTTCTTCTCGAATCTGACCAGAAATGGTTAAATCCCAAATCGAATTTTTAAGAACCCTAAAAATACCAAACTTTCGGATTCTGTTCAGATTAAGTAAAGATTGAGGTTCAATCGACCTTAGTCGAAGTATTTTCAGTGGAAAATACTTCGACTAAGGTCTGTTTGATTTCAAACAAAAATCCAAATCCAAGCTGAGTTCGAGTCGGATTAAAATTGAAGATTCAAAGGTATTTTTTCTATTATTTTGTGTATTCTACGTGTGTTGTTGTTTGTCTTAATAGCTTGTTAATTTTTCATGATTTTATTTGATTAATTCTGTCACCTTTGTCTCATGCCCGTCTATATGGTCAAATATGAAACTGTTTCAGTTGGTTGTGATTGTTCATAATGTAAGTAATCGACTCGATTAAGTTCGTCGATTAGTTATATTATGAATTCTCACTTATGATAATGCTAATAAAAAAACAGTCTGCTTCTATTGTTTTAGACCAATTATGGACAATTGTTGTAGATAATCAGTTTAAATTAATACTCGTCAGTTAAATCACCCTTGTTTACATTTATATGAATCTGTCAAAATAAGTGTTGTATATATGTTATTGTCTGAACATTAAAGTTTCAGGGCATTGTCAGTATTGACAATGATCCTGTGTTTGTTTGATTTATTGTTCAAAGTTAAAGCTCAGTTACTGAACTCAGTGTAATATGTTGCTATAATGATTGTTTCTGAATTCAGTATGATTCTATCAATGTTTGATTGAATGTAATTGTGTTAGGAGTTACCCTTTTTAATCAGAATTCAGTCCAAACTTTAGGATTGGTTATAGCTGCTTAAACAGATTGTAAAATCTGTACTGTGAAATTCTGAGTTTAAAGGCAGTAATAACAGAATTACAGTAGGATTTCTGGGGTATTTTTGGGATAAAACAGTGAGGGAAATATGATATAATAGTGGGCTGATAATGGAGTGTTAATGGCTATATTTAAGAAATAAAGGGGGAACAAGGAATAATGGGGCTGCTGAAAATCATGTTAGGATCACATAAAGTATTAAAAAGTAGTTTTAATGGAAACTTTCTAATTTTTAAAGGGATAAAGGGTCCAGCCACCATGACAAAGGTGCAACCAGCCCTGTATAAATACAGGAGCTGGACAGCTTAAAAGGGGCAGACTTGAAGAGATTTTGAAGAGAGAAAAAAAATCAGTTTTCAGAGAGAGAAAGAGTTTTTTCAGAAAAAAGAGAGCTTAGGGAGAGTTTTTTTTTTCCAGAGAATAGGGGCAGTTTTCAGAAGAAGAGAGTTTGAGAGATAGAGCTTAAGGCAGATTTTAGGAGATTGAAAGAGGAAAATCAAGCAGAAATAGAAATTTGAAAAGGAAGATAGAAAGAAAGGAAAACAGAGACACTAAAACAGAATTCTACATCGGAAATTAGTATTGAAGCTGATTCTGTGTTCTTGAAATTGAAAGTTTTCAGTCTGCTTTGTTCTAAACATCAAAAATCAGAAATATTACTCTTGGTATTGAATCTGTCCGGATTTGTTCGATCTCATTCTTCAGTTAAAAATCTGAAGTTTCTTAAAAGTTCTTTTACTGTGCATCTGGGCTCTTCGAATCCTATTCTTGTTCAGATTTGCTGTGTTATCGGTATATTCTACTGATTTTGTTACTGCTGCTACTGCTGAAATTTACTCCTCCTACCTTCATTTTCAGGTACATGTCTTTTAAATTTTATGTTGGAAAGAGATTCAACATGACAGATAAATAGAGTTTGAATTGTAATATTGTCATCTACTCATTTGAGTTCTTTAGTTGAAAATTTCAGCTTTAGTTTCATGTTGGTTAACCAGTGGTGAGTTCGACTCGATGGCTACAAGTTAATTGTCTTATTTTGAAATTCATATAAAGCTTTGTAATAATGTTATCCATGTCAAATTTCATTAGTTTAGTTATCTATGAGTTGTGTAAATAGGAAGCATGGCAGAAAGTTGGTTTTTATTTACACTTCATGGTATTGTTAGATAGGTATAGCATAATATGGCATTATCAAAGAAAATATGCTATTAGTTTATCTTGTTAGTTAATTAGTTGTTGTTTAAAAGCTAGATGATGATTAGTTGCAATTTGCCATCTTTTGGCATAACATTGGTTGTGTTCATAATTTATAGTTGAAAGATGCGTTAGTATAATCCGTATGTTCAAAAATGTCAAATATAGTAAGTAATATTGTACGCAATATCATTTTATTAAGTCAACAAGACTTGTTCTCTTTCTTAGTAATAAAGGGCTTAGGAACTTATACAATGTGAAAATTAATAGTTAGTAATAACTCACATAGATTGAGAATCAAATTGGTTTGATTATATCTATATCTATCCTAACTCAATCATTGGCATAACTAAGTAAATTAATTTCATCTATTAAGATTAAAACGAGTATATAAGAATAAGTTGAGTTGTATATACACAAATGGCAACACTTTAAATCAATGGTAATTAGAAATAGAATTTGCATTAAGTAAATAATGAAAATTCTTGGAAAATATTTCCTTCCTTTAGGAATCATTCATTTTCAGTTTCATATGTAATTTATTCCTTGGCATATATATATATATATATATATGTCATATTTGTTTTAAAGATAGTATTAATCATATTTTTATTCTGTCCTTTGAATTTGAATAATTGGAATGAATATAATTTATATTCGGAAATTATAATCAATGGTCAACATTTAATAAATTGTGGGTTCTTTTCCAAAAAATTAAAGAGTATCTTAAAACGAGATTTCTCGTGATATAACAAACATTTTTGCGGAAATTCCATAATATCATTACAAATATGTTGCGCAATTAGGGATATGTTCGCGTACCCTGATTATACTTTTAAAAGCAAAATTTCGGATTATGCGTACGCGCAATTTCGAGCGAATATTTAATAAAAGGATTTTTCCAAAGGTGTTAAATCAATTTCATAAAAATCCGAGATGTACGGTTCACTATTCAAGAAAAAGAATTATTCTTGATTCAACACAATCTCGAAAAAATGTTCTTAATAAATATATTGTCAAAAGTTGTTGTGTACACGTGCGCGTGACACAATTCCGCATCTTTTCAATTTATAACACGAATATACGTACGCGTAATTCGATTCAAAGAAGGTTTCTCAATCACAATAAGTATAAGCGGTAGTAAAATCAGATAACATCAATATATTTAATAAAATCAAGATAATTAAGCCAAATAATAAAAACAGTTAAGCGACCGTGCTAGAACCACGGAATTCGGAAATGCCTAACACCTTCTTCCGGATTAACAGAATTCCTTACTCAGGATTTCTGGTTCGCAGAATAATAAACAGAGTCATATTCTCCTCGATTCAGGGATTGAAATTGGTGACTTGGGACGCCTTAAAATTCCCAGGTGGCGACTCTGAAAATAATTAAATAAATCCCGTTTCGACTGTCCTTTAATTGGAGAAAACTCCCCACGCGCCCCGCGGGCGCGACAAAAAGGAGGTGCGACAGCTCTGGCGACTCTGCTGGGGACAAAAGTGGTCAAACTGTAACCCAGAACCATTGGCTCAGGGTTTAAAGAATTCGAGCTTAAAATATCTGTGTTAATTGGTTTTATTTACTATGATATTTTCAACTGTTTATATGCTAATATGCTAAATGTTGTTGTTTACCGCTTTAATATTATTTGAATTGTGAATATATACAACTGCTACGAAACCCCCTTCTTTCTGAGTCTTCTGAATTTATGGTGTACACGTGCGCGTGACCCACCTTTCTGTTAGAGTCGTACCAAATAAGACGGAGTTGGGACAAGTAACTAGGCCGGGCAGACTTTCGTGCTCCCGGTACGTTGCCCCCGCTTCGGCTCAAACTGTCCGTTTGGGTAAGCCAGGTTTAGAACAATCAACCTAAGGTTTTACACTTAGAATAACTCAGCCATGTACCGGATCCCTAGTAGGAACGAATATTTGCATCATATGCATTTGGCCTTGGAGACTCAACACAGGGGTTGGGTCTGTCTAGGACAGGTGAACCCAAAATAAAAAGACCATCATGATGCATCCTACTTGTTACTTGTGCATTCATTTGCCTCGAACATGCTTGTTGACCAGCTTAAATAAAATCATGGTAAGAAGAAAGGAATAAAATGGGTTGTTTTAAATTTCGAAAAAGAAAAAAAAAGAAAAAGGTTTTAAATCTTGAAATAAAGGTATTTAATAATAAAAAAAAAATTCGAAAATTATTTTAAATTTTCAAAAAATGAATTTTGACTTTATCAAAATTAAATTTCAGATACAAAATGAGCATCACACAAAGCCCCTCATCCACAAGTACGGAAGAATTTCTATGTCAGCTTCAAATGTGGTGGTATGATTTAGGCGAAGACGGTCAAAAATGGGTCGTCAAGCATTTGGGAAATCTCACGGACATTATGAAAGTTAAACCCCGTGATGATCTGATTGCGGCGTTAGTAACTTTCTGGGATCCTGTTCACAATGTTTTTCGTTTCTCTGACTTCGAGCTTACTCCTACATTAGAGGAGATAGCTGGATATACTGGTTTTGAAGGAAGTTTAAGAAATCAAAGCTTGATATTCACAAAGGCTCCTTCGGTACATCGATTCTTCGGTCTTTTGAACATCAGCAGTCAAATCAGGAAAAGCAATGTCATCAATGGATGTTGTTCCTTCAACTTTTTGTATTCAAGGTTCGGAAAGTCAGATGGGTTTGAAATTCATGAAAAAGGCCTTACTAATAAGCAAAACAAAGACACTTGGCAGATTCACCGTCGATTTGCTTTCATGGTGGCTTTTCTAGGAGTCATGGTCTTCCCAAATAAAGAGCGAACAATTGATATTCGCACCGCAAAAGTTGTGCAAATCCTTACCACCAAAGAAAATCACACCCTTGTCCCCATCATTCTATCAGATATTTATCGGGCTCTGACTTTATGTAAATCAGGAGCAACGGTCTTCGAAGGATGCAAAATTTTGTTGCAAATGTGGGTGATGGAGCATCTCCAACAACAGCCCAAGATCATACAATATGGGTCAAAAAATGATAATTGCATCGAGAGCTATGAGGAAAGAACAAAAAATTATCAAGCTCCAGAAGGGATAGAAGCATGGGTATCTCATCTAAAGGCTTTAACGGCAAATCAAATTGAATGGACTCTGGGATGGCTCCCGATGAGGGAAGTAATACATATGTCAACCTCAAATAGTTATCTACTACTATTGGGATTAAGAAGCATTCAGCCGTATGCACCACTAAGAGTCTTAAGGCAACTAGGGAGATATCAAATAGTTCCTGATGATGAAGATTTGAGTATGCAAGTAATCGAATTACACCCAGAAGCCACTATTCCCGAAGCTCTACTTCAGCAGATGTGGAATGGATGTCGATACTTGAAAAGTGATACTCAAGTCCCAGACACTACAAAGGGTGAGATGAATCCTGGATATGCAAGGTGGTTCGAAAAACGGTCTCGCGTGGATGATGTACCAGAACCTGAGCTGAAAAGGCCAACAAAAAGACCCCATGTTCAAAACTTCAATGATAAAATCCAAGAGCGGTTGATCTGGGGAGAAAAAGAAAAAGGGTACAAAGCGACTATCCATGCCCTAAAAGAAAATCTAAGAAGCCTCAGTCTGGAGAAAGATTTGCAAGAACAAGAAGTCGAAGGCGAGAAAAAGAGTCTAGCTTGTGAGAATGAAAATCTTCATGCTCGATTCCAAAAAATGAAAAGGATTTCTGAAACGCCAAAGAGGAGCTGGAAGGATCAAAAAACCATCGCCAATCTCTTTGAAAGAATGCAAGATTATGATTTCATTCTTGCGGAAAATGAAAGGGCATTGAGCAAAGCAAAAGAAAAGATCCAACAATTAAACGAAGAAGCCAGATCTAACAAGGAACGCCAAGATAGGCAATCCGAAAAAGACAAGGCACAATTCAATAAGGAAAAAGACTATTGGATGCGATCAGAAGACCAGCTTCGTGCACAACTAGAAGAGGCAAGAAGATGCAACAGAGAACACCAACAAGCAGACCTCGACAGGGAAAGAGCGCAAGCAAGATTAGAGCAGGCCAGACTCCGAGCTTTGTTAGAATCAGCTCTAGATCGTGAGAACCGTGTCAGAGATATAGCCACCACTCGTCAGCAGCAATTGCAAGACCAAGACCAACGTCTCCAAGGTTTCAGGGCACAAATCTACGACCTGGCAGTCTTCACATCTCAAAGTTATGTAAACTGCCAAGGAATGGATTATGAGAAATTTACTGAGCATGCGCCCACTTTTGCTCGTCATCTAGCAATGGAGTTGGAAAGGATGTATCATACGCTGGGAGGCCATCCAGTTCAAGTACCACATTGAGCAGATAACCCAATATTTAACAACAAAAGTGGAAAGTGGGGCACGTTGTGAGATGTTAAGAATTGTATCTTTTATTTTGATTTAAGTGTGTGTGTTTTCAAGCCATTTTCTTAAAATTTTCAAATGTAATTCCATCTTTGTGTAATGAATAAAAATGATTGCCTTTGGTCCAAACTACGCAAGGTCTGATTCATGTAAGAACATGATACGTAAGCAATCTCTCAGATTCGACCACCACGATAAAAGATATATATAATAAATAAAAATGAATAACAATAAAAATTTCAAGAAAAGCTGGGACGACACAAGCAGCCGAGCAAATGCATAATAGAAAGGGATTATTTGTCTAGGAGCATTGCATCTCAACGTGTGATTATATATGTGTTAACCTCTCAAAACTAACAAGTTTGTTCATTTTCAGAATTCAAGCAGTTAGTTTCTATAAAGAGTATACTGGCATATTATCACTATCACACAAGATCAAAAAAAACAATACCCGAAAGTATGTCTATCCCAAATGTTGACACAGGTATGGAAATAGAAGAGATGGATGTCGGGAAAATGAAAGAAGAGATGTTTAAGCTCAAGCAGCAAATGGCTGAGATATACCAAGCTTGGTCTACAGGACAGTTACCCCCATCTTACCCAAATACCTGCTCCATCAAAGACCCAAACTCAGGATAATATCATCACTGAATTATCCCCAAGTTTTCCCATTTATCAGCACTACCGAGGCACTACCTCTCAGACACCACAGTCTCCACCTCCAAAGCCAGTTCCGTACTTTCCTCCACCTATGACTCCTGTTTTCGTAGCACCTCCCCCTGCTGCATTTCACAAATCTCCTAGTGAGCCTACATTCCAGGCCCAGGACAACCAATATTACCCCCGGAGCCTACCTTCAAAGCCTCCGAAATCAATTCAACTACTCCTCGGTTTGATCTCCCAACCGAAATTGACAAGCCAGCCAAAAATGTTGAACAAGAAGAGATGTTCAGGAAGGTCAAAAGTCTAGAACAATCGTTCCGAGACATGCGGGGATTAGGTGGGCAAGTCAGTGTAGCATACAAAGATTTATGCTTATTCCCCAATGTACAATTGCCAGTTGGCTTCAAGATGCCCAAATTTGACCTATACAGCGGGCACGGCGACCCAGTAGCCCACTTAAGGGGTTTCTGTAGCAAGATGCGAGGAGCTGGGGGAAAGGATGAATTATTAATGGCATACTTCAGTCAAAGTCTAAGCGGATCAGCTTTGGAGTGGTATACACGCCAGGACCATGGAAGATGGTACACCTGGGATGACCTGGCACAGGCATTCGCATACCATTTCCAATACAATCTGGAAATCATCCCAGATCGGTTATCTTTGACCAAATTTGAGAAGAAACACAATGAGAGTTTCAGAGAGTATGGTTTTCGGTGGAGAGAACAGGCAGCAAGAGTAGATCCTCCTATGAAGGAGAGCGAAATGGTAGACTACTTCCTCCAAGCCTTGGAACCGACTTACTATGCCCATTTGGTTTCAGCGGTTGGGAAATCATTCAACGAAGTAGTGAAGATGGGAGGTATGGTGGAAGAAGGCCTTAAGACAAATAAAATCATGAGCTATTCAGCAATTAAGGAAACTACTCAAGCTATTCAAGGCGGGGTAGGAGGAATCGGAAGAAAGAAAAGGGAGGAAGCAGCCGTAGTTGATTCAGGAATTTGGCCGGGACCCAGAGGTTCACCGCTTTACTATAATCAACAACGACCTCGCCAATCAGCTTACTACCATGATTCATCCCAACATTACTATCACCATTCAGAGCCTCATTTTGCCATTAACCATGCTCAAGCATACAATCAGCCACCTGTTCACACCAATTGGCGTGCTCCTGTCACATCAAATACTTACCCACGAGCCTATCCCAGACCAAGTTTCAGGCCTAGGCCAGCATTCAGGGGAGAAAGGGAACAGAAAAAGAAAACTTACACTCCATTGGGAGAGTCTTACACTAGTCTGTTCCACAGGCTGAGACAGTTAGACATGCTGAGACCAATACAATCCAAACTACCCAATCCTCCACCAAAGAATCTGGATTACACCATTAGCTGTGAATATTGCTCCGGTGCACCAGGCCATGATACGGAGAAATGTTGGCATTTGAAAAATGCAATACAAGAGCTGATTGATACTAATAAAATCGAGGTTCAAACCCCCGAAGCTCCAAATATCAATAGAAATCCAATGCCAGCCCATCAAGAGGCTAACATGATAGAAATCATACAAGCTGATGGAGAGACAAAGAAGCCGTCACAAACTGTCATGATGATCAAAACTCATGAAACCAAGCCAGATAAGCAGTTAATGGAGGAGAAGCCTGTGTCTAAGCAGCACAAAAATGGTGATGAACCGTCTATGATAGTCAATGAGGCATCATCGAGCAAAGTTGCCGCAAAACAAGAAAGGCCGAAAGTGGTAGTACCAGGGGTTGCTAACAAACCCATTATATTCGTGGAAGGAGCCCGTACAGATCGGGTTATTATTGCACCTGTAATCCAGCTACCGGTCATCAACAACAAAGCCATCCCATGGAACTATGAACGGGTGACTGTAATGTACAAGGGCAAAGAAATCAAGGAAGAAGTGTGTGAGGTGCAAGGCTTGACACGTTCGGGAAGATGTTTTACTCCCGAAGAGTTGAGAAAAACTAAAAACAATCCAATGCCAACAAAGAGAGCTGTGACGGAAGAAGAGGCGGAGGAGTTTTTAAGAAAAATGAAACTCCATGATTATTCTGTTGTGGATCAATTAAAGAAGACCCCCGCTCAAATTTCATTGTTGTCATTACTAATCCATTCAGAGGAACACCGTCTGGCGTTGATGAAAATCCTGAATGAAGCTCATGTTCCTGAAAAGATCTCTGTAAATCATTTGGGCAAAATAGCCAACAGAATCTTTGAGACAAACAGAATTACATTTGCTGATGATGAATTACCTGTGGAAGGTACCGAGCACAACAGAGCTCTTTACCTCACCGTGAAATGTGAAAACTCCGTAGTAACCCGGGTATTGGTTGACAATGGGTCCAGTGCAAACATATGCCCTCTCTCCACTTTAAACAAATTAAAAATTAAAGAGGAGAGGATCCAGAAGAATAGTATCTGCGTACGAGGATTTGACGGTGGAAGCAGAGATTCATTTGGCGACATAGTGTTGGAACTAACTATAGGGCCAGTTGAATTCACAATGGAATTCCAAGTGTTGGACATATCTGTTTCTTACAACTTGTTATTGGGTCGACCATGGATCCATGCTGCTAAAGCAGTCCCGTCAACACTACATCAGGCTGTCAAGTTTGAATGGGATCATCAAGAAGTAGTCGTGTATGGAGAAGAAAGTTTAAATGCTCACAGCAGTACCATTGTACCGGTCGAGGGAACAGAAAATGACCAGGGACCATGGGTATACCAAGTGACAAACACAGTGTCGATAGAGAAAATTCCAGAAGGGAAATACCTTCCGAATCCAAGGATATCCTCTGCATCAGTCATGATAGCTTATGAAATGTTAAAGAATGGCTTTATACCCGACAAAGGTCTGGGCTTATCTCTGCAAGGAATTGGACAACCAGTATCTCTCCCCAAGAACTGGGGAACATTCGGTTTAGGGTTCATACCCACCGCCAACGACGTAATAAGGGCCAGGAAGTTGAAACACCAAGCATGGGTTCTTCCAAAACCAGTACCACATCTGTCAAAGTCTTTTGTCAAGACCGGCGCTAAAAATCGCCCGATAACAACAATTCCTAAATCCCGGGTCAATCCTGAGAAGGAATTAATTGAAAGGTTCGAGAAATTGTTTAGTGATGTGAATATGTTGGAAAGCGGAGAAGGGTGTAGCAACGCAGAAGTTCAATTCGTTGGGCCAGAAACAAAGCTCAATAATTGGAAAGCCACTCCTCTCCCAATTCGAAAGGAGTCTTGGTAGTTTATTTTGATTTTCTTTCAGTTTGTTTGGGTTATTTCAAGGTTGTAATCCCAAAGTTTATCTTACAGTTGGTTTGAAGTGTGCAAAACCTTGTTATCTTTCATCATCCAATAAAAAGCAGTTTCCTTTTTATTATCATTCCTAATAGCTTTCTTTTCTTTTTCTTCTTTTCTGTACAGTTCCTTTTACGCTGGCTCTAGTGATATGGCATGCATGAGGAATCTTCAGCCCAGTCTTAAAAATCAATCTGGTTACGAAATATTAATTCAAGAAATATATTGTGATTATGAATCAGAATATGATGAAGATGAGGTTTTTGAAGAGATTAGTAAAGAGTTAATTCACTTTGAGGAAAAAATCAAACCTAACTTGAGTGATACCGAGGACGTCAATATAGGGGACACGAGTAATGTCCGGGAAACTAAAATAAGTGTCCATCTCGAACCAAAGATCCGAGAAGAGTTAATTAAAGCACTCATAGAATTCAAAGATGTTTTTGCATGGTCGTATGACGACATGCCGGGCTTGAGCACTGATTTAGTGGTCCACAAATTGCCCACCGATCCAACGGTGCCTCCTGTCAAGCAGAGGCTGAGAAAATTCAAGCCTGATATGAGTATGAGAATTAAGGAAGAAATCACCAAACAATTGGAAGCAAAGGTCATTCGAGTCACTCGATATCCTGTTTGGTTGGCTAATGTCGTTCCTGTGCCAAAGAAAGACGGCAAAATTAGAGTATGCGTCGACTATCGCAATCTCAACAAAGCAAGTCCAAAGGATAATTTCCCATTACCCAATATCCATATTTTGATCGACAATTGTGCCAAGCATGATATAGGGTCTTTCGTGGATTGTTATGCCGGGTATCATCAAATTCTAATGGATGAAGAAGATGCAGAAAAGACGGCATTCATCACACCATGGGGAACTTATTGCTACCGGGTAATGCCATTCGGTTTAAAGAACGCCGGAGCGACCTATATGAGAGCAATGACCACAGTGTTTCATGATATGATACACAAGGAAATTGAGGTGTACGTGGATGATGTGATCATAAAATCAAAACATCAGGCCAACCACGTTGGGGATTTGAGGAAATTCTTCTTAAGACTTCGCAGGTTCAACCTCAAGCTTAACCCTGCCAAATGCGCATTTGGAGTTCCATCCGGAAAATTGCTGGGATTCATAGTCAGTCGACGAGGCATCGAGCTAGATCCGTCAAAGATTAAAGCCATCCAAGAACTGCCACCTCCAAAAAACAAAACTGAAGTAATGAGTTTGTTGGGGAGGTTAAATTATATCAGCAGGTTTATTGCTCAGCTCACAACAACCTGTGAGCCAATTTTCAAATTGTTAAAAAAGGATGCTGCAGTCAAATGGACCGATGAGTGTCAAGAAGCGTTTGATGAAATAAAAAGGTACTTGTCAAACCCACCCGTGTTGGTCCTGCCAGAGTCAGGAAGACCTTTGATTCTTTACTTGACGGTTTTGGAAAATTCATTTGGTTGTGTATTGGGGCAGCATGACCTCACTGGCAGAAAAGAACAGGCCATCTACTACCTTAGCAAGAAGTTCACAGCTTATGAGGTTAAGTATACTCATCTGGAAAAGACATGTTGCGCCCTAACATGGGTAGCTCAAAAATTGAAACACTATTTGTCATCCTACACTACTTACCTCATTTCTCGGTTGGATCCATTGAAATACATTTTTCAAAAGCCTATGCCAACGGGAAGACTTGCAAAGTGGCAGATATTGCTCACAGAATTCGACATCATCTATGTGACTCGAACTGCAATGAAGGCTCAAGCACTGGCCGATCATTTAGCCGAAAACCCGGTCGATGAGGAATATGAGCCGTTGAAGACTTATTTTCCTGATGAAGAAACAATGCATATCGACGAGGTGGAGCAAATTGAAAAGTATGGCTGGAAACTTTTCTTTGATGGAGCCGCTAACATGAAAGGAGTTGGGATAGGAGCTGTAATCATTTCTGAAACAGGGCATCACTATCCTGTTACGGCTCAATTACGATTTTATTGCACCAATAATATGGCTGAATATGAAGCTTGCATTTTGGGGTTAAGGCTAGCTGCAGACATGGGTATCCGAGAAATCTTAGTCATGGGAGATTCGGATCTTTTGGTACATCAAATTCAAGGAGAATGGGAAACCCGAGACTTGAAGCTCATCCCATACCGACAATGTCTACATGATCTTTGTCAGCGGTTTCAATCAGTGGAATTCCAACATATTCAAAGAATCCATAATGAGGTTGCTGATGCATTAGCTACCCTAGCATCAATGTTGCACAATCCGGACAAAGCTTATGTAGATCCAATACATATTCAAGTCCACGATCAGCACGCTTATTGCAATATGGTTGAAGAAGAATTTGATGGTCAACCATGGTTCCACGACATTAAGGAGTATATCAGAATGGGGATATATCCCGCACAAGCCACAGGAGATCAAAAGAGGACCATTAGGCGATTAGCAAATGGATTCTTCTTGAGCGGAGGAGTTTTGTATAAAAGAACACCAGATCTTGGATTATTAAGATGCATAGATGCCAGACAAGCTACAGCTGTCATGTCTGAAGTACATTCAGGAGTTTGCGGACCCCACATGAGTGGATATGTGTTGGCAAAGAAAATCCTCCGAGCTGGTTACTATTGGCTTACCATGGAGCGAGATTGTATCAGTTTTGTACGCAAGTGTCATCAATGCCAAATACACGGAGATTTGATTCATTCTCCACCATCCGAGTTGCACACAATGTCGGCACCATGGCCCTTCGTTGCCTGGGGCATGGATGTAATTGGACCAATTGAGCCGGCAGCATCCAATGGGCACAGGTTCATTCTGGTAGCTATTGATTATTTTACCAAATGGGTTGAGGCCAAGACATTCAAATCAGTGACCAAGAAAGCTGTGGTCGATTTTGTCCACTCAAATATCATATGTCGATTCGGAATCCCGAAGGTGATCATCACAGATAACGGTGCTAATCTTAACAGCAACCTAATGAAGGAAGTATGTCAACAGTTTAAGATTACACATCGCAACTCTACCCCATATCGGCCCAAGGCGAATGGAGCAGTAGAAGCAGCCAACAAAAACATAAAGAAGATACTTCGGAAAATGGTAGAAGGTTCAAAACAATGGCATGAAAAATTACCATTTGCATTATTGGGATACCGCACTACTGTTCGCACTTCAGTAGGAGCAACTCCTTATTTGTTGGTATATGGCACTGAAGCAGTAATTCCTGCAGAAGTTGAGATTCCTTCCCTTCGGATCATCGCCGAAGCAAAGATTGATGATGATGAATGGGTCAAAACCCGTCTAGAACAGTTAAACTTGATTGATGAAAAATGATTGACCGCAGTATGCCATGGTCAATTATATCAAAGAAGAATAGAAAGAGCATACAACAAAAAGGTGCGTCCCCGGAAGTTTGAAGTAGGTCAGCATGTGCTGAAACGTATTCTTCCACATCAGGTCGAGGCAAAGGGCAAATTTGCCCCGAATTGGCAAGGACCATTCATTGTGACCAGAGTATTATCGAATGGTGCACTATGCTTAACAGACATTGAAGGCAAATGCATAGATATGGCGATCAATTCTGACGCGGTAAAGAGATATTATGCATAACTTTTTGAGTGTTTGTATTTAGCATTATTTCGAAGATTGGAATGACAAAGGCAATTTATTCTGCTATCCAAACACTATACCATTTGCTTCCCCTTTGAGCCATACTTGTTTCTTTCATACCCTCTCTTGGAATCAATAAAAATCAAGTATGAAATAATCTCTATAAAAAAAAAATTTTACTATTATTGGGTGAACTACGTTTGACCTGATTCCTCAAAGAAGGATACGTAGGCGCTTCACAGCTCGGTCATAGGGTGCACAACATACATAAAATGTGCACAAAAAGAAACATCAAGCAACCCCAATCAAGGAACTGGGGCGAGAATTGTATTGGAAACAAGAAAAGATTCCAAGAGTCGTAATTTTAAACACATACCAAAATTGTTTAGCTTTTCCATTCCTAACCCCATACTAGAAAGACCTTTCGACCAATCTTAGAAAAATGCTAAGTCAAGCAAATGAAGATGGTTCATAACATTCTGGTACAAACAAGAAAAGAAAGTAAAAACGAGAGAGTCTTATAGGTGAAAACCCAAACGGGCACCATAAGGCGACGGAAGTTGAGAGAAAAGTAAAATGAGAGAGTCTTATTGGTGAAAACCTTTGTAGGCACCATAAGACTAAAAGGGAGTAAGAAATGAACAAATGAGGAAGGTTTATCAGTGAAAACTCTTTGAGACGTTACAAGCCCAACAGGTCTTTGAAATGAAAAATGAAGTTGGATTATGGAATTTTTGGGGGAAAACGAAAATAAGACAATTGAGAGGAGATTGATTAAAAGACTGGGTTGATTAATCCGAAATGCATACCCTGATCATTGGTGCCAGTAACTCCAATCAGATAAGTTTTTATTCTTGCTCAAACAGTCATCCAAAATTGGATTTTTCTTTTTATTCTATAATTGTCGAAATCAACGTGTTTCGTCACTAATAATCTTACTTTTCTAAAAGCTTTGAAATAGGTTTTATTCCAAGCAAATAAGAAGGAATGTCAAGGTATACTACCAAGATTCAATGTTACAAAGTACGTCCACAAAAGGTGGGAGATAAAAGATATAAGAAAGGTGAAATCAAAAGTGGATCAGCAAAGTCAGAAGGGACATATGACTACAGTTAAAAGGTTTTGAAGGAAAACATACAGAGGGAAATCCTATAGTCGAGAATCAATTACAAAGACAAAACAGTCTTTTCAACCATTCTAAGGCAACAAAGAGAAACGAAGAGAAGCATCACCATCGGCAAGAATACCCCAGTCGACCACCCTGCTTTAAATTAACGAAGTTTTCTTTGATTTAAAATAGGGGCAAATACAATATTTGTGTCAGGAAATACCCGATGAGAAAAGAAGAAGTCAGGCGTCCACCTGGAGAATGAGGATGAAGAAAAGAAGAAGTCAGGCGTCCACCTGGAGAATGAGGACAGAGAATTAAAGAAATCAGGCGTCCACCTGGAGAATGAGGATGAAAATTGAAGAAGTCAGGCGTCCACCTGTAGAATGAGGACAGAGAATTAAAGAAGTCAGGCGTCCACCTGGAGAATGAGGACAGAGAATTAAAGAAGTCAGGCGTCCACCTGGAGAATGAGGATGAAGAATTGAAGAAGTCAGGCGTCCACCTGGAGAATGAGGATGAGAATTGAAGAAGTCAGGCGTCCACCTGGAGAATGAGGATAAAGAAATTGAAGAAGTCAGGCGTCCACCTGGAGAATGAGGACAAAGAATTGAAGAAGTCAGGAGTCCACCTGGAGAATGAGGATAAAGAAATTGAAGAAGTCAGGCGTCCACCTGGAGAATGAGGACAGAAAATTGAAGAAATCAAGCGTCCACCTGGAGAATGAGGATGAAAATTAAAGAAGTCAGGCGTCCACCTGGAGAATAAGGATGAGAAAAGAAGAAGTCAGGCGTCCACCTGGAGAATGAGGACAGAGAATTAAAGAAGTCAGGCGTCCACCTGGAGAATGAGGACAAAGAATTGAAGAAGTCAGGCGTCCACCTGGAGAATGAGGACAAAGAATTGAAAAAGTCAGGCGTCCACCTGGAGAATGAGGACAGAGAATTAAAGAAGTCAGGCGTCCACCTGGAGAATGAGGATAAAGAAATTGAAGAAGTCAGGCGTCCACCTGGAGAATGAGGATAAAGAAATTGAAGAAGTCAGGCGTCCACCTGGAGAATAAGGATGAAGAAATTGAAGAAGTCAGCCGTCCACCTGGAGAATGAGGACAGAAAATTGAAGAAATCAGGCGTCCACCTGGAGAATGAGGATGAAAATTAAAGAAGTCAGGCGTCCACTTGGAGAATAAGGACAGAAAATTGAAGAAATCAGGCGTCCACCTGGAGAATGAGGGCAGAGAATTAAAGAAGTCAGGCGTCCATCTGGAGAATGAGGACAAAGAATTGAAGAAGTCAGGCGTCCACCTGGAGAATGAGGATAAAGAAATTGAAGAAGTCAGGCGTCCACCTGGAGAATAAGGATGAAGAAATTGAAGAAGTCAGGCGTCCACCTGGAGAATGAGGATGAGAATTAAAGAAGTCAGGCGTCCACCTGGAGAATGAGGATGAAGAATTGAAGAAGTCAGGCGTCCACCTGGAGAATGAGGATGAAGAAAAGAAGAAGTCAGGCGTCCACCTGGAGAATGAGGATGAAGAAAGAAAAGAAGCAGTCAGGCACCCACCTGAAGAACAAGGGAATGCAATTGAAGTGATGAAATCAAAAGCTCGCTCATATGAAAGGAGCACATTTAGAATCAATAAAGCAGAGGAGTCCAACAGAATCCCCAGCAAGAAACAACAAGAGTTCCAAAAAGGAATACGGAATAAGCCAAAATGCCCAAGAGTCACCAAGATATCAAGACAACAAGAAACACAAGGGCATGATCTAGATAAGATTTTTTATAATTCCTGTACCGTAATCTAGTTTAATTTTGTATTTCCTTTAAAGAAAGGTGTAATAAGGAGGTCAGCAAGCATTAAAAACAGCACGAAGCAGCAGTAACATCACAGTCCCACGGTAGTCCCAGCTACCCAAAAATTCCCGAACTACACTGACCTGATTCCTTTATAGCCAAGGATATGTAGGAAACCTTTGAAGCAGAGGTTCGGTCAAATCTTTCTAAAAATGCTTCCCACGGAGTATTCGAACGGGCAAAAATCGCTCGTATCCGCTCACTTTATCTTTGCACGAAAACTCTTCGAGTTTCCGCACAAAGAGGGGCAGCTGTGAGCACGTGATTTTTGCTTTAATGAAAACTACTCCAAAATAAATCAAAAAATAAAATAAATTTCTTTTACTGTATAATTTTTGAATTTTTGCGTGGTGTTAAATACTTGTGTTATGTCTGTAAGTGTTTACATTGTCATAATAAAATGAAAAATTGCATGCATATAGGATTTAAGTATGCATTTAAGAGATAATTTCAATAAAATCACAAAAAAAATATGCATTCGTTCTATTTTTAAATATGTTACTGTGTGATTAATGTTTTGACTATGTGTTAAATAGTTGTTATGAAATAATTAATATTTTTATCTAAGGTTAAAAATTGTTTTATAATGTTATTAGGATTTTTTTATTAATAATAAAATCAGAAAATAAAATAAAATAGAATGGGAAAATTGGACCTGGATTTAAAATCCAGGCCCAAATCGAATTACCCTTCCACAGACCAATTCCAACACTCCCAGGTCCGGTCCAATTCAAAGCCAGAACCGAACGACGTCGTTTGGTCACCTCTCATCAAGGGCCGTTGGATTAAATCCAATCAACGGTCAAGATCCCCTGCCCTTACCCGCAACCCATAACCCGACCCAATGACCCGATTCAGTCCGACCCCAACTTTAAACCAAACGACGTCGTTTGGTTTAATGAATTAATCCTGGCCATCCATTCTACTTGATCCAACGGACGATACCAATCCACCCCACCCCTATATAAATCCCAAGCCTTTACCCGGCCCCTAACTGAACACCCCTCCCCCCTCCTACACTGTTCATCATCGTCCCCCAAACCCCCACTCCTAACCCTAGCCGCCCAAGGATTCCACCGCCTGAAACCCGGCGGCATCAACGCCGCCGGTCACCAAAATAACAACCCAGAACCCCCTGAACCTCCTCTATCCAAATATGTTATCTGCTTGGTTCGAATCTCCCTGAAGGTTCTCGAATATTCATTTGAAGATTCGAGCCAAGTTCAGATCTAAACCTAACAGTCCCAAATCGACACCATAGCTTCCCCTAGTCACCCTGAGTATGGATCTATCGTTTGTTTGGTTCGAATCAGTTCGGAACTTCTCGAATCTTCTTTTGAAGATTCGGACCAAACAAGAACAAACTCAGATCCATTTTAAGCTGACACCAAATGACCCCTAGGCTACCCTCACCCTTGTGTCATGTTTGGTTCTTCTCGAATCTGACCAGAAATGGTTAAATCCCAAATCGAATTTTTAAGAACCCTAAAAATACCAAACTTTCGGATTCTGTTCAGATTAAGTAAAGATTGAGGTTCAATCGACCTTAGTCGAAGTATTTTCAGTGGAAAATACTTCGACTAAGGTCTGTTTGATTTCAAACAAAAATCCAAATCCAAGCTGAGTTCGAGTCGGATTAAAATTGAAGATTCAAAGGTATTTTTTCTATTATTTTGTGTATTCTACGTGTGTTGTTGTTTGTCTTAATAGCTTGTTAATTTTTCATGATTTTATTTGATTAATTCTGTCACCTTTGTCTCATGCCCGTCTATATGGTCAAATATGAAACTGTTTCAGTTGGTTGTGATTGTTCATAATGTAAGTAATCGACTCGATTAAGTTCGTCGATTAGTTATATTATGAATTCTCACTTATGATAATGCTAATAAAAAAACAGTCTGCTTCTATTGTTTTAGACCAATTATGGACAATTGTTGTAGATAATCAGTTTAAATTAATACTCGTCAGTTAAATCACCCTTGTTTACATTTATATGAATCTGTCAAAATAAGTGTTGTATATATGTTATTGTCTGAACATTAAAGTTTCAGGGCATTGTCAGTATTGACAATGATCCTGTGTTTGTTTGATTTATTGTTCAAAGTTAAAGCTCAGTTACTGAACTCAGTGTAATATGTTGCTATAATGATTGTTTCTGAATTCAGTATGATTCTATCAATGTTTGATTGAATGTAATTGTGTTAGGAGTTACCCTTTTTAATCAGAATTCAGTCCAAACTTTAGGATTGGTTATAGCTGCTTAAACAGATTGTAAAATCTGTACTGTGAAATTCTGAGTTTAAAGGCAGTAATAACAGAATTACAGTAGGATTTCTGGGGTATTTTTTGGGATAAAACAGTGAGGGAAATATGATATAATAGTGGGCTGATAATGGAGTGTTAATGGATATATTTAAGTAATAAAGGGGGAACAAGGAATAATGGGGCTGCTGAAAATCATGTTAGGATCACATAAAGTATTAAAAAGTAGTTTTAATGGAAACTTTCTAATTTTTAAAGGGATAAAGGGTCCAGCCACCATGACAAAGGTGCAACCAGCCCTGTATAAATACAGGAGCTGGACAGCTTAAAAGGGGCAGACTTGAAGAGATTTTGAAGAGGGAAAAAAATCAGTTTTCAGAGAGAGAAAGAGTTTTTTCAGAAAAAAGAGAGCTTAGGGAGAGTTTTTTTTCAGAGAATAGGGGCAGTTTTCAGAAGAAGAGAGTTTGAGAGATAGAGCTTAAGGCAGATTTTAGGAGATTGAAAGAGGAAAATCAAGCAGAAACAGAAATTTGAAAAGGAAGATAGAAAGAAAGGAAAACAGAGACACTAAAACAGAATTCTACATCGGAAATTAGTATTGAAGCTGATTCTGTGTTCTTGAAATTGAAAGTTTTCAGTCTGCTTTGTTCTAAACATCAAAAATCAGAAATATTACTCTTGGTATTGAATCTGTCCGGATTTGTTCGATCTCATTCTTCAGTTAAAAATCTGAAGTTTCTTAAAAGTTCTTTTACTGTGCATCTGGGCTCTTCGAATCCTATTCTTGTTCAGATTTGCTGTGTTATCGGTATATTCTACTGATTTTGTTACTGCTGCTACTGCTAAAATTTACTCCTCCTACCTTCATTTTCAGGTACATGTCTTTTAAATTTTATGTTGGAAAGAGATTCAACATGACAGATAAATAGAGTTTGAATTGTAATATTGTCATCTACTCATTTGAGTTCTTTAGTTGAAAATTTCAGCTTTAGTTTCATGTTGGTTAACCAGTGGTGAGTTCGACTCGATGGCTACAAGTTAATTGTCTTATTTTGAAATTCATATAAAACTTTGTAATAATGTTATCCATGTCAAATTTCATTAGTTTAGTTATCTATGAGTTGTGTAAATAGGAAGCATGGCAGAAAGTTGGTTTTTATTTACACTTCATGGTATTGTTAGATAGGTATAGCATAATATGGCATTATCAAAGAAAATATGCTATTAGTTTATCTTGTTAGTTAATTAGTTGTTGTTTAAAAGCTAGATGATGATTAGTTGCAATTTGCCATCTTTTGGCATAACATTGGTTGTGTTCATAATTTATAGTTGAAAGATGCGTTAGTATAATCCGTATGTTCAAAAATGTCAAATATAGTAAGTAATATTGTACGCAATATCATTTTATTAAGTCAACAAGACTTGTTCTCTTTCTTAGTAATAAAGGGCTTAGGAACTTATACAATGTGAAAATTAATAGTTAGTAATAACTCACATAGATTGAGAATCAAATTGGTTTGATTATATCTATATCTATCCTAACTCAATCATAGGCATAACTAAGTAAATTAATTTCATCTATTAAGATTAAAACGAGTATATGAGAATAAGTTGAGTTGTATATACACAAATGGCAACACTTTAAATCAATGGTAATTAGAAATAGAATTTGCATTAAGTAAATAATGAAAATTCTTGGAAAATATTTCCTTCCTTTAGGAATCATTAATTTTCAGTTTCATATGTAATTTATTCCTTGGCATATATATATATATATATATATATGTCATATTTGTTTTAAAGATAGTATTAATCATATTTTTATTCTGTCCTTTGAATTTGAATAATTGGAATGAATATAATTTATATTCGGAAATTATAATCAATGGTCAACATTTAATAAATTGTGGGTTCTTTTCCAAAAAATTAAAGAGTATCTTAAAAAGAGATTTCTCGTGATATAACAAACATTTTTGTGGAAATTCCATAATATCATTACAAATATGTTGCGCAATTAGGGATACGTTCGCGTACCCTGATTATACTTTTAAAAGCAAAATTTCGGATTATGCGTACGCGCAATTTCGAGCGAATATTTAATAAAAGGATTTTTCCAAAGGTGTTAAATCAATTTCATAAAAATCCGAGATGTACGGTTCACTATTCAAGAAAAACAATTATTCTTGATTCAACACAATCTCGAAAAAATGTGCTTAATAAATATATTGTCAAAAGTTATTGTGTACACGTGCGCGTGACACAATTCCGCATCTTTTCAATTTATAACACGAATATACGTACGCGTAATTCGATTCAAAGAAGGTTTCTCAATCACAATAAGTATAAGCGGTAGTAAAATCAGATAACATCAATATATTTAATAAAATCAAGATAATTAAGCCAAATAATAAAAACAGTTAAGCGACCGTGCTAGAACCACGGAATTCGGAAATGCCTAACACCTTCTTCCGGATTAACAGAATTCCTTACTCAGGATTTCTGGTTCGCAGAATAATAAACAGAGTCATATTCTCCTCGATTCAGGGATTGAAATTGGTGACTTGGGACGCCTTAAAATTCCCAGGTGGCGACTCTGAAAATAATTAAATAAATCCCATTTCGACTGTCCTTTAATTGGAGAAAACTCCCCACGCGCCCCGCGGGCGCGGCAAAAAGGAGGTGCGACAGGCGCCCACCTGTATAATGAGAGAAATATTTTCAGTCTTAGTTTAAATAGGCCCCCACCTGTATAATGAGAGGAATGTTTTCAGTCTTAGTTTAAATAGGCGCCCACCTGTATAACGAGAGGAATACTTTTCAGTCTTAGTTTAAATAGGCGCCCACCTGTATAATGAGAGGAATATTTTCAGTCTTAGTTTAAATAGGCGCCCACCTGTATAATGAGAGGAATATTTTCAGTCTTAGTTTAAATAGGCGCCCACCTGTATAATGAGAGAAATATTTTCAGTCTTAGTTTAAATAGGCGCCCACCTGTATAACGAGAGGAATACTTTTCAGTCTTAGTTTAAATAGGCGCCCACCTGTATAATGAGAGGAATATTTTCAGTCTTAGTTTTGATAGGCGCCCACCTGTATAATGAGAGGAATATTTTCAGTCTTAGTTTTGATAGGCGCCCACCTGTATAATGAGAGGAATATTTTCAGTCTTAGTTTAAATAGGCGCCCACCTGTATAACGAGAGGAATATTTTCAGTCTTAGTTTAAATAGGCGCCCACCTGTATAACGAGAGGAATACTTTTCGGTCTTAGTTTAAATAGACGCCCACCTGTATAATGAGAGAAATATTTTCAGTCTTAGTTTATATAGGCGCCCACCTGTATAATGAGAGGAATACTTTTCAGTCTTAGTTTAAATAGGCGCCCACCTGTATAATGAGAGGAATACTTTCAGTCTTAGTTTAAATAGGCGCCCACCTGTATAACGAGAGGAATATTTTCAGTCTTAGTTTAAATAGGCGCCCACCTGTATAACGAGAGAAATATTTTCTGTCTTAGTTTAAATAGGCGCCCACCTGTATAACGGGAGAAATATTTTCAGTCTTAGTTTAAATAGGGGCCCACCTGTATAACGAGAGGATTACTTTTCAGTCTTAGATTAAATAGGCGCCCACCTGTATAATGAGAGGAATATTTTCAGTCTTAGTTTAAATAGGCGCCCACCTGTATAACGAGAGGAATATTTTCAGTCTTAGTTTAAATAGGCGCCCACCTGTATAATGAAAGGAATATTTTCAGTCTTAGTTTAAATAGGCGCCCACCTGTATAATGAGAGGAATACTTTTTAGTCTTAGTTTAAATAGGCGCCCACCTGTATAATGAGAGAAATATTTTCAGTCTTAGTTTAAATAGGCGCCCACCTGTATAACGAGAGGAATATTTTCAGTCTTAGTTTAAATAGGCGCCCACCTGTATAACGAGAGAAATATTTTCTGTCTTAGTTTAAATAGGCGCCCACCTGTATAACGGGAGAAATATTTTCAGTCTTAGTTTAAATAGGGGCCCACCTGTATAACGAGAGGATTACTTTTCAGTCTTAGATTAAATAGGCGCCCACCTGTATAATGAGAGGAATATTTTCAGTCTTAGTTTAAATAGGCGCCCACCTGTAATAATGAGAGGAATATTTTCATGTCTTAGTTTAAATAGGCGTCTACCTGTATAATGAGAGGAATATTGTCAGTCTTAGTTTAAATAGGCGCCCACCTGTAATAATAAGAGGAATATTTTCATGACTTCGTTTAAATAGGCGCCCACCTGTATAATGAGAGGAATACTTTTCAGTCTTAGTTTAAATAGTCGTCCACCTGTATAATGAAAGGAATAGTTTCAGTCTTAGTTTAAATAGGCGCCCACCTGTATAACGAGAGGAATATTTTCAGTCTTAGTTTAAATAGGCGCCCACCTGTATAACGAGAGGAATACTTTTCAGTCTTAGTTTAAATAGGCGCCCACCTGTATAACGAGAGGAATATTTTCAGTCTTAGTTTTAATAGGCGCCCACCTGTATAACGAGAGTAATGTTTTCAGTCTTAGTTTAAATAGGAGCCCACCTGTATAGCGAGAGAAATGTTTTCAGTCTTAGTTTAAATAGGCGCCCACCTGTATAGCGAGAGGAATATTTTCAGTCTTAGTTTAAATAGGCGCCCACCTGTATACCGAGAGGAATACTTTTCAGTCTTAGTTTAAATAGGCGCCCACCTGTATAGCGAGAGGAATACTTTTCAGTCTTAGTTTAAATAGGCGCCCACCTGTATAACGAGAGGAATATTTTCAGTCTTAGTTTAAATAGGCGCCCACCTGTATAATGAAAGGAATATTTTCAGTCTTAGTTTAAATAGGCGCCCACCTGTATAATGAGAGGAATACTTTTTAGTCTTAGTTTAAATAGGCGCCCACCTGTATAATGAGAGAAATATTTTCAGTCTTAGTTTAAATAGGCGCCCACCTGTATAACGAGAGGAATATTTTCAGTCTTAGTTTAAATAGGCGCCCACCTGTATAACGAGAGAAATATTTTCTGTCTTAGTTTAAATAGGCGCCCACCTGTATAACGGGAGAAATATTTTCAGTCTTAGTTTAAATAGGGGCCCACCTGTATAACGAGAGGATTACTTTTCAGTCTTAGATTAAATAGGCGCCCACCTGTATAATGAGAGGAATATTTTCAGTCTTAGTTTAAATAGGCGCCCACCTGTAATAATGAGAGGAATATTTTCATGTCTTAGTTTAAATAGGCGTCTACCTGTATAATGAGAGGAATATTGTCAGTCTTAGTTTAAATAGGCGCCCACCTGTAATAATAAGAGGAATATTTTCATGACTTCGTTTAAATAGGCGCCCACCTGTATAATGAGAGGAATACTTTTCAGTCTTAGTTTAAATAGTCGTCCACCTGTATAATGAAAGGAATAGTTTCAGTCTTAGTTTAAATAGGCGCCCACCTGTATAATGAGAGGAATACTTTTCAGTCTTAGTTTAAATAGGCGCCCACCTGTATAATGAGAGGAATACTTTCAGTCTTAGTTTAAATAGGCGCCCACCTGTATAACGAGAGGAATATTTTCAGTCTTAGTTTAAATAGGCGCCCACCTGTATAACGAGAGAAATATTTTCTGTCTTAGTTTAAATAGGCGCCCACCTGTATAACGGGAGAAATATTTTCAGTCTTAGTTTAAATAGGGGCCCACCTGTATAACGAGAGGATTACTTTTCAGTCTTAGATTAAATAGGCGCCCACCTGTATAATGAGAGGAATATTTTCAGTCTTAGTTTAAATAGGCGCCCACCTGTATAACGAGAGGAATATTTTCAGTCTTAGTTTAAATAGGCGCCCACCTGTATAATGAAAGGAATATTTTCAGTCTTAGTTTAAATAGGCGCCCACCTGTATAATGAGAGGAATACTTTTTAGTCTTAGTTTAAATAGGCGCCCACCTGTATAATGAGAGAAATATTTTCAGTCTTAGTTTAAATAGGCGCCCACCTGTATAACGAGAGGAATATTTTCAGTCTTAGTTTAAATAGGCGCCCACCTGTATAACGAGAGAAATATTTTCTGTCTTAGTTTAAATAGGCGCCCACCTGTATAACGGGAGAAATATTTTCAGTCTTAGTTTAAATAGGGGCCCACCTGTATAACGAGAGGATTACTTTTCAGTCTTAGATTAAATAGGCGCCCACCTGTATAATGAGAGGAATATTTTCAGTCTTAGTTTAAATAGGCGCCCACCTGTAATAATGAGAGGAATATTTTCATGTCTTAGTTTAAATAGGCGTCTACCTGTATAATGAGAGGAATATTGTCAGTCTTAGTTTAAATAGGCGCCCACCTGTAATAATAAGAGGAATATTTTCATGACTTCGTTTAAATAGGCGCCCACCTGTATAATGAGAGGAATACTTTTCAGTCTTAGTTTAAATAGTCGTCCACCTGTATAATGAAAGGAATAGTTTCAGTCTTAGTTTAAATAGGCGCCCACCTGTATAACGAGAGGAATATTTTCAGTCTTAGTTTAAATAGGCGCCCACCTGTATAACGAGAGGAATACTTTTCAGTCTTAGTTTAAATAGGCGCCCACCTGTATAACGAGAGGAATATTTTCAGTCTTAGTTTTAATAGGCGCCCACCTGTATAACGAGAGTAATGTTTTCAGTCTTAGTTTAAATAGGAGCCCACCTGTATAGCGAGAGAAATGTTTTCAGTCTTAGTTTAAATAGGCGCCCACCTGTATAGCGAGAGGAATATTTTCAGTCTTAGTTTAAATAGGCGCCCACCTGTATACCGAGAGGAATACTTTTCAGTCTTAGTTTAAATAGGCGCCCACCTGTATAGCGAGAGGAATACTTTTCAGTCTTAGTTTAAATAGGCGCCCACCTGTATAGCGAGAGGAATATTTTCAGTGTTAGTTTAAATAGGCGCCCACCTGTATAATGAGAGAAATATTTTCAGTCTTAGTTAAAATAGGCGCCCACCTGTATAACGAGAGGAATAATTTTCAGTCTTAGTTTAAATAGGCGCCCACCTGTATAATAAGAGGAATATTTTCAGTCTTAGTTTAAATTGGCGCCCACCTGTATAATGAGAGGAATATTTTCAGTGTTAGTTTAAATAGGCGCCCACCCGTATAACGTGAGGAATACTTTTCAGTCTTCGTTTAAATAGGCGCCCACCTGTATAATGAGAGGAATATTTTCGGTCTTAGTTTAAATAGGAGCCCACCTGTATAATGAGAGGAATATTTTCAGTCTTAGTTTAAATAGGCGCCCACCTGTATAACGAGAGGAATAATTTTCGGTCTTAGTTTAAATAGGCTCCCACCTGTATAATGAGAGGAATATTTTCGGTCTTAGTTTAAATAGGCGCCCACCTGTATAATGAGAGGAATATTTTCGGTCTTTGTTTAAATAGGCGCCCACCTGTATAATGAGAGGAATATTTTCAGTCTTAGTTTAAATAGGCGCCCACCTGTATAACGAGAGGAATACTTTTCAGTCTTAGTTTAAATAGGCGCCCACCTGTATAATAAGAGGAATATTTTCAGTCTTAGTTTTGATAGGCGCCCACCTGTATAATGAGAGGAATATTTTCAGTCTTATTTTAAATAGGCGCCCACCTGTATAACGAGAGGAATATTTTCAGTCTTAGTTTAAATAGGTGCCCACCTGTATAATGAGAGGAATATTTCCAGTCTTAGTTTTGATAGGCGCCCACCTGTATAATGAGAAGAATATTTTCAGTCTTAGTTTAAATAGGCGCCCACCTGTATAACGAGAGGAATATTTTCAGTTTTAGTTTAAATAGGCGCCCACCTGTATAATGAGAGGAATATTTTAAATCTTAGTTTAAATAGGCGCTCACCTGTATAACGAGAGGAATGTTTTCAGTCTTAGTTTAAATAGGCGCCCACCTGTATAGCGAGAGGAATATTTTCAGTCTTAGTTTAAATAGGCGCCCACCTGTATAACGAGAGGAATACTTTTCAGTCTTAGTTTAAATAGGCGCCCACCTGTATAGCGAGTGGAATACTTTTCAGTTTTAGTTTAAATAGGCGCCCACCTGTATAACGAGAGGAATATTTTCAGTGTTAGTTTAAATAGGCGCCCACCTGTATAATGAGAGAAATATTTTCAGTCTTAGTTAAAATAGGCGCCCCCCTGTATAACGAGAGGAATACTTTTCAGTCTTATTTTAAATAGGCGCCCAACTGTATAATAAGAGCAATATTTTCAGTCTTAGTTTAAATAGGCGCCCACCTGTATAATGAGAGGAATATTTTCAGTGTTAGTTTAAATAGGCGCCCACCTGTATAACGAGAGAAATACTTTTCAGTCTTAGTTTAAATAGGCGCCCACCTGTATAATGAGAGAAATATTTTCGGTCTTAGTTTAAATAGGCGCCCACCTGTATAACGAGAGGAATAATTTTCGGTCTTAGTTTAAATAGGCTCCCACCTGTATAATGAGAGGAATATTTTCGGTCTTAGTTTAATTAGGCGCCCACCTGTATAATGAGAGTAATATTTTCGGTCTTAGTTTAAATAGGCGCCCACCTGTATTATGAGAGGAATATTTTCAGTCTTAGTTTAAATAGGCGCCCACCTGTATAACGAGAGGAATACTTTTCAGTCTTAGTTTAAATAGGCGCCCACCTGTATAATGAGAGAAATATTTTCGGTCTTAGTTTAAATAGGCGCCCACCTGTATAACGAGAGGAATACTTTTCAGTCTTAGTTTAAATAGGCGCCCACCTGTATAGCGAGAGGAATACTTTTCAGTCTTAGTTTAAATAGGCGCCCACCTGTATAACGAGAGGAATGTTTTCAGTCTTAGTTTAAATAGGAGCCCACCTGTATAGCGAGAGGAATGTTTTCAGTCTTAGTTTAAATAGGCGCCCACCTGTATAGCGAGAGGAATACTTTTCAGTCTTAGTTTAAATAGGCGCCCACCTGTATAACAAGAGGAATACTTTTCAGTCTTAGTTTAAATAGGCGCCCACCTGTATAATGAGAGGAATATTTTCAGTCTTAGTTTTAATAGGCGCCCACCTGTATAACGAGAGGAATGTTTTCAGTCTTAGTTTAAATAGGAGCCCACCTGTATAGCGAGAGGAATGTTTTCAGTCTTAGTTTAAATAGGCGCCCACCTGTATAGCGAGAGGAATATTTTCAGTCTTAGTTTAAATAGGCGCCCACCTGTATACCGAGAGGAATACTTTTCAGTCTTAGTTTAAATAGGCGCCCACCTGTATAGCGAGAGGAATACTTTTCAGTCTTAGTTTAAATAGGCGCCCACCTGTATAGCGAGAGGAATATTTTCAGTGTTAGTTTAAATAGGCGCCCACCTGTATAACGAGAGGAATACTTTTCAGTCTTAGTTTAAATAGGCGCCCACCTGTATAATGAGAGAAATATTTTCGGTCTTAGTTTAAATAGGCGCCCACCTGTATAACGAGAGGAATACTTTTCAGTCTTAGTTTAAATAGGCGCCCACCTGTATAGCGAGAGGAATACTTTTCAGTCTTAGTTTAAATAGGCGCCCACCTGTATAACGAGAGGAATATTTTCAGTGTTAGTTTAAATAGGCGCCCACCTGTATAATGAGAAAAATATTTTCAGTCTTAGTTAAAATAGGCGCCCACCTGTATAACGAGAGGAATACTTTTCAGTCTTAGTTTAAATAGGCGCCCACCTGTATAACGAGAGGAATACTTTTCAGTCTTAGTTTAAATAGGCGCCCACCTGTATAATGAGAGGAATATTTTCAGTCTTAGTTTTAATAGGCGCCCACCTGTATAACGAGAGGAATGTTTTCAGTCTTAGTTTAAATAGGCGCCCACCTGTATAATAAGAGGAATATTTTCAGTCTTAGTTTAAATAGGCGCCCACCTGTATAATGAGAGGAATATTTTCAGTGTTAGTTTAAATAGGCGCCCACCCGTATAACGTGAGGAATACTTTTCAGTCTTCGTTTAAATAGGCGCCCACCTGTATAATGAGAGGAATATTTTCGGTCTTAGTTTAAATAGGCGCCCACCTGTATAATGAGAGGAATATTTTCAGTCTTAGTTTAAATAGGCGCCCACCTGTATAACGAGAGGAATAATTTTCGGTCTTAGTTTAAATAGGCTCCCACCTGTATAATGAGAGGAATATTTTCGGTCTTAGTTTAAATAGGCGCCCACCTGTATAATGAGAGGAATATTTTCGGTCTTTGTTTAAATAGGCGCCCACCTGTATAATGAGAGGAATATTTTCAGTCTTAGTTTAAATAGGCGCCCACCTGTATAACGAGAGGAATACTTTTCAGTCTTAGTTTAAATAGGCGCCCACCTGTATAATAAGAGGAATATTTTCAGTCTTAGTTTAAATAGGCGCCCACCTGTATAATGAGAGGAATATTTTCAGTCTTAGTTTAAATAGGCGCCCACCTGTATAACGAGAGGAATAATTTTCGGTCTTAGTTTAAATAGGCTCCCACCTGTATAATGAGAGGAATATTTTCGGTCTTAGTTTAAATAGGCGCCCACCTGTATAATGAGAGGAATATTTTCGGTCTTTGTTTAAATAGGCGCCCACCTGTATAATGAGAGGAATATTTTCAGTCTTAGTTTAAATAGGCGCCCACCTGTATAACGAGAGGAATACTTTTCAGTCTTAGTTTAAATAGGCGCCCACCTGTATAATAAGAGGAATATTTTCAGTCTTAGTTTTGATAGGCGCCCACCTGTATAATGAGAGGAATATTTTCAGTCTTATTTTAAATAGGCGCCCACCTGTATAACGAGAGGAATATTTTCAGTCTTAGTTTAAATAGGTGCCCACCTGTATAATGAGAGGAATATTTCCAGTCTTAGTTTTGATAGGCGCCCACCTGTATAATGAGAAGAATATTTTCAGTCTTAGTTTAAATAGGCGCCCACCTGTATAACGAGAGGAATATTTTCAGTTTTAGTTTAAATAGGCGCCCACCTGTATAATGAGAGGAATATTTTCAATCTTAGTTTAAATAGGCGCTCACCTGTATAACGAGAGGAATGTTTTCAGTCTTAGTTTAAATAGGCGCCCACCTGTATAGCGAGAGGAATATTTTCAGTCTTAGTTTAAATAGGCGCCCACCTGTATAACGAGAGGAATACTTTTCAGTCTTAGTTTAAATAGGCGCCCACCTGTATAGCGAGTGGAATACTTTTCAGTTTTAGTTTAAATAGGCGCCCACCTGTATAACGAGAGGAATATTTTCAGTGTTAGTTTAAATAGGCGCCCACCTGTATAATGAGAGAAATATTTTCAGTCTTAGTTAAAATAGGCGCCCCCCTGTATAACGAGAGGAATACTTTTCAGTCTTATTTTAAATAGGCGCCCAACTGTATAATAAGAGCAATATTTTCAGTCTTAGTTTAAATAGGCGCCCACCTGTATAATGAGAGGAATATTTTCAGTGTTAGTTTAAATAGGCGCCCACCTGTATAACGAGAGAAATACTTTTCAGTCTTAGTTTAAATAGGCGCCCACCTGTATAATGAGAGAAATATTTTCGGTCTTAGTTTAAATAGGCGCCCACCTGTATAACGAGAGGAATAATTTTCGGTCTTAGTTTAAATAGGCTCCCACCTGTATAATGAGAGGAATATTTTCGGTCTTAGTTTAATTAGGCGCCCACCTGTATAATGAGAGTAATATTTTCGGTCTTAGTTTAAATAGGCGCCCACCTGTATTATGAGAGGAATATTTTCAGTCTTAGTTTAAATAGGCGCCCACCTGTATAACGAGAGGAATACTTTTCAGTCTTAGTTTAAATAGGCGCCCACCTGTATAATGAGAGAAATATTTTCGGTCTTAGTTTAAATAGGCGCCCACCTGTATAACGAGAGGAATACTTTTCAGTCTTAGTTTAAATAGGCGCCCACCTGTATAGCGAGAGGAATACTTTTCAGTCTTAGTTTAAATAGGCGCCCACCTGTATAACGAGAGGAATGTTTTCAGTCTTAGTTTAAATAGGAGCCCACCTGTATAGCGAGAGGAATGTTTTCAGTCTTAGTTTAAATAGGCGCCCACCTGTATAGCGAGAGGAATACTTTTCAGTCTTAGTTTAAATAGGCGCCCACCTGTATAACGAGAGGAATACTTTTCAGTCTTAGTTTAAATAGGCGCCCACCTGTATAATGAGAGGAATATTTTCAGTCTTAGTTTTAATAGGCGCCCACCTGTATAACGAGAGGAATGTTTTCAGTCTTAGTTTAAATAGGAGCCCACCTGTATAGCGAGAGGAATGTTTTCAGTCTTAGTTTAAATAGGCGCCCACCTGTATAGCGAGAGGAATATTTTCAGTCTTAGTTTAAATAGGCGCCCACCTGTATACCGAGAGGAATACTTTTCAGTCTTAGTTTAAATAGGCGCCCACCTGTATAGCGAGAGGAATACTTTTCAGTCTTAGTTTAAATAGGCGCCCACCTGTATAGCGAGAGGAATATTTTCAGTGTTAGTTTAAATAGGCGCCCACCTGTATAACGAGAGGAATACTTTTCAGTCTTAGTTTAAATAGGCGCCCACCTGTATAATGAGAGAAATATTTTCGGTCTTAGTTTAAATAGGCGCCCACCTGTATAACGAGAGGAATACTTTTCAGTCTTAGTTTAAATAGGCGCCCACCTGTATAGCGAGAGGAATACTTTTCAGTCTTAGTTTAAATAGGCGCCCACCTGTATAACGAGAGGAATATTTTCAGTGTTAGTTTAAATAGGCGCCCACCTGTATAATGAGAAAAATATTTTCAGTCTTAGTTAAAATAGGCGCCCACCTGTATAACGAGAGGAATACTTTTCAGTCTTAGTTTAAATAGGCGCCCACCTGTATAACGAGAGGAATACTTTTCAGTCTTAGTTTAAATAGGCGCCCACCTGTATAATGAGAGGAATATTTTCAGTCTTAGTTTTAATAGGCGCCCACCTGTATAACGAGAGGAATGTTTTCAGTCTTAGTTTAAATAGGCGCCCACCTGTATAATAAGAGGAATATTTTCAGTCTTAGTTTAAATAGGCGCCCACCTGTATAATGAGAGGAATATTTTCAGTGTTAGTTTAAATAGGCGCCCACCCGTATAACGTGAGGAATACTTTTCAGTCTTCGTTTAAATAGGCGCCCACCTGTATAATGAGAGGAATATTTTCGGTCTTAGTTTAAATAGGCGCCCACCTGTATAATGAGAGGAATATTTTCAGTCTTAGTTTAAATAGGCGCCCACCTGTATAACGAGAGGAATAATTTTCGGTCTTAGTTTAAATAGGCTCCCACCTGTATAATGAGAGGAATATTTTCGGTCTTAGTTTAAATAGGCGCCCACCTGTATAATGAGAGGAATATTTTCGGTCTTTGTTTAAATAGGCGCCCACCTGTATAATGAGAGGAATATTTTCAGTCTTAGTTTAAATAGGCGCCCACCTGTATAACGAGAGGAATACTTTTCAGTCTTAGTTTAAATAGGCGCCCACCTGTATAATAAGAGGAATATTTTCAGTCTTAGTTTTGATAGGCGCCCACCTGTATAATGAGAGGAATATTTTCAGTCTTATTTTAAATAGGCGCCCACCTGTATAACGAGAGGAATATTTTCAGTCTTAGTTTAAATAGGTGCCCACCTGTATAATGAGAGGAATATTTCCAGTCTTAGTTTTGATAGGCGCCCACCTGTATAATGAGAAGAATATTTTCAGTCTTAGTTTAAATAGGCGCCCACCTGTATAACGAGAGGAATATTTTCAGTTTTAGTTTAAATAGGCGCCCACCTGTATAATGAGAGGAATATTTTCAATCTTAGTTTAAATAGGCGCTCACCTATATAACGAGAGGAATGTTTTCAGTCTTAGTTTAAATAGGCGCCCACCTGTATAGCGAGAGGAATATTTTCAGTCTTAGTTTAAATAGGCGCCCACCTGTATAACGAGAGGAATACTTTTCAGTCTTAGTTTAAATAGGCGCCCACCTGTATAGCGAGTGGAATACTTTTCAGTTTTAGTTTAAATAGGCGCCCACCTGTATAACGAGAGGAATATTTTCAGTGTTAGTTTAAATAGGCGCCCACCTGTATAATGAGAGAAATATTTTCAGTCTTAGTTAAAATAGGCGCCCCCCTGTATAACGAGAGGAATACTTTTCAGTCGTATTTTAAATAGGCGCCCAACTGTATAATAAGAGCAATATTTTCAGTCTTAGTTTAAATAGGCGCCCACCTGTATAATGAGAGGAATATTTTCAGTGTTAGTTTAAATAGGCGCCCACCTGTATAACGAGAGAAATACTTTTCAGTCTTAGTTTAAATAGGCGCCCACCTGTATAATGAGAGGTATATTTTCGGTCTTAGTTTAAATAGGCGCCCACCTGTATAATGAGAGGAATATTTTCAGTCTTAGTTTAAATAGGCGCCCACCTGTATAACGAGAGGAATAATTTTCGGTCTTAGTTTAAATAGGCTCCCACCTGTATAATGAGAGGAATATTTTCGGTCTTAGTTTAATTAGGCGCCCACCTGTATAATGAGAGTAATATTTTCGGTCTTAGTTTAAATAGGCGCCCACCTGTATTATGAGAGGAATATTTTCAGTCTTAGTTTAAATAGGCGCCCACCTGTATAACGAGAGGAATACTTTTCAGTCTTAGTTTAAATAGGCGTCCACCTGTATAATGAGAGAAATATTTTCGGTCTTAGTTTAAATAGGCGCCCACCTGTATAACGAGAGGAATACTTTTCAGTCTTAGTTTAAATAGGCGCCCACCTGTATAGCGAGAGGAATACTTTTCAGTCTTAGTTTAAATAGGCGCCCACCTGTATAACGAGAGGAATATTTTCAGTGTTAGTTTAAATAGGCGCCCACCTGTATAATGAGAAAAATATTTTCAGTCTTAGTTAAAATAGGCGCCCACCTGTATAACGAGAGGAATACTTTTCAGTCTTAGTTTAAATAGGCGCCCACCTGTATAACGAGAGGAATACTTTTCAGTCTTAGTTTAAATAGGCGCCCACCTGTATAATGAGAGGAATATTTTCAGTCTTAGTTTTAATAGGCGCCCACCTGTATAACGAGAGGAATGTTTTCAGTCTTAGTTTAAATAGGAGCCCACCTGTATAGCGAGAGGAATGTTTTCAGTCTTAGTTTAAATAGGCGCCCACCTGTATAGCGAGAGGAATATTTTCAGTCTTAGTTTAAATAGGCGCCCACCTGTATACCGAGAGGAATACTTTTCAGTCTTAGTTTAAATAGGCGCCCACCTGTATAGCGAGAGGAATACTTTTCAGTCTTAGTTTAAATAGGCGCCCACCTGTATAGCGAGAGGAATATTTTCAGTGTTAGTTTAAATAGGCGCCCACCTGTATAATGAGAGAAATATTTTCAGTCTTAGTTAAAATAGGCGCCCACCTGTATAACGAGAGGAATAATTTTCAGTCTTAGTTTAAATAGGCGCCCACCTGTATAATAAGAGGAATATTTTCAGTCTTAGTTTAAATAGGCGCCCACCTGTATAATGAGAGGAATATTTTCAGTGTTAGTTTAAATAGGCGCCCACCCGTATAACGTGAGGAATACTTTTCAGTCTTCGTTTAAATAGGCGCCCACCTGTATAATGAGAGGAATATTTTCGGTCTTAGTTTAAATAGGCGCCCACCTGTATAATGAGAGGAATATTTTCAGTCTTAGTTTAAATAGGCGCCCACCTGTATAACGAGAGGAATAATTTTCGGTCTTAGTTTAAATAGGCTCCCACCTGTATAATGAGAGGAATATTTTCGGTCTTAGTTTAAATAGGCGCCCACCTGTATAATGAGAGGAATATTTTCGGTCTTTGTTTAAATAGGCGCCCACCTGTATAATGAGAGGAATATTTTCAGTCTTAGTTTAAATAGGCGCCCACCTGTATAACGAGAGGAATACTTTTCAGTCTTAGTTTAAATAGGCGCCCACCTGTATAATAAGAGGAATATTTTCAGTCTTAGTTTTGATAGGCGCCCACCTGTATAATGAGAGGAATATTTTCAGTCTTAGTTTAAATAGGCGCCCACCTGTATAACGAGAGGAATATTTTCAGTCTTAGTTTAAATAGGTGCCCACCTGTATAACGAGAGGAATATTTCCAGTCTTAGTTTTGATAGGCGCCCACCTGTATAATGAGAAGAATATTTTCAGTCTTAGTTTAAATAGGCGCCCACCTGTATAACCAGAGGAATATTTTCAGTTTTAGTTTAAATAGGCGCCCACCTGTATAATGAGAGGAATATTTTCAATCTTAGTTTAAATAGGCGCTCACCTGTATAACGAGAGGAATGTTTTCAGTCTTAGTTTAAATAGGCGCCCACCTGTATAGCGAGAGGAATATTTTCAGTCTTAGTTTAAATAGGCGCCCACCTGTATAACGAGAGGAATACTTTTCAGTCTTAGTTTAAATAGGCGCCCACCTGTATAACGAGAGGAATACTTTTCAGTCTTAGTTTAAATAGGCGCCCACCTGTATAATGAGAGGAATATTTTCAGTCTTAGTTTAAATAGGCGCCCACCTGTATAATGAGAGAAATATTTTCAGTCTTAGTTTAAATAGGCGCCCACCTGTATAGCGAGAGGAATACTTTTCAGTCTTATTTTAAATAGGCGCCCAACTGTATAATAAGAGCAATATTTTCAGTCTTAGTTTAAATAGGCGCCCACCTGTATAATGAGAGAAATATTTTCAGTGTTAGTTTAAATAGGCGCCCACCTATATAACGAGAGGAATACTTTTCAGTCTTAGTTTAAATAGGCGCCCACCTGTATAATGAGAGGAATATTTTCGGTCTTAGTTTAAATAGGCGCCCACCTGTATAATGAGAGGAATATTTTCAGTCTTAGTTTAAATAGGCGCCCACCTGTATAACGAGAGGAATAATTTTCGGTCTTAGTTTAAATAGGCTCCCACCTGTATAATGAGAGGAATATTTTCGGTCTTAGTTTAATTAGGCGCCCACCTGTATAATGAGAGTAATATTTTCGGTCTTAGTTTAAATAGGCGCCCACCTGTATTATGAGAGGAATATTTTCAGTCTTAGTTTAAATAGGCGCCCACCTGTATAACGAGAGGAATACTTTTCAGTCTTAGTTTAAATAGGCGCCCACCTGTATAATGAGAGAAATATTTTCGGTCTTAGTTTAAATAGGCGCCCACCTGTATAACGAGAGGAATACTTTTCAGTCTTAGTTTAAATAGGCGCCCACCTGTATAGCGAGAGGAATACTTTTCAGTCTTAGTTTAAATAGGCGCCCACCTGTATAACGAGAGGAATATTTTCAGTGTTAGTTTAAATAGGCGCCCACCTGTATAATGAGAAAAATATTTTCAGTCTTAGTTAAAATAGGCGCCCACCTGTATAACGAGAGGAATACTTTTCAGTCTTAGTTTAAATAGGCGCCCACCTGTATAGAGAGAGGAATACTTTTCAGTCTTAGTTTAAATAGGCGCCCACCTGTATAACGAGAGGAATATTTTCAGTCTTAGTTTAAATAGGCGCCCACCTGTATAATGAGAGGAATATTTTCAGTCTTAGTTTAAATAGGCGCCCACCTGTATAACGAGAGGAATACTTTTCAGTCTTAGTTTAAATAGGCGCCCACCTGTATAATGAGAGGAATATTTTCAGTCTTAGTTTAAATAGGCGCCCACCTGTATAACGAGAGGAATACTTTTCAGTCTTAGTTTAAATAGGCGCCCACCTGTATAATGAGAGGAATATTTTCAGTCTTAGTTTAAATAGGCGCCCACCTGTATAATAAGAGGAATATTTTCAGTCTTAGTTTTGATAGGCGCCCACCTGTATAATGAGAGGAATATTTTCAGTCTTATTTTAAATAGGCGCCCACCTGTATAACGAGAGGAATATTTTCAGTCTTAGTTTAAATAGGTGACCACCTGTATTATGAGAGGAATATTTTCAGTCTTAGTTTTGATAGGCGCCCACCTGTATAATGAGAAGAATATTTTCAGTCTTAGTTTAAATAGGCGCCCACCTGTATAACGAGAGGAATATTTTCAGTTTTAGTTTAAATAGGCGCCCACCTGTATAAGGAAAGGAATATTTTCAGTCTGAGTTTAAATAGGCGCCCACTTGTATAATGAGAGGAATATTTTCAGTCTTAGTTTAAATAGGCGCCCACCTGTATAATGAGAGGAATATTTTCAGTCTTAGTTTAAATAGGCGCCCACCTGTATAACGAGAGGAATACTTTTCAGTCTTAGTTTAAATAGGCGCCCACCTGTATAATGAGAGGAATATTTTCAGTCTTAGTTTAAATAGGCGCCCACCTGTATAACGAGAGGAATACTTTTCAGTCTTAGTTTAAATAGGCGCCCACCTGTATAATGAGAGGAATATTTTCAGTCTTAGTTTAAATAGGCGCCCACCTGTATAATGAGAGGAATATTTTCAGTCTTAGTTTAAATAGGCGCCCACCTGTATAACGAGAGGAATACTTTTCAGTCTTAGTTTAAATAGGCGCCCACCTGTATAACGAGAGGAATATTTTCAGTGTTAGTTTAAATAGGCGCCCACTTGTATAATGAGAGAAATATTTTCAGTCTTAGTTTAATTAGGCGCCCACCTGTATAATGAGAGGAATATTTTCAATCTTAGTTTAAATAGGCGCTCACCTGTATAACGAGAGGAATGTTTTCAGTCTTAGTTTAAATAGGCGCCCACCTGTATAACGAGAGGAATACATTTCAGTCTTAATTTAAATAGGCGCCCACCTGTAATAATGAGAGGAATATTTTCATGTCTTAGTTTAAATAGGCGCCCACTTGTATAATGAGAGGAATATTTTCAGTGTTAGTTTAAATAGGCGCCCACTTGTATAATGAGAGAAATATTTTCAGTTTTAGTTAAAATAGGCGCCCACCTGTATAACGAGAGGAATACATTTCAGTCTTAGTTTAAATAGGCGCCCACCTGTAATAATGAGAGGAATATTTTCATGTCTTAGTTTAAATAGGCGCCCACCTGTATAATGAGAGGAATATTTTCAGTCTTAGTTTAAATAGGCGCCCACCTGTATAACGAGAGGAATAATTTTCGGTCTTAGTTTAAATAGGCTCCCACCTGTATAATGAGAGGAATATTTTCGGTCTTAGTTTAAATAGGCGCCCACCTGTATAATGAGAGGAATATTTTCAGTCTTAGTTTAAATAGGCGCCCACCTGTATAACGAGAGGAATAATTTTCGGTCTTAGTTTAAATAGGCGCCCACCTGTATAACGAGAGGAATACTTTTCAGTCTTAGTTTAAATAGGCGCCCACCTGTATAATGAGAGAAATATTTTCAGTCTTAGTTTAAATAGGCGCCCACCTGTATAATAAGAGAAATATTTTCAGTCTTAGTTTTGATAGGCGCCCACCTGTATAATGAGAGGAATATTTTCAGTCTTATTTTAAATAGGCGCCCACCTGTATAACGAGAGGAATATTTTCAGTCTTAGTTTAAATAGGTGCCCACCTGTATTATGAGAGGAATATTTTCAGTCTTAGTTTTGATAGGCGCCCACCTGTATAATGAGAAGAATATTTTCAGTCTTAGTTTAAATAGGCGCCCACCTGTATAACGAGAGGAATATTTTCAGTTTTAGTTTAAATAGGCGCCCACCTGTATAAGGAAAGGAATATTTTCAGTCTTAGTTTAAATAGGCGCCCACTTGTATAACGAGAGGAATGTTTTCAGTCTTAGTTTAAATAGGCGCCCACCTGTATAACGAGAGGAATATTTTCAGTCTTAGTTTAAATAGGCGCCCACCTGTATAGCGAAAGGAATACTTTTCAGTCTTAGTTTAAATAGGCGCCCACCTGTATAGCGAGAGGAATACTTTTCAGTCTTAGTTTAAATAGGCGCCCACCTGTATAGCGAGAGGAATACTTTCAGTCTTAGTTTAAATAGGCTCCCACCTGTATAACGAGAGGAATATTTTCAGTGTTCGTTTAAATAGGCGCCCACCTGTATAATGAGAGAAATATTTTCAGTCTTAGTTAAAATAGGCGCCCACCTGTATAACGAGAGGAATACTTTTCAGTCTTAGTTTAAATAGGCGCCCACCTGTATAATGAGAGGAATATTTTCAGTCTTAGTTTAAATAGGCGCCCACCTGTATAATGAGAGGAATATTTTCAGTGTTAGTTTAAATAGGCGCCCACCTGTATAACGAGAGGAATACTTTTCAGTCTTAGTTTAAATAGGCGCCCACCTGTATAATGAGAGGAATATTTTCTGTCTTAGTTTAAATAGGCGCCCACCTGTATAATGAGAGGAATATTTTCGGTCTTAGTTTAAATAGGCGCCCACCTGTATAACGAGAGGAATAATTTTCGGTCTTAGTTTAAATAGGCTCCCACTTGTATAATAAGAGGAATATTTTCGGTCTTAGTTTAAATAGGCGCCCACCTGTATAATGAGAGGAATATTTTTGGTCTTTGTTTAAATAGGCGCCCACCTGTATAAGGAGAGGAATATTTTCAGTCTTAGTTTAAATAGGCGCCCACCTGTATGACGAGAGGAATACTTTTCAGTCTTAGTTTAAATAGGCGCCCACCTGTATAATGAGAGGAATATTTTCAGTCTTAGTTTAAATAGGCGCCCACCTGTATAATAAGAGGAATATTTTCAGTCTTAGTTTTGATAGGCGCCCACCTGTATAATGAGAGGAATATTTTCAGTCTTATTTTAAATAGGCGCCCACCTGTATAACGAGAGGAATATTTTCAGTCTTAGTTTAAATAGGTGCCCAACTGTATAATGAGAGTAATATTTTTCAGTCTTACTTTAAATAGGCGCCCACCTGTATAACGAGAGGAATACTTTTCAGTCTTACTTTAAATAGGCGCCCACCTGTATAACGAGAGGAATATTTTCAGTCTTAGTTTAAATAGGCGCCCACCTGTATAACGAGTGGAATACTTTTCAGTCTTAGTTTAAATAGGCGCCCACCTGTATAACGAGAGGAATATTTTCAGTGTTAGTTTAAATAGGCGCCCACCTGTATAATGAGAGAAATATTTTCAGTCTTAGTTAAAATAGGCGCCCACCTGTATAACGAGAGGAATACTTTTCAGTCTTATTTTAAATAGGCGCCCAACTGTATAATAAGAGCAATATTTTCAGTCTTAGTTTAAATAGGCGCCCACCTGTATAATGAGAGGAATATTTTCAGTGTTAGTTTAAATAGGCGCCCACCTGTATAACGAGAGGAATACTTTTCAGTCTTAGTTTAAATAGGCGCCCACCTGTATAATGAGAGGAATATTTTCGGTCTTAGTTTAAATAGGCGCCCACCTGTATAACGAGAGGAATGTTTTCAGTCTTAGTTTAAATAGGCACCCACCTGTATAACGAGAGGAATAATTTTCGGTCTTAGTTTAAATAGGCTCCCACCTGTATAATGAGAGGAATATTTTCGGTCTTAGTTTAATTAGGCGCCCACCTGTATAATGAGAGTAATATTTTCGGTCTTAGTTTAAATAGGCGCCCACCTGTATTATGAGAGGAATATTTTCAGTCTTAGTTTAAATAGGCGCCCACCTGTATAACGAGAAGAATACTTTTCAGTCTTAGTTTAAATAGGCGCCCACCTGTATAGCGAGAGGAATACTTTTCAGTCTTAGTTTAAATAGGCGCCCACCTGTATAACGAGAGGAATATTTTTAGTGTTAGTTTAAATAGGCGCCCACCTGTATAATGAGAGGAATATTTTCAGTCTTAGTTTAAATAGGCGCCCACCTGTATAACGAGAGGAATGTTTTCAGTCTTAGTTTAAATAGGCACCCACCTGTATAGCGAGAGGAATATTTTCAGTCTTAGTTTAAATAGGCTCCCACCTGTATAACGAGAGGAATACTTTTCAGTCTTAGTTTAAATAGGCGCCCACCTGTATAGCGAGAGGAATACTTTTCAGTCTTAGTTTAAATAGGCGCCCACCTGTATACCGAGAGGAATATTTTTAGTGTTAGTTTAAATAGGCGCCCACCTGTATAATGAGAGAAATATTTTCAGTCTTAGTTAAAATAGGCGCCCACCTGTATAACGAGAGGAATACTTTTCAGTCTTAGTTTAAATAGGCGCCCACCTGTATAATGAGAGGAATACTTTTCAGTCTTAGTTTAAATAGGCGCCCACCTGTATACCGAGAGGAATATTTTTAGTGTTAGTTTAAATAGGCGCCCACCTGTATAATGAGAGAAATATTTTCAGTCTTAGTTAAAATAGGCGTCCACCTGTATAACGAGAGGAATACTTTTCAGTCTTAGTTTAAATAGGCGCCCACCTATATAGCGAGAGGAATACTTTTCAGTCTTAGTTTAAATAGGCGCCCACCTGTATACCGAGAGGAATATTTTCAGTGTTAGTTTAAATAGGCGCCCACCTGTATAATGAGAGAAATATTTTCAGTCTTAGTTAAAATAGGCGCCCACCTGTATAACGAGAGGAATACTTTTCAGTCTTAGTTTAAATAGGCGCCCACCTGTATAATGAGAGGAATATTTTCGGTCTTAGTTTAAATAGGCGCCCACCTGTATAACGAGAGGAATACTTTTCAGTCTTAGTTTAAATAGGCGCCCACCTGTATAATGAGAGAAATATTTTCAGTCTTAGTTTAAATAGGCGCCCACCTGTATAACGAGAGGAATACTTTTCAGTCTTAGTTTAAATAGGCGCCCACCTGTATAACGAGAGGAATATTTTCAGTTTTAGTTTAAATAGGCGCCCACCTGTATAATGAGAGGAATACTTTTCAGTCTTAGTTTAAATAGGCGCCCACCTGTATAACGAGAGGAATACTTTTCAATCTTAGTTTAAATAGGCGCCCACCTGTATAACGAGAGGAATATTTTAAGTCTTAGTTTAAATAGGCGCCCACCTGTATAACGAGAGGATTACTTTTCAGTCTTAGTTTAAATAGGCGCCCACCTGTATAACGAGAGGAATATTTTTCAGTCTTAGTTTAAATAGGCGCCCACCTGTATAACGAGAGGAATACTTTTCAGTCTTAGTTTAAATAGGCGCCCACCTGTATAATGAGAGGAATATTTTCAGTCTTAGTTTAAATAGGCGCCCACCTGTATAACGAGAGGAATGTTTTCAGTCTTAGTTTAAATAGGCGCCCACCTGTATAGCGAGAGGAATATTTTCAGTCTTAGTTTAAATAGGCGCCCACCTGTATAACGAGAGGAATATTTTCAGTCTTAGTTTAAATAGGCGCCCACCTGTATAACGAGAGGAATATTTTCAGTTTTAGTTTAAATAGGCGCCCACCTGTATAACGAGAGGATTACTTTTCAGTCTTAGTTTAAATAGGCGCCCACCTGTATAACGAGAGGAATATTTTCAGTGTTAGTTTAAATAGGCGCCCACCTGTATAACGAGAGGAATACTTTTCAGTCTTAGTTTAAATAGGCGCCCACCTGTATAATGAGAGGAATAATTTTCGGTGTTAGTTTAAATAGGCTCCCACTTGTATAATAAGAGGAATATTTTCGGTCTTAGTTTAAATAGGCGCCCACCTGTATAATGAGAGGAATATTTTCGGTCTTTGTTTAAATAGGCGCCCACCTGTATAATGAGAGGAATATTTTCAGTCTTAGTTTAAATAGGCGCCCACCTGTATAACGAGAGGAATACTTTTCAGTCTTAGTTTAAATAGGCGCCCACCTGTATAATGAGAGGAATATTTTCAGTCTTAGTTTAAATAGGCGCCCACCTGTATAACGAGAGGAATACTTTTCAGTCTTAGTTTAAATAGGCGCCCACCTGTATAATGAGAGGAATATTTTCAGTCTTAGTTTAAATAGGCGCCCACCTGTATAACGAGAGGAATACTTTTCAGTCTTAGTTTAAATAGGCGCCCACCTGTATAATGAGAGGAATATTTTCAGTCTTAGTTTAAATAGGCGCCCACCTGTATAATAAGAGGAATATTTTCAGTCTTAGTTTTGATAGGCGCCCACCTGTATAATGAGAGGAATATTTTCAGTCTTATTTTAAATAGGCGCCCACCTGTATAACGAGAGGAATATTTTCAGTCTTAGTTTAAATAGGTGCCCAGCTGTATAATGAGAGTAATATTTTCAGTCTTAGTTTTGATAGGCGCCTACCTGTATAATTAGAAGAATATTTTCAGTCTTAGTTTAAATAGGCGCCCACCTGTATAACGAGAGGAATATTTTCAGTCTTAGTTTAAATAGGCGCCCACCTGTATAACGAGAGGAATATTTTCAGTCTTAGTTTAAATAGGCGCCCACCTGTATAACGAGAGGAATACTTTTCAGTCTTAGTTTAAATAGGCGCCCACCTGTATAATGAGAGGAATATTTTCAGTCTTAGTTTAAATAGGCGCCCACCTGTATAACGAGAGGAATACTTTTCAGTCTTAGTTTAAATAGGCGCCCACCTGTATAACGAGAGGAATATTTTCAGTCTTAGTTTAAATAGGCGCCCACCTGTATAACGAGAGGAATACTTTTCAGTCTTAGTTTAAATAGGCGCCCACCTGTATAATGAGAGGAATATTTTCAGTCTTAGTTTAAATAGGCGCCCACCTGTATAACGAGAGGAATGTTTTCAGTCTTAGTTTAAATAGGCTTCCACCTGTATAGCGAGAGGAATATTTTCAGTCTTAGTTAAAATAGGCGCCCACCTGTATAACGAGAGGAATACTTTTCAGTCTTATTTTAAATAGGCGCCCACCTGTATAATGAGAGGAATATTTTCAATCTTAGTTTAAATAGGCGCCCACCTGTATAATGAGAGGAATATTTTCAGTGTTAGTTTAAATAGGCGCCCACCTGTATAACGAGAGGAATACTTTTCAGTCTTAGTTTAAATAGGCGCCCACCTGTATAATGAGAGGAATATTTTCGGTCTTAGTTTAAATAGGCGCCCACCTGTATAATGAGAGGAATATTTTCAGTCTTAGTTTAAATAGGCGCCCACCTGTATAACGAGAGGAATAATTTTCTGTCTTAGTTTAAATAGGCTCCGACCTGTATAATAAGAGGAATATTTTCGGTCTTAGTTTAAATAGGCGCCCACCTGTATAATGAGAGGAATATTTTCAGTCTTTGTTTAAATAGGCGCCCACCTGTATAATGAGAGGAATATTTTCAGTCTTAGTTTAAATAGGCGCCCACCTGTATAACGAGAGTAATACTTTTCAGTCTTAGTTTAAATAGGCGCCCACCTGTATAATGAGAGGAATATTTTCAGTCTTAGTTTTGATAGGCGCCCACCTGTATAATGAGAGGAATATTTTTAGTCTTATTTTAAATAGGCGCCCACCTGTATAACGAGAGGAATATTTTCAGTCTTAGTATAAATAGGTGCCCACCTGTATAATGAGAGGAATATTTTCAGTCTTAGTTTTGATAGGCGCCCACCTGTATAATGAGAGGAATATTTTCAGTCTTAGTTTAAATAGGCGCCCACCTGTATAACGAGAGGAATACTTTTCAGTCTTAGTTTAAATAGGCGCCCACCTGTATAATGAGAGGAATATTTTCAGTCTTAGTTTAAATAGGCGCCCACCTGTATAACGAGAGGAATACTTTTCAGTCTTAGTTTAAATAGGCGCCCACCTGTATAATGAGAGGAATATTTTCAGTCTTAGTTTAAATAGGCGCCCACCTGTATAACGAGAGGAATACTTTTCAGTCTTAGTTTAAATAGGCGCCCACCTGTATAATGAGAGGAATATTTTCAGTCTTAGTTTAAATAGGCGCCCACCTGTATAACGAGAGGAATGTTTTCAGTCTTAGTTTAAATAGGCGCTCACCTGTATAGCGAGAGGAATATTTTCAGTCTTAGTTTAAATAGGCGCCCACCTGTATAACGAGAGGAATACTTTTCAGTCTTAGTTTAAATAGGCGCCCACCTGTATAGCGAGAGGAATACTTTTCAGTCTTAGTTTAAATAGGCGCCCACCTGTATAACGAGAGGAATATTTTTAGTGTTAGTTTAAATAGGCGCCCACCTGTATAATGAGAGGAATATTTTCAGTCTTAGTTTAAATAGGCGCCCACCTGTATAACGAGAGGAATGTTTTCAGTCTTAGTTTAAATAGGCGCCCACCTGTATAGCGAGAGGAATATTTTCAGTCCTAGTTTAAATAGGCGCCCACCTGTATAACGAGAGGAATACTTTTCAGTCTTAGTTTAAATAGGAGCCCACCTGTATAGCGAGAGGAATACTTTTCAGTCTTAGTTTAAATAGGCGCCCACCTGTATACCGAGAGGAATATTTTTAGTGTTAGTTTAAATAGGCGCCCACCTGTATAATGAGAGAAATATTTTCAGTCTTAGTTAAAATAGGCGCCCACCTGTATAACGAGAGGAATACTTTTCAGTCTTAGTTTAAATAGGCGCCCACCTGTATAGCGAGAGGAATACTTTTCAGTCTTAGTTTAAATAGGCGCCCACCTGTATAACGAGAGGAATATTTTTAGTCTTAGTTTAAATAGGCGCCCACCTGTATAACGAGAGGAATATTTTCAGTTTTAGTTTAAATAGGCACCCACCTGTATAACGAGAGGATTACTTTTCAGTCTTAGTTTAAATAGGCGCCCACCTGTATAACGAGAGGAATATTTTTCAGTCTTAGTTTAAATAGGCGCCCACCTGTATAACGAGAGGAATACTTTTCAGTCTTAGTTTAAATAGGCGCCCACCTGTATAATGAGAGGAATATTTTCAGTCTTAGTTTAAATAGGCGCCCACCTGTATAATGAGAGGAATATTTTCAGTCTTAGTTTAAATAGGCGCCCACCTGTATAACGAGAGGAATAATTTTCAGTCTTAGTTTAAATAGGCGCCCACCTGTATAATGAGAGGAATATTTTCGGTCTTAGTTTAAATAGGCGCCCACCTGTATAATGAGAGGAATATTTTCGGTCTTTGTTTAAATAGGCGCCCACCTGTATAATGAGAGGAATATTTTCAGTCTTAGTTTAAATAGGCGCCCACCTGTATAACGAGAGGAATACTTTTCAGTCTTAGTTTAAATAGGCGCCCACCTATATAATGAGAGGAATATTTTCAGTCTTAGTTTTGATAGGCGCCCACCTGTATAATGAGAGGAATATTTTTAGTCTCATTTTAAATAGGCGCCCACCTGTATAACGAGAGGAATATTTTCAGTCTTAATATAAATAGGTGCCCACCTGTATAATGAGAGGAATATTTTCAGTCTTAGTTTTGATAGGCGCCCACCTGTATAATGAGAAGAATATTTTCAGTCTTAGTTTAAATAGGAGCCCACCTGTATAACGAGAGGAATATTTTCAGTTTTAGTTTAAATAGGCGCCCACCTGTATAACGAGAGGAATATTTTCAGTTTTAGTTTAAATAGGCGCCCACCTGTATAACGAGAGGATTACTTTTCAGTCTTAGTTTAAATAGGCGCCCACCTGTATAACGAGAGGAATATTTTCAGTCTTAGTTTAAATAGGCGCCCACCTGTATAACGAGAGGAATACTTTTCAGTCTTAGTTTAAATAGGCGCCCACCTGTATAATGAGAGGAATATTTTCAGTCTTAGTTTAAATAGGCGCCCACCTGTATAACGAGAGGAATGTTTTCAGTCTTAGTTTAAATAGGCGCTCACCTTTATAGCGAGAGGAATATTTTCAGTCTTAGTTTAAATAGGCGCCCACCTGTATAACGAGAGGAATACTTTTCAGTCTTAGTTTAAATAGGCGCCCACCTGTATAGTGAGAGGAATACTTTTCAGTCTTAGTTTAAATAGGCGCCCACCTGTATAACGAGAGGAATATTTTTAGTGTTAGTTTAAATAGGCGCCCACCTGTATAATGAGAGGAATATTTTCAGTCTTAGTTTAAATAGGCGCCCACCTGTATAACGAGAGGAATGTTTTCAGTCTTAGTTTAAATAGGCGCCCACCTGTATAACGAGAGGAATACTTTTCAGTCTTAGTTTAAATAGGCGCCCACCTGTATAGCGAGAGGAATACTTTTCAGTCTTAGTTTAAATAGGCGCCCACCTGTATAACGAGAGGAATATTTTCAGTGTTAGTTTAAATAGGCGCCCACCTGTATAATGAGAGGAATATTTTCAGTGTTAGTTAAAATAGGCGCCCACCTGTATAACGAGAGGAATACTTTTCAGTCTTAGTTTAAATAGGCGCCCACCTATATAGCGAGAGGAATACTTTTCAGTCTTAGTTTAAATAGGCGCCCACCTGTATAACGAGAGGAATATTTTCAGTGTTAGTTTAAATAGGCGCCCACCTGTATAATGAGAGAAATATTTTCAGTCTTAGTTAAAATAGGCGCCCACCTGTATAACGAGAGGAATACTTTTCAGTCTTAGTTTAAATAGGCGCCCACCTGTATAATGAGAGGAATATTTTCAGTCTTAGTTTTAATAGGCGCCCACCTGTATAACGAGAGGAATACTTTTCAGTCTTAGTTTAAATAGGCGCCCACCTGTATAGCGAGAGGAATACTTTTCAGTCTTAGTTTAAATAGGCGCCCACCTGTATAACGAGAGGAATATTTTCAGTCTTAGTTTAAATAGGCGCCCACCTGTATAACGAGAGGAATATTTTCAGTCTTAGTTTAAATAGGCGCCCACCTGTATAACGAGAGGATTACTTTTCAGTCTTAGTTTAAATAGGCGCCCACCTGTATAACGAGAGGAATATTTTTCAGTCTTAGTTTAAATAGGCGCCCACCTGTATAACGAGAGGAATACTTTTCAGTCTTAGTTTAAATAGGCGCCCACCTGTATAATGAGAGGAATATTTTCAGTCTTAGTTTAAATAGGCGCCCACCTGTATAACGAGAGGAATGTTTTCAGTCTTAGTTTAAATAGGCGCCCACCTGTATAGCGAGAGGAATATTTTCAGTCTTAGTTTAAATAGGCGCCCACCTGTATAACGAGAGGAATACTTTTCAGTCTTAGTTTAAATAGGCGCCCACCTGTATAGCGAGAGGAATACTTTTCAGTCTTAGTTTAAATAGGCGCCCACCTGTATAACGAGAGGAATATTTTTAGTGTTAGTTTAAATAGGCGCCCACCTGTATAATGAGAGGAATATTTTCAGTCTTAGTTTAAATAGGCGCCCACCTGTATAACGAGAGGAATGTTTTCAGTCTTAGTTTAAATAGGCGCCCACCTGTATAGCGAGAGGAATATTTTCAGTCTTAGTTTAAATAGGCGCCCACCTGTATAACGAGAGGAATACTTTTCAGTCTTAGTTTAAATAGGCGCCCACCTGTATAGCGAGAGGAATACTTTTCAGTCTTAGTTTAAATAGACGCCCACCTGTATACCGAGAGGAATATTTTTAGTGTTAGTTTAAATAGGCGCCCACCTGTATAATGAGAGAAATATTTTCAGTCTTAGTTAAAATAGGCGCCCACCTGTATAACGAGAGGAATACTTTTCAGTCTTAGTTTAAATAGGCGCCCACCTGTATAATGAGAGGAATACTTTTCAGTCTTAGTATAAATAGGCGCCCACCTGTATAACGAGAGGAATATTTTCAGTGTTAGTTTAAATAGGCGCCCACCTGTATAATGAGAGAAATATTTTCAGTCTTAGTTAAAATAGGCGCCCACCTGTATAACGAGAGGAATACTTTTCAGTCTTAGTTTAAATAGGCGCCCACCTGTATAATGAGAGGAATATTTTCAGTCTTAGTTTAAATAGGCGCCCACCTGTATAATGAGAGGAATACTTTTCAGTCTTAGTTTAAATAGGCGCCCACCTGTATAATGAGAGGAATATTTTCAGTCTTAGTTTAAATAGGCGCCCACCTTTATAACGAGAGGAATATTTTCAGTCTTAGTTTAAATAGGCGCCCACCTGTATAACGAGAGGAATAATTTTCGGTCTTAGTTTAAATAGGCGCCCACCTGTATAATGAGAGGAATATTTTCGGTCTTAGTTTAAATAGGCGCCCACCTGTATAATGAGAGGAATATTTTCAGTCTTAGTTTAAATAGGCGCCCACCTGTATAACGAGAGGAATATTTTCAGTCTTAGTTTAAATAGGTGCCCACCTGTATAATGAGAGGAATATTTTCAGTCTTAGTTTTGATAGGCGCCCACCTGTATAATGAGAAGAATATTTTCAGTCTTAGTTTAAATAGGCGCCCACCTGTATAACGAGAGGAATATTTTCAGTTTTAGTTTAAATAGGCGCCCATCTGTATAACGAGAAGAATATTTTAAGTTTTAGTTTAAATAAGCGCCCACCTGTATAACGAGAGGATTACTTTTCAGTCTTAGTTTAAATAGGCGCCCACCTGTATAACGAGAGGAATATTTTTCAGTCTTACTTTAAATAGGCGCCCACCTGTATAACGAGAGGAATACTTTTCAGTCTTAGTTTAAATAGGCGCCCACCTGTATAATGAGATTAATATTTTCAGTCTTAGTTTAAATAGGCGCCCACCTGTATAATGAGAGGAATATTTTCAGTCTTAGTTTAAATAGGCGCCCACCTGTATAACGAGAGAAATACTTTTCAGTCTTAGTTTAAATAGGCGCCCATCTGTATAATGAGAGGAATATTTTCAGTCATAGTTTAAATAGGCTCCCACCTGTATAATAAGAGGAATATTTTCAGTCTTAGTTTTGATAGGCGCCCACCTGTATAATGAGAGGAATATTTTCAGTCTTATTTTAAATAGGCGCCCACCTGTATAACGAGAGGAATATTTTCAGTCTTAGTTTAAATAGGTGCCCACCTGTATAATGAGAGGAATATTTTCAGTCTTAGTTTTGATAGGCGCCCACCTGTATAATGAGAAGAATATTTTCAGTCTTAGTTTAAATAGGCGTCCACCTGTATAACGAGAGGAATATTTTCAGTTTTAGTTTAAATAGGCGCCCACCTGTATAACGAGAGAAATATTTTAAGTTTTAGTTTAAATAGGCGCCCACCTGTATAACGAGAGGATTACTTTTCAGTCTTAGTTTAAATAGGCGCCCACCTGTATAACGAGAGGAATATTTTTCAGTCTTACTTTAAATAGGCGCCCACCTGTATAACGAGAGGAATACTTTTCAGTCTTAGTTTAAATAGGCGCCCACCTGTATAATGAGATTAATATTTTCAGTCTTAGTTTAAATAGGCGCCCACCTGTATAATGAGAGGAATATTTTCAGTCTTAGTTTAAATAGGCGCCCACCTGTATAACGAGAGGAATATTTTTCTGTCTTTGTTTAAATAGGCGCCCACCTGTATAATGAGAGGAATATTGTCAGTCTTAGTTTAAATAGGTGCCCACCTGTAATAATAAGAGGAATATTTTCATGTCTTCGTTTAAATAGGCGCCCACCTGTATAATGAGATGAATACTTTTCAGTCTTAGTTTAAATAGGCGTCCACCTGTATAATGAAATGAATAGTTTCAGTCTTAGTTTAAATAGGCGCCCACCTGTATAACGAGAGGAATATTTTCAGTCTTAGTTTAAATAGGTGCCCACCTGTATAATGAGAGGAATACTTTTCAGTCTTAGTTTAAATAGGCGCCCACCTGTAAAATGAGAGGAATATTTTCAGTCTTAGTTTAAATAGGCGCCCACCTGTGTAACGAGAGGAATGTTTTCAGTCTTAGTTTAAATAGGTTCCCACCTGTAATAATAAGAGGAATATTTTCATGTCTTCGTTTAAATAGGCGCCCACCTATATAATGAGAGGAATATTTTCAGTCTTAGTTTAAATAGGCGCCCACCTGTATAATGAGAGGAATATTTTCAGTGTTAGTTTAAATAGGCGCCCACCTGTATAACGAGAGGAATACTTTTCAGTCTTAGTTTGAATAGGCGCCCACCTGTATAAAGAGAGGAATATTTTCGGTCTTAGTTTAAATAGGCGCCCACCTGTATAATGAGAGGAATATTTTCAGTCTTAGTTTAAATAGGCGCCCACCTGTATAACGAGAGGAATAATTTTCGGTCTTAGTTTAAATAGGCTCCCACCTGTATAATGAGAGGAATATTTTCGGTCTTAGTTTAAATAGGCGCCCACCTGTATAATGAGAGGAATATTTTCAGTCTTATTTTAAATAGGCGCCCACCTGTATAACGAGAGGAATATTTTCAGTCTTAGTTTAAATAGGTGCCCACCTGTATAATGAGAGGAATATTTTCAGTCTTAGTTTTGATAGGCGCCCACCTGTATAATGAGAAGAATATTTTCAGTCTTAGTTTAAATAGGCGTCCACCTGTATAACGAGAGGAATATTTTCAGTTTTAGTTTAAATAGGCGCCCACCTGTATAACGAGAGAAATATTTTAAGTTTTAGTTTAAATAGGCGCCCACTTGTATAACGAGAGGATTACTTTTCAGTCTTAGTTTAAATAGGCGCCCACCTGTATAACGAGAGGAATATTTTTCAGTCTTACTTTAAATAGGCGCCCACCTGTATAACGAGAGGAATACTTTTCAGTCTTAGTTTAAATAGGCGCCCACCTGTATAATGAGATTAATATTTTTCAGTCTTAGTTTAAATAGGCGCCCACCTGTATAATGAGAGGAATATTTTCAGTCTTAGTTTAAATAGGCGCCCACCTGTATAACGAGAGGAATATTTTTCTGTCTTTGTTTAAATAGGCGCCCACCTGTATAATGAGAGGAATATTGTCAGTCTTAGTTTAAATAGGTGCCCACCTGTAATAATAAGAGGAATATTTTCATGTCTTCGTTTAAATAGGCGCCCACCTGTATAATGAGATGAATACTTTTCAGTCTTAGTTTAAATAGGCGTCCACCTGTATAATGAAAGGAATAGTTTCAGTCTTAGTTTAAATAGGTGCCCACCTGTATAACGAGAGGAATATTTTCAGTCTTAGTTTAAATAGGCGCCCACCTGTATAATGAGAGGAATACATTTCAGTCTTAGTTTAAATAGGCGCTCACCTGTATAATGAGAGGAATATTTTCAGTCTTAGTTTAAATAGGCGCCCACCTGTATAACGAGTGGAATGTTTTCAGTCTTAGTTTAAATAGGCGCCCACCTGTATAGCGAGAGGAATATTTTCAGTCTTAGTTTAAATAGGCGCCCACCTGTATAACGAGAGGAATACATTTCAGTCTTAGTTTAAATAGGCGCCCACCTGTATAGCGAGAGGAATACTTTTCAGTCTTAGTTTAAATAGGCGCCCACCTGTATAACGAGAGGAATATTTTCAGTGTTAGTTTAAATAGGCGCCCACCTGTATAATGAGAGAAATATTTTCAGTCTTAGTTAAAAAAGGCGCCCACCTGTATAACGAGTGGAATACTTTTCAGTCTTAGTTTAAATAGGCGCCCACCTGTATAATGAGAGGAATATTTTCAGTCTTAGTTTAAATAGGCGCCCACCTGTATAACGAGAGGAATAATTTTCGGTCTAAGTTTAAATAGGCTCCCACCTGTATAATGAGAGGAATATTTTCGGTCTTAGTTTAAATAGGCGCCCACCTGTATAATGAGAGGAATATTTTCGGTCTTTGTTTAAATAGGCGCCCACCTGTATAATGAGAGGAATATTTTCAGTCTTAGTTTAAATAGGCGCCCACCTGTATAACGAGAGGAATACTTTTCAGTCTTAGTTTAAATAGGCGCCCACCTGTATAATGAGAGGAATATTTTCAGTCTTAGTTTAAATAGGCGCCCACCTGTATAACGAGAGGAATATTTTCAGTTTTAGTTTAAATAGGCGCCCACCTGTATAACGAGAGGAATATTTTTCTGTCTTTGTTTAAATAGGCGCCCACCTGTATAATGAGAGGAATATTGTCAGTCTTAGTTTAAATAGGTGCCCACCTGTAATAATAAGAGGAATATTTTCAGTCTTAGTTTTGATAGGCGCCCACCTGTATAATGAGAAGAATATTTTCAGTCTTAGTTTAAATAGGCGTCCACCTGTATAACGAGAGGAATATTTTCAGTTTTAGTTTAAATAGGCGCCCACCTGTATAACGAGAGAAATATTTTAAGTTTTAGTTTAAATAGGCGCCCACCTGTATAACGAGAGGATTACTTTTCAGTTTTAGTTTAAATAGGCGCCCACCTGTATAACGAGAGAAATATTTTAAGTTTTAGTTTAAATAGGCGCCCACTTGTATAACGAGAGGATTACTTTTCAGTCTTAGTTTAAATAGGCGCCCACCTGTATAACGAGAGGAATATTTTTCAGTCTTACTTTAAATAGGCGCCCACCTGTATAACGAGAGGAATACTTTTCAGTCTTAGTTTAAATAGGCGCCCACCTGTATAATGAGATTAATATTTTTCAGTGTTAGTTTAAATAGGCGCCCACCTGTATAATGAGAGAAATATTTTCAGTCTTAGTTTAAATAGGCGCCCACCTGTATAACGAGAGGAATATTTTTCTGTCTTTGTTTAAATAGGCGCCCACCTGTATAATGAGAGGAATATTGTCAGTCTTAGTTTAAATAGGTGCCCACCTGTAATAATAAGAGGAATATTTTCATGTCTTCGTTTAAATAGGCGCCCACCTGTATAATGAGATGAATACTTTTCAGTCTTAGTTTAAATAGGCGTCCACCTGTATAATGAAAGGAATAGTTTCAGTCTTAGTTTAAATAGGTGCCCACCTGTATAACGAGAGGAATATTTTCAGTCTTAGTTTAAATAGGCGCCCACCTGTATAATGAGAGGAATACATTTCAGTCTTAGTTTAAATAGGCGCTCACCTGTATAATGAGAGGAATATTTTCAGTCTTAGTTTAAATAGGCGCCCACCTGTATAACGAGTGGAATGTTTTCAGTCTTAGTTTAAATAGGCGCCCACCTGTATAGCGAGAGGAATATTTTCAGTCTTAGTTTAAATAGGCGCCCACCTGTATAACGAGAGGAATACATTTCAGTCTTAGTTTAAATAGGCGCCCACCTGTATAGCGAGAGGAATACTTTTCAGTCTTAGTTTAAATAGGCGCCCACCTGTATAACGAGAGGAATATTTTCAGTGTTAGTTTAAATAGGCGCCCACCTGTATAATGAGAGAAATATTTTCAGTCTTAGTTAAAAAAGGCGCCCACCTGTATAACGAGTGGAATACTTTTCAGTCTTAGTTTAAATAGGCGCCCACCTGTATAATGAGAGGAATATTTTCAGTCTTAGTTTAAATAGGCGCCCACCTGTATAACGAGAGGAATAATTTTCGGTCTAAGTTTAAATAGGCTCCCACCTGTATAATGAGAGGAATATTTTCGGTCTTAGTTTAAATAGGCGCCCACCTGTATAATGAGAGGAATATTTTCGGTCTTTGTTTAAATAGGCGCCCACCTGTATAATGAGAGGAATATTTTCAGTCTTAGTTTAAATAGGCGCCCACCTGTATAACGAGAGGAATACTTTTCAGTCTTAGTTTAAATAGGCGCCCACCTGTATAATGAGAGGAATATTTTCAGTCTTAGTTTAAATAGGCGCCCACCTGTATAACGAGAGGAATATTTTCAGTTTTAGTTTAAATAGGCGCCCACCTGTATAACGAGAGGAATATTTTTCTGTCTTTGTTTAAATAGGCGCCCACCTGTATAATGAGAGGAATATTGTCAGTCTTAGTTTAAATAGGTGCCCACCTGTAATAATAAGAGGAATATTTTCAGTCTTAGTTTTGATAGGCGCCCACCTGTATAATGAGAAGAATATTTTCAGTCTTAGTTTAAATAGGCGTCCACCTGTATAACGAGAGGAATATTTTCAGTTTTAGTTTAAATAGGCGCCCACCTGTATAACGAGAGAAATATTTTAAGTTTTAGTTTAAATAGGCGCCCACCTGTATAACGAGAGGATTACTTTTCAGTTTTAGTTTAAATAGGCGCCCACCTGTATAACGAGAGAAATATTTTAAGTTTTAGTTTAAATAGGCGCCCACTTGTATAACGAGAGGATTACTTTTCAGTCTTAGTTTAAATAGGCGCCCACCTGTATAACGAGAGGAATATTTTTCAGTCTTACTTTAAATAGGCGCCCACCTGTATAACGAGAGGAATACTTTTCAGTCTTAGTTTAAATAGGCGCCCACCTGTATAATGAGATTAATATTTTTCAGTCTTAGTTTAAATAGGCGCCCACCTGTATAATGAGAGGAATATTTTCAGTCTTAGTTTAAATAGGCGCCCACCTGTATAACGAGAGGAATATTTTTCTGTCTTTGTTTAAATAGGCGCCCACCTGTATAATGAGAGGAATATTGTCAGTCTTAGTTTAAATAGGTGCCCACCTGTAATAATAAGAGGAATATTTTCATGTCTTCGTTTAAATAGGCGCCCACCTGTATAATGAGATGAATACTTTTCAGTCTTAGTTTAAATAGGCGTCCACCTGTATAATGAAAGGAATAGTTTCAGTCTTAGTTTAAATAGGTGCCCACCTGTATAACGAGAGGAATATTTTCAGTCTTAGTTTAAATAGGCGCCCACCTGTATAATGAGAGGAATACATTTCAGTCTTAGTTTAAATAGGCGCTCACCTGTATAATGAGAGGAATATTTTCAGTCTTAGTTTAAATAGGCGCCCACCTGTATAACGAGTGGAATGTTTTCAGTCTTAGTTTAAATAGGCGCCCACCTGTATAGCGAGAGGAATATTTTCAGTCTTAGTTTAAATAGGCGCCCACCTGTATAATGAGAGGAATACATTTCAGTCTTAGTTTAAATAGGCGCTCACCTGTATAATGAGAGGAATATTTTCAGTCTTAGTTTAAATAGGCGCCCACCTGTATAACGAGTGGAATGTTTTCAGTCTTAGTTTAAATAGGCGCCCACCTGTATAGCGAGAGGAATATTTTCAGTCTTAGTTTAAATAGGCGCCCACCTGTATAACGAGAGGAATACATTTCAGTCTTAGTTTAAATAGGCTCCCACCTGTATAGCGGGAGGAATACTTTTCAGTCTTAGTTTAAATAGGCGCCCACCTGTATAACGAGAGGAATATTTTCAGTGTTAGTTTAAATAGGCGCCCACCTGTATAATGAGAGAAATATTTTCAGTCTTAGTTAAAAAAGGCGCCCACCTGTATAACGAGTGGAATACTTTTCAGTCTTAGTTTAAATAGGCGCCCACCTGTATAATGAGAGGAATATTTTCAGTCTTAGTTTAAATAGGCGCCCACCTGTATAACGAGAGGAATAATTTTCGGTCTAAGTTTAAATAGGCTCCCACCTGTATAATGAGAGGAATATTTTCGGTCTTAGTTTAAATAGGCGCCCACCTGTATAATGAGAGGAATATTTTCGGTCTTAGTTTAAATAGGCGCCCACCTGTATAATGAGAGGAATATTTTCAGTCTTAGTTTAAATAGGCGCCCACCTGTATAACGAGAGGAATATTTTCAGTTTTAGTTTAAATAGGCGCCCACCTGTATAACGAGAGGAATATTTTTCTGTCTTTGTTTAAATAGGCGCCCACCTGTATAATGAGAGGAATATTGTCAGTCTTAGTTTAAATAGGTGCCCACCTGTAATAATAAGAGGAATATTTTCAGTCTTAGTTTTGATAGGCGCCCACCTGTATAATGAGAAGAATATTTTCAGTCTTAGTTTAAATAGGCGTCCACCTGTATAACGAGAGGAATATTTTCAGTTTTAGTTTAAATAGGCGCCCACTTGTATAACGAGAGGATTACTTTTAAGTTTTAGTTTAAATAGGCGCCCACCTGTATAACGAGAGGATTACTTTTCAGTCTTAGTTTAAATAGGCGCCCACCTGTATAATGAGAGGAATATTTTCAGTCTTAGTTTAAATAGGCGCCCACCTGTATACCGAGAGGAATGTTTTCAGTCTTAGTTTAAATAGGCGCCCACCTGTATAGCGAGAGGAATATTTTCAGTCTTAGTTTAAATAGGCGCCCACCTGTATAACGAGAGGAATACTTTTCAGTCTTAGTTTAAATAGGCGCCCACCTGTATAGCGAGAGGAATACTTTTCAGTCTTAGTTTAAATAGGCGCCCACCTGTATAACGAGAGGAATATTTTCAGTGTTAGTTTAAATAGGCGCCCACCTGTATAATGAGAGGAATATTTTCAGTCTTAGTTAAAATAGGCGCTCACCTGTATAACGAGTGGAATACTTTTCAGTCTTAGTTTAAATAGGCGCCCACCTGTATAATGAGAGGAATATTTTCAGTCTTAGTTTAAATAGGCGCCCACCTGTATAACGAGAGGAATAATTTTCGGTCTAAGTTTAAATAGGCTCCCACCTGTATAATGAGAGGAATATTTTTGGTCTTAGTTTAAATAGGCGCCCACCTGTATAATGAGAGGAATATTTTCGGTCTTTGTTTAAATAGGCGCCCACCTGTATAATGAGAGGAATATTTTCAGTCTTAGTTTAAATAGGCGCCCACCTGTATAACAAGAGAAATACTTTTCAGTCTTAGTTTAAATAGGCGCCCACCTGTATAATGAGAGGAATATTTTCAGTCTTAGTTTAAATAGGCGCCCACCTGTATAACGAGAGGAATATTTTCAGTTTTAGTTTAAATAGGCGCCCACCTGTATAACGAGAGGAATATTTTTCTGTCTTTGTTTAAATAGGCGCCCACCTGTATAACGATAGGAATATTTTCAGTTTTAGTTTAAATAGGCGCCCACCTGTATAACGAGAGGATTACTTTTCAGTCTTAGTTTAAATAGGCGCCCACCTGTATAACGAGAGGAATATTTTTCAGTCTTACTTTAAATAGGCGCCCACCTGTATAACGAGATGAATACTTTTCAGTCTTAGTTTAAATAGGCGCCCACCTGTATAATGAGATTAATATTTTCAGTCTTAGTTTAAATAGGCGCCCACCTGTATAATGAGAGGAATATTTTTGGTCTTTGTTTAAATAGGCGCTCACCTGTATAATGAGAGGAATATTTTCAGTCTTAGTTTAAATAGGCGCCCACCTGTATAACGAGTGGAATGTTTTCAGTCTTAGTTTAAATAGGCGCCCACCTGTATAACGAGAGCATTATTTTCAGTCTTAGTTTAAATAGGCGCCCACCTGTATAACGAGAGGAATACTTTTCAGTCTTAGTTTAAATAGGCGCCCAACTGTATAGCGAGAGGAATACTTTTCAGTCTTAGTTTAAATAGGCGCCCACCTGTATAACGAGAGGAATATTTTCAGTCTTAGTTAAAATAGGCGCTCACCTGTATAACGAGTGGAATACTTTTCAGTCTTAGTTTAAATAGGCGCCCACCTGTATAATGAGAGGAATACTTTTCAGTCTTAGTTTAAATAGGCGCCCACCTGTATAGCGAGAGGAATACTTTTCAGTCTTAGTTTAAATAGGCGCCCACCTGTATAATGAGAGGAATATTGTCAGTCTTAGTTTAAATAGGTGCCCACCTGTAATAATAAGAGGAATATTTTCAGTCTTAGTTTTGATAGGCGCCCACCTGTATAATGAGAAGAATATTTTCAGTCTTAGTTTAAATAGGCGTCCACCTGTATAACGAGAGGAATATTTTCAGTTTTAGTTTAAATAGGCGCTCACCTGTATAATGAGAGGAATATTTTCAGTCTTAGTTAAAATAGGCGCTCACCTGTATAACGAGTGGAATACTTTTCAGTCTTAGTTTAAATAGGCGCCCACCTGTATAACGAGAGGAATACTTTTCAGTCTTAGTTTAAATAGGCGCCCACCTGTATAGCGAGAGGAATACTTTTCAGTCTTACTTTAAATAGGCGCCCACCTGTATAACGAGATGAATACTTTTCAGTCTTAGTTTAAATAGGCGCCCACCTGTATAATGAGATTAATATTTTCAGTCTTAGTTTAAATAGGCGCCCACCTGTATAATGAGAGGAATATTTTTGGTCTTTGTTTAAATAGGCGCTCACCTGTATAATGAGAGGAATATTTTCAGTCTTAGTTTAAATAGGCGCCCACCTGTATAACGAGTGGAATGTTTTCAGTCTTAGTTTAAATAGGCGCCCACCTGTATAACGAGAGCAATATTTTCAGTCTTAGTTTAAATAGGCGCCCACCTGTATAACGAGAGGAATACTTTTCAGTCTTAGTTTAAATAGGCGCCCAACTGTATAGCGAGAGGAATACTTTTCAGTCTTAGTTTAAATAGGCGCCCACCTGTATAACGAGAGGAATATTTTCAGTCTTAGTTAAAATAGGCGCTCACCTGTATAACGAGTGGAATACTTTTCAGTCTTAGTTTAAATAGGCGCCCACCTGTATAATGAGAGGAATACTTTTCAGTCTTAGTTTAAATAGGCGCCCACCTGTATAGCGAGAGGAATACTTTTCAGTCTTAGTTTAAATAGGCGCCCACCTGTATAATGAGAGGAATATTGTCAGTCTTAGTTTAAATAGGTGCCCACCTGTAATAATAAGAGGAATATTTTCAGTCTTAGTTTTGATAGGCGCCCACCTGTATAATGAGAAGAATATTTTCAGTCTTAGTTTAAATAGGCGTCCACCTGTATAACGAGAGGAATATTTTCAGTTTTAGTTTAAATAGGCGCTCACCTGTATAATGAGAGGAATATTTTCAGTCTTAGTTAAAATAGGCGCTCACCTGTATAACGAGTGGAATACTTTTCAGTCTTAGTTTAAATAGGCGCCCACCTGTATAACGAGAGGAATACTTTTCAGTCTTAGTTTAAATAGGCGCCCACCTGTATAGCGAGAGGAATACTTTTCAGTCTTAGTTTAAATAGGCGCCCACCTGTATAACGAGTGGAATACTTTTCAGTCTTAGTTTAAATAGGCGCCCACCTGTATAATGAGAGGAATATTTTCAGTCTTAGTTTAAATAGGCGCCCACCTGTATAACGAGAGGAATATTTTTCTGTCTTTGTTTAAATAGGCGCCCACCTGTATAATGAGAGGAATATTGTCAGTCTTAGTTTAAATAGGTGCCCACCTGTAATAATAAGAGGAATATTTTCATGTCTTCGTTTAAATAGGCGCCCACCTGTATAATGAGATGAATACTTTTCAGTCTTAGTTTAAATAGGCGTCCACCTGTATAATGAAAGGAATAGTTTCAGTCTTAGTTTAAATAGGTGCCCACCTGTATAACGAGAGGAATATTTTCAGTCTTAGTTTAAATAGGCGCCCACCTGTATAATGAGAGGAATACATTTCAGTCTTAGTTTAAATAGGCGCTCACCTGTATAATGAGAGGAATATTTTCAGTCTTAGTTTAAATAGGCGCCCACCTGTATAACGAGTGGAATGTTTTCAGTCTTAGTTTAAATAGGCGCCCACCTGTATAGCGAGAGGAATATTTTCAGTCTTAGTTTAAATAGGCGCCCACCTGTATAACGAGAGGAATACATTTCAGTCTTAGTTTAAATAGGCGCCCACCTGTATAGCGAGAGGAATAGTTTCAGTCTTAGTTTAAATAGGCGCCCACCTGTATAACGAGAGGAATATTTTCAGTGTTAGTTTAAATAGGCGCCCACCTGTATAATGAGAGAAATATTTTCAGTCTTAGTTAAAAAAGGCGCCCACCTGTATAACGAGTGGAATACTTTTCAGTCTTAGTTTAAATAGGCGCCCACCTGTATAATGAGAGGAATATTTTCAGTCTTAGTTTAAATAGGCGCCCACCTGTATAACGAGAGGAATAATTTTCGGTCTAAGTTTAAATAGGCTCCCACCTGTATAATGAGAGGAATATTTTCGGTCTTAGTTTAAATAGGCGCCCACCTGTATAATGAGAGGAATATTTTCAGTCTTTGTTTAAATAGGCGCCCACCTGTATAATGAGAGGAATATTTTCAGTCTTAGTTTAAATAGGCGCCCACCTGTATAACGAGAGGAATACTTTTCAGTCTTAGTTTAAATAGGCGCCCACCTGTATAATGAGAGGAATATTTTCAGTCTTAGTTTAAATAGGCGCCCACCTGTATAACGAGAGGAATACTTTTCAGTCTTAGTTTAAATAGGCGCCCACCTGTATAACGAGAGGAATACTTTTCAGTCTTAGTTTAAATAGGCGCCCACCTGTATAATGAGAGGAATATTGTCAGTCTTAGTTTAAATAGGTGCCCACCTGTAATAATAAGAGGAATATTTTCAGTCTTAGTTTTGATAGGCGCCCACCTGTATAATGAGAAGAATATTTTCAGTCTTAGTTTAAATAGGCGTCCACCTGTATAACGAGAGGAATATTTTCAGTTTTAGTTTAAATAGGCGCCCACCTGTATAACGAGAGAAATATTTTAAGTTTTAGTTTAAATAGGCGCCCACCTGTATAACGAGAGGATTACTTTTCAGTCTTAGTTTAAATAGGCGCCCACCTGTATAATGAGAGGAATATTTTCATTCTTAGTTTAAATAGGCGCCCACCTGTATACCGAGAGGAATGTTTTCAGTCTTAGTTTAAATAGGCGCCCACCTGTATAGCGAGAGGAATATTTTCAGTCTTAGTTTAAATAGGCGCCCACCTGTATAACGAGAGGAATACTTTTCAGTCTTAGTTTAAATAGGCGCCCACCTGTATAGCGAGAGGAATACTTTTCAGTCTTAGTTTAAATAGGCGTCCACCTGTATAACGAGAGAATATTTTCAGTGTTAGTTTAAATAGGCGCCCACCTGTATAATGAGAGAAATATTTTCAGTCTTAGTTTAAATAGGCGCCCACCTGTATAACGAGAGGAATACTTTTTTGTCTTAGTTTAAATAGGCGCCCACCTGTATAATGAGAGGAATATTTTCAGTCTTAGTTTAAATAGGCACCCACCTGTATAACGAGAGGAATATTTTCAGTTTTAGTTTAAATAGGCGCCCACCTGTATAACGAGAGGAATATTTTTCTGTCTTTGTTTAAATAGGCGCCCACCTGTATAACGAGAGGAATATTTTCAGTTTTAGTTTAAATAGGCGCCCACCTGTATAACGAGAGGATTACTTTTCAGTCTTAGTTTAAATAGGCGCCCACCTGTATAACGAGAGGAATATTTTTCAGTCTTAGTTTAAATAGGCGCCCACCTGTATAACGAGAGGAATATTTTCAGTGTTAGTTTAAATAGGCGCCCACCTGTATAATGAGAGAAATATTTTCAGTCTTAGTTAAAATAGGCGCCCACCTGTATAACGAGTGGAATACTTTTCAGTCTTAGTTTAAATAGGCGCCCACCTGTATAATGAGAGGAATATTTTCAGTCTTAGTTTAAATAGGCGCCCACCTGTATAACGAGAGGAATAATTTTCGGTCTAAGTTTAAATAGGCTCCCACCTGTATAATGAGAGGAATATTTTCGGTCTTAGTTTAAATAGGCGCCCACCTGTATAATGAGAGGAATATTTTCGGTCTTTGTTTAAATAGGCGCCCACCTGTATAATGAGAGGAATATTTTCAGTCTTAGTTTAAATAGGCGCCCACCTGTATAACGAGAGGAATACTTTTCAGTCTTAGTTTAAATAGGCGCCCACCTGTATAATGAGAGAAATATTTTCAGTCTTAGTTTAAATAGGCGCCCACCTGTATAACGAGAGGAATATTTTCAGTTTTAGTTTAAATAGGCGCCCACCTGTATAACGAGAGGATTACTTTTCAGTCTTAGTTTAAATAGGCGCCCACCTGTATAACGAGAGGAATATTTTTCAGTCTTACTTTAAATAGGCGCCCACCTGTATAACGAGAGGAATACTTTTCAGTCTTAGTTTAAATAGGCGCCCACCTGTATAATGAGATTAATATTTTCAGTCTTAGTTTAAATAGGCGCCCACCTGTATAATGAGAGGAATATTTTCAGTCTTAGTTTAAATAGGCGCCTACCTGTATAACGAGAGGAATATTTTTCAGACTTTGTTTAAATAGGCGCCCACCTGTATAATGAGAGGAATATTGTCAGTCTTAGTTTAAATAGGTGCCCACCTGTAATAATAAGAGGAATATTTTCATGTCTTCGTTTAAATAGGCGCCCACCTGTATAATGAGAGGAATACTTTTCAGTCTTAGTTTAAATAGGCGCCCACCTGTATAATGAGAGGAATATTTTCAGTCTTAGTTTAAATAGGCGCCCACCTGTATAATGAGAGGAATATTTTCAGTGTTAGTTTAAATAGGCGCCCACCTGTATAACGAGAGGAATACTTTTCAGTCTTAGTTTGAATAGGCGCCCACCTGTATAAAGAGAGGAATATTTTCGGTCTTAGTTTAAATAGGCGCCACTTGTATAATGAGAGGAATATTTTCAGTCTTAGTTTAAATAGGCGCCCAGCTGTATAACGAGAGAAATATTTTTCAGTCTTAGTTTAAATAGGCGTCCACCTGAGAGGAATATTTTCAGTCTTAGTTTAAATAGGCTCCCACTTGTATAATAAGAGGAATATTTTCAGTCTTAGTTTTGATAGGCGCCCACCTGTATAATGAGAGGAATATTTTCAGTCTTATTTTAAATAGGCGCCCACCTGTATAACGAGAGGAATATTTTCAGTCTTAGTTTAAATAGGCGCCCACCTGTATAACGAGTGGAATGTTTTCAGTCTTAGTTTAAATAGGCGCCCACCTGTATAGCGAGAGGAATATTTTCAGTCTTAGTTTAAATAGGCGCCCACCTGTATAACGAGAGGAATACTTTTCAGTCTTAGTTTAAATAGGCGCCCACCTGTATAGCGAGAGGAATACTTTTCAGTCTTAGTTTAAATAGGCGCCCACCTGTATAACGAGAGGAATATTTTCAGTGTTAGTTTAAATAGGCGCCCACCTGTATAATGAGAGAAATATTTTCAGTCTTAGTTAAAAAAGGCGCCCACCTGTATAACGAGTGGAATACTTTTCAGTCTTAGTTTAAATAGGCGCCCACCTGTATAATGAGAGGAATATTTTCAGTCTTAGTTTAAATAGGCGCCCACCTGTATAACGAGAGGAATAATTTTCGGTCTAAGTTTAAATAGGCTCCCACCTGTATAATGAGAGGAATATTTTCGGTCTTAGTTTAAATAGGCGCCCACCTGTATAATGAGAGGAATATTTTTGGTCTTTGTTTAAATAGGCGCTCACCTGTATAATGAGAGGAATATTTTCAGTCTTAGTTTAAATAGGCGCCCACCTGTATAACGAGTGGAATGTTTTCAGTCTTAGTTTAAATAGGCGCCCACCTGTATAGCGAGAGGAATATTTTCAGTCTTAGTTTAAATAGGCGCCCACCTGTATAACGAGAGGAATACTTTTCAGTCTTAGTTTAAATAGGCGCCCACCTGTATAGCGAGAGGAATACTTTTCAGTCTTAGTTTAAATAGGCGCCCACCTGTATAACGAGAGGAATATTTTCAGTGTTAGTTTAAATAGGCGCCCACCTGTATAATGAGAGAAATATTTTCAGTCTTAGTTAAAAAAGGCGCCCACCTGTATAACGAGTGGAATACTTTTCAGTCTTAGTTTAAATAGGCGCCCAACTGTATAATGAGAGGAATATTTTCAGTCTTAGTTTAAATAGGCGCCCACCTGTATAACGAGAGGAATAATTTTCGGTCTAAGTTTAAATAGGCTCCCACCTGTATAATGAGAGGAATATTTTCGGTCTTAGTTTAAATAGGCGCCCACCTGTATAATGAGAGGAATATTTTCAGTCTTAGTTTAAATAGGCGCCCACCTGTCTAATGAGAGGAATATTTTCAGTCTTAGTTTAAATAGGCGCCCACCTGTATAACGAGTGGAATGTTTTCAGTCTTAGTTTAAATAGGCGCCCACCTGTATAGCGAGAGGAATATTTTCAGTCTTAGTTTAAATAGGCGCCCACCTGTATAACGAGAGGAATACTTTTCAGTCTTAGTTTAAATAGGCGCCCACCTGTATAGCGAGAGGAATACTTTTCAGTCTTAGTTTAAATAGGCGCCCACCTGTATAACGAGAGGAATATTTTCAGTGTTAGTTTAAATAGGCGCCCACCTGTATAATGAGAGAAATATTTTCAGTCTTAGTTAAAAAAGGCGCCCACCTGTATAACGAGTGGAATACTTTTCAGTCTTAGTTTAAATAGGCGCCCAACTGTATAATGAGAGAAATATTTTCAGTCTTAGTTTAAATAGGCGCCCACCTGTATAACGAGAGGAATAATTTTCGGTCTAAGTTTAAATAGGCTCCCACCTGTATAATGAGAGGAATATTTTCGGTCTTAGTTTAAATAGGCGCCCACCTGTATAATGAGAGGAATATTTTTGGTCTTTGTTTAAATAGGCGCTCACCTGTATAATGAGAGGAATATTTTCAGTCTTAGTTTAAATAGGCGCCCACCTGTATAACGAGTGGAATGTTTTCAGTCTTAGTTTAAATAGGCGCCCACCTGTATAGCGAGAGGAATATTTTCAGTCTTAGTTTAAATAGGCGCCCACCTGTATAACGAGAGGAATACTTTTCAGTCTTAGTTTAAATAGGCTCCCACCTGTATAGCGAGAGGAATACTTTTCAGTCTTAGTTTAAATAGGCGCCCACCTGTATAGCGAGAGGAATATTTTCAGTCTTAGTTTAAATAGGCGCCCACCTGTATAACGAGAGGAATACTTTTCAGTCTTAGTTTAAATAGGCGCCCACCTGTATAGCGAGAGGAATACTTTTCAGTCTTAGTTTAAATAGGCGCCCACCTGTATAACGAGTGGAATACTTTTCAGTCTTAGTTTAAATAGGCACCCACCTGTATAATGAGAGGAATATTTTCAGTCTTAGTTTAAATAGGCGCCCACCTGTATAACGAGAGAAATACTTTTCAGTCTTAGTTTAAATAGGCGTCCACCTGTATAATGAGAGGAATATTTTCAGTCTTAGTTTAAATAGGCTCCCACCTGTATAATAAGAGGAATATTTTCAGTCTTAGTTTTGATAGGCGCCCACCTGTATAACGAGAGGAATATTTTCAGTCTTATTTTAAATAGGCGCCCACCTGTATAACGAGAGGAATATTTTCAGTCTTAGTTTAAATAGGCGCCCACCTGTATAACGAGTGGAATGTTTTCAGTCTTAGTTTAAATAGGCGCCCACCTGTATAGCGAGAGGAATATTTTCAGTCTTAGTTTAAATAGGCGCCCACCTGTATAACGAGAGGAATACTTTTCAGTCTTAGTTTAAATAGGCGCCCACCTGTATAGCGAGAGGAATACTTTTCAGTCTTAGTTTAAATAGGCGCCCACCTGTATAACGAGAGGAATATTTTCAGTGTTAGTTTAAATAGGCGCCCACCTGTATAATGAGAGAAATATTTTCAGTCTTAGTTAAAAAAGGCGCCCACCTGTATAACGAGTGGAATACTTTTCAGTCTTAGTTTAAATAGGCGCCCACCTGTATAATGAGAGGAATATTTTCAGTCTTAGTTTAAATAGGCGCCCACCTGTATAATGAGAGGAATATTTTCGGTCTTAGTTTAAATAGGCGCCCACCTGTATAATGAGAGGAATATTTTCGGTCTTTGTTTAAATAGGCGCCCACCTGTATAATGAGAGGAATATTTTCAGTCTTAGTTTAAATAGGCGCCCACCTGTATAACGAGAGGAATACTTTTCAGTCTTAGTTTAAATAGGCGCCCACCTGTATAATGAGAGGAATATTTTTGGTCTTTGTTTAAATAGGCGCTCACCTGTATAATGAGAGGAATATTTTCAGTCTTAGTTTAAATAGGCGCCCACCTGTATAACGAGTGGAATGTTTTCAGTCTTAGTTTAAATAGGCGCCCACCTGTATAGCGAGAGGAATATTTTCAGTCTTAGTTTAAATAGGCGCCCACCTGTATAACGAGAGGAATACTTTTCAGTCTTAGTTTAAATAGGCGCCCACCTGTATAGCGAGAGGAATACTTTTCAGTCTTAGTTTAAATAGGCGCCCACCTGTATAACGAGAGGAATATTTTCAGTGTTAGTTTAAATAGGCGCCCACCTGTATAATGAGAGAAATATTTTCAGTCTTAGTTAAAAAAGGCGCCCACCTGTATAACGAGTGGAATACTTTTCAGTCTTAGTTTAAATAGGCGCCCACCTGTATAACGAGTGGAATGTTTTTAGTCTTAGTTTAAATAGGCGCCCACCTGTATAGCGAGAGGAATATTTTCAGTCTTAGTTTAAATAGGCGCCCACCTGTATAACGAGAGGAATACTTTTCAGTCTTAGTTTAAATAGGCGCCCACCTGTATAGCGAGAGGAATACTTTTCAGTCTTAGTTTAAATAGGCGCCCACCTGTATAACGAGAGGAATATTTTCAGTGTTAGTTTAAATAGGCGCCCACCTGTATAATGAGAGAAATATTTTCAGTCTTAGTTAAAAAAGGCGCCCACCTGTATAACGAGTGGAATACTTTTAAGTCTTAGTTTAAATAGGCGCCCACCTGTATAATGAGAGGAATATTTTCAGTCTTAGTTTAAATAGGCGCCCACCTGTATAACGAGAGGAATAATTTTCGGTCTAAGTTTAAATAGGCTCCCACCTGTATAATGAGAGGAATATTTTCGGTCTTAGTTTAAATAGGCGCCCACCTGTATAATGAGAGGAATATTTTCGGTCTTTGTTTAAATAGGCGCCCACCTGTATAATGAGAGGAATATTTTCAGTCTTAGTTTAAATAGGCGCCCACCTGTATAACGAGAGGAATACTTTTTAGTCTTAGTTTAAATAGGCGTCCACCTGTATAACGAGAGGAATATTTTCAGTCTTAGTTTAAATAGGCGCCCACCTGTACAACGAGAGGAATACTTTTCAGTCTTAGTTTAAATAGGCGCCCACCTGTATAACGAGAGGAATACTTTTCAGTCTTAGTTTAAATAGGCGCCCACCTGTATAATGAGAGGAATATTTTCGGTCTTAGTTTAAATAGGCGCCCACCTGTATAATGAGAGGAATATTTTCGGTCTTTGTTTAAATAGGCGCCCACCTGTATAATGAGAGGAATATTTTCAGTCTTAGTTTAAATAGGCGCCCACCTGTATAACGAGAGGAATACTTTTTAGTCTTAGTTTAAATAGGCGTCCACCTGTATAACGAGAGGAATATTTTCAGTCTTAGTTTAAATAGGCGCCCACCTGTATAACGAGAGGAATACTTTTCAGTCTTAGTTTAAATAGGCGCCCACCTGTATAACGAGTGGAATACTTTTCAGTCTTAGTTTAAATAGGCGCCCACCTGTATAATGAGAGGAATATTTTCAGTCTTAGTTTAAATAGGCGCCCACCTGTATAGCGAGAGGAATATTTTCAGTCTTAGTTTAAATAGGCGCCCACCTGTATAACGAGAGGAATACTTTTCAGTCTTAGTTTAAATAGGCTCCCACCTGTATAGCGAGAGGAATACTTTTCAGTCTTAGTTTAAATAGGCGCCCACCTGTATAGCGAGAGGAATATTTTCAGTCTTAGTTTAAATAGGCGCCCACCTGTATAACGAGAGGAATACTTTTCAGTCTTAGTTTAAATAGGCGCCCACCTATATAATGAGAGGAATATTTTCGGTCTTAGTTTAAATAGGCGCCCACCTGTATAATGAGAGGAATATTTTCGGTCTTTGTTTAAATAGGCGCCCACCTGTATAATGAGAGGAATATTTTCAGTCTTAGTTTAAATAGGCGCCCACCTGTATAACGAGAGGAATACTTTTCAGTCTTAGTTTAAATAGGCGCCCACCTGTATAATGAGAGGAATATTTTTGGTCTTTGTTTAAATAGGCGCTCACCTGTATAATGAGAGGAATATTTTCAGTCTTAGTTTAAATAGGCGCCCACCTGTATAACGAGTGGAATGTTTTCAGTCTTAGTTTAAATAGGCGCCCACCTGTATAGCGAGAGGAATATTTTCAGTCTTAGTTTAAATAGGCGCCCACCTGTATAACGAGAGGAATACTTTTCAGTCTTAGTTTAAATAGGCGCCCACCTGTATAGCGAGAGGAATACTTTTCAGTCTTAGTTTAAATAGGCGCCCACCTGTATAACGAGAGGAATATTTTCAGTGTTAGTTTAAATAGGCGCCCACCTGTATAATGAGAGAAATATTTTCAGTCTTAGTTAAAAAAGGCGCCCACCTGTATAACGAGTGGAATACTTTTCAGTCTTAGTTTAAATAGGCGCCCACCTGTATAACGAGTGGAATGTTTTTAGTCTTAGTTTAAATAGGCGCCCACCTGTATAGCGAGAGGAATATTTTCAGTCTTAGTTTAAATAGGCGCCCACCTGTATAACGAGAGGAATACTTTTCAGTCTTAGTTTAAATAGGCGCCCACCTGTATAGCGAGAGGAATACTTTTCAGTCTTAGTTTAAATAGGCGCCCACCTGTATAACGAGAGGAATATTTTCAGTGTTAGTTTAAATAGGCGCCCACCTGTATAATGAGAGAAATATTTTCAGTCTTAGTTAAAAAAGGCGCCCACCTGTATAACGAGTGGAATACTTTTAAGTCTTAGTTTAAATAGGCGCCCACCTGTATAATGAGAGGAATATTTTCAGTCTTAGTTTAAATAGGCGCCCACCTGTATAACGAGAGGAATAATTTTCGGTCTAAGTTTAAATAGGCTCCCACCTGTATAATGAGAGGAATATTTTCGGTCTTAGTTTAAATAGGCGCCCACCTGTATAATGAGAGGAATATTTTCGGTCTTTGTTTAAATAGGCGCCCACCTGTATAATGAGAGGAATATTTTCAGTCTTAGTTTAAATAGGCGCCCACCTGTATAACGAGAGGAATACTTTTTAGTCTTAGTTTAAATAGGCGTCCACCTGTATAACGAGAGGAATATTTTCAGTCTTAGTTTAAATAGGCGCCCACCTGTACAACGAGAGGAATACTTTTCAGTCTTAGTTTAAATAGGCGCCCACCTGTATAACGAGAGGAATACTTTTCAGTCTTAGTTTAAATAGGCGCCCACCTGTATAATGAGAGGAATATTTTCGGTCTTAGTTTAAATAGGCGCCCACCTGTATAATGAGAGGAATATTTTCGGTCTTTGTTTAAATAGGCGCCCACCTGTATAATGAGAGGAATATTTTCAGTCTTAGTTTAAATAGGCGCCCACCTGTATAACGAGAGGAATACTTTTTAGTCTTAGTTTAAATAGGCGTCCACCTGTATAACGAGAGGAATATTTTCAGTCTTAGTTTAAATAGGCGCCCACCTGTATAACGAGAGGAATACTTTTCAGTCTTAGTTTAAATAGGCGCCCACCTGTATAACGAGTGGAATACTTTTCAGTCTTAGTTTAAATAGGCGCCCACCTGTATAATGAGAGGAATATTTTCAGTCTTAGTTTAAATAGGCGCCCACCTGTATAGCGAGAGGAATATTTTCAGTCTTAGTTTAAATAGGCGCCCACCTGTATAACGAGAGGAATACTTTTCAGTCTTAGTTTAAATAGGCTCCCACCTGTATAGCGAGAGGAATACTTTTCAGTCTTAGTTTAAATAGGCGCCCACCTGTATAGCGAGAGGAATATTTTCAGTCTTAGTTTAAATAGGCGCCCACCTGTATAACGAGAGGAATACTTTTCAGTCTTAGTTTAAATAGGCGCCCACCTGTATAGCGAGAGGAATACTTTTCAGTCTTAGTTTAAATAGGCGCCCACCTGTATAACGAGTGGAATACTTTTCAGTCTTAGTTTAAATAGGCGCCCACCTGTATAACGAGTGGAATACTTTTCAGTTTTAGTTTAAATAGGCGCCCACCTGTATAACGAGAGGAATATTTTTCTGTCTTTGTTTAAATAGGCGCCCACCTGTATAATGAGAGGAATATTGTCAGTCTTAGTTTAAATAGGTGCCCACCTGTAATAATAAGAGGAATATTTTCATGTCTTCGTTTAAATAGGCGCCCACCTGTATAATGAGATGAATACTTTTCAGTCTTAGTTTAAATAGGCGTCCACCTGTATAATGAAAGGAATAGTTTCAGTCTTAGTTTAAATAGGCGCCCACCTGTATAACGAGAGGAATATTTTCAGTCTTAGTTTAAATAGGCGTCCACCTGTATAACGAGAGGAATATTTTCAGTCTTAGTTTAAATAGGCGCCCACCTGTATAATGAGAGGAATACTTTTCAGTCTTAGTTTAAATAGGCGCCCACCTGTATAATGAGAGGAATATTTTCAGTCTTAGTTTAAATAGGCGCCCACCTGTATAACGAGAGGAATGTTTTCAGTCTTAGTTTAAATAGGCGCCCACCTGTATAGCGAGAGGAATATTTTCAGTCTTAGTTTAAATAGGCGCCCACCTGTATAACGAGAGGAATACTTTTCAGTCTTAGTTTAAATAGGCGCCCACCTGTATAGCGAGAGGAATACTTTTCAGTCTTAGTTTAAATAGGCGCCCACCTGTATAACGAGAGGAATATTTTCAGTGTTAGTTTAAATAGGCGCCCACCTGTATAATGAGAGGAAATATTTTCAGTCTTAGTTTAAATAGGCGCCCACCTGTATAACGAGTGGAATACTTTTCAGTCTTAGTTTAAATAGGCGCCCACCTGTATAATGAGAGGAATATTTTCAGTCTTAGTTTAAATAGGCGCCCACCTGTATAACGAGAGGAATAATTTTCGGTCTAAGTTTAAATAGGCTCCCACCTGTATAATGAGAGGAATATTTTCGGTCTTAGTTTAAATAGGCGCCCACCTGTATAATGAGAGGAATATTTTCGGTCTTTGTTTAAATAGGCGCCCACCTGTATAATGAGAGGAATATTTTCAGTCTTAGTTTAAATAGGCGCCCACCTGTATAACGAGAGGAATACTTTTCAGTCTTAGTTTAAATAGGCGCCCACCTGTATAATGAGAGAAATATTTTCAGTCTTAGTTTAAATAGGCGCCCACCTGTATAACGAGAGGAATATTTTCAGTTTTTGTTTAAATAGGCGCCTACCTGTATAACGAGAGGATTACTTTTTAGTCTTAGTTTAAATAGGCGCCCACCTGTATAACGAGAGGAATATTTTTCAGTCTTACTTTAAATAGGCGCCCACCTGTATAACGAGAGGAATACTTTTCAGTCTTAGTTTAAATAGGCGCCCACCTGTATAATGAGATTAATATTTTCAGTCTTAGTTTAAATAGGCGCCCACCTGTATAATGAGAGGAATATTTTCAGTCTTAGTTTAAATAGGCGCCCACCTGTATAACGAGAGGAATATTTTTCAGTCTTTGTTTAAATAGGCGCCCACCTGTATAATGAGAGGAATATTGTCAGTCTTAGTTTAAATAGGTGCCCACCTGTAATAATAAGAGGAATATTTTCATGTCTTCGTTTAAATAGGCGCCCACCTGTATAATGAGAGGAATACTTTTCAGTCTTAGTTTAAATAGGCGCCCACCTGTATAATGAGAGGAATATTTTCAGTCTTAGTTTAAATAGGCGCCCACCTGTATAATGAGAGGAATATTTTCAGTGTTAGTTTAAATAGGCGCCCACCTGTATAACGAGAGGAATACTTTTCAGTCTTAGTTTGAATAGGCGCCCACCTGTATAAAGAGAGGAATATTTTCGGTCTTAGTTTAAATAGGCGCCCACTTGTATAATGAGAGGAATATTTTCAGTCTTAGTTTAAATAGGCGCCCACCTGTATAACGAGAGAAATACTTTTCAGTCTTAGTTTAAATAGGCGTCCACCTGTATAATGAGAGGAATATTTTCAGTCTTAGTTTAAATAGGCTCCCACCTGTATAATAAGAGGAATATTTTCAGTCTTAGTTTTGATAGGCGCCCACCTGTATAATGAGAGGAATATTTTCAGTCTTATTTTAAATAGGCGCCCACCTGTATAACGAGAGGAATACTTTTCAGTCTTAGTTTAAATAGGCGCCCACCTGTATAATGAGATTAATATTTTCAGTCTTAGTTTAAATAGGCGCCCACCTGTATAATGAGAGGAATATTTTCAGTCTTAGTTTAAATAGGCGCCCACCTGTATAACGAGAGGAATATTTTTCTGTCTTTGTTTAAATAGGCGCCCACCTGTATAATGAGAGGAATATTGTCAGTCTTAGTTTAAATAGGTGCCCACCTGTAATAATAAGAGGAATATTTTCATGTCTTCGTTTAAATAGGCGCCCACCTGTATAATGAGATGAATACTTTTCAGTCTTAGTTTAAATAGGCGTCCACCTGTATAATGAAAGGAATAGTTTCAGTCTTAGTTTAAATAGGCGCTCACCTGTATAACGAGAGGAATATTTTCAGTCTTAGTTTAAATAGGCGCCCACCTGTATAATGAGTGGAATACTTTTCAGTCTTAGTTTAAATAGGCGCCCACCTGTATAACGAGAGAAATAATTTTCGGTCTAAGTTTAAATAGGCTCCCACCTGTATAATGAGAGGAATATTTTCGGTCTTAGTTTAAATAGGCGCCCACCTGTATAATGAGAGGAATATTTTCGGTCTTTGTTTAAATAGGCGCCCACCTGTATAATGAGAGGAATATTTTCAGTCTTAGTTTAAATAGGCGCCCACCTGTATAACGAGAGGAATACTTTTCAGTCTTAGTTTAAATAGGCGCCCACCTGTATAATGAAAGGAATATTTTCAGTATTAGTTTAAATAGGCGCCCACCTGTATAAAAAGAGGAATATTTTCAGTCTTAGTTTTGATAGGCGCCCACCTGTATAATGAGAGGAATATTTTCAGTCTTATTTTAAATAGGCGCCCACCTGTATAACGAGAGGAATATTCAGTCTTAGTTTAAATAGGCGCCCACCTGTATAGCGGGAGGAATATTTTCAGTCTTAGATTAAATAGGCGCCCACCTGTATAACGAGAGGAATACTTTTCAGTCTTAGTTTAAATAGACGCCCACCTGTATAACGAGAGGAATACTTTTCAGTCTTAGTTTAAATAGGCCCACCTGTATAATGAGATGAATACTTTTCAGTCTTAGTTTAAATAGGCGCCCACCTGTATAATGAGAGGAATATTTTCAGTCTTAGTTTAAATAGGCGCCCACCTGTATAACGAGAGGAATAATTTTCGGTCTAAGTTTAAATAGGCTCCCACCTGTATAATGAGAGGAATATTTTCGGTCTTAGTTTAAATAGGCGCCCACCTGTATAATGAGAGGAATATTTTCAGTCTTAGTTTAAATAGGCGCCCACCTGTATAATGAGAGGAATATTTTCAGTCTTAGTTTAAATAGGCGCCCACCTGTATAATGAGAGGAATATTTTCAGTCTTAGTTTAAATAGGCGCCCACCTGTATAACGAGAGGAATATTTTCAGTCTTAGTTTAAATAGGCGCCCACCTGTATAACGAGAGGAATACTTTTCAGTCTTAGTTTAAATAGGCGCCCACCTGTATAACGAGAGGAATACTTTTCAGTCTTAGTTTAAATAGGCGCCCACCTGTATAATGAGAGGAATATTTTCATTCTTAGTTTAAATAGGCGCCCACCTGTATAACGAGAGGAATGTTTTCAGTCTTAGTTTAAATAGGCGCCCACCTGTATAGCGAGAGGAATATTTTCAGTCTTAGTTTAAATAGGCGCCCACCTGTATAACGAGAGGAATACTTTTCAGTCTTAGTTTAAATAGGCGCCCACCTGTATAGCGAGAGGAATACTTTTCAGTCTTAGTTTAAATAGGCGCCCACCTGTATAACGAGAGGAATATTTTCAGTGTTAGTTTAAATAGGCGCCCACCTGTATAATGAGAGAAATATTTTCAGTCTTAGTTAAAATAGGCGTCCACCTGTATAACGAGAGGAATACTTTTCAGTCTTAGTTTAAATAGGCGCCCACCTGTATAATGAGAGGAATATTTTCAGTCTTAGTTTAAATAGGCGCCCACCTGTATAACGAGAGGAATAATTTTCGGTCTAAGTTTAAATAGGCTCCCACCTGTATAATGAGAGGAATATTTTCGGTCTTAGTTTAAATAGGCGCCCACCTGTATAATGAGAGGAATATTTTCGGTCTTTGTTTAAATAGGCGCCCACCTGTATAATGAGAGGAATATTTTCAGTCTTAGTTTAAATAGGCGCCCACCTGTATAACGAGAGAATACTTTTCAGTCTTAGTTTAAATAGGCGCCCACCTGTATAATGAGAGGAATATTTTCAGTCTTAGTTTAAATAGGCGCCCAGCTGTATAAAAAGAGGAATATTTTCAGTCTTAGTTTTGATAGGCGCCCACCTGTATAATGAGAGGAATATTTTCAGTCTTATTTTAAATAGGCGCCCACCTGTATAACGAGAGGAATATTTTCAGTCTTAGTTTAAATAGGCGCCCACCTGTATAGCAAGAGGAATATTTTCAGTCTTAGTTTAAATAGGCGCCCACCTGTATAACGAGAGGAATACTTTTCAGTCTTAGTTTAAATAGGCGCCCACCTGTATAACGAGAGGAATACTTTTCAGTCTTAGTTTAAATAGGCGCCCACCTGTATAATGAGAGGAATATTTTCAGTCTTAGTTTAAATAGGCGTCCACCTGTATAATGAAAGGAATATTTTCAGTCTTAGTTTAAATAGGCGCCCACCTGTATAACGAGAGGAATATTTTCAGTCTTAGTTTAAATAGGCGCCCACCTGTATAACGAGAGGAATACTTTTCAGTCTTAGTTTAAATAGGCGCCCACCTGTATAACGAGAGGAATACTTTTCAGTTTTAGTTTAAATAGGCGCCCACCTGTATAATGAGAGGAATATTTTCAGTCTTAGTTTAAATAGGCGCCCACCTGTATAGCGAGAGGAATGTTTTCAGTCTTAGTTTAAATAGGCGCCCACCTGTATAGCGAGAGGAATATTTTCAGTCTTAGTTTAAATAGGCGCCCACCTGTATAACGAGAGGAATACTTTTCAGTCTTAGTTTAAATAGGCGCCCACCTGTATAGCGAGAGGAATACTTTTCAGTCTTAGTTTAAATAGGCGCCCACCTGTATAACGAGAGGAATATTTTCAGTGTTAGTTTAAATAGGCGCCCACCTGTATAATGAGAGGAATATTTTCAGTGTTAGTTTAAATAGGCGCCCACCTGTATAACGAGAGGAATACTTTTCAGTCTTAGTTTAAATAGGCGCCCACCTGTATAATGAGAGGAATATTTTCAGTCTTAGTTTAAATAGGCGCCCACCTGTATAACGAGAGGAATAATTTTCGGTCTTAGTTTAAATAGGCTCCCACCTGTATAATGAGAGGAATATTTTCGGTCTTAGTTTAAATAGGCGCCCACCTGTATAATGAGAGGAATATTTTCGGTCTTTGTTTAAATAGGCGCCCACCTGTATAATGAGAGGAATATTTTCAGTCTTAGTTTAAATAGGCGCCCACCTGTATAACGAGAGGAATACTTTTCAGTCTTAGTTTAAATAGGCGCCCACCTGTATAATGAGAGGAATATTTTCAGTCTTAGTTTAAATAGGCGCCCACCTGTATAACGAGAGGAATACTTTTCAGTCTTAGTTTAAATAGGCGCCCACCTGTATAATGAGAGGAATATTTTCAGTCTTAGTTTAAATAGGCGCCCACCTGTATAACGAGAGGAATATTTTCAGTCTTAGTTTAAATAGGCGCCCACCTGTATAACGAGAGGAATATTTTCAGTCTTAGTTTAAATAGGCGCCCACCTGTATAACGAGAGGAATACTTTTCAGTCTTAGTTTAAATAGGCGCCCACCTGTATAACGAGAGGAATACTTTTCAGTCTTAGTTTAAATAGGCGCCCACCTGTATAGCGAGAGGAATACTTTTCAGTCTTAGTTTAAATAGGCGCCCACCTGTATAACGAGAGGAATATTTTCAGTGTTAGTTTAAATAGGCGCCCACCTGTATAATGAGAGAAATATTTTCAGTCTTAGTTATAATAGGCGCCCACCTGTATAACGAGAGGAATACTTTTCAGTCTTAGTTTAAATAGGCGCCCACCTGTATAATGAGAGGAATATTTTCAGTGTTAGTTTAAATAGGCGCCCACCTGTATAACGAGAGGAATACTTTTCAGTCTTAGTTTAAATAGGCGCCCACCTGTATAATGAGAGGAATATTTTCGGTCTTAGTTTAAATAGGCGCCCACCTGTATAATGAGAGGAATATTTTCAGTCTTAGTTTAAATAGGCGCCCACCTGTATAACGAGAGGAATAATTTTCGGTCTTAGTTTAAATAGGCTCCCACCTGTATAATGAGAGGAATATTTTCGGTCTTAGTTTAAATAGGCGCCCACCTGTATAATGAGAGAAATATTTTCGGTCTTTGTTTAAATAAGCGCCCACCTGTATAACGAGAGGAATATTTTCAGTCTTAGTTTAAATAAGCTCCCACCTGTATAACGAGAGGAATACTTTTCAGTCTTAGTTTAAATAGGCGCCCACCTGTATAATGAGAGGAATATTTTCAGTCTTAGTTTAAATAGGCGCCCACCTGTATAATGAGAGGAATATTTTCAGTGTTAGTTTAAATAGGGGCCCACCTGTATAACGAGAGGAATACTTTTCAGTCTTAGTTTAAATAGGCGCCCACCTGTATAATGAGAGGAATATTTTCGGTCTTAGTTTAAATAGACGCCCACCTGTATAATGAGAGTAATATTTTCAATCTTAGTTTAAATATGCGCCCACCTGTATAACGAGAGGAATAATTTTCGGTCTTAGTTTAAATAGGCGCCCACCTGTATAATGAGAGGAATATTTTCGGTATTAGTTTAAATAGGCGCCCACCTGTATAATGAGAGGAATATTTTCGGTCTTTGTTTAAATAGGCGCCCACCTGTATAATGAGAGGAATATTTTCAGTCTTAGTTTAAATAGGCGCCCACCTGTATAATGAGAGGAATATTTTCAGTCTTAGTTTTGATAGGCGCCCACCTGTATAATGAGAGGAATATTTTTAGTCTTATTTTAAATAGGCGCCCACCTGTATAACGAGAGGAATATTTTCAGTCTTAGTTTAAATAGGCGCCCACCTGTATAATGAGAGGAATATTTTCAGTCTTAGTTTTGATAGGCGCCCACCTGTATAATGAGAAGAATATTTTCAGTCTTAGTTTAAATAGGCGCCCACCTGTATAACGAGAGGATTATTTTCAGTCTTAGTTTAAATAGGCTCCCACCTGTATAACGAGAGGAATATTTTCAGTTTTAGTTTAAATAGGCGCCCACCTGTATAACGAGAGGATTACTTTTCAGTCTTAGTTTAAATAGGCGCCCACCTGTATAACGAGAGGAATATTTTTCAGTCTTACTTTAAATAGGCGCCCACCTGTATAACGAGAGGAATACTTTTAAGTCTTAGTTTAAATAGGTGCCCACCTGTATAGCGAGAGGAATACTTTTCAGTCTTAGTTTAAATAGGCGCCCACCTGTATAATGAGAGGAATATTTTAAGTCTTAGTTTAAATAGGCGCCCACCTGTATAACGAGAGGAATAATTTTCGGTCTTAATTTAAATAGGCGCCCACCTGTATAATGAGAGGAATATTTTCGGTCTTAGTTTAAATAGGCGCCCACCTGTATAATGAGAGGAATATTTTCGGTCTTTGTTTAAATAGGCGCCCACCTGTATAATGAGAGGAATATTTTCAGTTTTAGTTTAAATAGGCGCCCACCTGTATAACGAGAGGATTACTTTTCAGTCTTAGTTTAAATAGGCGCCCACCTGTATAACGAGAGGAATATTTTTCAGTCTTACTTTAAATAGGCGCCCACCTGTATAACGAGAGGAATACTTTTCAGTCTTAGTTTAAATAGGCGCCCACCTGTATAGCGAGAGGAATACTTTTCAGTCTTAGTTTAAATAGGCGCCCACCTGTATAACGAGAGGAATATTTTCAGTGTTAGTTTAAATAGGCGCCCACCTGTATAATGAGAGAAATATTTTCAGTCTTAGTTAAAATAGGCGCCCACCTGTATAACGAGAGGAATACTTTTCAGTCTTAGTTTAAATAGGCGCCCACCTGTATAATGAGAGGAATATTTTCAGTCTTAGTTTAAATAGGCGCCCACCTGTATAATGAGAGGAATATTTTCAGTGTTAGTTTAAATAGGCGCCCACCTGTATAACGAGAGGAATACTTTTCAGTCTTAGTTTAAATAGGCCTCCACCTGTATAATGAGAGGAATATTTTAAGTCTTAGTTTAAATAGGCGCCCACCTGTATAACGAGAGGAATAATTTTCAGTCTTCGTTTAAATAGGCGCCCACCTGTATAATGAGAGGAATATTTTCGGTCTTAGTTTAAATAGGCGCCCACCTGTATAATGAGAGGAATATTTTCGGTCTTTGTTTAAATAGGCGCCCACCTGTATAATGAGAGGAATATTTTCAGTCTTAGTTTAAATAGGCGCCCACCTGTATAACGAGAGGAATACTTTTCAGTCTTAGTTTAAATAGGCGCCCACCTGTATAATGAGAGGAATATTTTCAGTCTTAGTTTAAATAGGCGCCCACCTGTATAATGAGAGGAATATTTTCAGTCTTAGTTTAAATAGGCGCCCACCTGTATAATGAGAGGAATATTTTCAGTGTTAGTTTAAATAGGCGCCCACCTGTATAACGAGAGGAATACTTTTCAGTCTTAGTTTAAATAGGCGCCCACCTATATAATGAGAGGAATATTTTCAGTCTTAGTTTAAATAGGCGCCCACCTGTATAACGAGAGGAATAATTTTCGGTCTTAGTTTAAATAGGCGCCCACCTGTATAATGAGAGGAATATTTTCGGTCTTAGTTTAAATAGGCGCCCACCTGTATAATGAGAGGAATATTTTCGGTCTTTGTTTAAATAGGCGCCCACCTGTATAATGAGAGGAATATTTTCAGTCTTAGTTTAAATAGGCGCCCACCTATATAACGAGAGGAATACTTTTCAGTCTTAGTTTAAATAGGCGCCCACCTGTATAATGAGAGGAATATTTTCAGTCTTAGTTTAAATAGGCGCCCACCTGTATAATAAGAGAAATATTTTCAGTCTTAGTTTTGATAGGCGCCCACCTGTATAATGAGAGGAATATTTTCAGTCTTATTTTAAATAGGCGCCCACCTGTATAACGAGAGGAATATTTTCAGTCTTAGTTTAAATAGGCGCCCACCTGTATAATGAGAGGAATATTTTCAGTCTTAGTTTTGATAGGCGCCCACCTCTATAATGAGAAGAATATTTTCAGTCTTAGTTTAAATAGGCGCCCACCTGTATAACGAGAGGAATATTTTCAGTCTTAGTTTAAATAGGCGCCCACCTGTATAACGAGAGGAATATTTTCAGTTTTAGTTTAAATAGGCGGCCACCTGTATAACGAGAGGATTACTTTTCAGTCTTAGTTTAAATAGGCGCCCACCTGTATAACGAGAGGAATATTTTTCAGTCTTACTTTAAATAGGCGCCCACCTGTATAACGAGAGGATTACTTTTCAGTCTTAGTTTAAATAGGCGCCCACCTGTATAATGAGAGGAATATTTTCAGTCTTAGTTTAAATAGGCGCCCACCTGTATAACGAGAGGAATATTTTTCAGTCTTTGTTTAAATAGGCGCCCACCTGTATAACGAGAGGAATATTTTTCAGTCTTAGTTTAAATAGGTGCCCACCTGTATAATGAGAGGTATATTGTCAGTCTTAGTTTAAATAGGCGCCCACCTGTAATAATAAGAGGAATATTTTCATGTCTTCGTTTAAATAGGCGCCCACATGTATAATGAGAGGAATACTTTTCAGTCTTAGTTTAAATAGGCGTCCACCTGTATAATGAAAGGAATAGTTTTAGTCTTAGTTTAAATATGCGCCCACCTGTATAACGAGAGGAATATTTTCAGTCTTAGTTTAAATAGGCGCCCACCTGTATAACGAGAGAAATACTTTTCAGTCTTAGTTTAAATAGGCGCCCTCCTGTATAATGAGAGGAATATTTTCAGTCTTAGTTTAAATAGGCGCCCACCTGTATAACGAGAGGAATATTTTCAGTCTTAGTTTAAATAGGCGCCCACCTGTATAACGAGAGGAATACTTTTCAGTCTTAGTTTAAATAGGCGCCCACCTGTATAACGAGAGGAATACTTTTCAGTCTTAGTTTAAATAGGCGCCCACCTGTATAACGAGAGGAATAATTTTCAGTCTTAGTTTAAATAGGCGCCCACCTGTATAACGAGAGGAATAATTTTCGGTCTTAGTTTAAATAGGCGCCCACCTGTATAATGAGAGGAATATTTTCGGTCTTAGTTTAAATAGGCGCCCACCTGTATAATGAGAGGAATATTTTCGGTCTTTGTTTAAATAGGCGCCCACCTGTATAATGAGAGAAATATTTTCAGTCTTAGTTTAAATAGGCGCCCACCTGTATAACGAGAGGAATACTTTTCAGTCTTAGTTTAAATAGGCGCCCACCTGTATAATGAGAGGAATATTTTCAGTCTTAGTTTTGATAGGCGCCCACCTGTATAATGAGAGGAATATTTTCAGTCTTATTTTAAATAGGCGCCCACCTGTATAACGAGAGGAATATTTTCAGTCTTAGTTTAAATAGGCGCCCACCTGTATAATGAGAGGAATATTTTCAGTCTTAGTTTTGATAGGCGCCCACCTGTATAATGAGAAGAATATTTTCAGTCTTAGTTTAAATAGGCGCCCACCTGTATAACGAGAGGAATATTTTCAGTCTTAGTTTAAATAGGCGCCCACCTGTATAACGAGAGGAATATTTTCAGTTTTAGTTTAAATAGGCGCCCACCTGTATAACGAGAGGATTACTTTTCAGTCTTAGTTTAAATAGGCGCCCACCTGTATAACGAGAGGAATATTTTTCAGTCTTAGTTTAAATAGGCGCCCACCTGTATAACGAGAGGAATACTTTTCAGTCTTAGTTTAAATAGGCGCCCACCTGTATAATGAGAGGAATATTTTCAGTCTTAGTTTAAATAGGCGCCCACCTGTATAACGAGAGGAATATTTTTCAGTCTTTGTTTAAATAGGCGCCCACCTGTATAACGAGAGGAATATTTTTCAGTCTTAGTTTAAAAAGGTGCCCACCTGTATAATGAGAGGTATATTGTCAGTCTTAGTTTAAATAGGCGCCCACCTGTAATAATAAGAGGAATATTTTCATGTCTTCGTTTAAATAGGCGCCCACATGTATAATGAGAGGAATACTTTTCAGTCTTAGTTTAAATAGGCGTCCACCTGTATAATGAAAGGAATAGTTTTAGTCTTAGTTTAAATATGCGCCCACCTGTATAACGAGAGGAATATTTTCAGTCTTAGTTTAAATAGGCGCCCACCTGTATAACGAGAGAAATACTTTTCAGTCTTAGTTTAAATAGGCGCCCACCTGTATAATGAGAGGAATATTTTCAGTCTTAGTTTAAATAGGCGCCCACCTGTATAACGAGAGGAATGTTTTCAGTCTTAGTTTAAATAGGCGCCCACCTGTATAGCGAGAGGAATATTTTCAGTCTTAGTTTAAATAGGCGCCCACCTGTATAACGAGAGGAATACTTTTCAGTCTTAGTTTAAATAGGCGCCCACCTGTATAGCGAGAGGAATACTTTTCAGTCTTAGTTTAAATAGGCGCCCACCTGTATAACGAGAGGAATATTTTCAGTGTTAGTTTAAATAGGCGCCCACCTGTATAATGAGAGAAATATTTTCAGTCTTAGTTAAAATAGGCGCCCACCTGTATAACGAGAGGAATACTTTTCAGTCTTAGTTTAAATAGGCGCCCACCTGTATAATGAGAGGAATATTTTCAGTCTTAGTTTAAATAGGCGCCCACCTGTATAATGAGAGGAATATTTTCAGTGTTAGTTTAAATAGGCGCCCACCTGTATAACGAGAGGAATACTTTTCGGTCTTAGTTTAAATAGGCGCCCACCTGTATAATGAGAGGAATAGTTTCGGTCTTAGTTTAAATAGGCGCCCACCTGTATAACGAGAGGAATAATTTTCGGTCTTAGTTTAAATAGGGCCCACCTGTATAATGAGAGGGATATTTTCGGTCTTAGTTTAAATAGGCGCCCACCTGTATAATGAGAGGAATATTTTCGGTCTTTGTTTAAATAGGCGCCCACCTGTATAATGAGAGGAATATTTTCAGTCTTAGTTTAAATAGGCGCCCACCTGTATAACGAGAGGAATACTTTTCAGTCTTAGTTTAAATAGGCGCCCACCTGTATAATGAGAGGAATATTTTCAGTCTTAGTTTAAATAGGCGCCCACCTGTATAATGAGAGGAATATTTTCAGTCTTAGTTTAAATAGGCGCCCACCTGTATAACGAGAGGAATACTTTTCAGTCTTAGTTTAAATAGGCGCCCACCTGTATAATGAGAGGAATATTTTCAGTCTTAGTTTAAATAGGCGCCCACCTGTATAACGAGAGGAATACTTTTCAGTCTTAGTTTAAATAGGCGCCCACCTGTATAATGAGAGGAATATTTTCAGTCTTAGTTTAAATAGGCGCCCACCTGTATAACGAGAGGAATATTTTCAGTCTTAGTTTAAATAGGCGCCCACCTGTATAACGAGAGGAATATTTTCAGTCTTAGTTTAAATAGGCGCCCACCTGTATAACGAGAGGAATATTTTCAGTCTTAGTTTAAATAGGCGCCCACCTGTATAACGAGAGGAATATTTTTCAGTCTTACTTTAAATAGGCGCCCACCTGTATAACGAGAGGAATACTTTTCAGTCTTAGTTTAAATAGGCGCCCACCTGTATAATGAGATTAATATTTTCAGTCTTAGTTTACATAGGCGCCCACCTGTATAATGAGAGGAATATTTTCAGTCTTAGTTTAAATAGGCGCCCACCTGTATAACGAGAGGAATATTTTTCAGTCTTTGTTTAAATAGGCGCCCACCTGTATAATGAGAGGAATATTTTCAGTCTTAGTTTAAATAAGCGCCCACCTGTAATAATGAGAGGAATATTTTCATGTCTTAGTTTAAATAGGCGCACACCTGTATAATGAGAGAAATACTTTTCAGTCTTAGTTTAAATAGGCGCCCACCTGTATAATGAGAGAAATACTTTTCAGTCTTAGTTTAAATAGGCGTCCACCTGTAAAATGAGAGGAATGTTTTCTGTCTTAGTTTAAATAGGCGCCCACCTGTATAACGAGAGGAATACTTTTCAGTCTTAGTTTAAATAGGCGCCCACCTATATAATGAGAGGAATATTTTTAGTCTTAGTTTAAATTGGCGCCCACCTGTATAATGAGAGGAATATTTTCAGTCTTAGTTTAAAAAAGTGCCCACCTGTATAACGAGAGGAATACTTTTCAGTCTTAGTTTAAATAGGCGCCCACCTGTAGAATGAGAGGAATGTTTTCAGTCTTAGTTTAAATAGGCGCCCACCTGTATAACGAGAGGAATACTATTTAGTCTTAGTTTAAATAGGCGCCCACCTGTATAATGAGAGAAATATATTCAGTCTTAGTTTAAATAGGCGCCCACCTGTATAATGAGAGGAATATTTTTAGTCTTAGTTTAAATTGGCGCTCACCTGTATAATGAGAGGAATATTTCCAGTCTTAGTTTAAAAAAGTGCCCACCTGTATAACGAGAGGAATATTTTCAGTTTTAGTTTAAATAGGCGCCCACCTGTATAACGAGAGGAATAATTTCAGTTTTAGTTTAAATAGGCGCCCACCTGTATAACGAGAGGATTACTTTTCAGTCTTAGTTTAAATAGGCGCCCACCTGTATAACGAGAGGAATATTTTTCAGTCTTACTTTAAATAGGCGCCAACCTGTATAACGAGAGGAATACTTTTCAGTCTTAGTTTAAATAGGCGCCCACCTATATAATGAGAGAAATACTTTTCAGTCTTAGTTTAAATAGGCGTCCACCTGTAAAATGAGAGGAATGTTTTCTGTCTTAGTTTAAATAGGCGCCCACCTGTATAACGAGAGGAATACTTTTCAGTCTTAGTTTAAATAGGCGCCCACCTATATAATGAGAGGAATATTTTTAGTCTTAGTTTAAATTGGCGCCCACCTGTATAATGAGAGGAATATTTTCAGTCTTAGTTTAAAAAAGTGCCCACCTGTATAACGAGAGGAATACTTTTCAGTCTTAGTTTAAATAGGCGCCCACCTGTATAATGAGAGGAATATTTTCAGTCTTAGTGTAAATAGGCGCCCACCTGTATAATGAGAGGAATGTTTTCAGTCTTAGTTTAAATAGGCGCCCACCTGTATAACGAGAGGAATACTATTTAGTCTTAGTTTAAATAGGCGCCCACCTGTATAATGAGAGAAATATATTCAGTCTTAGTTTAAATAGGCGCCCACCTGTATAATGAGAGGAATATTTTCATTCTTAGTTTAAATAGGCGCCCACCTGTATAACGAGAGGAATACTATTTAGTCTTAGTTTAAATAGGCGCCCACCTGTATAATGAGAGAAATATATTCAGTCTTAGTTTAAATAAGCGCCCACCTGTATAATGAGAGGAATATTTTCATTCTTAGTTTAAATAGGCGCTCACCTGTATAATGAGAGGAATATTTTCAGTCTTAGTTTAAATAGGCGCCCACCTATATAATGAGAGGAATATTTTTAATCTTAGTTTAAATTAGCGCCCACCTGTATAATGAGAGGAATATTTTCAGTCTTAGTTTAAATAGGCGCCCACCTGTATAACGAGAGGAATACTTTTCAGTCTTAGTTTAAATAGGCGCCCACCTATATAATGAGAGGAATATTTTTAGTCTTAGTTTAAATTGGCGCCCACCTGTATAATGAGAGGAATATTTTCAGTCTTAGTTTAAAAAAGTGCCCACCTGTATAACGAGAGGAATACTTTTCAGTCTTAGTTTAAATAGGCGCCCACCTGTATAATGAGAGGAATATTTTCAGTCTTAGTTTAAATAGGCGCCCACCTGTATAATGAGAGGAATGTTTTCAGTCTTAGTTTAAATAGACGGCCACCTGTATAACGAGAGGAATACTATTTAGTCTTAGTTTAAATAGGCGCACACCTGTATAATGAGAGAAATATATTCAGTCTTAGTTTAAATAGGCGCCCACTTGTATAATGAGAGGAATATTTTTAGTCTTAGTTTAAATTGGCGCCCACCTGTATAATGAGAGGAATATTTTCAGTCTTAGTTTAAAAAAGTGCCCACCTGTATAACGAGAGGAATATTTTCAGTTTTAGTTTAAATAGGCGCCCACCTGTATAAAGAGAGGATTACTTTTCAGTCTTAGTTTAAATAGGCGCCCACCTGTATAACGAGAGGAATATTTTTCAGTCTTACTTTAAATAGGCGTCCACCTGTATAACGAGAGGAATACTTTTCAGTCTTAGTTTAAATAGGCGCCCACCTGTATAATGAGAGGAATATTTTCAGTCTTAGTTTAAATAGGCGCCCACCTGTATAATGAGAGAAATGTTTTCAGTCTTAGTTTAAATAGGCGCCCACCTGTATAACGAGAGGAATACTATTTAGTTTTAGTTTAAATAGGCGCCCACCTGTATAATGAGAGAAATATATTCAGTCTTAGTTTAAATAGGCGCCCACTTGTATAATTTGAGGAATATTTTTAGTCTTAGTTTAAATTGGCGCCCACCTGTATAATGAGAGGAATATTTTCAGTCTTAGTTTAAAAAAGTGCCCACCTGTATAAAGAGAGGAATATTTTCAGTTTTAGTTTAAATAGGCGCCCACCTGTATAACGAGAGGAATAATTTCAGTTTTAGTTTAAATAGGCGCCCACCTGTATAAAGAGAGGATTACTTTTCAGTCTTAGTTTAAATAGGCGCCCACCTGTATAACGAGAGGAATATTTTCATTCTTAGTTTAAATAGGCGCTCACCTGTATAATGAGAGGAATATTTTCAGTCTTAGTTTAAATAGGCGCCCACCTATATAATGAGAGGAATATTTTTAGTTTTAGTTTAAATTAGCGCCCACCTGTATAATGAGAGGAATATTTTCAGTCTTAGTTTAAATAGGCGCCCACCTGTATAACGAGAGGAATACTTTTCAGTCTTAGTTTAAATAGGCGCCCACCTATATAATGAGAGGAATATTTTTAGTCTTAGTTTAAATTGGCGCCCACCTGTATAATGAGAGGAATATTTTCAGTCTTAGTTTAAAAAAGTGCCCACCTGTATAACGAGAGGAATACTTTTCTGTCTTAGTTTAAATAGGCGCCCACCTGTATAATGAGAGGAATATTTTCAGTCTTAGTTTAAATAGGCGCCCACCTGTATAATGAGAGGAATGTTTTCAGTCTTAGTTTAAATAGACGGTCACCTGTATAACGAGAAGGAATACTATTTAGTCTTAGTTTAAATAGGCGCCCACCTGTATAATGAGAGAAATATATTCAGTCTTAGTTTAAATAGGCGCCCACTTGTATAATGAGAGGAATATTTTTAGTCTTAGTTTAAATTGGCGCCCACCTGTATAATGAGAGGAATATTTTCAGTCTTAGTTTAAATAGGCGCCCACCTGTATAACGAGAGGAATACTTTTCAGTCTTAGTTTAAATAGGCGCCCACCTGTATAATGAGAGGAATATTTTCAGTCTTAGTTTAAATAGGCGCCCACCTGTATAACGAGAGGAATACTTTTCAGTCTTAGTTTAAATAGGCGCCCACCTGTATAATGAGAGGAATATTTTCAGTCTTAGTTTAAATAGGCGCCCACCTGTATAACGAGAGGAATACTTTTCAGTCTTAGTTTAAATAGGCGCCCACCTGTATAATGAGAGGAATATTTTCAGTCTTAGTTTAAATAGGCGCCCACCTGTATAATGAGAGGAATATTTTCAGTCTTAGTTTAAATAGGCGCCCACCTGTATAACGAGAGGAATATTTTTCAGTCTTTGTTTAAATAGGCGCCCACCTGTATAATGAGAGGAATATTTTCAGTCTTAGTTTAAATAAGCGCCCACCTGTAATAATGAGAGGAATATTTTCATGTCTTAGTTTAAATAGGCGCACACCTGTATAATGAGAGAAATACTTTTCAGTCTTAGTTTAAATAGGCGCCCACCTGTATAATGAGAGAAATACTTTTCAGTCTTAGTTTAAATAGGCGCCCACCTGTATAATGAGAGAAATATATTCAGTCTTAGTTTAAATAGGCGCCCACTTGTATAATGAGAGGAATATTTTTAGTCTTAGTTTAAATTGGCGCCCACCTGTATAATGAGAGGAATATTTTCAGTCTTAGTTTAAAAAAGTGCCCACCTGTATAACGAGAGGAATATTTTCAGTTTTAGTTTAAATAGGCGCCCACCTGTATAACGAGAGGAATAATTTCAGTTTTAGTTTAAATAGGCGCCCACCTGTATAAAGAGAGGATTAATTTTCTGTCTTAGTTTAAATAGGCGCCCACCTGTATAACGAGAGGAATATTTTTCAGTCTTACTTTAAATAGGCGCCAACCTGTATAACGAGAGGAATACTTTTCAGTCTTAGTTTAAATAGGCGCCCACCTGTATAATGAGATTAATATTTTCATTCTTAGTTTAAATAGGCGTCCACTTGTAAAATGAGAGGAATGTTTTCTGTCTTAGTTTAAATAGGCGCCCACCTGTATAACGAGAGGAATACTTTTCAGTCTTAGTTTAAATAGGCGCCCACCTATATAATGAGAGGAATATTTTTAGTCTTAGTTTAAATTGGCGCCCACCTGTATAATGAGAGGAATATTTTCAGTCTTAGTTTAAAAAAGTGCCCACCTGTATAACGAGAGGAATACTTTTCAGTCTTAGTTTAAATAGGCGCCCACCTGTATAATGAGAGGAATATTTTCAGTCTTAGTTTAAATAGGCGCCCACCTGTATAATGAGAGGAATGTTTTCAGTCTTAGTTTAAATAGGCGCCCACCTGTATAACGAGAGGAATACTATTTAGTCTTAGTTTAAATAGGCGCCCACCTGTATAATGAGAGAAATATATTCAGTCTTAGTTTAAATAGGCGCCCACCTGTATAATGAGAGGAATATTTTCATTCTTAGTTTAAATAGGCGCCCACCTGTATAATGAGAGGAATATTTTCAGTCTTAGTTTAAATAGGCGCCCACCTGTATAACGAGAGGAATACTTTTCAGTCTTAGTTTAAATAGGCGCCCACCTGTATAATGAGAGGAATATTTTCAGTCTTAGTTTAAATAGGCGCCCACCTGTATAATGAGAGAAATGTTTTCAGTCTTAGTTTAAATAGGCGCCCACCTGTATAACGAGAGGAATACTATTTAGTTTTAGTTTAAATAGGCGCCCACCTGTATAATGAGAGAAATATATTCAGTCTTAGTTTAAATAGGCGCCCACTTGTATAATTTGAGGAATATTTTTAGTCTTAGTTTAAATTGGCGCCCACCTGTATAATGAGAGGAATATTTTCAGTCTTAGTTTAAAAAAGTGCCCACCTGTATAACGAGAGGAATATTTTCAGTTTTAGTTTAAATAGGCGCCCACCTGTATAACGAGAGGAATAATTTCAGTTTTAGTTTAAATAGGCGCCCACCTGTATAAAGAGAGGATTACTTTTCAGTCTTAGTTTAAATAGGCGCCCACCTGTATAACGAGAGGAATATTTTCATTCTTAGTTTAAATAGGCGCTCACCTGTATAATGAGAGGAATATTTTCAGTCTAAGTTTAAATAGGCGCCCACCTATATAATGAGAGGAATATTTTTAGTCTTAGTTTAAATTAGCGCCCACCTGTATAATGAGAGGAATATTTTCAGTCTTAGTTTAAATAGGCGCCCACCTGTATAACGAGAGGAATACTTTTCAGTCTTAGTTTAAATAGGCGCCCACCTATATAATGAGAGGAATATTTTCAGTCTTAGTTTAAATTAGCGCCCACCTGTATAATGAGAGGAATATTTTCAGTCTTAGTTTAAAAAAGTGCCCACCTGTATAACGAGAGGAATACTTTTCTGTCTTAGTTTAAATAGGCGCCCACCTGTATAATGAGAGGAATATTTTCAGTCTTAGTTTAAATAGGCGCCCACCTGTATAATGAGAGGAATGTTTTCAGTCTTAGTTTAAATAGACGGTCACCTGTATAACGAGAGGAATACTATTTAGTCTTAGTTTAAATAGGCGCCCACCTGTATAATGAGAGAAATATATTCAGTCTTAGTTTAAATAGGCGCCCACTTGTATAATGAGAGGAATATTTTTAGTCTTAGTTTAAATTGTCGCCCACCTGTATAATGAGAGGAATATTTTCAGTCTTAGTTTAAAAAAGTGCCCACCTGTATAACGAGAGGAATATTTTCAGTTTTAGTTTAAATAGGCGCCCACCTGTATAACGAGAGGAATAATTTCAGTTTTAGTTTAAATAGGTGCCCACCTGTATAAAGAGAGGATTACTTTTCAGTCTTAGTTTAAATAGGCGCCCACCTGTATAACGAGAGGAATATTTTTCAGTCTTACTTTAAATAGGCGCCCACCTATATAACGAGAGGAATACTTTTCAGTCTTAGTTTAAATAGGCGCCCACCTGTATAATGAGAGGAATATTTTCAGTCTTAGTTTAAATAGGCGCCCACCTGTATAATGAGATTAATATTTTCATTCTTAGTTTAAATAGGCGTCCACTTGTAAAATGAGAGGAATGTTTTCTGTCTTAGTTTAAATAGGCGCCCACCTGTATAACGAGAGGAATACTTTTCAGTCTTAGTTTAAATAGGCGCCCACCTATATAATGAGAGGAATATTTTTAGTCTTAGTTTAAATTGGCGCCCACCTGTATAATGAGAGGAATATTTTCAGTCTTAGTTTAAAAAAGTGCCCACCTGTATAACGAGAGGAATACTTTTCAGTCTTAGTTTAAATAGGCGCCCACCTGTATAATGAGAGGAATATTTTCAGTCTTAGTTTAAATAGGCGCCCACCTGTATAATGAGAGGAATGTTTTCAGTCTTAGTTTAAATAGGCGCCCACCTGTATAACGAGAGGAATACTATTTAGTCTTAGTTTAAATAGGCGCCCACCTGTATAATGAGAGAAATATATTCAGTCTTAGTTTAAATAGGCGCCCACCTGTATAATGAGAGGAATATTTTCATTCTTAGTTTAAATAGGCGCCCACCTGTATAATGAGAGGAATATTTTCAGTCTTAGTTTAAATAGGCGCCCACCTGTATAACGAGAGGAATACTTTTCAGTCTTAGTTTAAATAGGCGCCCACCTGTATAATGAGAGGAATATTTTCAGTCTTAGTTTAAATAGGCGCCCACCTGTATAATGAGAGAAATGTTTTCAGTCTTAGTTTAAATAGGCGCCCACCTGTATAACGAGAGGAATACTATTTAGTTTTAGTTTAAATAGGCGCCCACCTGTATAATGAGAGAAATATATTCAGTCTTAGTTTAAATAGGCGCCCACTTGTATAATTTGAGGAATATTTTTAGTCTTAGTTTAAATTGGCGCCCACCTGTATAATGAGAGGAATATTTTCAGTCTTAGTTTAAAAAAGTGCCCACCTGTATAACGAGAGGAATATTTTCAGTTTTAGTTTAAATAGGCGCCCACCTGTATAACGAGAGGAATAATTTCAGTTTTAGTTTAAATAGGCGCCCACCTGTATAAAGAGAGGATTACTTTTCAGTCTTAGTTTAAATAGGCGCCCACCTGTATAACGAGAGGAATATTTTCATTCTTAGTTTAAATAGGCGCTCACCTGTATAATGAGAGGAATATTTTCAGTCTTAGTTTAAATAGGCGCCCACCTATATAATGAGAGGAATATTTTTAGTCTTAGTTTAAATTAGCGCCCACCTGTATAATGAGAGGAATATTTTCAGTCTTAGTTTAAATAGGCGCCCACCTGTATAACGAGAGGAATACTTTTCAGTCTTAGTTTAAATAGGCGCCCACCTATATAATGAGAGGAATATTTTTAGTCTTAGTTTAAATTGGCGCCCACCTGTATAATGAGAGGAATATTTTCAGTCTTAGTTTAAAAAAGTGCCCACCTGTATAACGAGAGGAATACTTTTCTGTCTTAGTTTAAATAGGCGCCCACCTGTATAATGAGAGGAATATTTTCAGTCTTAGTTTAAATAGGCGCCCACCTGTATAATGAGAGGAATGTTTTCAGTCTTAGTTTAAATAGACGGTCACCTGTATAACGAGAGGAATACTATTTAGTCTTAGTTTAAATAGGCGCCCACCTGTATAATGAGAGAAATATATTCAGTCTTAGTTTAAATAGGCGCCCACTTGTATAATGAGAGGAATATTTTTAATCTTAGTTTAAATTGGCGCCCACCTGTATAATGAGAGGAATATTTTCAGTCTTAGTTTAAATAGGCGCCCACCTGTATAACGAGAGGAATACTTTTCAGTCTTAGTTTAAATAGGCGCCCACCTGTATAATGAGAGGAATATTTTCAGTCTTAGTTTAAATAGGCGCCCACCTGTATAACGAGAGGAATACTTTTCAGTCTTAGTTTAAATAGGCGCCCACCTGTATAATGAGAGGAATATTTTCAGTCTTAGTTTAAATAGGCGCCCACCTGTATAACGAGAGGAATACTTTTCAGTCTTAGTTTAAATAGGCGCCCACCTGTATAATGAGAGGAATATTTTCAGTCTTAGTTTAAATAGGCGCCCACCTGTATAATGAGAGGAATATTTTCAGTCTTAGTTTAAATAGGCGCCCACCTGTATAACGAGAGGAATATTTTTCAGTCTTTGTTTAAATAGGCGCCCACCTGTATAATGAGAGGAATATTTTCAGTCTTAGTTTAAATAAGCGCCCACCTGTAATAATGAGAGGAATATTTTCATGTCTTAGTTTAAATAGGCGCACACCTGTATAATGAGAGAAATACTTTTCAGTCTTAGTTTAAATAGGCGCCCACCTGTATAATGAGAGAAATACTTTTCAGTCTTAGTTTAAATAGGCGTCCACCTGTAAAATGAGAGGAATGTTTTCTGTCTTAGTTTAAATAGGCGCCCACCTGTATAACGAGAGGAATACTTTTCAGTCTTAGTTTAAATAGGCGCCCACCTATATAATGAGAGGAATATTTTTAGTCTTAGTTTAAATTGGCGCCCACCTGTATAATGAGAGGAATATTTTCAGTCTTAGTTTAAAAAAGTGCCCACCTGTATAGCGAGAGGAATACTTTTCAGTCTTAGTTTAAATAGGCGCCCACCTGTATAATGAGAGGAATATTTTCAGTCTTAGTTTAAATAGGCGCCCACCTGTATAATGAGAGGAATGTTTTCAGTCTTAGTTTAAATAGACGGCCACCTGTATAACGAGAGGAATACTATTTAGTCTTAGTTTAAATAGGCGCCCACCTGTATAATGAGAGAAATATATTCAGTCTTAGTTTAAATAGGCGCCCACTTGTATAATGAGAGGAATATTTTTAGTCTTAGTTTAAATTGGCGCCCACCTGTATAATGAGAGGAATATTTTCAGTCTTAGTTTAAAAAAGTGCCCACCTGTATAACGAGAGGAATATTTTCAGTTTTAGTTTAAATAGGCGCCCACCTGTATAACGAGAGGAATAATTTCAGTTTTAGTTTAAATAGGCGCCCACCTGTATAAAGAGAGGATTAATTTTCTGTCTTAGTTTAAATAGGCGCCCACCTGTATAACGAGAGGAATATTTTTCAGTCTTACTTTAAATAGGCGCCAACCTGTATAACGAGAGGAATACTTTTCAGTCTTAGTTTAAATAGGCGCCCACCTGTATAATGAGATTAATATTTTCATTCTTAGTTTAAATAGGCGTCCACTTGTAAAATGAGAGGAATGTTTTCTGTCTTAGTTTAAATAGGCGCCCACCTGTATAACGAGAGGAATACTTTTCAGTCTTAGTTTAAATAGGCGCCCACCTATATAATGAGAGGAATATTTTTAGTCTTAGTTTAAATTGGCGCCCACCTGTATAATGAGAGGAATATTTTCAGTCTTAGTTTAAAAAAGTGCCCACCTGTATAACGAGAGGAATACTTTTCAGTCTTACTTTAAATAGGCGCCCACCTGTATAATGAGAGGAATATTTTCAGTCTTAGTTTAAATAGGCGCCCACCTGTATAATGAGAGGAATGTTTTCAGTCTTTGTTTAAATAGGCGCCCACCTGTATAACGAGAGGAATACTTTTCAGTCTTAGTTTAAATAGGCGCCCACCTGTATAATGAGAGGAATATTTTCAGTCTTAGTTTAAATAGGCGCCCACCTGTATAACGAGAGGAATACTTTTCAGTCTTAGTTTAAATAGGCGCCCACCTGTATAATGAGAGGAATATTTTCAGTCTTAGTTTAAATAGGCGCCCACCTGTATAACGAGAGGAATACTTTTCAGTCTTAGTTTAAATAGGCGCCCACCTGTATAACGAGAGGAATATTTTCAGTCTTAGTTTAAATAGGCGCCCACCTGTATAACGAGAGGAATGTTTTTTGTCTTAGTTTAAATAGGCGCCCACCTGTATAATGAGAGGAATATTTTCAGTCTTAGTTTAAATTGGCGTCCACTTGTATAATGAGAGGAATATTTTCAGTATTAGTTTAAAAAAGTGCCCACCTGTATAACGAGAGGATTACTTTTCAGTCTTAGTTTAAATAGGCGCCCACCTGTATAATGAGAGGAATATTTTCAGTCTTAGTTTAAATAGGCGCCCACCTGTATAATGAGAGGAATGTTTTCAGTCTTAGTTTAAATAGGCGCCCACCTGTATAACGAGAGGAATACTATTTAGTCTTAGTTTAAATAGGCGCCCACCTGTATAATGAGAGAAATATATTCAGTCTTAGTTTAAATAGGCGCTCACCTGTATAATGAGAGGAATATTTTCAGTCTTAGTTTAAAAAAGTGCCCACCTGTATAACGAGAGGAATATTTTCAGTTTTAGTTTAAATAGGCGCCCACCTGTATAACGAGAGGAAAATTTTCAGTTTTAGTTTAAATAGGCGCCCACCTGTATAACGAGAGGATTACTTTTTAGTCTTAGTTTAAATAGGCGCCCACCTGTATAACGAGAGAATATTTTTCAGTCTTACTTTAAATAGGCGCCCACCTGTATAACGAGAGGAATACTTTTCAGTCTTAGTTTAAATAGGCGCCCACCTGTATAATGAGATTAATATTTTCAGTCTTAGTTTAAATAGGCGTCCACCTGTAAAATGATAGGAATGTTTTCTGTCTTAGTTTAAATAGGCGCCCACCTGTATAACGAGAGGAATACTTTTCAGTCTTAGTTTAAATAGGCGCCCACCTATATAATGAGAGGAATATTTTTAGTCTTAGTTTAAATTGGCGCCCACCTGTATAATGAGAGGAATATTTTCAGTCTTAGTTTAAAAAAGTGCCCACCTGTATAACGAGAGGAATACTTTTCAGTCTTAGTTTAAATAGGCGCCCACCTGTATAATGAGAGGAATATTTTCAGTCTTAGTTTAAATAGGCGCCCACCTGTATAATGAGAGGAATATTTTCAGTCTTAGTTTAAATAGGCGCCCACCTGTATAACGAGAGGAATACTATTTAGTCTTAGTTTAAATAGGCGCCCACCTGTATAATGAGAGAAATATATTCAGTCTTAGTTTAAATAGGCGCCCACCTGTATAATGAGAGGAATATTTTCATTCTTAGTTTAAATAGGCGCTCACCTATATAATGAGAGGAATATTTTCAGTCTTAGTTTAAATAGGCACCCAACTGTATAACGAGCGGAATACTTTTTAGTCTTAGTTTAAATAGGCGCCCACCTGTATAATGAGAGGAATATTTTCAGTCTTAGTTTTGATAGGCGCCCACCTGTTCAGTCTTAGTTTTGATAGGCGCCCACCTGTATAACGAGAGGAATACTTTTCAGTCTTAGTTTAAATAGGCGCCCACCTGTATAACGAGAGGAATATTTTCAGTCTTAGTTTAAATAGGCGCCCACCTGTATAACGAGAGGAATATTTTCAGTCTTAGTTTAAATAGGCGCCCACCTGTATAACGAGAGGAATACTTTTCAGTCTTAGTTTAAATAGGCGCCCACCTGTATAACGAGAGGAATATTTTCAGTGTTAGTTTAAATAGGCGCCCACCTGTATAATGAGAGAAATATTTTCAGTCTTAGTTAAAATAGGCGCCCACCTGTATAACGAGAGGAATACTTTTCAGTCTTAGTTTAAATAGGCGCCCACCTGTATAATGAGAGGAATAACTTTTCAGTCTTAGTTTAAATAGGCGCCCACTTGTATAATGAGAGGAATATTTTCAGTGTTAGTTTAAATAGGCGCCCACCTGTATAACGAGATGAATACTTTTCAGTCTTAGTTTAAATAGGCGCCCACCTGTATAATGAGAGGAATATTTTCGGTCTTAGTTTAAATAGGCGCCCACCTGTATAATGAGAGGAATATTTTCAGTCTTAGTTTAAATAGGCGCCCACCTGTATAACGAGAGGAATAATTTTCGGTCTTAGTTTAAATAGGCGCCCACCTGTATAATGAGAGGAATATTTTCGGTCTTAGTTTAAATAGGCGCCCACCTGTATAATGAGAGGAATATTTTCGGTTTTAGTTTAAATAGGCGCCCACCTGTATAATGAGAGGATTATTTTCGGTCTTAGTTTAAATAGACGGCCACCTGTATAACGAGAGGAATAATTTACGGTCTTAGTTTAAATAGGCGCCCACCTGTATAATGAGAGGAATATTTTCGGTCTTAGTTTAAATAGGCGGCCACCTGTATAATGAGAGGAATATTTTCGGTCTTTGTTTAAATAGGCGCCCACCTGTATAACGAGAGGAATACTTTTCAGTCTTAGTTTAAATAGGCGCCCACCTATATAACGAGAGGAATACTTTTCAGTCTTAGTTTAAATAGGCGCCCACCTGTATAATGAGAGGAATATTTTCAGTCTTTGTTTAAATAGGCGACCACCTGTATAACGAGAGGAATAATTTTCGGTCTTAGTTTAAATAGGCGCCCACCTGTATAATGAGAGGAATATTTTCGGTCTTAGTTTAAATAGGCGCCCACCTGTATAATGAGAGGAATATTTTCGGTCTTTGTTTAAATAGGCGCCCACCTGTATAATGAGAGGAATATTTTCAGTCTTAGTTTTGATAGGCGCCCACCTGTATAATGAGAGGATTACTTTTCAGTCTTAGTTTAAATAGGCGCCCACCTGTATAATGAGAGGAATATTTTCAGTCTTAGTTTTGATAGGCGCCCACCTGTATAACGAGAGGAATACTTTTCAGTCTTAGTTTAAATAGGCGCCCACCTGTATAATGAGAGGAATATTTTCGGTTTTAGTTTAAATAGGCGCCCACCTGTATAATGAGAGGATTATTTTCAGTCTTAGTTTAAATAGACGGCCACCTGTATAACGAGAGGAATAATTTTCGGTCTTAGTTTAAATAGGCGCCCACCTGTATAATAAGAGGAATATTTTCGGTCTTAGTTTAAATAGGCGGCCACCTGTATAATGAGAGGAATAATTTCGGTCTTTGTTTAAATAGGAGCCCACCTGTATAACGAGAGGAATACTTTTCAGTCTTAGTTTAAATAGGCGCCCACCTATATAACGAGAGGAATACTTTTCAGTCTTAGTTTAAATAGGCGCCCACCTGTATAATGAGAGGAATATTTTCAGTCTTAGTTTAAATAGGCGCCCACCTGTATAACGAGAGGAATATTTTCAGTCTTAGTTTTGATAGGCGCCCACCTGTATAACGAGAGGAATGTTTTTTGTCTTAGTTTAAATAGGCGCCCACCTGTATAATGAGAGGAATATTTTCAGTCTTAGTTTAAATTGGCGTCCACTTGTATAATGAGAGGAATATTTTCAGTATTAGTTTAAAAAAGTGCCCACCTGTATAACGAGAGGATTACTTTTCAGTCTTAGTTTAAATAGGCGCCCACCTGTATAATGAGAGGAATATTTTCAGTCTTAGTTTAAATAGGCGCCCACCTGTATAATGAGAGGAATGTTTTCAGTCTTAGTTTAAATAGGCGCCCACCTGTATAACGAGAGGAATACTATTTAGTCTTAGTTTAAATAGGCGCCCACCTGTATAATGAGAGAAATATATTCAGTCTTAGTTTAAATAGGCGCTCACCTGTATAATGAGAGGAATATTTTCAGTCTTAGTTTAAAAAAGTGCCCACCTGTATAACGAGAGGAATATTTTCAGTTTTAGTTTAAATAGGCGCCCACCTGTATAACGAGAGGAAAATTTTCAGTTTTAGTTTAAATAGGCGCCCACCTGTATAACGAGAGGATTACTTTTTAGTCTTAGTTTAAATAGGCGCCCACCTGTATAACGAGAGAATATTTTTCAGTCTTACTTTAAATAGGCGCCCACCTGTATAACGAGAGGAATACTTTTCAGTCTTAGTTTAAATAGGCGCCCACCTGTATAATGAGATTAATATTTTCAGTCTTAGTTTAAATAGGCGTCCACCTGTAAAATGATAGGAATGTTTTCTGTCTTAGTTTAAATAGGCGCCCACCTGTATAACGAGAGGAATACTTTTCAGTCTTAGTTTAAATAGGCGCCCACCTATATAATGAGAGGAATATTTTTAGTCTTAGTTTAAATTGGCGCCCACCTGTATAATGAGAGGAATATTTTCAGTCTTAGTTTAAAAAAGTGCCCACCTGTATAACGAGAGGAATACTTTTCAGTCTTAGTTTAAATAGGCGCCCACCTGTATAATGAGAGGAATATTTTCAGTCTTAGTTTAAATAGGCGCCCACCTGTATAATGAGAGGAATATTTTCAGTCTTAGTTTAAATAGGCGCCCACCTGTATAACGAGAGGAATACTATTTAGTCTTAGTTTAAATAGGCGCCCACCTGTATAATGAGAGAAATATATTCAGTCTTAGTTTAAATAGGCGCCCACCTGTATAATGAGAGGAATATTTTCATTCTTAGTTTAAATAGGCGCTCACCTATATAATGAGAGGAATATTTTCAGTCTTAGTTTAAATAGGCACCCAACTGTATAACGAGCGGAATACTTTTTAGTCTTAGTTTAAATAGGCGCCCACCTGTATAATGAGAGGAATATTTTCAGTCTTAGTTTTGATAGGCGCCCACCTGTTCAGTCTTAGTTTTGATAGGCGCCCACCTGTATAACGAGAGGAATACTTTTCAGTCTTAGTTTAAATAGGCGCCCACCTGTATAACGAGAGGAATATTTTCAGTCTTAGTTTAAATAGGCGCCCACCTGTATAACGAGAGGAATATTTTCAGTCTTAGTTTAAATAGGCGCCCACCTGTATAACGAGAGGAATACTTTTCAGTCTTAGTTTAAATAGGCGCCCACCTGTATAACGAGAGGAATATTTTCAGTGTTAGTTTAAATAGGCGCCCACCTGTATAATGAGAGAAATATTTTCAGTCTTAGTTAAAATAGGCGCCCACCTGTATAACGAGAGGAATACTTTTCAGTCTTAGTTTAAATAGGCGCCCACCTGTATAATGAGAGGAATAACTTTTCAGTCTTAGTTTAAATAGGCGCCCACTTGTATAATGAGAGGAATATTTTCAGTGTTAGTTTAAATAGGCGCCCACCTGTATAACGAGATGAATACTTTTCAGTCTTAGTTTAAATAGGCGCCCACCTGTATAATGAGAGGAATATTTTCGGTCTTAGTTTAAATAGGCGCCCACCTGTATAATGAGAGGAATATTTTCAGTCTTAGTTTAAATAGGCGCCCACCTGTATAACGAGAGGAATAATTTTCGGTCTTAGTTTAAATAGGCGCCCACCTGTATAATGAGAGGAATATTTTCGGTCTTAGTTTAAATAGGCGCCCACCTGTATAATGAGAGGAATATTTTCGGTTTTAGTTTAAATAGGCGCCCACCTGTATAATGAGAGGATTATTTTCGGTCTTAGTTTAAATAGACGGCCACCTGTATAACGAGAGGAATAATTTACGGTCTTAGTTTAAATAGGCGCCCACCTGTATAATGAGAGGAATATTTTCGGTCTTAGTTTAAATAGGCGGCCACCTGTATAATGAGAGGAATATTTTCGGTCTTTGTTTAAATAGGCGCCCACCTGTATAACGAGAGGAATACTTTTCAGTCTTAGTTTAAATAGGCGCCCACCTATATAACGAGAGGAATACTTTTCAGTCTTAGTTTAAATAGGCGCCCACCTGTATAATGAGAGGAATATTTTCAGTCTTTGTTTAAATAGGCGACCACCTGTATAACGAGAGGAATAATTTTCGGTCTTAGTTTAAATAGGCGCCCACCTGTATAATGAGAGGAATATTTTCGGTCTTAGTTTAAATAGGCGCCCACCTGTATAATGAGAGGAATATTTTCGGTCTTTGTTTAAATAGGCGCCCACCTGTATAATGAGAGGAATATTTTCAGTCTTAGTTTTGATAGGCGCCCACCTGTATAATGAGAGGATTACTTTTCAGTCTTAGTTTAAATAGGCGCCCACCTGTATAATGAGAGGAATATTTTCAGTCTTAGTTTTGATAGGCGCCCACCTGTATAACGAGAGGAATACTTTTCAGTCTTAGTTTAAATAGGCGCCCACCTGTATAATGAGAGGAATATTTTCGGTTTTAGTTTAAATAGGCGCCCACCTGTATAATGAGAGGATTATTTTCAGTCTTAGTTTAAATAGACGGCCACCTGTATAACGAGAGGAATAATTTTCGGTCTTAGTTTAAATAGGCGCCCACCTGTATAATAAGAGGAATATTTTCGGTCTTAGTTTAAATAGGCGGCCACCTGTATAATGAGAGGAATAATTTCGGTCTTTGTTTAAATAGGAGCCCACCTGTATAACGAGAGGAATACTTTTCAGTCTTAGTTTAAATAGGCGCCCACCTATATAACGAGAGGAATACTTTTCAGTCTTAGTTTAAATAGGCGCCCACCTGTATAATGAGAGGAATATTTTCAGTCTTAGTTTAAATAGGCGCCCACCTGTATAACGAGAGGAATATTTTCAGTCTTAGTTTTGATAGGCGCCCACCTGTATAACGAGAGGAATGTTTTTTGTCTTAGTTTAAATAGGCGCCCACCTGTATAATGAGAGGAATATTTTCAGTCTTAGTTTAAATTGGCGTCCACTTGTATAATGAGAGGAATATTTTCAGTATTAGTTTAAAAAAGTGCCCACCTGTATAACGAGAGGATTACTTTTCAGTCTTAGTTTAAATAGGCGCCCACCTGTATAATGAGAGGAATATTTTCAGTCTTAGTTTAAATAGGCGCCCACCTGTATAATGAGAGGAATGTTTTCAGTCTTAGTTTAAATAGGCGCCCACCTGTATAACGAGAGGAATACTATTTAGTCTTAGTTTAAATAGGCGCCCACCTGTATAATGAGAGAAATATATTCAGTCTTAGTTTAAATAGGCGCTCACCTGTATAATGAGAGGAATATTTTCAGTCTTAGTTTAAAAAAGTGCCCACCTGTATAACGAGAGGAATATTTTCAGTTTTAGTTTAAATAGGCGCCCACCTGTATAACGAGAGGAAAATTTTCAGTTTTAGTTTAAATAGGCGCCCACCTGTATAACGAGAGGATTACTTTTTAGTCTTAGTTTAAATAGGCGCCCACCTGTATAACGAGAGAATATTTTTCAGTCTTACTTTAAATAGGCGCCCACCTGTATAACGAGAGGAATACTTTTCAGTCTTAGTTTAAATAGGCGCCCACCTGTATAATGAGATTAATATTTTCAGTCTTAGTTTAAATAGGCGTCCACCTGTAAAATGATAGGAATGTTTTCTGTCTTAGTTTAAATAGGCGCCCACCTGTATAACGAGAGGAATACTTTTCAGTCTTAGTTTAAATAGGCGCCCACCTATATAATGAGAGGAATATTTTTAGTCTTAGTTTAAATTGGCGCCCACCTGTATAATGAGAGGAATATTTTCAGTCTTAGTTTAAAAAAGTGCCCACCTGTATAACGAGAGGAATACTTTTCAGTCTTAGTTTAAATAGGCGCCCACCTGTATAATGAGAGGAATATTTTCAGTCTTAGTTTAAATAGGCGCCCACCTGTATAATGAGAGGAATATTTTCAGTCTTAGTTTAAATAGGCGCCCACCTGTATAACGAGAGGAATACTATTTAGTCTTAGTTTAAATAGGCGCCCACCTGTATAATGAGAGAAATATATTCAGTCTTAGTTTAAATAGGCGCCCACCTGTATAATGAGAGGAATATTTTCATTCTTAGTTTAAATAGGCGCTCACCTATATAATGAGAGGAATATTTTCAGTCTTAGTTTAAATAGGCACCCAACTGTATAACGAGCGGAATACTTTTTAGTCTTAGTTTAAATAGGCGCCCACCTGTATAATGAGAGGAATATTTTCAGTCTTAGTTTTGATAGGCGCCCACCTGTTCAGTCTTAGTTTTGATAGGCGCCCACCTGTATAACGAGAGGAATACTTTTCAGTCTTAGTTTAAATAGGCGCCCACCTGTATAACGAGAGGAATATTTTCAGTCTTAGTTTAAATAGGCGCCCACCTGTATAACGAGAGGAATATTTTCAGTCTTAGTTTAAATAGGCGCCCACCTGTATAACGAGAGGAATACTTTTCAGTCTTAGTTTAAATAGGCGCCCACCTGTATAACGAGAGGAATATTTTCAGTGTTAGTTTAAATAGGCGCCCACCTGTATAATGAGAGAAATATTTTCAGTCTTAGTTAAAATAGGCGCCCACCTGTATAACGAGAGGAATACTTTTCAGTCTTAGTTTAAATAGGCGCCCACCTGTATAATGAGAGGAATAACTTTTCAGTCTTAGTTTAAATAGGCGCCCACTTGTATAATGAGAGGAATATTTTCAGTGTTAGTTTAAATAGGCGCCCACCTGTATAACGAGATGAATACTTTTCAGTCTTAGTTTAAATAGGCGCCCACCTGTATAATGAGAGGAATATTTTCGGTCTTAGTTTAAATAGGCGCCCACCTGTATAATGAGAGGAATATTTTCAGTCTTAGTTTAAATAGGCGCCCACCTGTATAACGAGAGGAATAATTTTCGGTCTTAGTTTAAATAGGCGCCCACCTGTATAATGAGAGGAATATTTTCGGTCTTAGTTTAAATAGGCGCCCACCTGTATAATGAGAGGAATATTTTCGGTTTTAGTTTAAATAGGCGCCCACCTGTATAATGAGAGGATTATTTTCGGTCTTAGTTTAAATAGACGGCCACCTGTATAACGAGAGGAATAATTTACGGTCTTAGTTTAAATAGGCGCCCACCTGTATAATGAGAGGAATATTTTCGGTCTTAGTTTAAATAGGCGGCCACCTGTATAATGAGAGGAATATTTTCGGTCTTTGTTTAAATAGGCGCCCACCTGTATAACGAGAGGAATACTTTTCAGTCTTAGTTTAAATAGGCGCCCACCTATATAACGAGAGGAATACTTTTCAGTCTTAGTTTAAATAGGCGCCCACCTGTATAATGAGAGGAATATTTTCAGTCTTTGTTTAAATAGGCGACCACCTGTATAACGAGAGGAATAATTTTCGGTCTTAGTTTAAATAGGCGCCCACCTGTATAATGAGAGGAATATTTTCGGTCTTAGTTTAAATAGGCGCCCACCTGTATAATGAGAGGAATATTTTCGGTCTTTGTTTAAATAGGCGCCCACCTGTATAATGAGAGGAATATTTTCAGTCTTAGTTTTGATAGGCGCCCACCTGTATAATGAGAGGATTACTTTTCAGTCTTAGTTTAAATAGGCGCCCACCTGTATAATGAGAGGAATATTTTCAGTCTTAGTTTTGATAGGCGCCCACCTGTATAACGAGAGGAATACTTTTCAGTCTTAGTTTAAATAGGCGCCCACCTGTATAATGAGAGGAATATTTTCGGTTTTAGTTTAAATAGGCGCCCACCTGTATAATGAGAGGATTATTTTCAGTCTTAGTTTAAATAGACGGCCACCTGTATAACGAGAGGAATAATTTTCGGTCTTAGTTTAAATAGGCGCCCACCTGTATAATAAGAGGAATATTTTCGGTCTTAGTTTAAATAGGCGGCCACCTGTATAATGAGAGGAATAATTTCGGTCTTTGTTTAAATAGGAGCCCACCTGTATAACGAGAGGAATACTTTTCAGTCTTAGTTTAAATAGGCGCCCACCTATATAACGAGAGGAATACTTTTCAGTCTTAGTTTAAATAGGCGCCCACCTGTATAATGAGAGGAATATTTTCAGTCTTAGTTTAAATAGGCGACCACCTGTATAACGAGAGGAATAATTTTCGGTCTTAGTTTAAATAGGCGCCCACCTGTATAATGAGAGGAATATTTTCGGTCTTAGTTTAAATAGGCGCCCACCTGTATAATGAGAGGAATATTTTCGGTCTTTGTTTAAATAGGCGCCCACCTGTATAATGAGAGGAATATTTTCAGTCTTAGTTTAAATAGGTGCCCACCTGTATAACGAGAGGAATACTTTTTAGTCTTAGTTTAAATAGGCGCCTACCTGTATAATGAGAGGATTTTTTTCAATCTTAGTTTAAATAGGCGCCCACCTGTATAATAAGAGGAATATTTTTAGTCTTAGTTTTGAAAGGCGCCCACCTGTATAACGAGAGGATTACTTTTCAGTCTTAGTTTAAATAGGCGCCCACCTGTATAACGAGAGGAATATTTTCAGTCTTAGTTTAAATAGGCGCCCATCTGTATAATTAGAGGAATATTTTCAGTCTTAGTTTTGATAGGCGCCCACCTGTATAATGAGATTAATATTTTCAGTCTTAGTTTAAATAGGCGCCCACCTGTATAACGAGTGGAATATTTTCAGTTTTAGGTTAAATAGACGCCCACCTGTATAACGAGAGGAATATTTTCAGTCTTAGTTTAAATAGGCGTCCACCTGTATAACGAGAGGAATACTTTTCAGTCTTAGTTTAAATAGGCGCCCACCTGTATAGCGAGAGGAATACTTTTCAGTCTTAGTTTAAATAGGCGCCCACCTGTATAACGAGAGGAATATTTTCAGTGTTAGTTTAAATAGGCGCCCACCTGTATAATGAGAGAAATATTTTCAGTCTTAGTTAAAATAGGCGCCCACCTGTATAACGAGAGGAATACTTTTCAGTCTTAGTTTAAATAGGCGACCACCTGTATAACGAGAGGAATAATTTTCGGTCTTAGTTTAAATAGGCGCCCACCTGTATAATGAGAGGAATATTTTCGGTCTTAGTTTGAATAGGCTCCCACCTGTATAATGAGAGGAATATTTTCGGTCTTTGTTTAAATAGGCGCCCACCTGTATAATGAGAGGAATATTTTCAGTTTTAGTTTAAATAGACGCCCACCTGTATAACGAGAGGAATATTTTCAGTCTTAGTTTAAATAGGTGTCCACCTGTATAACGAGAGGAATACTTTTCAGTCTTAGTTTAAATAGGCGCCCACCTGTATAGCGAGAGGAATACTTTTCAGTCTTAGTTTAAATAGGTGCCCACCTGTATAACGAGAGGAATATTTTCAGTGTTAGTTTAAATAGGCGCCCACCTGTATAATGAGAGAAATATTTTCAGTCTTAGTTTAAATAGGCGCCCACCTGTATAATGAGAGGAATATTTTCAGTCTTAGTTTAAATAGGCGACCACCTGTATAACGAGAGGAATAATTTTCGGTCTTAGTTTAAATAGGCGCCCACCTGTATAATGAGAGGAATATTTTCGGTCTTAGTTTAAATAGGCGCCCACCTGTATAATGAGAGGAATATTTTCGGTCTTTGTTTAAATAGGCGCCCACCTGTATAATGAGAGGAATATTTTCAGTCTTAGTTTAAATAGGCGCCCACCTGTATAACGAGAGGAATACTTTTCAGTCTTAGTTTAAATAGGCGCCCACCTGTATAATGAGAGGATTTTTTTCAATCTTAGTTTAAATAGGCGCCCACCTGTATAATGAGAGGAATATTTTTAGTCTTAGTTTTGAAAGGCGCCCACCTGTATAACGAGAGGATTACTTTTCAGTCTTAGTTTAAATAGGCGCCCACCTGTATAACGAGAGGAATATTTTCAGTCTTAGTTTAAATAGGCGCCCACCTGTATAATTAGAGGAATATTTTCAGTCTTAGTTTTGATAGGCGCCCACCTGTATAATGAGATTAATATTTTCAGTCTTAGTTTAAATAGGCGCCCACCTGTATAACGAGTGGAATATTTTCAGTTTTAGTTTAAATAGACGCCCACCTTTATAACGAGAGGAATATTTTCAGTCTTAGTTTAAATAGGCGTCCACCTGTATAACGAGAGGAATACTTTTCAGTCTTAGTTTAAATAGGCGCCCACCTGTATAGCGAGAGGAATACTTTTCAGTCTTAGTTTAAATAGGCGCCCACCTGTATAACGAGAGGAATATTTTCAGTGTTAGTTTAAATAGGCGCCCACCTGTATAATGAGAGGAATATTTTCAGTGTTAGTTTAAATAGGCGCCCACCTGTATAACGAGAGGAATACTTTTCAGTCTTAGTTTAAATAGGCGCCCACCTGTATAGCGAGAGGAATACTTTTCAGTCTTAGTTTAAATAGGCGCCCACCTGTATAACGAGAGGAATATTTTCAGTCTTAGTTTAAATAGGCGCCCACCTGTATAATGAGAGGATTATTTTCGTTCTTAGTTTAAATAGACGGCCACCTGTATAACGAGAGGAATAATTTTCGGTCTTAGTTTAAATAGGCGCCCACCTGTATAATGAGAGAAATATTTTCGGTCTTAGTTTAAATAGGCGGCCACCTGTATAATGAGAGAAATATTTTCGGTCTTAGTTTAAATAGGCGCCCACCTGTATAACGAGAGGAATACTTTTCACTCTTAGTTTAAATAGGCGCCCACCTATATAACGAGAGGAATACTTTTCAGTCTTAGTTTAAATAGGCGCCCACCTGTATAACGAGAGGAATATTTTCAGTCTTAGTTTAAATAGGCGACCACCTGTATAACGAGAGGAATAATTTTCGGTCTTAGTTTAAATAGGCGCCCACCTGTATAATGAGAGGAATATTTTCGGTCTTAGTTTAAATAGGCGCCCACCTGTATAATGAGAGGAATATTTTCGGTCTTTGTTTAAATAGGCGCCCACCTGTATAATGAGAGGAATATTTTCAGTCTTAGTTTTGATAGGCGCCCACCTGTATAATGAGAGGAATATTTTCAGTCTTAGTTTTGATAGGCGCCCACCTGTATAACGAGAGGAATACTTTTCAGTCTTAGTTTTGATAGGCGCTCACCTGTATAACGAGAGGAATACTTTTCAGTCTTAGTTTAAATAGGCGCCCACCTGTATAATGAGAGGATTATTTTCAGTCTTAGTTTAAATAGACGGCCACCTGTATAACGAGAGGAATAATTTTCGGTCTTAGTTTAAATAGGCGCCCACCTGTATAATAAGAGGAATATTTTCGGTCTTAGTTTAAATAGGCGGCCACCTGTATAATGAGAGGAATAATTTCGGTCTTTGTTTAAATAGGCGCCCACCTATATAACGAGAGGAATACTTTTCAGTCTTAGTTTAAATAGGCGCCCACCTATATAACCAGAGGATTACTTTTCAGTCTTAGTTTAAATAGGCGCCCACCTGTATAATGAGAGGAATATTTTCAGTCTTAGTTTAAATAGGCGACCACCTGTATAACGAGAGGAATAATTTTCGGTCTTAGTTTAAATAGGCGCCCACCTGTATAATGAGAGGAATATTTTCGGTCTTAGTTTAAATAGGCGCCCACCTGTATAATGAGAGGAATATTTTCGGTCTTTGTTTAAATAGGCGCCCACCTGTATAATGAGAGGAATATTTTCAGTCTTAGTTTAAATAGGCGCCCACCTGTATAACGAGATGAATACTTTTCAGTCTTAGTTTAAATAGGCGCCCACCTGTATAATGAGAGGATTTTTTTCAATCTTAGTTTAAATAGGCGCCCACCTGTATAATAAGAGGAATATTTTTAGTCTTAGTTTTGAAAGGCGCCCACCTGTATAACGAGAGGATTACTTTTCAGTCTTAGTTTAAATAGGCGCCCACCTGTATAACGAGAGGAATATTTTCAGTCTTAGTTTAAATAGGCGCCCACCTGTATAATTAGAGGAATATTTTCAGTCTTAGTTTTGATAGGCGCCCACCTGTATAATGAGATTAATATTTTCAGTCTTAGTTTAAATAGGCGCCCACCTGTATAACGAGTGGAATATTTTCAGGTTTAGTTTAAATAGACGCCCACCTGTATAACGAGAGGAATATTTTCAGTCTTAGTTTAAATAGGCGTCCACCTGTATAACGAGAGGAATACTTTTCAGTCTTAGTTTAAATAGGCGCCCACCTGTATAACGAGATGAATACTTTTCAGTCTTAGTTTAAATAGGCGCCCACCTGTATAATGAGAGGAATATTTTCAGTTTTAGTTTAAATAGACGCCCACCTGTATATTGAGAGGAATATTTTCAGTCTTAGTTTAAATAGGCGTCCACCTGTATAACGAGAGGAATACTTTTCAGTCTTAGTTTAAATAGGCGCCCACCTGTATAGCGAGAGGAATACTTTTCAGTCTTAGTTTAAATAGGTGCCCACCTGTATAACGAGAGAAATATTTTCAGTGTTAGTTTAAATAGGCGCCCACCTGTATAATGAGAGAAATATTTTCAGTCTTAGTTAAAATAGGCGCCCACCTGTATAACGAGAGGAATACTTTTCAGTCTTAGTTTAAATAGGCGACCACCTGTATAACGAGAGGAATAATTTTCGGTCTTAGTTTAAATAGGCGCCCACCTGTATAATGAGAGGAATATTTTCGGTCTTAGTTTAAATAGGCGCCCACCTGTATAATGAGAGGAATATTTTCGGTCTTTGTTTAAATAGGCGCCCACCTGTATAATGAGAGGAATATTTTCAGTTTTAGTTTAAATAGACGCCCACCTGTATAACGAGAGGAATATTTTCAGTCTTAGTTTAAATAGGCGTCCACCTGTATAACGAGAGGAATACTTTTCAGTCTTAGTTTAAATAGGCGCCCACCTGTATAGCGAGAGGAATACTTTTCAGTCTTAGTTTAAATAGGTGCCCACCTGTATAACGAGAGGAATATTTTCAGTGTTAGTTTAAATAGGCGCCCACCTGTATAATGAGAGAAATATTTTCAGTCTTAGTTAAAATAGGCGCCCACCTGTATAATGAGAGGAATATTTTCAGTCTTAGTTTAAATAGGCGACCACCTGTATAACGAGAGGAATAATTTTCGGTCTTAGTTTAAATAGGCGCCCACCTGTATAATGAGAGGAATATTTTCGGTCTTTGTTTAAATAGGCGCCCACCTGTATAATGAGAGGAATATTTTCAGTCTTAGTTTAAATAGGCGCCCACCTGTATAACGAGAGGAATACTTTTCAGTCTTAGTTTAAATAGGCGCCCACCTGTATAATGAGAGGATTTTTTTCAATCTTAGTTTAAATAGGCGCCCACCTGTTTAATAAGAGGAATATTTTTAGTCTTAGTTTTGAAAGGCGCCCACCTGTATAACGAGAGGATTACTTTTCAGTCTTAGTTTAAATAGGCGCCCACCTGTATAACGAGAGGAATATTTTCAGTCTTAGTTTAAATAGGCGCCCACCTGTATAATTAGAGGAATATTTTCAGTCTTAGTTTTGATAGGCGCCCACCTGTATAATGAGATTAATATTTTCAGTCTTAGTTTAAATAGACGCCCACCTGTATAACGAGTGGAATATTTTCAGTTTTAGTTTAAATAGACGCCCACCTGTATAACGAGAGGAATATTTTCAGTCTTAGTTTAAATAGGCGTCCACCTGTATAACGAGAGGAATACTTTTCAGTCTTAGTTTAAATAGGCGCCCACTTGTATAGCGAGAGGAATACTTTTCAGTCTTAGTTTAAATAGGCGCCCACCTGTATAACGAGAGGAATATTTTCAGTGTTAGTTTAAATAGGCGCCCACCTGTATAATGAGAGAAATATTTTTAGTCTTAGTTAAAATAGGTGCCCACCTGTATAACGAGAGGAATACTTTTCAGTCTTAGTTTAAATAGGCGCCCACCTGTATAATGAGAGGAAAATTTTCAGTCTTAGTTTAAATAGGTGCCCACTTGTATAATGAGAGGAATATTTTCAGTGTTAGTTTAAATAGGCGCCCACCTGTATAACGAGATGAATACTTTTCAGTCTTTGTTTAAATAGGCGCCCACCTGTATAATGAGAGGAATATTTTCGGTCTTAGTTTAAATAGGAGCCCACCTGTATAATGAGAGGAGTATTTTCAGTCTTAGTTTAAATAGGCGCCCACCTGTATAACGAGAGGAATAATTTTCGGTCTTAGTTTAAATAGGCGCCCACCGGTATAATGAGAGGAATATTTTCGGTCTTAGTTTAAATAGGCGCCCACCTGTATAATGAGAGGAATATTTTCAGTCTTAGTTTAAATAGGCGCCCACCTGTATAATGAGAGGATTATTTTCGGTCTTAGTTTAAATAGACGGCCACCTATATAACGAGAGGAATAATTTTCGGTCGTAGTTTAAATAGGCGCCCACCTGTATAATGAGAGGAATATTTTCGGTCTTAGTTTAAATAGGCGTCGACCTGTATAATGAGAGGAATATTTTCGGTCTTTGTTTAAATAGGCGCCCACCTGTATAACGAGAGGAATACTTTTCAGTCTTAGTTTAAATAGGCGCCCACCTATATAACGAGAGGAATACTTTTCAGTCTTAGTTTAAATAGGCGCCCACTTGTATAATGAGAGGAATATTTTCAGTGTTAGTTTAAATAGGCGCCCACCTGTATAACGAGATGAATACTTTTCATTCTTAGTTTAAATAGGCGCTCACCTGTATAACGAGAGGAATATTTTCGGTCTTAGTTTAAATAGGCGCCCACCTGTATAATGAGAGGAATATTTTCAGTCTTAGTTTAAATAGGCGCCCACCTGTATAACGAGAGGAATAATTTTCGATCTTAGTTTAAATAGGCGCCCACCTGTATAATGAGAGGAATATTTTCGGTCTTAGTTTAAATAGGCGCCCACCTGTATAATGAGAGGAATATTTTCGGTCTTAGTTTAAATAGGCTCCCACCTGTATAATGAGAGGAATATTTTCGGTTTTGGTTTAAATAGGCGCCCACTTGTATAATGAGAGGATTATTTTCGGTCTTAGTTTAAATAGACGGCCACCTGTATAACGAGAGGATTAATTTTTGGTCTTAGTTTAAATAGGCGCCCACCTGTATAATGAGAGGAATATTTTCAGTCTTAGTTTAAATAGGCGCCCACCTGTATAATGAGAGAAATATTTTCGGTCTTAGTTTAAATAGGCGGCCACCTGTATAATGAGAGAAATATTTTCGGTCTTAGTTTAAATAGGCGCCCACCTGTATAACGAGAGGAATACTTTTCACTCTTAGTTTAAATAGGCGCCCACCTATATAACGAGAGGAATACTTTTCAGTCTTAGTTTAAATAGGCGCCCACCTGTATAACGAGAGGAATATTTTCAGTCTTAGTTTAAATAGGCGACCACCTGTATAACGAGAGGAATAATTTTCGGTCTTAGTTTAAATAGGCGCCCACCTGTATAATGAGAGGAATATTTTCGGTTTTAGTTTAAATAGACGCCCACCTGTATAACGAGAGGAATATTTTCAGTCTTAGTTTAAATAGGCGTCCACCTGTATAACGAGAGGAATACTTTTCAGTCTTAGTTTAAATAGGCGCCCACCTGTATAGCGAGAGGAATACTTTTCAGTCTTAGTTTAAATAGGTGCCCACCTGTATAACGAGAGGAATATTTTCAGTGTTAGTTTAAATAGGCGCCCACCTGTATAATGAGAGAAATATTTTCAGTCTTAGTTAAAATAGGCGCCCACCTGTATAATGAGAGGAATATTTTCAGTCTTAGTTTAAATAGGCGACCACCTGTATAACGAGAGGAATAATTTTCGGTCTTAGTTTAAATAGGCGCCCACCTGTATAATGAGAGGAATATTTTCGGTCTTTGTTTAAATAGGCGCCCACCTGTATAATGAGAGGAATATTTTCAGTCTTAGTTTAAATAGGCGCCCACCTGTATAACGAGAGGAATACTTTTCAGTCTTAGTTTAAATAGGCGCCCACCTGTATAATGAGAGGATTTTTTTCAATCTTAGTTTAAATAGGCGCCCACCTGTTTAATAAGAGGAATATTTTTAGTCTTAGTTTTGAAAGGCGCCCACCTGTATAACGAGAGGATTACTTTTCAGTCTTAGTTTAAATAGGCGCCCACCTGTATAACGAGAGGAATATTTTCAGTCTTAGTTTAAATAGGCGCCCACCTGTATAATTAGAGGAATATTTTCAGTCTTAGTTTTGATAGGCGCCCACCTGTATAATGAGATTAATATTTTCAGTCTTAGTTTAAATAGACGCCCACCTGTATAACGAGTGGAATATTTTCAGTTTTAGTTTAAATAGACGCCCACCTGTATAACGAGAGGAATATTTTCAGTCTTAGTTTAAATAGGCGTCCACCTGTATAACGAGAGGAATACTTTTCAGTCTTAGTTTAAATAGGCGCCCACTTGTATAGCGAGAGGAATACTTTTCAGTCTTAGTTTAAATAGGCGCCCACCTGTATAACGAGAGGAATATTTTCAGTGTTAGTTTAAATAGGCGCCCACCTGTATAATGAGAGAAATATTTTTAGTCTTAGTTAAAATAGGTGCCCACCTGTATAACGAGAGGAATACTTTTCAGTCTTAGTTTAAATAGGCGCCCACCTGTATAATGAGAGGAAAATTTTCAGTCTTAGTTTAAATAGGTGCCCACTTGTATAATGAGAGGAATATTTTCAGTGTTAGTTTAAATAGGCGCCCACCTGTATAACGAGATGAATACTTTTCAGTCTTTGTTTAAATAGGCGCCCACCTGTATAATGAGAGGAATATTTTCGGTCTTAGTTTAAATAGGAGCCCACCTGTATAATGAGAGGAGTATTTTCAGTCTTAGTTTAAATAGGCGCCCACCTGTATAACGAGAGGAATAATTTTCGGTCTTAGTTTAAATAGGCGCCCACCGGTATAATGAGAGGAATATTTTCGGTCTTAGTTTAAATAGGCGCCCACCTGTATAATGAGAGGAATATTTTCAGTCTTAGTTTAAATAGGCGCCCACCTGTATAATGAGAGGATTATTTTCGGTCTTAGTTTAAATAGACGGCCACCTATATAACGAGAGGAATAATTTTCGGTCGTAGTTTAAATAGGCGCCCACCTGTATAATGAGAGGAATATTTTCGGTCTTAGTTTAAATAGGCGTCGACCTGTATAATGAGAGGAATATTTTCGGTCTTTGTTTAAATAGGCGCCCACCTGTATAACGAGAGGAATACTTTTCAGTCTTAGTTTAAATAGGCGCCCACCTATATAACGAGAGGAATACTTTTCAGTCTTAGTTTAAATAGGCGCCCACTTGTATAATGAGAGGAATATTTTCAGTGTTAGTTTAAATAGGCGCCCACCTGTATAACGAGATGAATACTTTTCATTCTTAGTTTAAATAGGCGCTCACCTGTATAACGAGAGGAATATTTTCGGTCTTAGTTTAAATAGGCGCCCACCTGTATAATGAGAGGAATATTTTCAGTCTTAGTTTAAATAGGCGCCCACCTGTATAACGAGAGGAATAATTTTCGATCTTAGTTTAAATAGGCGCCCACCTGTATAATGAGAGGAATATTTTCGGTCTTAGTTTAAATAGGCGCCCACCTGTATAATGAGAGGAATATTTTCGGTCTTAGTTTAAATAGGCTCCCACCTGTATAATGAGAGGAATATTTTCGGTTTTGGTTTAAATAGGCGCCCACTTGTATAATGAGAGGATTATTTTCGGTCTTAGTTTAAATAGACGGCCACCTGTATAACGAGAGGATTAATTTTTGGTCTTAGTTTAAATAGGCGCCCACCTGTATAATGAGAGGAATATTTTCAGTCTTAGTTTAAATAGGCGCCCACCTGTATAATTAGAGAAATATTTTCAGTCTTAGTTTTGATAGGCGCCCACCTGTATAATGAGATTAATATTTTCAGTCTTAGTTTAAATAGGCGCCCACCTGTATAACGAGTGGAATATTTTTCAGTTTTAGTTTAAATAGACGCCCACCTGTATAACGAGAGGAATATTTTCAGTCTTAGTTTAAATAGGCGTCCACCTGTATAGCGAGAGGAATACTTTTCAGTCTTAGTTTAAATAGGTGCCCACCTGTATAACGAGAGGAATATTTTCAGTGTTAGTTTAAATAGGCGCCCACCTGTATAATGAGAGAAATATTTTCAGTCTTAGTTAAAATAGGCGCCCACCTGTATAATGAGAGGAATATTTTCAGTCTTAGTTTAAATAGGCGACCACCTGTATAACGAGAGGAATAATTTTCGGTCTTAGTTTAAATAGGCGCCCACCTGTATAATGAGAGGAATATTTTCGGTCTTTGTTTAAATAGGCGCCCACCTGTATAATGAGAGAAATATTTTCAGTCTTAGTTAAAATAGGCGCCCACCTGTATAATGAGAGGAATATTTTCAGTCTTAGTTTAAATAGGCGACCACCTGTATAACGAGAGGAATAATTTTCGGTCTTAGTTTAAATAGGCGCCCACCTGTATAATGAGAGGAATATTTTCGGTCTTTGTTTAAATAGGCGCCCACCTGTATAATGAGAGGAATATTTTCAGTCTTAGTTTAAATAGGCGCCCACCTGTATAACGAGAGGAATACTTTTCAGTCTTAGTTTAAATAGGCGCCCACCTGTATAATGAGAGGATTTTTTTCAATCTTAGTTTAAATAGGCGCCCACCTGTATAATAAGAGGAATATTTTTAGTCTTAGTTTTGAAAGGCGCCCACCTGTATAACGAGAGGATTACTTTTCAGTCTTAGTTTAAATAGGCGCCCACCTGTATAACGAGAGGAATATTTTCAGTCTTAGTTTAAATAGGCGCCCACCTGTATAATTAGAGGAATATTTTCAGTCTTAGTTTTGATAGGCGCCCACCTGTATAATGAGATTAATATTTTCAGTCTTAGTTTAAATAGACGCCCACCTGTATAACGAGTGGAATATTTTCAGTTTTAGTTTAAATAGACGCCCACCTGTATAACGAGAGGAATATTTTCAGTCTTAGTTTAAATAGGCGTCCACCTGTATAACGAGAGGAATACTTTTCAGTCTTAGTTTAAATAGGCGCCCACTTGTATAGCGAGAGGAATACTTTTCAGTCTTAGTTTAAATAGGCGCCCACCTGTATAACGAGAGGAATATTTTCAGTGTTAGTTTAAATAGGCGCCCACCTGTATAATGAGAGAAATATTTTCAGTCTTAGTTAAAATAGGTGCCCACCTGTATAACGAGAGGAATACTTTTCAGTCTTAGTTTAAATAGGCGCCCACCTGTATAATGAGAGGAAAATTTTCAGTCTTAGTTTAAATAGGTGCCCACTTGTATAATGAGAGGAATATTTTCAGTGTTAGTTTAAATAGGCGCCCACCTGTATAACGAGATGAATACTTTTCAGTCTTTGTTTAAATAGGCGCCCACCTGTATAATGAGAGGAATATTTTCGGTCTTAGTTTAAATAGGAGCCCACCTGTATAATGAGAGGAGTATTTTCAGTCTTAGTTTAAATAGGCGCCCACCTGTATAACGAGAGGAATAATTTTCGGTCTTAGTTTAAATAGGCGCCCACCGGTATAATGAGAGGAATATTTTCGGTCTTAGTTTAAATAGGCGCCCACCTGTATAATGAGAGGAATATTTTCAGTCTTAGTTTAAATAGGCGCCCACCTGTATAATGAGAGGATTATTTTCGGTCTTAGTTTAAATAGACGGCCACCTATATAACGAGAGGAATAATTTTCGGTCGTAGTTTAAATAGGCGCCCACCTGTATAATGAGAGGAATATTTTCGGTCTTAGTTTAAATAGGCGTCGACCTGTATAATGAGAGGAATATTTTCGGTCTTTGTTTAAATAGGCGCCCACCTGTATAACGAGAGGAATACTTTTCAGTCTTAGTTTAAATAGGCGCCCACCTATATAACGAGAGGAATACTTTTCAGTCTTAGTTTAAATAGGCGCCCACTTGTATAATGAGAGGAATATTTTCAGTGTTAGTTTAAATAGGCGCCCACCTGTATAACGAGATGAATACTTTTCATTCTTAGTTTAAATAGGCGCTCACCTGTATAACGAGAGGAATATTTTCGGTCTTAGTTTAAATAGGCGCCCACCTGTATAATGAGAGGAATATTTTCAGTCTTAGTTTAAATAGGCGCCCACCTGTATAACGAGAGGAATAATTTTCGATCTTAGTTTAAATAGGCGCCCACCTGTATAATGAGAGGAATATTTTCGGTCTTAGTTTAAATAGGCGCCCACCTGTATAATGAGAGGAATATTTTCGGTCTTAGTTTAAATAGGCTCCCACCTGTATAATGAGAGGAATATTTTCGGTTTTGGTTTAAATAGGCGCCCACCTGTATAATGAGAGGATTATTTTCGGTCTTAGTTTAAATAGACGGCCACCTGTATAACGAGAGGATTAATTTTTGGTCTTAGTTTAAATAGGCGCCCACCTGTATAATGAGAGGAATATTTTCAGTCTTAGTTTAAATAGGCGCCCACCTGTATAATTAGAGAAATATTTTCAGTCTTAGTTTTGATAGGCGCCCACCTGTATAATGAGATTAATATTTTCAGTCTTAGTTTAAATAGGCGCCCACCTGTATAACGAGTGGAATATTTTCAGTTTTAGTTTAAATAGACGCCCACCTGTATAACGAGAGGAATATTTTCAGTCTTAGTTTAAATAGGCGTCCACCTGTATAACGAGAGGAATACTTTTCAGTCTTAGTTTAAATAGGCGCCCACCTGTATAGCGAGAGGAATACTTTTCAGTCTTAGTTTAAATAGGCGCCCACCTGTATAACGAGAGGAATATTTTCAGTGTTAGTTTAAATAGGCGCCCACCTGTATAATGAGAGAAATATTTTCAGTCTTAGTTAAAATAGGTGCCCACCTGTATAACGAGAGGAATACTTTTCAGTCTTAGTTTAAATAGGCGCCCACCTGTATAATGAGAGGAAAATTTTCAGTCTTAGTTTAAATAGGTGCCCACTTGTATAATGAGAGGAATATTTTCAGTGTTAGTTTAAATAGGCGCCCACCTGTATAACGAGAGGAATACTTTTCAGTCTTTGTTTAAATAGGCGCCCACCTGTATAATGAGAGGAATATTTTCGGTCTTAGTTTAAATAGGAGCCCACCTGTATAATGAGAGGAGTATTTTCAGTCTTAGTTTAAATAGGCGCCCACCTGTATAACGAGAGGAATAATTTTCGGTCTTAGTTTAAATAGGCGCCCACCGGTATAATGAGAGGAATATTTTCGGTCTTAGTTTAAATAGGCGCCCACCTGTATAATGAGAGGAATATTTTCAGTCTTAGTTTAAATAGGCGCCCACCTGTATAATGAGAGGATTATTTTCGGTCTTAGTTTAAATAGACGGCCACCTATATAACGAGAGGAATAATTTTCGGTCGTAGTTTAAATAGGCGCCCACCTGTATAATGAGAGGAATATTTTCGGTCTTAGTATAAATAGGCGTCCACCTGTATAATGAGAGGAATATTTTCGGTCTTTGTTTAAATAGGCGCCCACCTGTATAACGAGAGGAATACTTTTCAGTCTTAGTTTAAATAGGCGCCCACCTATATAACGAGAGGAATACTTTTCAGTCTTAGTTTAAATAGGCGCCCACTTGTATAATGAGAGGAATATTTTCAGTGTTAGTTTAAATAGGCGCCCACCTGTATAACGAGATGAATACTTTTCAGTCTTAGTTTAAATAGGCGCTCACCTGTATAATGAGATGAATATTTTCGGTCTTAGTTTAAATAGGCGCCCACCTGTATAATGAGAGGAATATTTTCAGTCTTAGTTTAAATAGGCGTCCACCTGTATAACGAGAGGAATAATTTTCGATCTTAGTTTAAATTGGCGCCCACCTGTATAATGAGAGGAATATTTTCGGTCTTAGTTTAAATAGGCGCCCACCTGTATAATGAGAGGAATATTTTCGGTCTTAGTTTAAATAGGCGCCCACCTGTATAATGAGAGGAATATTTTCGGTTTTAGTTTAAATAGGCGCCCACCTGTATAATGAGAGGATTATTTTCGGTCTTAGTTTAAATAGACGGCCACCTGTATAACGAGAGGATTAATTTTTGGTCTTAGTTTAAATAGGCGCCCACCTGTATAATGAGAGGAATATTTTCGGTCTTAGTTTAAATAGGCGCCCACCTGTATAACGAGAGGAATACTTTTCAGTCTTAGTTTAAATAGGCGCCCACCTATATAACGAGAGGAATATTTTCAGTCTTAGTTTAAATAGGCGACCACCTGTATAACGAGAGGAATAATTTTCGGTCTTAGTTTAAATAAGCGCCCACCTGTATAATGAGAGGAATATTTTCGGTCTTAGTTTAAATAGGCGCCCACTTGTATAATGAGAGGAATATTTTCAGTCTTAGTTTAAATAGGCGCCCACCTGTATAATGAGAGGAATATTTTCGGTCTTAGTTTAAATAGGCGCCCACCTGTATAATAAGAGGAATATTTTCAGTCTTAGTTTTGATAGGCGCCCACCTGTATAATGAGAGGATTACTTTTCAGTCTTAGTTTAAATAGGCGCCCACCTGTATAATGAGAGGAATATTTTCAGTCTTAGTTTTGATAGGCGCCCACCTGTATAACGAGAGGAATACTTTTCAGTCTTAGTTTAAATAGGCGCCCACCTGTATAATGAGAGGAATATTTTCGGTTTTAGTTTAAATAGGCGCCCACCTGTATAATGGGAGGATTATTTTCAGTTTTAGTTTAAATAGACGGCCACCTGTATAACGAGAGGAATAATTTTCGGTCTTAGTTTAAATAGGCGCCCACCTGTATAATGAGAGGAATATTTTCGGTCTTTGTTTAAATAGGCGCCCACCTGTATAATGAGAGAATATTTTCAGTCTTAGTTTAAATAGGCGCCCACCTGTATAACGAGAGGAATACTTTTCAGTCTTAGTTTAAATAGGCGCCCACCTGTATAATGAGAGGATTTTTTTCAGTCTTAGTTTAAATAGGCGCCCACCTGTATAATAAGAGGAATATTTTCAGTCTTAGTTTTGAAAGGCACCCACCTGTATAACGAGAGGATTACTTTTCAGTCTTAGTTTAAATAGGCGCCCACCTGTATAACGAGAGGAATATTTTCAGTCTTAGTTTAAATAGGCGCCCACCTGTATAATTAGAGGAATATTTTCAGTCTTAGTTTTGATAGGCGCCCACCTGTATAATGAGATTAATATTTTCAGTCTTAGTTTAAATAGGCGCCCACCTGTATAACGAGAGGAATATTTTCAGTCTTAGTTTAAATAGGCGCCCACCTGTATAACGAGAGGAATATTTTCAGTTTTAGTTTAAATAGGCGCCCACCTGTATAACGAGAGGATTACTTTTCAGTCTTAGTTTAAATAGGCGCCCACCTGTATAACGAGAGGAATATTTTTCAGTCTTACTTTAAATAGGCGCCCACCTGTATAACGAGAGGAATACTTTTCAGTCTTAGTTTAAATAGGCGCCCACCTGTATAATGAGATTAATATTTTCAGTCTTAGTTTAAATAGGCGCCCACCTGTATAAAGAGAGGAATATTTTCAGTCTTAGTTTAAATAGGCGCCCACCTGTATAACGAGAGGAATATTTTTCAATCTTTGTTTAAATAGGCGCCCACCTGTATAATGAGAGGTATATTGTCAGTCTTAGTTTAAATAGGCGCCCACCTGTAATAATAAGAGGAATATTTTCATGTCTTCGTTTAAATAGGCGCCCACCCGTATAATGAGAGGAATACTTTTCAGTCTTAGTTTAAATAGGCGTCCACCTGTATAATGAAAGGAATAGTTTTAGTCTTAGTTTAAATATGCGCCCACCTGTATAACGAGAGGAATATTTTCAGTCTTAGTTTAAATAGGCGCCCACCTATATAACGAGAGGAATACTTTTCAGTCTTAGTTTAAATAGGCGGCCACCTGTATAATGAGAGGAATATTTTCAGTCTTAGTTTAAATAGGCGACCACCTGTATAACGAGAGGAATAATTTTCGGTCTTAGTTTAAATAGGCGCCCACCTGTATAATGAGAGGAATATTTTCGGTCTTAGTTTAAATAGGCGCCCACCTGTATAATGAGAGGAATATTTTCGGTCTTTGTTTAAATAGGCGCCCACCTGTATAATGAGAGGAATATTTTTAGTCTTAGTTTAAATAGGCGCCCACCTGTATAACGAGAGGAATACTTTTCAGTCTTAGTTTAAATAGGCGCCCACCTGTATAACGAGAGGAATATTTTTCAGTCTTACTTTAAATAGGCGCCCACCTGTATAACGAGAGGAATACTTTTCAGTCTTAGTTTAAATAGGCGCCCACCTGTATAATGAGATTAATATTTTCAGTCTTAGTTTAAATAGGCGCCCACCTGTATAAAGAGAGGAATATTTTCAGTCTTAGTTTAAATAGGCGCCCACCTGTATAACGAGAGGAATATTTTTCAATCTTTGTTTAAATAGGCGCCCACCTGTATAATGAGAGGTATATTGTCAGTCTTAGTTTAAATAGGCGCCCACCTGTAATAATAAGAGGAATATTTTCATGTCTTCGTTTAAATAGGCGCCCACCCGTATAATGAGAGGAATACTTTTCAGTCTTAGTTTAAATAGGCGTCCACCTGTATAATGAAAGGAATAGTTTTAGTCTTAGTTTAAATATGCGCCCACCTGTATAACGAGAGGAATATTTTCAGTCTTAGTTTAAATAGGCGCCCACCTATATAACGAGAGGAATACTTTTCAGTCTTAGTTTAAATAGGCGCCCACCTGTATAATGAGAGGAATATTTTCAGTCTTAGTTTAAATAGGCGCCCACCTGTATAACGAGAGGATTACTTTTCAGTCTTAGTTTAAATAGGCGCCCACCTGTATAACGAGAGGAATATTTTCAGTCTTAGTTTAAATAGGCGCCCACCTGTATAATTAGAGGAATATTTTCAGTCTTAGTTTTGATAGGCGCCCACCTGTATAATGAGAGGAATATTTTTAGTCTTAGTTTAAATAGGCGCCCACCTGTATAACGAGAGGAATACTTTTCAGTCTTAGTTTAAATAGGCGCCCACCTGTATAACGAGAGGAATATTTTTCAGTCTTACTTTAAATAGGCGCCCACCTGTATAACGAGAGGAATACTTTTCAGTCTTAGTTTAAATAGGCGCCCACCTGTATAATGAGATTAATATTTTCAGTCTTTGTTTAAATAGGCGCCCACCTGTATAAAGAGAGGAATATTTTCAGTCTTAGTTTAAATAGGCGCCCACCTGTATAACGAGAGGAATATTTTTCAATCTTTGTTTAAATAGGCGCCCACCTGTATAATGAGAGGTATATTGTCAATCTTAGTTTAAATAGGCGCCCACCTGTAATAATAAGAGGAATATTTTCATGTCTTCGTTTAAATAGGCGCCCACCCGTATAATGAGAGAAATACTTTTCAGTCTTAGTTTAAATAGGCGTCCACCTGTAAAATGAAAGGAATAGTTTTAGTCTTAGTTTAAATATGCGCCCACCTGTATAACGAGAAGAATATTTTCAGTCTTAGTTTAAATAGGCGCCCACCTGTATAACGAGAGGAATACTTTTCAGTCTTAGTTTAAATAGGCGCCCACCTGTATAATGAGAGGAATATTTTCAGTCTTAGTTTAAATAGGCGCCCACCTGTATAACGAGAGGAATACTTTTCAGTCTTAGTTTAAATAGGCGCCCACCTGTATAATGAGAGGAATATTTTCAGTCTTAGTTTAAATAGGCGCCCACCTGTATAATGAGAGGAATATTTTCAGTCTTAGTTTAAATAGGCGCCCACCTGTATAACGAGAGGAATACTTTTCAGTCTTAGTTTAAATAGGCGCCCACCTGTATAATGAGAGGAATATTTTCAGTCTTAGTTTAAATAGGCGCCCACCTGTATAATGAGAGGAATATTTTCAGTCTTAGTTTAAATAGGCGCCCACCTGTATAACGAGAGGAATACTTTTCAGTCTTAGTTTAAATAGGCGCCCACCTGTATAATGAGAGGAATATTTTCAGTCTTAGTTTAAATAGGCGCCCACCTGTATAATGAGAGGAATATTTTCAGTCTTAGTTTAAATAGGCGCCCACCTGTATAACGAGAGGAATACTTTTCAGTCTTAGTTTAAATAGGCGCCCACCTGTATAATGAGAGGAATATTTTCAGTCTTAGTTTAAATAGGCGCCCACCTGTATAACGAGAGGAATGTTTTCAGTCTTAGTTTAAATAGGCGCCCTCCTATATAGCGAGAGGAATATTTTCAGTCTTAGTTTAAATAGGCGCCCACCTGTATAATGAGAGAAATATTTTTCAGTCTTAGTTTAAATAGGCGCCCACCTGTATAGCGAGAGGAATACTTTTCAGTCTTTGTTTAAATAGGCGCCCACCTGTATAACGAGAGGAATATTTTCAGTGTTAGTTTAAATAGGCGCCCACCTGTATAATGAGAGAAATATTTTCAGTCTTAGTTAAAATAGGCGCCCACCTGTAAAACGAGAGGAATACTTTTCAGTCTTAGTTTAAATAGGCGCCCACCTGTAGAATGAGAGGAAAATTTTCAGTCTTAGTTTAAATAGGCGCCCACCTGTATAATGAGAGGAATATTTTCAGTGTTAGTTTAAATAGGCGCCCACCTGTATAACGAGATAAATACTTTTCAGTCTTAGTTTAAATAGGCGCCCACCTGTATAATGAGAGGAATATTTTCGGTCTTAGTTTAAATAGGCGCCCACCTGAATAATGAGAGGAATATTTTCAGTCTTAGTTTAAATAGGCGCCCACCTGTATAACGAGAGGAATAATTTTCGGTCTTAGTTTAAATAGGCGCCCACCTGTATAATGAGAGGAATATTTTCGGTCTTAGTTTAAATAGGCGCCCACCTGTATAATGAGAGGAATATTTTCAGTCTTAGTTTAAATAGGCGCCCACCTGTATAATGAGAAGAATATTTTCAGTGTTAGTTTAAATAGGCGCCCACCTGTATAACGAGAGGAATACTTTTCAGTCTTAGTTTAAATAGGCGCCCACCTGTATAATGAGAGGAATATTTTCGGTCTTAGTTTAAATAGGCGCCCACCTGTATAATGAGAGGAATATTTTCAGTCTTAGTTTAAATAGGCGCCCACCTGTATAACGAGAGGAATAATTTTCGATCTTAGTTTAAATAGGCGCCCACCTGTATAATGAGAGGAATATTTTCGGTCTTAGTTTAAATAGGCGCCCACCTGTATAATGAGAGGAATATTTTCGGTCTTTGTTTAAATAGGCGCCCACCTGTATAATGAGAGGAATATTTTCAGTCTTAGTTTAAATAGGCGCCCACCTCTATAACGAGAGAAATACTTTTCAGTCTTAGTTTAAATAGGCGCCCACCTGTATAATGAGTGGAATATTTTCAGTCTTAGTTTAAATAGGCGCTCACCTGTATAATGAGAGGAATATTTTCAGTCTTAGTTTTGATAGGCGCCCACCTGTATAATGAGAGGAATATTTTCAGTCTTATTTTAAATAGGCGCCCACCTGTATAACGAGAGGAATATTTTCAGTCTTAGTTTAAATAGGCGCCCACCTGTATAATGAGAGGAATATTTTCAGTCTTAGTTTTGATAGGCGCCCACCTGTATAATGAGAGGAATATTTTCAGTCTTAGTTTTGATAGGCGCCCACCTGTATAACGAGAGGAATATTTTCAGTCTTAGTTTAAATAGGCGCCCACCTGTATAACGAGAGGAATATTTTCAGTCTTAGTTTAAATAGGCGCCCACCTGTATAACGAGAGAAATACTTTTCGGTCTTAGTTTAAATAGGTGCCCACCTGTATAATGAGAGAAATATTTTCAGTCTTACTTTAAATAGGCGCCCACCTGTATAACGAGAGGAATACTTTTCAGTCTTAGTTTAAATAGGCGCCCACCTGTATAATGAGATTAATATTTTCAGTCTTAGTTTAAATAGGCGCCCACCTGTATAACGAGAGGAATATTTTTCAGTATTTGTTTAAATAGGCGCCCACCTGTATAATGAGAGGAATATTTTCAGTCTTAGTTTAAATAAGCGCTCACCTGTAATAATGAGAAGAATATTTTCATGTCTTAGTTTAAATAGGCGCACACCTGTATAATGAGAGAAATACTTTTCAGTCTTAGTTTAAATAGGCGCCCACCTGTATAATGAGAGAAATACTTTTCAGTCTTAGTTTAAATAGGCGTCCACCTGTAAAATGAGAGGAATGTTTTCTGTCTTAGTTTAAATAGGCGCCCACCTGTATAACGAGAGGAATACTTTTCAGTCTTAGTTTAAATAGGCGCCCACCTATATAATGAGAGGAATATTTTTAGTCTTAGTTTAAATTGGCGCCCACCTGTATAATGAGAGGAATATTTTCAGTCTTAGTTTAAAAATAGGCGCCCACCTGTATAACGAGAGGAATACTTTTCAGTCTTAGTTTAAATAGGCGCCCACCTGTATAATGAGAGGAATATTTTCAGTCTTAGTTTAAATAGGCGCCCACCTGTATAATGAGAGGAATGTTTTCAGTCTTAGTTTAAATAGGCGCCCACCTGTATAACGAGAGGAATACTATTTAGTCTTAGTTTAAATAGGCGCCCACCTGTATAATGAGAGAAATATATTCAGTCTTAGTTTAAATAGGCGCCCACCTGTATAATGAGAGGAATATTTTCATTCTTAGTTTAAATAGGCGTCCACCTGTATAATGAGAGGAATATTTTCAGTCTTAGTTTAAATAGGCGCCCACCTGTATAACGAGAGGAATACTTTTCAGTTTTAGTTTAAATAGGCGCCCACCTGTATAACGAGAGGAATAATTTTCGGTCTTAGTTTAAATAGGCGCCCACCTGTATAATGAGAGGAATATTTTCGGTCTTAGTTTAAATAGGCGCCCACCTGTATAATGAGAGGAATATTTTCAGTCTTAGTTTAAATAGGCGCCCACCTGTATAATGAGAGGAATATTTTCAGTGTTAGTTTAAATAGGCGCCCACCTGTATAACGAGAGGAATACTTTTCAGTCTTAGTTTAAATAGGCGCCCACCTGTATAATGAGAGGAATATTTTCGGTCTTAGTTTAAATAGGCGTCCACCTGTATAATGAGAGGAATATTTTCGGTCTTAGTTTAAATAGGCGCCCACCTGTATAACGAGAGGAATAATTTTCGATCTTAGTTTAAATAGGCGCCCACCTGTATAATGAGAGGAATATTTTCGGTATTAGTTTAAATAGGCGCCCACCTGTATAATGAGAGGAATATTTTCGGTCTTTGTTTAAATAGGCGCCCACCTGTATAATGAGAGGAATATTTTCAGTCTTAGTTTAAATAGGCGCCCACCTGTATAACGAGAGGAATACTTTTCAGTCTTAGTTTAAATAGCCGCCCACCTGTATAATGAGTGGAATATTTTCAGTCTTAGTTTAAATAGGCGCCCACCTGTATAATGAGAGGAATATTTTCAGTCTTAGTTTTGATAGGCGTCCACCTGTATAATGAGAGGAGTATTTTCAGTCTTATTTTAAATAGGCGCCCACCTGTATAACGAGAGGAATATTTTCAGTCTTAGTTTAAATAGGCGCCCACCTGTATAATTAGAGGAATATTTTCAGTCTTAGTTTTGATAGGCGCCCACCTGTATAATGAGAGGAATATTTTCAGTCTTAGTTTTGATAGGCGCCCACCTGTATAACGAGAGGAATATTTTCAGTCTTAGTTTAAATAGGCGCCCACCTGTATAACGAGAGGAATATTTTCAGTCTTAGTTTAAATAGGCGCCCACCTGTATAACGAGAGAAATACTTTTCGGTATTTGTTTAAATAGGCGCCCACCTGTATAATGAGAGAAATATTTTCAGTCTTACTTTAAATAGGCGCCCACCTGTATAATGAGAGGAATACTTTTCAGTCTTAGTTTAAATATGCGCCCACCTGTATAATGAGATTAATATTTTCAGTCTTAGTTTAAATAGGCGCCCACCTGTATAACGAGAGGAATATTTTTCAGTATTTGTTTAAATAGGCGCCCACCTGTATAATGAGAGGAATATTTTCAGTCTTAGTTTAAATAAGCGCTCACCTGTAATAATGAGAAGAATATTTTCATGTCTTAGTTTAAATAGGCGCACACCTGTATAATGAGAGAAATACTTTTCAGTCTTAGTTTAAATAGGCGCCCACCTGTATAATGAGAGAAATACTTTTCAGTCTTAGTTTAAATAGGCGTCCACCTGTAAAATGAGAGGAATGTTTTCTGTCTTAGTTTAAATAGGCGCCCACCTGTATAACGAGAGGAATACTTTTCAGTCTTAGTTTAAATAGGCGCCCACCTATATAATGAGAGGAATATTTTTAGTCTTAGTTTAAATTGGCGCCCACCTGTATAATGAGAGGAATATTTTCAGTCTTAGTTTAAAAATAGGCGCCCACCTGTATAACGAGAGGAATACTTTTCAGTCTTAGTTTAAATAGGCGCCCACCTGTATAATGAGAGGAATATTTTCAGTCTTAGTTTAAATAGGCGCCCACCTGTATAATGAGAGGAATGTTTTCAGTCTTAGTTTAAATAGGCGCCCACCTGTATAACGAGAGGAATACTATTTAGTCTTAGTTTAAATAGGCGCCCACCTGTATAATGAGAGAAATATATTCAGTCTTAGTTTAAATAGGCGCCCACCTGTATAATGAGAGGAATATTTTCATTCTTAGTTTAAATAGGCGCCCACCTGTATAATGAGAGGAATATTTTCAGTCTTAGTTTAAATAGGCGCCCACCTGTATAACGAGAGGAATACTTTTCAGTTTTAGTTTAAATAGGCGCCCACCTGTATAATGAGAGGAATATTTTCAGTCTTAGTTTTGATAGGCGCCCACCTGTATAATGAGAGGAATATTTTCAGTCTTAGTTTTGATAGGCGCCCACCTGTATAACGAGAGAAATACTTTTCAGTCTTAGTTTAAATAGGCGCCCACCTTTATAATGAGAGGAATATTTTCGGTTTTAGTTTAAATAGGCACCCACCTGTATAATGAGAGGATTATTTTCAGTCTTAGTTTAAATAGGCGGCCACCTGTATAACGAGAGGAATAATTTTTGTTAATAGTTTAAATAGGCGCCCACCTGTATAATAAGAGGAATATTTTCGGTCTTAGTTTAAAGAGGCGCCCACCTGTATAATAAGAGGAATATTTTCAGTCTTAGTTTAAATAGGCGACCACCTGTATAATAAGAGGAATATTTTCAGTCTTAGTTTTGATAGGCGCCCACCTGTATAATGAGAGGAATATTTTCAGTCTTATTTTAAATAGGCGCCCACCGGTATAACGAGAGGAATATTTTCAGTCTTAGTTTAAATAGGCGCCCACCTGTATAATAAGAGGAATATTTTCAGTCTTAGTTTTGATAGGCGCCCACCTTTATAATGAGAAGAATATTTTCAGTCTTAGTTTAAATAGGCGCCCACCTGTATAACGAGAGGAATATTTTCAGTTTTAGTTTAAATAGGTGCCCACCTGTATAACGAGAGGAATATTTTCAGTTTTAGTTTAAATAGGCGCCCACCTGTATAACGAGAGGATTACTTTTCAGTCTTAGTTTAAATAGGCGCCCACCTGTATAACAAAAGGAATATTTTTCAGTCTTACTTTAAATAGACGCCCACCTGTATAACGAGAGGAATACTTTTCAGTCTTAGTTTAAATAGGCGCCCACCTGTATAATGAGATTAATATTTTCAGTCTTAGTTTAAATAGGCGCCCACCTGTATAATGAGAGGAATATTTTCAGTCTTAGTTTAAATAGGCGCCCACCTGTATAACGAGAGGAATATTTTTCCGTCTTTGTTTAAATAGGCGCCCACCTGTATAACGAGAGGAATAATTTTCGGTCTTAGTTTAAATAGGCGCCCACCTGTATAATGAGAGGAATATTTTCGGTCTTAGTTTAAATAGGCGCCCACCTGTATAATGAGAGGAATATTTTCAGTCTTAGTTTAAATAGGCGCCCACCTGTATAATGAGAGGAATATTTTCAGTCTTAGTTTAAATAGGCGCCCACCTGTATAACGAGAGGAATACTTTTCAGTCTTAGTTTAAATAGGCGCCCACCTGTATAATGAGAGGAATATTTTCGGTCTTAGTTTAAATAGGCGTCCACCTGTATAATGAGAGGAATATTTTCGGTCTTAGTTTAAATAGGCGCCCACCTGTATAACGAGAGGAATAATTTTCGATCTTAGTTTAAATAGGCGCCCACCTGTATAATGAGAGGAATATTTTCGGTATTAGTTTAAATAGGCGCCCACCTGTATAATGAGAGGAATATTTTCGGTCTTTGTTTAAATAGGCGCCCACCTGTATAATGAGAGGAATATTTTCAGTCTTAGTTTAAATAGGCGCCCACCTGTATAACGAGAGGAATACTTTTCAGTCTTAGTTTAAATAGCCGCCCACCTGTATAATGAGTGGAATATTTTCAGTCTTAGTTTAAATAGGCGCCCACCTGTATAATGAGAGGAATATTTTCAGTCTTAGTTTTGATAGGCGTCCACCTGTATAATGAGAGGAGTATTTTCAGTCTTATTTTAAATAGGCGCCCACCTGTATAACGAGAGGAATATTTTCAGTCTTAGTTTAAATAGGCGCCCACCTGTATAATGAGAGGAATATTTTCAGTCTTAGTTTTGATAGGCGCCCACCTGTATAATGAGAGGAATATTTTCAGTCTTAGTTTTGATAGGCGCCCACCTGTATAACGAGAGGAATATTTTCAGTCTTAGTTTAAATAGGCGCCCACCTGTATAACGAGAGGAATATTTTCAGTCTTAGTTTAAATAGGCGCCCACCTGTATAACGAGAGAAATACTTTTCGGTATTAGTTTAAATAGGCGCCCACCTGTATAATGAGAGAAATATTTTCAGTCTTACTTTAAATAGGCGCCCACCTGTATAATGAGAGTAATACTTTTCAGTCTTAGTTTAAATATGCGCCCACCTGTATAATGAGATTAATATTTTCAGTCTTAGTTTAAATAGGCGCCCACCTGTATAACGAGAGGAATATTTTTCAGTATTTGTTTAAATAGGCGCCCACCTGTATAATGAGAGGAATATTTTCAGTCTTAGTTTAAATAAGCGCTCACCTGTAATAATGAGAAGAATATTTTCATGTCTTAGTTTAAATAGGCGCACACCTGTATAATGAGAGAAATACTTTTCAGTCTTAGTTTAAATAGACGCCCACCTGTATAATGAGAGAAATACTTTTCAGTCTTAGTTTAAATAGGCGTCCACCTGTAAAATGAGAGGAATGTTTTCTGTCTTAGTTTAAATAGGCGCCCACCTGTACAACGAGAGGAATACTTTTCAGTCTTAGTTTAAATAGGCGCCCACCTATATAATGAGAGGAATATTTTTAGTCTTAGTTTAAATTGGCGCCCACCTGTATAATGAGAGGAATATTTTCAGTCTTAGTTTAAAAATGTGCCCACCTGTATAACGAGAGGAATACTTTTCAGTCTTAGTTTAAATAGGCGCCCACCTATATAATGAGAGGAATATTTTCAGTCTTAGTTTAAATAGGCGCCCACCTGTATAATGAGAGGAATGTTTTCAGTCTTAGTTTAAATAGGCGCCCACCTGTATAACGAGAGAAATACTATTTAGTCTTAGTTTAAATAGGCGCCCACCTGTATAATGAGAGAAATATATTCAGTCTTAGTTTAAATAGGCGCCCACCTGTATAATGAGAGGAATATTTTCATTCTTAGTTTAAATAGGCGCCCACCTGTATAATGAGAGGAATATTTTCAGTCTTAGTTTAAATAGGCGCCCACCTGTATAACGAGAGGAATACTTTTCAGTTTTAGTGTAAATAGGCGCCCACCTGTATAATGAGAGGAATATTTTCAGTCTTAGTTTTGATAGGCGCCCACCTGTATAATGAGAGGAATATTTTCAGTCTTAGTTTTGATAGGCGCCCACCTGTATAACGAGAGAAATACTTTTCAGTCTTAGTTTAAATAGGCGCCCACCTTTATAATGAGAGGAATATTTTCGGTTTTAGTTTAAATAGGCACCCACCTGTATAATGAGAGGATTATTTTCAGTCTTAGTTTAAATAGGCGGCCACCTGTATAACGAGAGGAATAATTTTTGGTAATAGTTTAAATAGGCGCCCACCTGTATAATAAGAGGAATATTTTCAGTCTTAGTTTTGATAGGCGCCCACCTGTATAATGAGAGGAATATTTTCAGTCTTATTTTAAATAGGCGCCCACCGGTATAACGAGAGGAATATTTTCAGTCTTAGTTTAAATAGGCGCCCACCTGTATAATAAGAGGAATATTTTCAGTCTTAGTTTTGATAGGCGCCCACCTTTATAATGAGAAGAATATTTTCAGTCTTAGTTTAAATAGGCGCCCACCTGTATAACGAGAGGAATATTTTCAGTTTTAGTTTAAATAGGCGCCCACCTGTATAACGAGAGGAATATTTTCAGTTTTAGTTTAAATAGGCGCCCACCTGTATAACGAGAGGATTACTTTTCAGTCTTAGTTTAAATAGGCGCCCACCTGTATAACAAAAGGAATATTTTTCAGTCTTACTTTAAATAGACGCCCACCTGTATAACGAGAGGAATACTTTTCAGTCTTAGTTTAAATAGGCGCCCACCTGTATAATGAGATTAATATTTTCAGTCTTAGTTTAAATAGGCGCCCACCTGTATTAATGAGAGGAATATTTTCAGTCTTAGTTTAAATAGGCGCCCACCTGTATAACGAGAGGAATATTTTTCCGTCTTTGTTTAAATAGGCGCCCACCTGTATAATGAGAGGAATATTTTCAGTCTTAGTTTAAATAGGCGCCCACCTGTAAAATGAGAGGAATGTTTTCTATCTTAGTTTAAATAGGCGCCCACCTGTATAACGATAGAAATACTTTTCAGTCTTAGTTTAAATAGGCGCCCACCTATATAATGAGAGGAATATTTTTAGTCTTAGAATAAATTGGCGCCCACCTGTATAATGAGAGGAATATTTTCAGTCTTAGTTTAAAAAAGTGCCCACCTGTATAACGAGAGGAATAGGCGCCCACCTGTATAACGAGAGGAATACTTTTCAGTTTTAGTGTAAATAGGCGCCCACCTGTATAATGAGAGGAATATTTTCAGTCTTAGTTTTGATAGGCGCCCACCTGTATAATGAGAGGAATATTTTCAGTCTTAGTTTTGATAGGCGCCCACCTGTATAACGAGAGAAATACTTTTCAGTCTTAGTTTAAATAGGCGCCCACCTTTATAATGAGAGGAATATTTTCGGTTTTAGTTTAAATAGGCACCCACCTGTATAATGAGAGGATTATTTTCAGTCTTAGTTTAAATAGGCGGCCACCTGTATAACGAGAGGAATAATTTTTGGTAATAGTTTAAATAGGCGCCCACCTGTATAATAAGAGGAATATTTTCAGTCTTAGTTTTGATAGGCGCCCACCTGTATAATGAGAGGAATATTTTCAGTCTTATTTTAAATAGGCGCCCACCGGTATAACGAGAGGAATATTTTCAGTCTTAGTTTAAATAGGCGCCCACCTGTATAATAAGAGGAATATTTTCAGTCTTAGTTTTGATAGGCGCCCACCTTTATAATGAGAAGAATATTTTCAGTCTTAGTTTAAATAGGCGCCCACCTGTATAACGAGAGGAATATTTTCAGTTTTAGTTTAAATAGGCGCCCACCTGTATAACGAGAGGAATATTTTCAGTTTTAGTTTAAATAGGCGCCCACCTGTATAACGAGAGGATTACTTTTCAGTCTTAGTTTAAATAGGCGCCCACCTGTATAACAAAAGGAATATTTTTCAGTCTTACTTTAAATAGACGCCCACCTGTATAACGAGAGGAATACTTTTCAGTCTTAGTTTAAATAGGCGCCCACCTGTATAATGAGATTAATATTTTCAGTCTTAGTTTAAATAGGCGCCCACCTGTATTAATGAGAGGAATATTTTCAGTCTTAGTTTAAATAGGCGCCCACCTGTATAACGAGAGGAATATTTTTCCGTCTTTGTTTAAATAGGCGCCCACCTGTATAATGAGAGGAATATTTTCAGTCTTAGTTTAAATAGGCGCCCACCTGTAAAATGAGAGGAATGTTTTCTATCTTAGTTTAAATAGGCGCCCACCTGTATAACGATAGAAATACTTTTCAGTCTTAGTTTAAATAGGCGCCCACCTATATAATGAGAGGAATATTTTTAGTCTTAGAATAAATTGGCGCCCACCTGTATAATGAGAGGAATATTTTCAGTCTTAGTTTAAAAAAGTGCCCACCTGTATAACGAGAGGAATAGGCGCCCACCTGTATAACGAGAGGAATACTTTTCAGTTTTAGTGTAAATAGGCGCCCACCTGTATAATGAGAGGAATATTTTCAGTCTTAGTTTTGATAGGCGCCCACCTGTATAATGAGAGGAATATTTTCAGTCTTAGTTTTGATAGGCGCCCACCTGTATAACGAGAGAAATACTTTTCAGTCTTAGTTTAAATAGGCGCCCACCTTTATAATGAGAGGAATATTTTCGGTTTTAGTTTAAATAGGCACCCACCTGTATAATGAGAGGATTATTTTCAGTCTTAGTTTAAATAGGCGGCCACCTGTATAACGAGAGGAATAATTTTTGGTAATAGTTTAAATAGGCGCCCACCTGTATAATAAGAGGAATATTTTCAGTCTTAGTTTTGATAGGCGCCCACCTGTATAATGAGAGGAATATTTTCAGTCTTATTTTAAATAGGCGCCCACCGGTATAACGAGAGGAATATTTTCAGTCTTAGTTTAAATAGGCGCCCACCTGTATAATAAGAGGAATATTTTCAGTCTTAGTTTTGATAGGCGCCCACCTTTATAATGAGAAGAATATTTTCAGTCTTAGTTTAAATAGGCGCCCACCTGTATAACGAGAGGAATATTTTCAGTTTTAGTTTAAATAGGCGCCCACCTGTATAACGAGAGGAATATTTTCAGTTTTAGTTTAAATAGGCGCCCACCTGTATAACGAGAGGATTACTTTTCAGTCTTAGTTTAAATAGGCGCCCACCTGTATAACAAAAGGAATATTTTTCAGTCTTACTTTAAATAGACGCCCACCTGTATAACGAGAGGAATACTTTTCAGTCTTAGTTTAAATAGGCGCCCACCTGTATAATGAGATTAATATTTTCAGTCTTAGTTTAAATAGGCGCCCACCTGTATTAATGAGAGGAATATTTTCAGTCTTAGTTTAAATAGGCGCCCACCTGTATAACGAGAGGAATATTTTTCCGTCTTTGTTTAAATAGGCGCCCACCTGTATAATGAGAGGAATATTTTCAGTCTTAGTTTAAATAGGCGCCCACCTGTAAAATGAGAGGAATGTTTTCTATCTTAGTTTAAATAGGCGCCCACCTGTATAACGATAGAAATACTTTTCAGTCTTAGTTTAAATAGGCGCCCACCTATATAATGAGAGGAATATTTTTAGTCTTAGAATAAATTGGCGCCCACCTGTATAATGAGAGGAATATTTTCAGTCTTAGTTTAAAAAAGTGCCCACCTGTATAACGAGAGAAATAGGCGCCCACCTGTATAACGAGAGGAATACTTTTCAGTCTTAGTTTAAATAGGCGCCCACCTGTATAATGAGAGGAATATTTTCAGTCTTAGTTTAAATAGGCGCCCACCTGTATAATGAGAGGAATGTTTTCAGTCTTAGTTTAAATAGGCGCCCACCTGTATAACGAGAGGAATACTATTTAGTCTTAGTTTAAATAGGCGCTCACCTGTATAATGAGAGAAATATATTCAGTCTTAGTTTAAATAGGCACCCACCTGTATAATGAGAGGAATATTTTCAGTCTTAGTTTAAATAGGCGCCCACCTGTATAATGAGAGGAATATTTTCAGTCTTAGTTTAAATAGGCGCCCACCTGTATAATGAGAGGAATATTTTCAGTCTTAGTTTAAATAGGCGCCCACCTGTATAACGAGAGGAATACTTTTCAGTCTTAGTTTAAATAGGCGCCCACCTGTATAATGAGAGGAATATTTTCAGTCTTAGTTTTGATAGGCGCCCACCTGTATAACGAGAGGAATATTTTCAGTCTTAGTTTTGATTGGCGCCCACCTGTATAACGAGAGGAATATTTTCAGTCTTAGTTTAAATAGGCGCCCACCTGTATAACGAGAGGAATATTTTCAGTCTTAGTTTAAATAGGCGCCCACCTGTATAACGAGAGAAATACTTTTCGGTCTTAGTTTAAATAGGCGCCCACCTGTATAATGAGAGAAATATTTTCAGTCTTAGTTTAAATAGGCGCCCACCTGTATAATGAGAGGAATATTTTCAGTCTTAGTTTAAATAGGCGCCCACCTGTATAATGAGAGGAATACTTTTCAGTCTTAGTTTAAATAGGCGCCCACCTGTATAATGAGAGGAATATTTTCAGTCTTAGTTTAAATAGGCGCCCACCTGTATAACGAGAGGAATATTTTCAGTCTTAGTTTAAATAGGCGCCCACCTGTATAACAAGAGAAATATTTTCAGTCTTAGTTTAAATAGGCGCCCACCTGTATAACCGGAGAAATATTTTCAGTATTAGTTTAAATAGGTGCCCACCTGTATAACGAGAGGAATACTTTTCAGTCTTAGATTAAATAGGCGCCCACCTGTATAATGAGAGTAATATTTTCAGTCTTAGTTTAAATAGGCGCCCACCTGTAATAATGAGAGGAATATTTTCATGTCTTAGTTTAAATAGGCGCCTACCTGTATAATGAGAGGAATATTGTCAGTCTTAGTTTAAATAGGCGCCCACCTGTAATAATGAGAGGAATATTTTCATGTCTTCGTTTAAATAGGCGCCCTCCTGTATAATGAGAGGAATACTTTTCAGTCTTAGTTTAAATAGGCGTCCACCTGTATAATGAAAGGAATAGTTTCAGTCTTAGTTTAAATAGGCGCCCACCTGTATAACGAGAGGAATGTTTTCAGTCTTAGTTTAAATAGGCGCCCACCTGTATAGCGAGAGAAATATTTTCAGTCTTAGTTTAAATAGGCGCCCACCTGTATAACGAGAGGATTATTTTCAGTCTTAGTTTAAATAGGCGCCCACCTCTATAACGAGAGGAATACTTTTCAGTCTTAGTTTAAATAGGCGTCCACCTGTATAATGAGAGAAATATTTTCAGTCTTGGTTTAAATAGGCGCCCACCTGTATAATGAGAGAAATATTTTCAGTCTTAGTTTAAATAGGCGCCCACCTGTATATCGAGAGGAATATTTTCAGTCTTAGTTTAAATAGGCGCCCACCTGTATAACGAGAGGAATATTTTCAGTCTTAGTTTAAATAGGCGCCCACCTTTATAATGAGAGGAATATTTTCCGTCTTAGTTTTAATAGGCGCCCACCTGTATAATGAGAGGAATATTTTCAGTCTTAGATTAAATAGGCGCCCACGTGTATAACGAGAGAAATCTTTTCAGTCTTAGTTTAAATAGGCGCCCACCTGTATAACAAGAGAAATATTTTCAGTCTTAGTTTAAATAGGCGCCCACCTGTATAACCGGAGCAATATTTTCAGTCTTAGTTTAAATAGGTGCCCACCTGTATAACGAGAGGAATACTTTTCAGTCTTAGATTAAATAGGCGCCCACCTATATAACGAGAGGTATATTTTCAGTCTTAGTTTAAATAGGCGCCCACCTGTATAACGAGAGAAATATTTTCAGTCTTAGTTTAAATAGGCGCCCACCTGTATAATGAGAGGAATATTTTCAGTCTTAGTTTAAATAGGCGCCCACCTGTATAATGAGAGGAATATTTTCAGTCTTAGTTTAAATAGGCGCCCACATGTATAATGAGAGGAATATTTTCAGTCTTAGTTTAAATAGGCGCCCACCTGTATAACGAGAGGAATATTTTCAGTCTTAGTTTAAATAGGCGCCCACCTGTATAACAAGAGAAATATTTTCAGTCTTAGTTTAAATAGGCGCCCACCTGTATAACCGGAGAAATATTTTCAGTCTTAGTTTAAATAGGCGCCCACCTGTATAATGAGAGGAATATTTTCAGTCTTAGTTTAAATAGGCGCCCACCTGTATAACGAGAGGAATATTTTCAGTCTTAGTTTAAATAGGCGCCCACCTGTATAACGAGAGGAATATTTTCAGTCTTAGTTTAAATAGGCGTCCACCTGTATAACGAGAGAAATACTTTTCGGTCTTAGTTTAAATAGGCGCCCACCTGTATAATGAGAGAAATATTTTCAGTCTTAGTTTAAATAGGCGCCCACCTGTATAATGAGAGGAATATTTTCAATCTTAGTTTAAATAGGCGCCCACCTGTATAATGAGAGGAATACTTTTCAGTCTTAGTTTAAATAGGCGCCCACCTGTATAATGAGAGGAATATTTTCAGTCTTAGTTTAAATAGGCGCCCACCTGTATAACGAGAGGAATATTTTCAGTCTTAGTTTAAATAGGCGCCCACCTGTATAACAAGAGAAATATTTTCAGTCTTAGTTTAAATAGGCGCCCACCTGTATAACCGGAGCAATATTTTCAGTCTTAGTTTAAATAGGTGCCCACCTGTATAACGAGAGGAATACTTTTCAGTCTTAGATTAAATAGGCGCCCACCTGTATAATGAGAGTAATATTTTCAGTCTTAGTTTAAATAGGCGCCCACCTGTAATAATGAGAGGAATATTTTCATGTCTTAGTTTAAATAGGCGCCTACCTGTATAATGAGAGGAATATTGTCAGTCTTAGTTTAAATAGGCGCCCACCTGTAATAATGAGAGGAATATTTTCATGTCTTCATTTAAATAGGCGCCCTCCTGTATAATGAGAGGAATACTTTTCAGTCTTAGTTTAAATAGGCGCCCACCTGTATAACGAGAGAAATATTTTCAGTCTTAGTTTAAATAGGCGCCCACCTGTATAACGAGAGGAATACTTTTCAGTCTTAGTTTAAATAGGCGCCCACCTGTATAATGAGAGGAATATTTTCGGTCTTAGTTTAAATAGGCGCCCACCTGTATAACGAGAGGATTATTTTCAGTCTTAGTTTAAACAGGCGGCCACCTGTATAACGAGAGGAATAATTTTCGGTAATAGTTTAAATAGGCGCCCACCTGTATAATGAGAGGAATATTTTCGGTCTTAGTTTAAATAGGCGCCCACCTGTATAATGAGAGGAATATTTTCGGTCTTTGTTTAAATAGGTGCCCACCTGTATAATAAGAGGAATATTTTCAGTCTTAGTTTAAATAGGCGCCCACCTGTATAACGAGAGGAATACTTTTCAGTCTTAGTTTAAATAGGCGCCCACCTGTATAATGAGAGGAATATTTTCAGTCTTAGTTTTAATAGGCGCCCACCTGTATAATGAGAGGAATATTTTCAGTATTAGTTTAAATAGGCGCCCACCTGTATAACGAGAGGAATATTTTCAGTCTTAGTTTAAATAGGCGCCCACCTGTATAACGAGAGGAATACTTTTCAGTCTTAGTTTAAATAGGCGCCCACCTGTATAATGAGAGGAATATTTTCAGTCTTAGTTTAAATAGGCGCCCACCTGTATAACGAGAGGAATACTTTTCAGTCTTAGTTTAAATAGGCGCCCACCTGTATAATGAGAGGAATATTTTCAGTCTTAGTTTAAATAGGCGCCCACCTGTATAACGAGAGGAATACTTTTCAGTCTTAGTTTAAATAGGCGCCCACCTGTATAATGAGAGGAATATTTTCAGTCTTAGTTTAAATAGGCGCCCACCTGTATAATGAGAGGAATATTTTCAGTCTTAGTTTAAATAGGCGCCCACCTGTATAACGAGAGGAATACTTTTCAGTCTTAGTTTAAATAGGCGCCCACCTGTATAATGAGAGGAATATTTTCAGTCTTAGTTTAAATAGGCGCCCACCTGTATAACGAGAGGAATATTTTCAGTTTTAGTTTAAATAGGCGCCCACCTGTATAACGAGAGGAATATTTTCAGTCTTAGTTTAAATAGGCGCCCACCTGTATAACGAGAGAAATACTTTTCAGTCTTAGTTTAAATAGGCGCCCACCTGTATAATGAGAGGAATATTTTCAGTCTTAGTTTAAATAGGCGTCCACCTGTATAATGAGAGGAATGTTTTCAGTCTTAGTTTAAATAGGCGCCCACCTGTATAACGAGAGGAATACATTTCAGTCTTAGTTTAAATAGGCGCTCACCTGTATAACGAGAGGAATATTTTCAATCTTAGTTTAAATAGGCGACCACCTGTATAATAAGAGGAATATTTTCAGTCTTAGTTTTGATAGGCGCCCACCTGTATAATGAGAGGAATATTTTCAGTCTTATTTTAAATAGGCGTCCACCTGTATTATGAGAGAAATACTTTCAGTCGTAGTTTTGATAGGCGCCCACCTGTATAACGAGAGGAATATTTTCAGTCTTAGTTTAAATAGGCGCCCACCTGTATAATGAGAGGAATATTTTCAGTCTTAGTTTTGATAGGCGCCCACCTATATAACGAGAGGAATATTTTCAGTCTTAGTTTAAATAGGCGCCCACCTGTATAATGAGAGGAATATTTTCAGTCTTAGTTTAAATAGGCGCCCACCTGTATAACGAGAGGAATACTTTTCAGTCTTAGTTTAAATAGGCGCCCACCTGTATAATGAGAGGAATATTTTCAGTCTTAGTTTAAATAGGCGCCCACCTGTATAACGAGAGGAATACTTTTCAGTCTTAGTTTAAATAGGCGCCCACCTGTATAATGAGAGGAATATTTTCAGTCTTAGTTTAAATAGGCGCCCACCTGTATAACGAGAGGAATACTTTTCAGTCTTAGTTTAAATAGGCGCCCACCTGTATAATGAGAGGAATATTTTCAGTCTTAGTTTAAATAGGCGCCCACCTGTATAATGAGAGGAATATTTTCAGTCTTAGTTTAAATAGGCGCCCACCTGTATAACGAGAGGAATACTTTTCAGTCTTAGTTTAAATAGGCGCCCACCTGTATAATGAGAGGAATATTTTCAGTCTTAGTTTAAATAGGCGCCCACCTGTATAACGAGAGGAATATTTTCAGTTTTAGTTTAAATAGGCGCCCACCTGTATAACGAGAGGAATATTTTCAGTCTTAGTTTAAATAGGCGCCCACCTGTATAACGAGAGAAATACTTTTCAGTCTTAGTTTAAATAGGCGCCCACCTGTATAATGAGAGGAATATTTTCAGTCTTAGTTTAAATAGGCGTCCACCTGTATAATGAGAGGAATGTTTTCAGTCTTAGTTTAAATAGGCGCCCACCTGTATAACGAGAGGAATACATTTCAGTCTTAGTTTAAATAGGCGCTCACCTGTATAACGAGAGGAATATTTTCAATCTTAGTTTAAATAGGCGACCACCTGTATAATAAGAGGAATATTTTCAGTCTTAGTTTTGATAGGCGCCCACCTGTATAATGAGAGGAATATTTTCAGTCTTATTTTAAATAGGCGTCCACCTGTATTATGAGAGAAATACTTTCAGTCGTAGTTTTGATAGGCGCCCACCTGTATAACGAGAGGAATATTTTCAGTCTTAGTTTAAATAGGCGCCCACCTGTATAATGAGAGGAATATTTTCAGTCTTAGTTTTGATAGGCGCCCACCTATATAACGAGAGGAATATTTTCAGTCTTAGTTTAAATAGGCGCCCACCTGTATAACGAGAGAAATATTTTCAGTCTAAGTTTAAATAGGCGCCCACCTGTATAATGAGAGGAATATTTTCAGTCTTAGTTTTAATAGGCGCCCACCTGTATAATGAGAGTAATATTTTCAGTCTTAGTTTTAATAGGCGCTCACCTGTATAATGAGAGGAATATTTTCAGTCTTAGTTTAAATAGGCGCCCACCTGTATAATGAGAGAATATTTTCAGTCTTAGTTTAAATAGGCGCCCACCTGTATAATGAGAGGAATATTTTCAGTTTTAGTTTTAATAGACGCCCACCTGTATAATGAGAGGAATATTTTCAGTCTTAGTTTAAATAGGCGCCCACCTGTATAACGAGAGGAATACTTTTCAGTCTTAGTTTAAATAGGCGCCCACCTGTATAACGAGAGGAATATTTTTCAGTCTTAGTTTAAATAGGCGCCCACCTGTATAACGAGAGGAATATTTTCAGTCTTAGTTTAAATAGGCGCCCACCTGTATAACGAGAGGAATATTTTCAGTCTTAGTTTAAATAGGCGCCCACCTGTATAATGAGAGGAATACTTTTCAGTCTTAGTTTAAATAGGCGCCCACCTGTATAATGAGAGGAATATTTTCAGTCTTAGTTTAAATAGGAGCCCACCTGTATAACGAGAGGAATGTTTTCAGTCTTAGTTTAAATAGGCGTCCACCTGTATAACGAGAAGAATACATTTAAGTCTTAGTTTAAATAGGCGCCCACCTGTATAATGAGAGGAATATTTTCAGTCTTAGTTTAAATAGGCGACCACCTGTATAATAAGAGGAATATTTTCAGTCTTAGTTTTGATAGGCGTCCACCTGTATTATGAGAGAAATATTTTCAGTCGTAGTTTTGATGGGCGCCCACCTGTATAATGAGAGGAATATTTTCAGTCTTAGTTTAAATAGGTGCCCACCTGTATAATGAGAGGAATATTTTCAGTCTTAGTTTTGATAGGCGCCCACCTATATAACGAGAGAAATATTTTCAGTCTTAGTTTAAATAGGCGCCCACCTGTATAATGAGAGGAATATTTTCAGTCTTAGTTTAAATAGGCGCCCACCTGTATAATGAGAGGAATATTTTCAGTCTTAGTTTTAATAGGCGCCCACCTGTATAATGAGAGGAATATTTTCAGTCTTAGTTTTAATAGGCGCCCACCTGTATAATGAGAGGAATATTTTCAGTCTTAGTTTTAATAGGCGCCCACCTGTATAATGAGAGGAATATTTTCAGTCTTAGTTTAAATAGGCGCCCACCTGTATAACGAGAGGAATATTTTCAGTCTTAGTTTAAATAGGCGCCCACTTGTATAATGAAAGGAATATTTTCAGTCTTAGTTTAAATAGGGGCCCACCTGTATAACGAGAGGAATAATTTTCAGTCTTAGTTTAAATAGGCTCCCACCTATATAATGAGAAGAATATTTTCGATCTTAGTTTAAATAGGCGCCCACCTGTATATCGAGAGGAATATTTTCAGTCTTAGTTTAAATAGGCGCCCACCTGTATAACGAGAGGAATATTTTCAGTCTTAGTTTAAATAGGCGCCCACCTGTATAATGAGAGAAATATTTTCAGTCTTGGTTTAAATAGGCGCCCACCTGTATAATGAGAGGAATATTTTCAGTCTTAGTTTAAATAGGCGCCCACCTGTATGTCGAGAGGAATATTTTCAGTCTTAGTTTAAATAGGCGCCCACCTGTATAACGAGAGGAATATTTTCAGTCTTAGTTTAAATAGGCGCCCACCTGTATAATGAGAGGAATATTTTCAGTCTTAGTTTTAATAGGCGCCCACCTGTATAATGAGAGGAATATTTTCAGTATTAGTTTAAATAGGCGCCCACCTGTATAACGAGAGGAATATTTTCAGTCTTAGTTTAAATAGGCGCTCACCTGTATAATGAGAGGAATATTTTCAGTCTTAGTTTTGATAGGCGCCCACCTATATAACGAGAGGAATATTTTTTCAGTCTTAGTTTAAATAGGCGCCCACCTGTATAACGAGAGAAATATTTTCAGTCTTAGTTTAAATAGGCGCCCACCTGTATAATGAGAGGAATATTTTCAGTCTTAGTTTAAATAGGCGCCCACCTGTATAATGAGAGGAATATTTTCAGTCTTAGTTTAAATAGGCGCCCACCTGTATAATGAGAGGAATATTTTCAGTCTTAGTTTTAATAGGCGCCCACCTGTATAATGAGAGGAATATTTTCAGTCTTAGTTTAAATAGGCGCCCACCTGTATAACGAGAGGAATACTTTTCAGTCTTAGTTTAAATAGGCGCCCACCTGTATAATGAGAGGAATATTTTCAGTCTTAGTTTAAATAGGCGCCCACCTGTATAACGAGAGGAATATTTTCAGTCTTAGTTTAAATAGGCGCCCACCTGTATAACGAGAGGAATATTTTCAGTCTTAGTTTAAATAGGCGCCCACCTGTATAATGAGAGGAATATTTTCGGTCTTGGTTTAAATAGGCGCCCACCTGTATAATGAGAGGAATATTTTCAGTCTTAGTTTAAATAGGCACCCACCTGTATAACGAGAGGAATATTTTCAGTCTTAGTTTAAATAGGCGCCCACCTGTATAACGAGAGGAATATTTTCAGTCTTAGTTTAAATAGGCGCCCACCTGTATAATGAGAGGAATATTTTCAGTCTTAGTTTAAATAGGCGCCCACCTGTATAACGAGAGGAATATTTTCAGTTTTAGTTTAAATAGGCGCCCACCTGTATAATGAGAAGAATATTTTCGGTCTTAGTTTAAATAGGCGTCCACCTGTATAACGAGAGGAATATTTTCAGTCTTAGTTTAAATAGGCGCCCACCTGTATAATGAGAGGAATATTTTCGGTCTTAGTTTAAATAGGCGCCCACCTGTATAAGGAGAGGAATATTTTCAGTCTTAGTTTTAATAGGCGCCCACCTGTATAATGAGAGGAATATTTTCAGTCTTAGTTTAAATAGGCGCCCACCTGTATAACGAGAGGAATATTTTCAGTCTTAGTTTAAATAGGCACTCACCTGTATAATGAGAGGAATATTTTCAGTCTTAGTTTTGATAGGCGCCCACCTATATAACGAGAGGAATATTTTTTCAGTCTTAGTTTAAATAGGCGCCCACCTGTATAACGAGAGAAATATTTTCAGTCTTAGTTTAAATAGGCGCCCACCTGTATAATGAGAGGAATATTTTCAGTCTTAGTTTAAATAGGCGCCCACCTGTATAATGAGAGGAATATTTTCAGTCTTAGTTTAAATAGGCGCCCACCTGTATAATGAGAGGAATATTTTCAGTCTTAGTTTTAATAGGCGCCCACCTGTATAATGAGAGGAATATTTTCAGTCTTAGTTTAAATAGGCGCCCACCTGTATAACGAGAGGAATACTTTTCAGTCTTAGTTTAAATAGGCGCCCACCTGTATAATGAGAGGAATATTTTCAGTCTTAGTTTAAATAGGCGCCCACCTGTATAACGAGAGGAATATTTTCAGTTTTAGTTTAAATAGGCGCCCACCTGTATAATGAGAAGAATATTTTCGGTCTTAGTTTAAATAGGCGTCCACCTGTATAACGAGAGGAATATTTTCAGTCTTAGTTTAAATAGGCGCCCACCTGTATAATGAGAGGAATATTTTCGGTCTTAGTTTTGATAGGCGCCCACCTGTATAACGAGAGGAATACTTTTCAGTCTTAGTTTAAATAGGCGCCCACCTGTATAATGAGAGGAATATTTTCAGTCATAGTTTAAATAGGCGCCCACCTGTATAACGAGAGGAATATTTTCAGTTTTAGTTTAAATAGGCGCCCACCTGTATAATGAGAAGAATATTTTCGGTCTTAGTTTAAATAGGCGTCCACCTGTATAACGAGAGGAATACTTTTCAGTCTTAGTTTAAATAGGCGCCCACCTGTATAATGAGAGGAATATTTTCAGTCTTAGTTTAAATAGGAGTCCAGCTGTATAATGAGAGGAATGTTTTCAGTCTTAGTTTAAATAAGCGCCCACCTGTATAATGAGAGAAATATTTTCAGTCTTTGTTTAAATAGGCGCCCACCTGTATAACGAGAGGAATATTTTCAGTCTTAGTTTAAATAGGCGCCCACCTGTATAATGAGAGGAATATTTTCAGTCTTAGTTTAAATAGGCGCCCACCTGTATAACGAGAGGAATATTTTCAGTTTTAGTTTAAATAGGCGCCCACCTGTATAATGAGAAGAATATTTTCGGTCTTAGTTTAAATAGGCGTCCACCTGTATAACGAGAGGAATATTTTTAGTCTTAGTTTAAATAGGCGCCCACCTGTATAATGAGAGGAATATTTTCGGTCTTAGTTTAAATAGGCGCCCACCTGTATAAGGAGAGGAATATTTTCAGTCTTAGTTTTAATAGGCGCCCACCTGTATAATGAGAGGAATATTTTCAGTCTTAGTTTAAATAGGCGCCCACCTGTATAACGAGAGGAATATTTTCAGTCTTAGTTTAAATAGGCACTCACCTGTATAATGAGAGGAATATTTTCAGTCTTAGTTTTGATAGGCGCCCACCTATATAACGAGAGGAATATTTTTTCAGTCTTAGTTTAAATAGGCGCCCACCTGTATAACGAGAGAAATATTTTCAGTCTTAGTTTAAATAGGCGCCCACCTGTATAATGAGAGGAATATTTTTAGTCTTAGTTTTAATAGGCGCCCACCTGTATAATGAGAGAATATTTTCAGTCTTAGTTTTAATAGGCGCCCACCTGTATAATGAGAGGAATATTTTCAGTCTTAGTTTAAATAGGCGCCCACCTGTATAACGAGAGGAATACTTTTCAGTCTTAGTTTAAATAGGCGCCCACCTGTATAATGAGAGGAATATTTTCAGTCTTAGTTTAAATAGGCGCCCACCTGTATAACGAGAGGAATATTTTCAGTTTTAGTTTAAATAGGCGCCCACCTGTATAATGAGAAGAATATTTTCGGTCTTAGTTTAAATAGGCGTCCACCTGTATAACGAGAGGAATATTTTCAGTCTTAGTTTAAATAGGCGCCCACCTGTATAATGAGAGGAATATTTTCGGTCTTAGTTTTGATAGGCGCCCACCTGTATAACGAGAGGAATACTTTTCAGTCTTAGTTTAAATAGGCGCCCACCTGTATAATGAGAGGAATATTTTCAGTCATAGTTTAAATAGGCGCCCACCTGTATAACGAGAGGAATATTTTCAGTTTTAGTTTAAATAGGCGCCCACCTGTATAATGAGAAGAATATTTTCGGTCTTAGTTTAAATAGGCGTCCACCTGTATAACGAGAGGAATACTTTTCAGTCTTAGTTTAAATAGGCGCCCACCTGTATAATGAGAGGAATATTTTCAGTCTTAGTTTAAATAGGAGTCCAGCTGTATAATGAGAGGAATGTTTTCAGTCTTAGTTTAAATAGGCGCCCACCTGTATAATGAGAGAAATATTTTCAGTCTTAGTTTAAATAGGCGCCCACCTGTATAACGAGAGGAATACTTTTCAGTCTTAGTTTAAATAGGCGCCCACCTGTATAATGAGAGGAATATTTTCAGTCTTAGTTTAAATAGGCGCCCACCTGTATAACGAGAGGAATAATTTTCAGTCTTAGTTTAAATAGGCGCCCACCTGTATAATGAGAAGAATATTTTCGGTCTTAGTTTAAATAGGCGCCCACCTGTATAATGAGAGGAATGTTTTCAGTCTTAGTTTAAAAAGGCGCCCACCTGTATAACGAGAGGAATACTTTTCAGTCTTAGTTTAAATAGGCGCCCACCTGTATAATGAGAGGAATATTTTCAGTCTTAGTTTAAATAGGCGCCCACCTGTATAATGAGAAGAATATTTTCGGTCTTAGTTGAAATAGGCGCCCACCTGTATAATGAGAGGAATGTTTTCAGTCTTAGTTTAAAAAGGCGCCCACCTGTATAACGAGAGGAATACTTTCAGTCTTAGTTTAAATAGGCGCCCACCTGTATAACGAGAGGAATATTTTCAGTCTTAGTTTAAATAAGCGCCCACTTGTATAATGAGAGAAATATTTTCAGTCTTTGTTTTAATAGGCGTCCACCTGTATAATGAGAGAATATTTTCAGTCTTAGTTTAAATAGGTGCCCACCTGTATAATGAGAGGAATGTTTTCAGTTTTAGTTTAAATAGGCGCCCACCTGTATAACGAGAGAAATATTTTCAGTCTTAGTTTAAATAGGCGCCCACCTGTATAAGGAGAGGAATATTTTCAGTCTTAGTTTTAATAGGCGCCTACCTGTATAATGAGAGGAATATTTTCAGTCTTAGTTTAAATAGGCGCCCACCTGTATAACGAGAGAAATACTTTTCAGTCTTAGTTTAAATAGGCGCCCACCTGTATAATGAGAGGAATATTTTTAGTCTTAGTTTAAATAGGCGCCCACCTGTATAACGAGAGGAATATTTTCAGTCTTAGTTTAAATAGGCGTCCACCTGTATAACGAGAGGAATATTTTCAGTCTTAGTTTAAATAGGCGCCCACCTGTATAACGAGAGGAATACTTTTCAGTCTTAGTTTAAATAGGCGCTCACCTGTATAATGAGAGGAATATTTTCAGTCTTAGTTTAAATAGGCGTCCACCTGTATAATGAGAGGAATGTTTTCAGTCTTAGTTTAAATAGGCGCCCACCTGTATAACGAGAGGAATATTTTCAGTCTTAGTTTAAATAGGCGCCCACCTGTATAACGAGAGGAATACTTTTCAGTCTTAGTTTAAATAGGCGCCCACCTGTATAATGAGAGGAATATTTTCAGTCTTAGTTTAAATAGGCGTCCACCTGTATAATGAGAGGAATGTTTTCAGTCTTAGTTTAAATAGGCGCCCACCTATATAACGAGAGGAATGTTTTCAGTCTTAGTTTAAATAGGCGCCCACCTGTATAACGAGAGGAATATTTTCAGTCTTAGTTTAAATAGGCGCCCACCTGTATAATGAAAGGAATATTTTCAGTCTTAATTTAAATAGGCGCCCACCTGTATAACGAGAGGAATAATTTTCAGTCTTAGTTTAAATAGGCGCCCACCTGTATAATGAGAAGAATATTTTTGGTTTTAGTTTAAATAGGTTCCCACCTGTATAATGAGTGGAATGTTTTCAGTCTTAGTTTAAAAAGGCGCCCACCTGTATAATGAGAGGAATATTTTCAGTCTTAGTTTAAATAGGCGCCCACCTGTATAATGAGAGGAATATTTTTAGTCTTAGTTTAAATAGGCGCCCACCTGTATAACGAGAGAAATATTTTCAGTCTTAGTTTAAATAGGCGCCCACCTGTATAACGAGAGGAATATTTTCAGTCTTAGTTTAAATAGGCGCCCACCTGTATAACGAGAGGAATACTTTTCAGTCTTAGTTTAAATAGGCGCCCACCTGTATAATGAGAGGAATATTTTCAGTCTTAGTTTAAATAGGCGTCCACCTGTATAATGAGAGGAATGTTTTCAGTCTTAGTTTAAATAGGCGCCCACCTGTATAACGAGAGGAATATTTTCAGTCTTAGTTTAAATAGGCGCCCACCTGTATAATGAAAGGAATATTTTCAGTCTTAGTTTAAATAGGCGCCCACCTGTATAACGAGAGGAATAATTTTCAGTCTTAGTTTAAATAGGCGCCCACCTGTATAATGAGAAGAATATTTTTGGTTTAGTTTAAATAGGTTCCCACCTGTATAATGAGTGGAATGTTTTCAGTCTTAGTTTAAAAAGGCGCCCACCTGTATAAGGAGAGGAATACTTTACAGTCTTAGTTTAAATAGGCGCCTACCTGTATAATGAGAGGAATATTTTCAGTCTTAGTTTAAATAGACGCCCACCTGTATAATGAGAAGAATATTTTCGGTCTTAGTTTAAATAGGCGCCCACCTGTATAATGAGAGGAATGTTTTCAGTCTTAGTTTAAAAAGGCGCCCACCTGTATAATGAGAGGAATACTTTCAGTCTTAGTTTAAATAGGCGCCCACCTGTATAACGAGAGGAATATTTTCAGTCTTAGTTTAAATAAGCGCCCACCTGTATAATGAGAGAAATATTTTCAGTCTTTGTTTTAATAGGCGCCCACCTGTATAATGAGAGAATATTTTCAGTCTTAGTTTAAATAGGCGCCCACCTGTATAATGAAAGGAATATTTTCAGTCTTAGTTTAAATAGGCGCCCACCTGTATAACGAGAGGAATAATTTTCAGTCTTAGTTTAAATAGGCGCCCACCTGTATAATGAGAAGAATATTTTTGGTTTTAGTTTAAATAGGTTCCCACCTGTATAATGAGTGGAATGTTTTCAGTCTTAGTTTAAAAAGGCGCCAACCTGTATAACGAGAGGAATACTTTTCAGTCTTAGTTTAAATAGGCGCCCACCTGTATAATGAGAGGAATATTTTCAGTCTTAGTTTAAATAGGCGCCCACCTGTATAATGAGAAGAATATTTTCGGTCTTAGTTTAAATAGGCGCCCACCTGTATAATGAGAGGAATGTTTTCAGTCTTAGTTTAAAAAGGCGCCCACCTGTATAACGAGAGGAATACTTTTCAGTCTTAGTTTAAATAGGCGCCCACCTGTATAATGAGAGGAATATTTTCAGTCTTAGTTTAAATAGGCGTCCACCTGTATAATGAGAGAAATATTTTCAGTCTTTGTTTTAATAGGCGCCCACCTGTATAATGAGAGAATATTTCCAGTCTTAGTTTAAATAGGCGTCCACCTGTATAATGAGAGGAATGTTTTCAGTCTTAGTTTAAATAGGTGCCCACCTGTATAACGAGAGAAATATTTTCAGTCTTAGTTTAAATAGGCGCCCACCTGTATAATGAGAGGAATATTTTCAGTCTTAGTTTTAATAGGCGCCCACCTGTATAATGAGAGAATATTTTCAGTCTTAGTTTAAATAGGCGCCCACCTGTATAATGAGAGGAATATTTTCAGTCTTAGTTTTAATAGACGCCCACCTGTATAATGAGAGGAATATTTTCAGTCTTAGTTTAAATAGGCGCCCACCTGTATAACGAGAGGAATACTTTTCAGTCTTAGTTTAAATAGGCGCCCACCTGTATAATGAGAGGAATATTTTTCAGTCTTAGTTTAAATAGGCGCCCACCTGTATAACGAGAGGAATATTTTCAGTCTTAGTTTAAATAGGCGCCCACCTGTATAACGAGAGGAATACTTTTCAGTCTTAGTTTAAATAGGCGCCCACCTGTATAATGAGAGGAATATTTTCAGTCTTAGTTTAAATAGGCGTCCACCTGTATAATGAGAGGAATGTTTTCAGTCTTAGTTTAAATAGGCGCCCACCTGTATAACGAGAGGAATATTTTCAGTCTTAGTTTAAATAGGCGCCCACCTGTATAATGAAAGGAATATTTTCAGTCTTAGTTTAAATAGGCGCCCACCTGTATAACGAGAGGAATAATTTTCAGTCTTAGTTTAAATAGGCGCCCACCTGTATAATGAGAAGAATATTTTTGGTTTAGTTTAAATAGGTTCCCACCTGTATAATGAGTGGAATGTTTTCAGTCTTAGTTTAAAAAGGCGCCCACCTGTATAAGGAGAGGAATACTTTACAGTCTTAGTTTAAATAGGCGCCCACCTGTATAATGAGAGGAATATTTTCAGTCTTAGTTTAAATAGACGCCCACCTGTATAATGAGAAGAATATTTTCGGTCTTAGTTTAAATAGGCGCCCACCTGTATAATGAGAGGAATGTTTTCAGTCTTAGTTTAAAAAGGCGCCCACCTGTATAATGAGAGGAATACTTTCAGTCTTAGTTTAAATAGGCGCCCACCTGTATAACGAGAGGAATATTTTCAGTCTTAGTTTAAATAAGCGCCCACCTGTATAATGAGAGAAATATTTTCAGTCTTTGTTTTAATAGGCGCCCACCTGTATAATGAGAGAATATTTTCAGTCTTAGTTTAAATAGGCGCCCACCTGTATAATGAAAGGAATATTTTCAGTCTTAGTTTAAATAGGCGCCCACCTGTATAACGAGAGGAATAATTTTCAGTCTTAGTTTAAATAGGCGCCCACCTGTATAATGAGAAGAATATTTTTGGTTTTAGTTTAAATAGGTTCCCACCTGTATAATGAGTGGAATGTTTTCAGTCTTAGTTTAAAAAGGCGCCAACCTGTATAACGAGAGGAATACTTTTCAGTCTTAGTTTAAATAGGCGCCCACCTGTATAATGAGAGGAATATTTTCAGTCTTAGTTTAAATAGGCGCCCACCTGTATAATGAGAAGAATATTTTCGGTCTTAGTTTAAATAGGCGCCCACCTGTATAATGAGAGGAATGTTTTCAGTCTTAGTTTAAAAAGGCGCCCACCTGTATAACGAGAGGAATACTTTTCAGTCTTAGTTTAAATAGGCGCCCACCTGTATAATGAGAGGAATATTTTCAGTCTTAGTTTAAATAGGCGTCCACCTGTATAATGAGAGAAATATTTTCAGTCTTTGTTTTAATAGGCGCCCACCTGTATAATGAGAGAATATTTCCAGTCTTAGTTTAAATAGGCGTCCACCTGTATAATGAGAGGAATGTTTTCAGTCTTAGTTTAAATAGGTGCCCACCTGTATAACGAGAGAAATATTTTCAGTCTTAGTTTAAATAGGCGCCCACCTGTATAATGAGAGGAATATTTTCAGTCTTAGTTTTAATAGGCGCCCACCTGTATAATGAGAGAATATTTTCAGTCTTAGTTTAAATAGGCGCCCACCTGTATAATGAGAGGAATATTTTCAGTCTTAGTTTTAATAGGCGCCCACCTGTATAATGAGAGGAATATTTTCAGTCTTAGTTTAAATAGGCGCCCACCTGTATAACGAGAGGAATACTTTTCAGTCTTAGTTTAAATAGGCGCCCACCTGTATAATGAGAGGAATATTTTCAGTCTTAGTTTAAATAGGCGCCCACCTGTATAACGAGAGGAATATTTTCAGTCTTAGTTTAAATAGGCGCCCACCTGTATAACGAGAGGAATATTTTCAGTCTTAGTTTAAATAGGCGCCCACCTATATAACGAGAGGAATGTTTTCAGTCTTAGTTTAAATAGGCGCCCACCTGTATAACGAGAGGAATGTTTTCAGTCTTAGTTTAAATAGGCGCCCACCTGTATAATGAGAGGAATGTTTTCAGTCTTAGTTTAAATAGGCGCCCACCTATATAACGAGAGGAATATTTTCAGTCTTAGTTTAAATAGGCGCCCACCTGTATAACGAGAGGAATACTTTTCAGTCTTAGTTTAAATAGGCGCCCACCTGTATAATGAGAAGAATATTTTTGGTCTTAGTTTAAATAGGTTCCCACCTGTATAATGAGTGGAATGTTTTCAGTCTTAGTTTAAATAGGCGCCCACCTGTATAATGAGAAGAATATTTTCGGTCTTAGTTTAAATAGGCGCCCACCTGTATAATGAGAGGAATATTTTCAGTCTTAGTTTAAATAGGCGCCCACCTGTATAATGAGAAGAATATTTTCGGTCTTAGTTTAAATAGGCGCCCACCTGTATAATGAGAGGAATATTTTCAGTCTTAGTTTAAATAGGCGCCCACCTGTATAACGAGAGGAATACTTTTTAGTCTTAGTTTAAATAGGCGCCCACCTGTATAACGAGAGGAATATTTTCAGTCTTAGTTTAAATAAGCGCTCACCTGTATAATGAGAGAAATATTTTCAGTCTTTGTTTTAATAGGCGCCCACCTGTATAATGAGAGAATATTTTCAGTCTTAGTTTAAATAGGCGCCCACCTGTATAATGAGAGGAATATTTTCAGTCTTAGTTTAAATAGGCGTCCACCTGTATAATGAGAGGAATGTTTTCAGTCTTAGTTTAAATAGGCGCCCACCTGTATAACGAGAGGAATACTTTTCAGTCTTAGTTTAAATAGGCGCTTACCTGTATAACGAGAGGAATATTTTCAGTCTTAGTTTAAATAAGCGCCCACCTGTATAATGAGAGAAATATTTTCAGTCTTTGTTTTAATAGGCGCCCACCTGTATAATGAGAGAATATTTTCAGTCTTAGTTTAAATAGGCGCCCACCTGTATAATGAGAGGAATATTTTCAGTCTTAGTTTAAATAGGCGCCCACCTGTATAATGAAAGGAATATTTTCAGTCTTAGTTTAAATAGGCGCCCACCTGTATAACGAGAGGAATAATTTTCAGTCTTAGTTTAAATAGGCGCCCACCTGTATAATGAGAAGAATATTTTTGGTCTTAGTTTAAATAGGCGCCCACCTGTATAATGAGAGGAATATTTTCAGTCTTAGTTTAAATAGGCGCCCACCTGTATAACGAGAGGAATACTTTTCAGTCTTAGTTTAAATAGGCGCCCACCTGTATAATGAGAGGAATATTTTCAGTCTTAGTTTAAATAGGCGCCCACCTGTATAATGAGAGGAATATTTTCGGTCTTAGTTTAAATAGGCGCCCACCTGTATAACGAGAGGAATGTTTTCAGTCTTAGTTTAAATAGGCGCCCACCTGTATAATGAGAGGAATACTTTTCAGTCTTAGTTTAAATAGGCGCCCACCTGTATAATGAGAGAAATATTTTCAGTCTTAGTTTAAATAGGCGCCCACCTGTATAATGAGAGGAATGTTTTCAGTCTTAGTTTAAATAGGCGCCCACCTGTATAACGAGAGGAATACTTTTCAGTCTTAGTTTAAATAGGCGCCCACCTGTATAATGAGAGGAATATTTTCAGTCTTAGTTTAAATAGGCGCCCACCTGTATAACGAGAGGAATATTTTCAGTCTTAGTTTAAATAGGCGCCCACCTGTATAATGAGAGAAATATTTTCAGTCTTTGTTTTAATAGGCGCCCACCTGTATAATGAGAAGAATATTTTCTGTCTTAGTTTAAATAGGCGCCCGCCTGTATAATGAGAGGAATGTTTTCAGTCTTAGTTTAAATAGGCACCCACCTGTATAACGAGAGGAATAGGCGCCCACCTGTATAACGAGAGGAATACTTTTCAGTCTTAGTTTAAATATGCGCCCACCTGTATAATGAGAGGAATATTTTCAGTCTTAGTTTAAATAGGCGTCCACCTGTATAATGAGAGGAATGTTTTCAGTCTTAGTTTAAATAGGCGCCCACCTGTATAACGAGAGGAATACTTTTCAGTCTTAGTTTAAATAGGCGCCCACCTGTATAACGAGAGGAATATTTTCAGTCTTAGTTTAAATAAGCGCCCACCTGTATAATGAGAGAAATATTTTCAGTCTTTGTTTTAATAGGCTCCCACCTGTATAATGAGAGAATATTTTCAGTCTTAGTTTAAATAGGCGCCCACCTGTATAATGAGAGGAATATTTTCAGTCTTAGTTTTAATAGGCGCCAACCTGTATAATGAGAGGAATATTTTCAGTCTTAGTTTAAATAGGCGCCCACCTGTATAATGAGAGGAATATTTTCAGTCTTAGTTTTAATAGGCGCCCACCTGTATAATGAGAGGAATATTTTCAGTCTTAGTTTAAATAGGCGCCCACCTGTATAACGAGAGGAATACTTTTCAGTCTTAGTTTAAATAGGCGCCCACCTGTATAACGAGAGGAATATTTTCCGTCTTAGTTTAAATAAGCGCCCACCTGTATAATGAGAGAAATATTTTCAGTCTTTGTTTTAATAGGCTCCCACCTGTATAATGAGAGGAATGTTTTCAGTCTTAGTTTAAATAGGCGCCCACCTGTATAACGAGAGAAATATTTTCAGTCTTAGTTTAAATAGGCGCCCACCTGTATAATGAGAGGAATATTTTCAGTCTTAGTTTTAATAGGCGCCCACCTGTATAATGAGAGAATATTTTCAGTCTTAGTTTAAATAGGCGCCCACCTGTATAATGAGAGGAATATTTTCAGTCTTAGTTTAAATAGGCGCCCACCTGTATAACGAGAGGAATACTTTTCAGTCTTAGTTTAAATAGGCGCCCACCTGTATAATGAGAGGAATATTTTCAGTCTTAGTTTAAATAGGCGCCCACCTGTATAATGAGAGGAATATTTTCAGTCTTAGTTTAAATAGGCGCCCACCTGTATAACGAGAGGAATACTTTTTAGTCTTAGTTTAAATAGGCGCCCACCTGTATAACGAGAGGAATATTTTCAGTCTTAGTTTAAATAAGCGCTCACCTGTATAATGAGAGAAATATTTTCAGTCTTTGTTTTAATAGGCGCCCACCTGTATAATGAGAGAATATTTTAAGTCTTAGTTTAAATAGGCGCCCACCTGTATAATGAGAGGAATATTTTCAGTCTTAGTTTAAATAGGCGTCCACCTGTATAATGAGAGGAATGTTTTCAGTCTTAGTTTAAATAGGCGCCCACCTGTATAACGAGAGGAATACTTTTCAGTCTTAGTTTAAATAGGCGCTTACCTGTATAACGAGAGGAATATTTTCAGTCTTAGTTTAAATAAGCGCCCACCTGTATAATGAGAGAAATATTTTCAGTCTTTGTTTTAATAGGCTCCCACCTGTATAATGAGAGGAATGTTTTCAGTCTTAGTTTAAATAGGCGCCCACCTGTATAACGAGAGAAATATTTTCAGTCTTAGTTTAAATAGGCGCCCACCTGTATAATGAGAGGAATATTTTCAGTCTTAGTTTTAATAGGCGCCCACCTGTATAATGAGAGAATATTTTCAGTCTTAGTTTAAATAGGCGCCCACCTGTATAATGAGAGGAATATTTTCAGTCTTAGTTTAAATAGGCGCCCACCTGTATAACGAGAGGAATACTTTTCAGTCTTAGTTTAAATAGGCGCCCACCTGTATAATGAGAGGAATATTTTCAGTCTTAGTTTAAATAGGCGCCCACCTGTATAATGAGAGGAATATTTTCAGTCTTAGTTTAAATAGGCGCCCACCTGTATAACGAGAGGAATACTTTTTAGTCTTAGTTTAAATAGGCGCCCACCTGTATAACGAGAGGAATATTTTCAGTCTTAGTTTAAATAAGCGCTCACCTGTATAATGAGAGAAATATTTTCAGTCTTTGTTTTAATAGGCGCCCACCTGTATAATGAGAGAATATTTTCAGTCTTAGTTTAAATAGGCGCCCACCTGTATAATGAGAGGAATATTTTCAGTCTTAGTTTAAATAGGCGTCCACCTGTATAATGAGAGGAATGTTTTCAGTCTTAGTTTAAATAGGCGCCCACCTGTATAACGAGAGGAATACTTTTCAGTCTTAGTTTAAATAGGCGCTTACCTGTATAACGAGAGGAATATTTTCAGTCTTAGTTTAAATAAGCGCCCACCTGTATAATGAGAGAAATATTTTCAGTCTTTGTTTTAATAGGCGCCCACCTGTATAATGAGAGAATATTTTCAGTCTTAGTTTAAATAGGCGCCCACCTGTATAATGAGAGGAATATTTTCAGTCTTAGTTTAAATAGGCGCCCACCTGTATAATGAGAGGAATATTTTCAGTCTTAGTTTAAATAGGCGCCCACCTGTATAATGAAAGGAATATTTTCAGTCTTAGTTTAAATAGGCGCCCACCTGTATAACGAGAGGAATAATTTTCAGTCTTAGTTTAAATAGGCGCCCACCTGTATAATGAGAAGAATATTTTTGGTCTTAGTTTAAATAGGCGCCCACCTGTATAATGAGAGAAATATTTTCAGTCTTTGTTTTAATAGGCTCCCACCTGTATAATGAGAGGAATGTTTTCAGTCTTAGTTTAAATAGGCGCCCACCTGTATAACGAGAGAAATATTTTCAGTCTTAGTTTAAATAGGCGCCCACCTGTATAATGAGAGGAATATTTTCAGTCTTAGTTTTAATAGGCGCCCACCTGTATAATGAGAGAATATTTTCAGTCTTAGTTTAAATAGGCGCCCACCTGTATAATGAGAGGAATATTTTCAGTCTTAGTTTAAATAGGCGCCCACCTGTATAACGAGAGGAATACTTTTCAGTCTTAGTTTAAATAGGCGCCCACCTGTATAATGAGAGGAATGTTTTCAGTCTTAGTTTAAATAGGCGCCCACCTGTATAACGAGAGGAATACTTTTCAGTCTTAGTTTAAATAGGCGCCCACCTGTATAACGAGAGGAATATTTTCAGTCTTAGTTTAAATAAGCGCCCACCTGTATAATGAGAGAAATATTTTCAGTCTTTGTTTTAATAGGCTCCCACCTGTATAATGAGAGAATATTTTCAGTCTTAGTTTAAATAGGCGCCCACCTGTATAATGAGAGGAATATTTTCAGTCTTAGTTTTAATAGGCGCCAACCTGTATAATGAGAGGAATATTTTCAGTCTTAGTTTAAATAGGCGCCCACCTGTATAATGAGAGGAATATTTTCAGTCTTAGTTTTAATAGGCGCCCACCTGTATAATGAGAGGAATATTTTCAGTCTTAGTTTAAATAGGCGCCCACCTGTATAACGAGAGGAATACTTTTCAGTCTTAGTTTAAATAGGCGCCCACCTGTATAACGAGAGGAATATTTTCCGTCTTAGTTTAAATAAGCGCCCACCTGTATAATGAGAGAAATATTTTCAGTCTTTGTTTTAATAGGCTCCCACCTGTATAATGAGAGGAATGTTTTCAGTCTTAGTTTAAATAGGCGCCCACCTGTATAACGAGAGAAATATTTTCAGTCTTAGTTTAAATAGGCGCCCACCTGTATAATGAGAGGAATATTTTCAGTCTTAGTTTTAATAGGCGCCCACCTGTATAATGAGAGAATATTTTCAGTCTTAGTTTAAATAGGCGCCCACCTGTATAATGAGAGGAATATTTTCAGTCTTAGTTTAAATAGGCGCCCACCTGTATAACGAGAGGAATACTTTTCAGTCTTAGTTTAAATAGGCGCCCACCTGTATAATGAGAGGAATATTTTCAGTCTTAGTTTAAATAGGCGCCCACCTGTATAATGAGAGGAATATTTTCAGTCTTAGTTTAAATAGGCGCCCACCTGTATAACGAGAGGAATACTTTTTAGTCTTAGTTTAAATAGGCGCCCACCTGTATAACGAGAGGAATATTTTCAGTCTTAGTTTAAATAAGCGCTCACCTGTATAATGAGAGAAATATTTTCAGTCTTTGTTTTAATAGGCGCCCACCTGTATAATGAGAGAATATTTTAAGTCTTAGTTTAAATAGGCGCCCACCTGTATAATGAGAGGAATATTTTCAGTCTTAGTTTAAATAGGCGTCCACCTGTATAATGAGAGGAATGTTTTCAGTCTTAGTTTAAATAGGCGCCCACCTGTATAACGAGAGGAATACTTTTCAGTCTTAGTTTAAATAGGCGCTTACCTGTATAACGAGAGGAATATTTTCAGTCTTAGTTTAAATAAGCGCCCACCTGTATAATGAGAGAAATATTTTCAGTCTTTGTTTTAATAGGCTCCCACCTGTATAATGAGAGGAATGTTTTCAGTCTTAGTTTAAATAGGCGCCCACCTGTATAACGAGAGAAATATTTTCAGTCTTAGTTTAAATAGGCGCCCACCTGTATAATGAGAGGAATATTTTCAGTCTTAGTTTTAATAGGCGCCCACCTGTATAATGAGAGAATATTTTCAGTCTTAGTTTAAATAGGCGCCCACCTGTATAATGAGAGGAATATTTTCAGTCTTAGTTTAAATAGGCGCCCACCTGTATAACGAGAGGAATACTTTTCAGTCTTAGTTTAAATAGGCGCCCACCTGTATAATGAGAGGAATATTTTCAGTCTTAGTTTAAATAGGCGCCCACCTGTATAATGAGAGGAATATTTTCAGTCTTAGTTTAAATAGGCGCCCACCTGTATAACGAGAGGAATACTTTTTAGTCTTAGTTTAAATAGGCGCCCACCTGTATAACGAGAGGAATATTTTCAGTCTTAGTTTAAATAAGCGCTCACCTGTATAATGAGAGAAATATTTTCAGTCTTTGTTTTAATAGGCGCCCACCTGTATAATGAGAGAATATTTTCAGTCTTAGTTTAAATAGGCGCCCACCTGTATAATGAGAGGAATATTTTCAGTCTTAGTTTAAATAGGCGTCCACCTGTATAATGAGAGGAATGTTTTCAGTCTTAGTTTAAATAGGCGCCCACCTGTATAACGAGAGGAATACTTTTCAGTCTTAGTTTAAATAGGCGCTTACCTGTATAACGAGAGGAATATTTTCAGTCTTAGTTTAAATAAGCGCCCACCTGTATAATGAGAGAAATATTTTCAGTCTTTGTTTTAATAGGCGCCCACCTGTATAATGAGAGAATATTTTCAGTCTTAGTTTAAATAGGCGCCCACCTGTATAATGAGAGGAATATTTTCAGTCTTAGTTTAAATAGGCGCCCACCTGTATAATGAGAGGAATATTTTCAGTCTTAGTTTAAATAGGCGCCCACCTGTATAATGAAAGGAATATTTTCAGTCTTAGTTTAAATAGGCGCCCACCTGTATAACGAGAGGAATAATTTTCAGTCTTAGTTTAAATAGGCGCCCACCTGTATAATGAGAAGAATATTTTTGGTCTTAGTTTAAATAGGCGCCCACCTGTATAATGAGAGGAATATTTTCAGTCTTAGTTTAAATAGGCGCCCACCTGTATAACGAGAGGAATACTTTTCAGTCTTAGTTTAAATAGGCGCCCACCTGTATAATGAGAGGAATATTTTCAGTCTTAGTTTAAATAGGCGCCCACCTGTATAATGAGAGGAATATTTTCGGTCTTAGTTTAAATAGGCGCCCACCTGTATAACGAGAGGAATGTTTTCAGTCTTAGTTTAAATAGGCGCCCACCTGTATAATGAGAGGAATACTTTTCAGTCTTAGTTTAAATAGGCGCCCACCTGTATAATGAGAGAAATATTTTCAGTCTTAGTTTAAATAGGCGCCCACCTGTATAATGAGAGGAATGTTTTCAGTCTTAGTTTAAATAGGCGCCCACCTGTATAACGAGAGGAATACTTTTCAGTCTTAGTTTAAATAGGCGCCCACCTGTATAATGAGAGGAATATTTTCAGTCTTAGTTTAAATAGGCGCCCACCTGTATAACGAGAGGAATATTTTCAGTCTTAGTTTAAATAGGCGCCCACCTGTATAATGAGAGAAATATTTTCAGTCTTTGTTTTAATAGGCGCCCACCTGTATAATGAGAAGAATATTTTCTGTCTTAGTTTAAATAGGCGCCCGCCTGTATAATGAGAGGAATGTTTTCAGTCTTAGTTTAAATAGGCACCCACCTGTATAACGAGAGGAATAGGCGCCCACCTGTATAACGAGAGGAATACTTTTCAGTCTTAGTTTAAATATGCGCCCACCTGTATAATGAGAGGAATATTTTCAGTCTTAGTTTAAATAGGCGTCCACCTGTATAATGAGAGGAATGTTTTCAGTCTTAGTTTAAATAGGCGCCCACCTGTATAACGAGAGGAATACTTTTCAGTCTTAGTTTAAATAGGCGCCCACCTGTATAACGAGAGGAATATTTTCAGTCTTAGTTTAAATAAGCGCCCACCTGTATAATGAGAGAAATATTTTCAGTCTTTGTTTTAATAGGCTCCCACCTGTATAATGAGAGAATATTTTCAGTCTTAGTTTAAATAGGCGCCCACCTGTATAATGAGAGGAATATTTTCAGTCTTAGTTTTAATAGGCGCCAACCTGTATAATGAGAGGAATATTTTCAGTCTTAGTTTAAATAGGCGCCCACCTGTATAATGAGAGGAATATTTTCAGTCTTAGTTTTAATAGGCGCCCACCTGTATAATGAGAGGAATATTTTCAGTCTTAGTTTAAATAGGCGCCCACCTGTATAACGAGAGGAATACTTTTCAGTCTTAGTTTAAATAGGCGCCCACCTGTATAACGAGAGGAATATTTTCAGTCTTAGTTTAAATAAGCGCCCACCTGTATAATGAGAGAAATATTTTCAGTCTTTGTTTTAATAGGCTCCCACCTGTATAATGAGAGGAATGTTTTCAGTCTTAGTTTAAATAGGCGCCCACCTGTATAACGAGAGAAATATTTTCAGTCTTAGTTTAAATAGGCGCCCACCTGTATAATGAGAGGAATATTTTCAGTCTTAGTTTTAATAGGCGCCCACCTGTATAATGAGAGAATATTTTCAGTCTTAGTTTAAATAGGCGCCCACCTGTATAATGAGAGGAATATTTTCAGTCTTAGTTTAAATAGGCGCCCACCTGTATAACGAGAGGAATACTTTTCAGTCTTAGTTTAAATAGGCGCCCACCTGTATAATGAGAGGAATATTTTCAGTCTTAGTTTTAATAGGCGTCCACCTGTATAATGAGAGGAATGTTTTCAGTCTTAGTTTAAATAGGCGCCCACCTGTATAACGAGAGGAATACTTTTCAGTCTTAGTTTAAATAGGCGCCCACCTGTATAACGAGAGGAATATTTTCAGTCTTAGTTTATATAAGCGCCCACCTGTATAATGAGAGAAATATTTTCAGTCTTTGTTTTAATAGGCTCCCACCTGTATAAAGAGAGGAATACTATTCAGTCTTAGTTTAAATAGGCGCCCACCTGTATAATGAGAGAAATATTTTCAGTCTTAGTTTAAATAGGCGCCCACCTGTATAATGAGAGGAATATTTTCAGTCTTAGTTTTAATAGGCGCCCACCTGTATAATGAGAGAATATTTTCAGTCTTAGTTTAAATAGGCGCCCACCTGTATAATGAGAGGAATATTTTCAGTCTTAGTTTAAATAGGCGCCCACCTGTATAATAAGAGGAATATTTTCAGTCTTAGTTTAAATAGGCGCCCACCTGTATAACGAGAGGAATACTTTTCAGTCTTAGTTTAAATAGGCGCCCACCTGTATAATGAGAGGAATATTTTTAGTCTTAGTTTAAATAGGCGCCCATCTGTATAACGAGAGGAATATTTTCAGTCTTAGTTTAAATAGGCGCCCACTTGTATAACGAGAGGAATATTTTCAGTCTTAGTTTAAATAGGCGCCCACCTGTATAACGAGAGGAATACTTTTCAGTCTTAGTTTAAATAGGCGCCCACCTGTATAATGAGAGAAATATTTTCAGTCTTAGTTTAAATAGGCGCCCACCTGTATAATGAGAGGAATATTTTCAGTCTTAGTTTAAATAGGCGCCCACCTATATAACGAGAGGAATATTTTCAGTCTTAGTTTAAATAGGCGCCCACCTGTATAACGAGAGGAATACTTTTCAGTCTTAGTTTAAATAGGCGCCCACCTGTATAATGAGAAGAATATTTTTGGTCTTAGTTTAAATAGGTTCCCACCTGTATAATGAGTGGAATGTTTTCAGTCTTAGTTTAAATAGGCGCCCACCTGTATAATGAGAAGAATATTTTCGGTCTTAGTTTAAATAGGCGCCCACCTGTATAATGAGAGGAATATTTTCAGTCTTAGTTTAAATAGGCACCCACCTGTATAATGAGAAGAATATTTTCGGTCTTAGTTTAAATAGGCGCCCACCTGTATAATGAGAGGAATATTTTCAGTCTTAGTTTAAATAGGCGCCCACCTGTATAACGAGAGGAATACTTTTTAGTCTTAGTTTAAATAGGCGCCCACCTGTATAACGAGAGGAATATTTTCAGTCTTAGTTTAAATAAGCGCTCACCTGTATAATGAGAGAAATATTTTCAGTCTTTGTTTTAATAGGCGCCCACCTGTATAATGAGAGAATATTTTCAGTCTTAGTTTAAATAGGCGCCCACCTGTATAATGAGAGGAATATTTTCAGTCTTAGTTTAAATAGGCGTCCACCTGTATAATGAGAGGAATGTTTTCAGTCTTAGTTTAAATAGGCGCCCACCTGTATAACGAGAGGAATACTTTTCAGTCTTAGTTTAAATAGGCGCCCACCTGTATAACGAAAGGAATATTTTCATTCTTAGTTTAAATAAGCGCCCACCTGTATAATGAGAGAAATATTTTCAGTCTTTGTTTTAATAGGCGCCCACCTGTATAATGAGAGAATATTTTCAGTCTTAGTTTAAATAGGCGCCCACCTGTATAATGAGAGGAATATTTTCAGTCTTAGTTTAAATAGGCGCCCACCTGTATAATGAAAGGAATATTTTCAGTCTTAGTTTAAATAGGCGCCCACCTGTATAACGAGAGGAATACTTTTCAGTCTTAGTTTAAATAGGCGCCCACCTGTATAATGAGAGGAATATTTTCAGTCTTAGTTTAAATAGGCGCCCACCTGTATAACGAGAGGAATACTTTTCAGTCTTAGTTTAAATAGGCGCCCACCTGTATAACGAGAGGAATATTTTCAGTCTTAGTTTAAATAGGCGCCCACCTGTATAATGAGAGAAATATTTTCAGTCTTAGTTTAAATAGGCGCCCACCTGTATAATGAGAGAAATATTTTCAGTCTTAGTTTTAATAGGCGCCCACCTGTATAATGAGAGGAATATTTTCAGTCTTAGTTTAAATAGGCGCCCACCTGTATAACGAGAGGAATACTTTTCAGTCTTAGTTTAAATAGGCGCCCACCTGTATAATGAGAGGAATATTTTCAGTCTTAGTTTTAATAGGCGTCCACCTGTATAATGAGAGGAATGTTTTCAGTCTTAGTTTAAATAGGCGCCCACCTGTATAACGAGAGGAATACTTTTCAGTCTTAGTTTAAATAGGCGCCCACCTGTATAACGAGAGGAATATTTTCAGTCTTAGTTTATATAAGCGCCCACCTGTATAATGAGAGAAATATTTTCAGTCTTTGTTTTAATAGGCTCCCACCTGTATAAAGAGAGGAATGTTTTCAGTCTTAGTTTAAATAGGCGCCCACCTGTATAATGAGAAGAATATTTTTGGTCTTAGTTTAAATAGGCGCCCACCTGTATAATGAGAGGAATGTTTTCAGTCTTAGTTTAAATAGGCGCTCACCTATATAACGAGAGGAATATTTTCAGTCTTAGTTTAAATAGGCGCCCACCTGTATAACGAGAGGAATATTTTCAGTCTTAGTTTATATAAGCGCCCACCTGTATAATGAGAGAAATATTTTCAGTCTTTGTTTTAATAGGCTCCCACCTGTATAAAGAGAGGAATGTTTTCAGTCTTAGTTTAAATAGGCGCCCACCTGTATAACGAGAGGAATACTTTTCAGTCTTAGTTTAAATAGGCGCCCACCTGTATAATGAGAGGAATGTTTTCAGTCTTAGTTTAAATAGGCGCCCACCTATATAACGAGAGGAATATTTTCAGTCTTAGTTTAAATAGGCGCCCACCTGTATAACGAGAGGAATACTTTTCAGTCTTAGTTTAAATAGGCGCCCACCTGTATAATGAGAAGAATATTTTTGGTCTTAGTTTAAATAGGTTCCCACCTGTATAACGAGAGGAATACTTTTCAGTCTTAGTTTAAATAGGCGCCCACCTGTATAACGAGAGGAATATTTTCGGTCTTAGTTTAAATAGGCGCCCACCTGTATAATGAGAGAAATATTTTCAGTCTTAGTTTAAATAGGCGCCCACCTGTATAATGAGAGGAATATTTTCAGTCTTAGTTTTAATAGGCGCCCACCTGTATAATGAGAGGAATATTTTCAGTCTTAGTTTAAATAGGCGCCCACCTGTATAACGAGAGGAATACTTTTCAGTCTTAGTTTAAATAGGCGCCCACCTGTATAATGAGAGGAATATTTTCAGTCTTAGTTTTAATAGGCTCCCACCTGTATAAAGAGAGGAATGTTTTCAGTCTTAGTTTAAATAGGCGCCCACCTGTATAATGAGAAGAATATTTTTGGTCTTAGTTTAAATAGGCGCCCACCTGTATAATGAGAGGAATGTTTTCAGTTTTAGTTTAAATAGGCGCCCACCTATATAACGAGAGGAATATTTTCAGTCTTAGTTTAAATAGGCGCCCACCTGTATAACGAGAGGAATATTTTCAGTCTTAGTTTATATAAGCGCCCACCTGTATAATGAGAGAAATATTTTCAGTCTTTGTTTTAATAGGCTCCCACCTGTATAAAGAGAGGAATGTTTTCAGTCTTAGTTTAAATAGGCGCCCACCTGTATAACGAGAGGAATACTTTTCAGTCTTAGTTTAAATAGGCGCCCACCTGTATAATGAGAGGAATGTTTTCAGTCTTAGTTTAAATAGGCGCCCACCTATATAACGAGAGGAATATTTTCAGTCTTAGTTTAAATAGGCGCCCACCTGTATAACGAGAGGAATACTTTTCAGTCTTAGTTTAAATAGGCGCCCACCTGTATAATGAGAAGAATATTTTTGGTCTTAGTTTAAATAGGTTCCCACCTGTATAACGAGAGGAATACTTTTCAGTCTTAGTTTAAATAGGCGCCCACCTGTATAACGAGAGGAATATTTTCGGTCTTAGTTTAAATAGGCGCCCACCTGTATAATGAGAGAAATATTTTCAGTCTTAGTTTAAATAGGCGCCCACCTGTATAATGAGAGGAATATTTTCAGTCTTAGTTTTAATAGGCGCCCACCTGTATAATGAGAGGAATATTTTCAGTCTTAGTTTAAATAGGCGCCCACCTGTATAACGAGAGGAATACTTTTCAGTCTTAGTTTAAATAGGCGCCCACCTGTATAATGAGAGGAATATTTTCAGTCTTAGTTTTAATAGGCGTCCACCTGTATAATGAGAGGAATGTTTTCAGTCTTAGTTTAAATAGGCGCCCACCTGTATAACGAGAGGAATACTTTTCAGTCTTAGTTTAAATAGGCGCCCACCTGTATAACGAGAGGAATATTTTCAGTCTTAGTTTATATAAGCGCCCACCTGTATAATGAGAGAAATATTTTCAGTCTTTGTTTTAATAGGCTCCCACCTGTATAAAGAGAGGAATGTTTTCAGTCTTAGTTTAAATAGGCGCCCACCTGTATAACGAGAGGAATACTTTTCAGTCTTAGTTTAAATAGGCGCCCACCTGTATAATGAGAGGAATGTTTTCAGTCTTAGTTTAAATAGGCGCCCACCTATATAACGAGAGGAATATTTTCAGTCTTAGTTTAAATAGGCGCCCACCTGTATAACGAGAGGAATACTTTTCAGTCTTAGTTTAAATAGGCGCCCACCTGTATAATGAGAAGAATATTTTTGGTCTTAGTTTAAATAGGTTCCCACCTGTATAATGAGTGGAATGTTTTCAGTCTTAGTTTAAATAGGCGCCCACCTGTATAATGAGAAGAATATTTTCGGTCTTAGTTTAAATAGGCGCCCACCTGTATAATGAGAGGAATATTTTCAGTCTTAGTTTAAATAGGCACCCACCTGTATAATGAGAAGAATATTTTCGGTCTTAGTTTAAATAGGCGCCCACCTGTATAATGAGAGGAATATTTTCAGTCTTAGTTTAAATAGGCGCCCACCTGTATAACGAGAGGAATACTTTTTAGTCTTAGTTTAAATAGGCGCCCACCTGTATAACGAGAGGAATGTTTTCAGTCTTAGTTTAAATAGGCGCCCACCTGTATAATGAGAGAATATTTTCAGTCTTAGTTTAAATAGGCGCCCACCTGTATAACGAGAGGAATACTTTTCAGTCTTAGTTTAAATAGGCGCCCACCTGTATAATGAGAGGAATATTTTCAGTCTTAGTTTTAATAGGCGTCCACCTGTATAATGAGAGGAATGTTTTCAGTCTTAGTTTAAATAGGCGCCCACCTGTATAACGAGAGGAATACTTTTCAGTCTTAGTTTAAATAGGCGCCCACTTGTATAACGAGAGGAATATTTTCAGTCTTAGTTTAAATAAGCGCCCACCTGTATAATGAGAGAAATATTTTCTGTCTTTGTTTTAATAGGCGCCCACCTGTATAATGAGAGAATATTTTCAGTCATAGTTTAAATAGGCGCCCACCTGTATAATGAGAGGAATATTTTCAGTCTTAGTTTAAATGGGCGCCCACCTGTATAATGAAAGGAATATTTTCAGTCTTAGTTTAAATAAGCGCCCACCTGTATAACGAGAGGAATAATTTTCAGTCTTAGTTTAAATAGGCGCCCACCTGTATAATGAGAAGAATATTTTTGGTCTTAGTTTAAATAGGCGCCCACCTGTATAATGAGAGGAATGTTTTCAGTCTTAGTTTAAAAAGGCGCCCACCTGTATAACGAGAGGAATACTTTTCAGTCTTAGTTTAAATAGGCGCCCACCTGTATAATGAGAGGAATATTTTCAGTCTTAGTTTAAATAGGCGCCCACCTGTATAATGAGAGGAATATTTTCGGTCTTAGTTTAAATAGGCGCCCACCTGTATAATGAGAGAAATATTTTCAGTCTTAGTTTAAATAGGCGCCCACCTGTATAATGAGAGGAATATTTTCAGTCTTAGTTTTAATAGGCGCCCACCTGTATAATGAGAGGAATATTTTCAGTCTTAGTTTAAATAGGCGCCCACCTGTATAACGAGAGGAATACTTTTCAGTCTTAGTTTAAATAGGCGCCCACCTGTATAATGAGAGGAATATTTTCAGTCTTAGTTTTAATAGGCGTCCACCTGTATAATGAGAGGAATGTTTTCAGTCTTAGTTTAAATAGGCGCCCACCTGTATAACGAGAGGAATACTTTTCAGTCTTAGTTTAAATAGGCGCCCACCTGTATAACGAGAGGAATATTTTCAGTCTTAGTTTATATAAGCGCCCACCTGTATAATGAGAGAAATATTTTCAGTCTTTGTTTTAATAGGCTCCCACCTGTATAAAGAGAGGAATGTTTTCAGTCTTAGTTTAAATAGGCGCCCACTTGTATAATGAGAGAAATATTTTCAGTCTTAGTTTAAATAGGCGCCCACCTGTATAATGAGAGGAATATTTTCAGTCTTAGTTTTAATAGGCGCCCACCTGTATAATGAGAGAATATTTTCAGTCTTAGTTTAAATAGGCGCCCACCTATATAACGAGAGGAATATTTTCAGTCTTAGTTTAAATAGGCGCCCACCTGTATAACGAGAGGAATACTTTTCAGTCTTAGTTTAAATAGGCGCCCACCTGTATAATGAGAAGAATATTTTTGGTCTTAGTTTAAATAGGTTCCCACCTGTATAATGAGTGGAATGTTTTCAGTCTTAGTTTAAATAGGCGCCCACCTGTATAATGAGAAGAATATTTTCTGTCTTAGTTTAAATAGGCGCCCACCTGTATAATGAGAGGAATATTTTCAGTCTTAGTTTAAATAGGCGCCCACCTGTATAATGAGAAGAATATTTTCGGTCTTAGTTTAAATAGGCGCCCACCTGTATAATGAGAGGAATATTTTCAGTCTTAGTTTAAATAGGCGCCCACCTGTATAACGAGAGGAATACTTTTTAGTCTTAGTTTAAATAGGCGCCCACCTGTATAACGAGAGGAATACTTTTTAGTCTTAGTTTAAATAGGCGCCCACCTGTATAACGAGAGGAATGTTTTCAGTCTTAGTTTAAATAGGCGCCCACCTGTATAATGAGAGAATATTTTCAGTCTTAGTTTAAATAGGCGCCCACCTGTATAACGAGAGGAATACTTTTCAGCCTTAGTTTAAATAGGCACCCACCTGTATAATGAGAGGAATATTTTCAGTCTTAGTTTTAATAGGCGCCCACCTGTATAATGAGAGGAATATTTTCAGTCTTAGTTTTAATAGGCGCCCACCTGTATAATGAGAGGAATATTTTCAGTCTTAGTTTAAATAGGCGCCCACCTGTATAACGAGAGGAATACTTTTCAGTCTTAGTTTAAATAGGCGCCCACCTGTATAATGAGAGGAATATTTTCAGTCTTAGTTTTAATAGGCGTCCACCTGTATAATGAGAGGAATGTTTTCAGTCTTAGTTTAAATAGGCGCCCACCTGTATAACGAGAGGAATACTTTTCAGTCTTAGTTTAAATAGGCGCCCACCTGTATAATGAGAGGAATATTTTCAGTCTTAGTTTAAATAGGCGCCCACCTGTATAATGAGAGGAATATTTTCGGTCTTAGTTTAAATAGGCGCCCACCTGTATAATGAGAGGAATGTTTTCAGTCTTAGTTTAAAAAGGCGCCCACCTGTATAACGAGAGGAATACTTTTCAGTCTTAGTTTAAATAGGCGCCCACCTGTATAATGAGATGAATATTTTCAGTCTTAGTTTAAATAGGCGCCCACCTGTATAATGAGAGGAATATTTTCGGTCTTAGTTTAAATAGGCGCCCACCTGTATAACGAGAGGAATGTTTTCAGTCTTAGTTTAAATAGGCGCCCACCTGTATAATGAGAGGAATACTTTTCAGTTTTAGTTTAATAGGCGCCCACCTGTATAATGAGAGAAATATTTTCAGTCTTAGTTTAAATAGGCGCCCACCTGTATAATGAGAGGAATGTTTTCAGTCTTAGTTTAAATAGGCGCCCACCTGTATAACGAGAGGAATACTTTTCAGTCTTAGTTTAAATAGGCGCCCACCTGTATAATGAGAGAAATATTTTCAGTCTTAGTTTAAATAGGCGCCCACCTGTATAATGAGAGGAATATTTTAAGTCTTAGTTTAAATAGGCGCCCACCTGTATAACGAGAGCAATATTTTCAGTCTTAGTTTAAATAGGCGCCCACCTGTATAATGAGAGGAATATTTTCAGTCTTAGTTTAAATAGGCGCCCACCTGTATAATGAGAGGAATATTTTCAGTCTTAGTTTTGATAGGCGCCCACCTGTATAACGAGAGGAATATTTTCAGTCTTAGTTTAAATAGGCGCCCACCTGTAATAATGAGAGGAATATTTTTATGTCTTAGTTTAAATAGACGCCCACCTGTATAATGAGAGAATATTTTCAGTCTTAGTTTAAATAGGCGCCCACTTGTATAATGAGAGGAATATTTTCAGTCTTAGTTTAAATAGGCGCCCACCTGTATAATGAGAGAAATATTTTCGGTCTTAGTTTTAATAGGCGCCCACCTGTATAATGAGAGGAATGTTTTCGGTCTTAGTTTAAATAGGCGCCCACCTGTATAACGAGAGGAATACTTTTCAGTCTTAGTTTAAATAGGCGCCCACCTGTATAAGGAGAGTAATATTTTCAGTCTTAGTTTAAATAGGCACCCACCTGTATAACGAGAAGAATATTTTCAGTCTTAGTTTAAATAGGCGCCCACCTGTATTATGAGAGAAATATTTTCAGTCTTAGTTTTGATAGGCGTCCACCTGTATAACGAGAGGAATATTTTCAGTCTTAGTTTAAATAGGCGCCCACCTGTATAACGAGAGGAATACTTTTCAGTCTTAGTTTAAATAGGCGCCCACCTGTATAATGAGAGGAATATTTTCAGTCTTAGTTTAAATAGGCGTCCACCTGTATAATGAGAGGAATGTTTTCAGTCTTAGTTTAAATAGGCGCCCACCTGTATAACGAGAGCAATATTTTCAGTCTTAGTTTAAATAGGCGCCCACCTGTATAATGAGAGGAATATTTTCAGTCTTAGTTTAAATAGGAGCCCACCTGTATAACGAGAGGAATACTTTTCAGTCTTAGTTTAAATAGGCGCCCACCTGTATAACGAGAGAAATATTTTCAGTCTTAGTTTAAATAGGCGCCCACCTGTATAATGAGAGGAATATTTTAAGTCTTAGTTTAAATAGGCGCCCACCTGTATAACGAGAGCAATATTTTCAGTCTTAGTTTAAATAGGCGCCCACCTGTATAATGAGAGGAATATTTTCAGTCTTAGTTTTGATAGGCGCCCACCTGTATAACGAGAGGAATATTTTCAGTCTTAGTTTAAATAGGCGCCCACCTGTAATAATGAGAGGAATATTTTTATGTCTTAGTTTAAATAGGCGCCCACCTGTATAACGAGAGGAATACTTTTCAGTCTTAGTTTAAATAGGCGCCCACCTGTAAAATGAGAGGAATATTTTAGGTCTTAGTTTAAATAGGCGCCCTCCTGTATAATGAGAGGAATGTTTTCAGTCTTAGTTTAAATAGGCGCCCACCTGTATAATGAGAGGAATGTTTTCAGTCTTAGTTTAAAAAGGCGCCCACCTGTATAACGAGAGGAATATTTTCAGTCTTAGTTTAAATAGGCGCCCACCTGTATAATGAGAGGAATATTTTCGGTCTTAGTTTAAATAGGCGCCCACCTGTATTATGAGAGGAATGTTTTCAGTCTTAGTTTAAATAGGCGCCCACTTGTATAACGAGAGAAATATTTTCAGTCTTAGTTTAAATAGGCGCCCACCTGTATAATGAGAGAAATATTTTCTGTCTTAGTTTAAATAGGCGCCCATCTGTATAATGAGAGAAATGTTTTCAGTCTTATTTTAAATAGGCGCCCACCTGTATAACGAGAGCAATATTTTCAGTCTTAGTTTAAATAGGCGCTCACCTGTATAATGAGAGGAATATTTTCAGTCTTAGTTTAAATAGGAGCCCACCTGTATAACGAGAGGAATACTTTTCAGTCTTAGTTTAAATAGGCGCCCACCTGTATAACGAGAGAAATATATTCATTCTTAGTTTAAATAGGCGCCCACCTGTATAATGAGAGGAATATTTTAAGTCTTAGTTTAAATAGGCGCCCACCTGTATAACGAGAGCAATATTTTCAGTCTTAGTTTAAATAGGCGCCCACCTGTATAATGAGAGGAATATTTTCAGTCTTAGTTTTGATAGGCGCCCACCTGTATAACGAGAGGAATATTTTCAGTCTTAGTTTAAATAGGCGCCCACCTGTATAACGAGAGAAATATTTTCAGTCTTAGTTTAAATAGGCGCCCACCTGTATAATGAGAGGAATATTTTAAGTCTTAGTTTAAATAGGCGCCCACCTGTATAACGAGAGCAATATTTTCAGTCTTAGTTTAAATAGGCGCCCACCTGTATAATGAGAGGAATATTTTCAGTCTTAGTTTTGATAGGCGCCCACCTGTATAACGAGAGGAATATTTTCAGTCTTAGTTTAAATAGGCGCCCACCTGTAATAATGAGAGGAATATTTTTATGTCTTAGTTTAAATAGGCGCCCACCTGTATAACGAGAGGAATACTTTTCAGTCTTAGTTTAAATAGGCGCCCATCTGTATAATGAGAGGAATATTTTAGGTCTTAGTTTAAATAGGCGCCCTCCTGTATAATGAGAGGAATGTTTTCAGTCTTAGTTTAAATAGGCGCCCACCTGTATAATGAGAGGAATGTTTTCAGTCTTAGTTTAAAAAGGCGCCCACCTGTATAACGAGAGGAATATTTTCAGTCTTAGTTTAAATAGGCGCCCACCTGTATAATGAGAGGAATATTTTCGGTCTTAGTTTAAATAGGCGCCCACCTGTATTATGAGAGGAATGTTTTCAGTCTTAGTTTAAATAGGCGCCCACTTGTATAACGAGAGAAATATTTTAAGTCTTAGTTTAAATAGGCGCCCACCTGTATAATGAGAGAAATATTTTCTGTCTTAGTTTAAATAGGCGCCCATCTGTATAATGAGAGAAATGTTTTCAGTCTTATTTTAAATAGGCGCCCACCTGTATAACGAGAGCAATATTTTCAGTCTTAGTTTAAATAGGCGCTCACCTGTATAATGAGAGGAATATTTTCAGTCTTAGTTTAAATAGGAGCCCACCTGTATAACGAGAGGAATACTTTTCAGTCTTAGTTTAAATAGGCGCCCACTTGTATAACGAGAGAAATATATTCATTCTTAGTTTAAATAGGCGCCCACCTGTATAATGAGAGGAATATTTTAAGTCTTAGTTTAAATAGGCGCCCACCTGTATAACGAGAGCAATATTTTCAGTCTTAGTTTAAATAGGCGCCCACCTGTATAATGAGAGGAATATTTTCAGTCTTAGTTTTGATAGGCGCCCACCTGTATAACGAGAGGAATATTTTCAGTCTTAGTTTAAATAGGCGCCCACCTGTAATAATGAGAGGAATATTTTTATGTCTTAGTTTAAATAGGCGCCCACCTGTATAACGAGAGGAATACTTTTCAGTCTTAGTTTAAATAGGCGCCCACCTGTATAATGAGAGGAATATTTTAGGTCTTAGTTTAAATAGGCGCCCTCCTGTATAATGAGAGGAATGTTTTCAGTCTTAGTTTAAATAGGCGCCCACCTGTATAATGAGAGGAATGTTTTCAGTCTTAGTTTAAAAAGGCGCCCACCTATATAACGAGAGGAATATTTTCAGTCTTAGTTTAAATAGGCGCCCACCTGTATAATGAGAGGAATATTTTCGGTCTTAGTTTAAATAGGCGCCCACCTGTATTATGAGAGGAATGTTTTAAGTCTTAGTTTAAATAGGCGCCCACTTGTATAATGATAGAAATATTTTCAGTCTTAGTTTAAATAGGCGCCCACCTGTATAATGAGAGGAATATTTTCGGTCTTAGTTTAAATAGGCGCCCACCTGTATAATGAGAGAAATGTTTTCAGTCTTATTTTAAATAGGCGCCCACCTGTATAACGAGAGGAATACTTTTCAGTCTTAGTTTAAATAGGCGCCCACCTGTATAACGAGAGAAATATTTTCAGTCTTAGTTTAAATAGGCGCCCACCTGTATAACGAGAGGAATACTTTTCGGTCTTAGTTTAAATAGGCGCCCACCTGTATAATGAGAGGAATATTTTCAGTCTTAGTTTTGATAGGCGCCCACCTGTATAATGAGAGGAATATTTTCAGTCTTAGTTTTGATAGGCGCCCACCTGTATAATGAGAGGAATATTTTCGGTCTTAGTTTAAATAGGCGCCCACCTGTATAACGAGAGGAATATTTTCAGTCTTAGTTTAAATAGGCGCCCACCTGTATAACGAGAGGAATACTTTTCGGTCTTAGTTTAAATAGGCGCCCACCTGTATAATGAGAGGAATATTTTCAGTCTTAGTTTTGATAGGCGCCCACCTGTATAATGAGAGGAATATTTTCGGTCTTAGTTTAAATAGGCGCCCACCTGTATAATGAGAGGAATGTTTTCAGTCTTAGTTTAAAAAGGCGCCCACCTGTATAACGAGAGGAATACTTTTCAGTCTTAGTTTAAATAGGCGCCCACCTGTATAATGAGAGGAATATTTTCAGTCTTAGTTTAAATAGGCGCCCACCTGTATAATGAGAGGAATATTTTCGGTCTTAGTTTAAATAGGCGCCCACCTGTATAACTAGAGGAATGTTTTCAGTCTTAGTTTAAATAGGCGCCCACCTGTATAATGAGAGGAATACTTTTCAGTCTTAGTTTAAATAGGCGCCCACCTGTATAATGAGAGAAATATTTTCATTCTTAGTTTAAATAGGCGCCCACCTGTATAATGAAGAGGAATGTTTTCAGTCTTAGTTTAAATAGGCGCCCACCTGTATAACGAGAGGAATACTTTTCAGTCTTAGTTTAAATAGGCGCCCACCTGTATAATGAGAGAAATATTTTCAGTCTTAGTTTAAATAGGCGCCCACCTGTATAATGAGAGGAATATTTTAAGTCTTAGTTTAAATAGGCGCCCACCTGTATAACGAGAGCAATATTTTCAGTCTTAGTTTAAATAGGCGCCCACCTGTATAATGAGAGGAATATTTTCAGTCTTAGTTTAAATAGGCGCCCACCTGTATAATGAGAGGAATATTTTCAGTCTTAGTTTTGATAGGTGCCCACCTGTATAACAAGAGGAATATTTTAAGTCTTAGTTTAAATAGGCGCCCACCTGTATAACGAGAGCAATATTTTCAGTCTTAGTTTAAATAGGCGCCCACCTGTATAATGAGAGGAATATTTTCAGTCTTAGTTTAAATAGGCGCCCACCTGTATAATGAGAGGAATATTTTCAGTCTTAGTTTTGATAGGCGCCCACCTGTATAACGAGAGGAATATTTTCAGTCTTAGTTTAAATAGGCGCCCACCTGTATAACGAGAGGAATATTTTCAGTCTTAGTTTAAATAGGCGCCCACCTGTATAATGAGAGGAATATTTTAGGTCTTAGTTTAAATAGGCGCCCACCTGTATAATGAGAGGAATGTTTTCAGTCTTAGTTTAAATAGGCGCTCACCTGTATAATGAGAGGAATGTTTTCAGTCTTAGTTTAAAAAGGCGCCCACCTGTATAACGAGAGGAATACTTTTCCGTCTTAGTTTAAATAGGCGCCCACCTGTATAATGAGAGGAATATTTTCAGTCTTAGTTTAAATAGGCGCCCACCTGTATAATGAGAGGAATATTTTCGGTCTTAGTTTAAATAGGCGCCCACCTGTATTATGAGAGGAATGTTTTCAGTCTTAGTTTAAATAGGCGCCCACTTGTATAATGAGAGAAATATTTTCAGTCTTAGTTTAAATAGGCGCCCACCTGTATAATGAGAGGAATATTTTCGGTCTTAGTTTAAATAGGCGCCCACCTGTATAATGAGAGAAATGTTTTCAGTCTTATTTTAAATAGGCGCCCACCTGTATAACGAGAGGAATACTTTTCAGTCTTAGTTTAAATAGGCGCCCACCTGTATAACGAAAGGAATATTTTCAGTCTTAGATTAAACAGGCGCCCACCTGTATAATGAGAGTAATATTTTCAGTCTTAGTTTAAATAGGCACCCACCTGTATAACGAGAAGAATATTTTCAGTCTTAGTTTAAATAGGCGCCCACCTGTATTATGAGAGAAATATTTTCAGTCTTAGTTTTGATAGGCGTCCACCTGTATAACGAGAGGAATATTTTCAGTCTTAGTTTAAATAGGCGCCCACCTGTATAACGAGAGGAATATTTTCAGTCTTAGTTTAAATAGGCGCCCACCTGTATAACGAGAGGAATACTTTTCAGTCTTAGTTTAAATAGGCGCCCACCTGTATAATGAGAGGAATATTTTCAGTCTTAGTTTAAATAGGCGCCCACCTGTATAATGAGAGAAATATTTTCGGTCTTAGTTTAAATAGGCGCCCACCTGTATAATGAGAGGAATGTTTTCGGTCTTAGTTTAAATAGGCGCCCACCTGTATAACGAGAGGAATACTTTTCAGTCTTAGTTTAAATAGGCGCCCACCTGTATAATGAGAGTAATATTTTCAGTCTTAGTTTCAATAGGCACCCACCTGTATAACGAGAAGAATATTTTCAGTCTTAGTTAAAATAGGCGCCCACCTGTATTATGAGAGAAATATTTTCAGTCTTAGTTTTGATAGGCGTCCACCTGTATAACGAGAGGAATATTTTCAGTCTTAGTTTAAATAGGCGCCCACCTGTATAACGAGAGGAATATTTTCAATCTTAGTTTAAATAGGCGCCCACCTGTATAACGAGAGGAATACTTTTCAGTCTTAGTTTAAATAGGCGCCCACCTGTATTATGAGAGAAATATTTTCAGTCTTAGTTTTGATAGGCGTCCACTTGTATAATGAGAGGAATGTTTTCAGTCTTAGTTTAAATAGGCGCCCACCTGTATAACGAGAGGAATACTTTTCAGTCTTAGTTTAAATAGGCGTCCACCTGTATAACGAGAGGAATATTTTCAGTCTTAGTTTAAATAGGCGCCCACCTGTATAATGAGAGAAATATTTTCAGTCTTTGTTTTAATAGGCGCCTACCTGTATAATGAGAGAATATTTTCAGTCTTAGTTTAAATAGGCGCCCACCTGTATAAAGAGAGGAATATTTTCAGTCTTAGTTTAAATAGGCGCCCACCTGTATAATGAAAGGAATATTTTCAGTCTTAGTTTAAATAGGCGCCCACCTGTATAACGAGAGGAATATTATCAGTCTTAGTTTAAATAGGCGCCCACCTGTATAATGAGAGTAATATTTTCAGTCTTAGTTTAAATAGGCACCCACCTGTATAACGAGAAGAATATTTTCAGTCTTAGTTTAAATAGGCGCCCACCTGTATTATGAGAGAAATATTTTCAGTCTTAGTTTTGATAGGCGTCCACCTGTATAACGAGAGGAATATTTTCAGTCTTAGTTTAAATAGGCGCCCACCTGTATAACGAGAGGAATATTTTCAGTCTTAGTTTAAATAGGCGTCCACCTGTATAACGAGAGGAATACTTTTCAGTCTTAGTTTAAATAGGCGCCCACCTGTATAATGAGAGGAATATTTTCAGTCTTAGTTTAAATAGGCGCCCACCTGTATAATGAGAGAAATATTTTCGGTCTTAGTTTAAATAGGCGCCCACCTGTATAATGAGAGGAATGTTTTCGGTCTTAGTTTAAATAGGCGCCCACCTGTATAACGATAGGAATACTTTTCAGTCTTAGTTTAAATAGGCGCCCACCTGTATAACGAGAGGAATATTTTCAGTCTTAGATTAAACAGGCGCCCACCTGTATAATGAGAGTAATATTTTCAGTCTTAGTTTAAATAGGCACCCACCTGTATAACGAGAAGAATATTTTCAGTCTTAGTTTAAATAGGCGCCCACCTGTATTATGAGAGAAATATTTTCAGTCTTAGTTTTGATAGGCGTCCACCTGTATAACGAGAGGAATATTTTCAGTCTTAGTTTAAATAGGCGCCCACCTGTATAATGAGAGGAATATTTTCAGTCTTAGTTTAAATAGGCGCCCACCTGTATAACGAGAGGAATACTTTTCAGTCTTAGTTTAAATAGGCGCCCACCTGTATAACGAGAGGAATATTTTCAGTCTTGGTTTAAATAGGCGCCCACCTGTATAACGAGAGGAATACTTTTCAGTCTGAGTTTAAATAGGCGCCCACCTGTATAATGAGAGGAATAATTTCAGTCTTAGTTTAAATAGGCGCCCACCTGTATAACGAGAGGAATATTTTCAGTCTTAGTTTAAATAGGCGCCCACCTTTATAACGAGAGGAATATTTTCAGTCTTAGTTTAAATAGGCGCCCACCTGTATAATGAGAGGAATACTTTTCAGTCTTAGTTTAAATAGGCGCCCACCTGTATAATGAGAGAAATATTTTCATTCTTAGTTTAAATAGGCGCCCACCTGTATAATGAGAGGAATGTTTTCAGTCTTAGTTTAAATAGGCGCCCACCTGTATAACGAGAGGAATATTATCAGTCTTAGTTTAAATAGGCGCCCACCTGTATAATGAGAGTAATATTTTCAGTCTTAGTTTAAATAGGCACCCACCTGTATAACGAGAAGAATATTTTCAGTCTTAGTTTAAATAGGCGCCCACCTGTATTATGAGAGAAATATTTTCAGTCTTAGTTTTGATAGGCGTCCACCTGTATAACGAGAGGAATATTTTCAGTCTTAGTTTAAATAGGCGCCCACCTTTATAACGAGAGGAATATTTTCAGTCTTAGTTTAAATAGGCGCCCACCTGTATAACGAGAGGAATACTTTTCAGTCTTAGTTTAAATAGGTGCCCACCTGTATAATGAGAGGAATATTTTCAGTCTTAGTTTTAATAGGCGCCCACCTGTATAATGAGAGAAATATTTTCGGTCTTAGTTTAAATAGGCGCCCACCTGTATAATGAGAGGAATGTTTTCGGTCTTAGTTTAAATAGGCGCCCACCTGTATAACGATAGGAATACTTTTCAGTCTTAGTTTAAATAGGCGCCCACCTGTATAATGAGAGTAATATTTTCAGTCTTAGTTTGAATAGGCACCCACCTGTATAACGAGAAGAATATTTTCAGTCTTAGTTTAAATAGGCGTCCACCTGTATTATGAGAGAAATATTTTCAGTCTTAGTTTTGATAGGCGTCCACCTGTATAACGAGAGGAATATTTTAAGTCTTAGTTTAAATAGGCGTCCACCTGTATAACGAGAGAAATATTTTCAATCTTAGTTTAAATAGGCGCCCACCTGTATAACGAGAGGAATACTTTTCAGTCTTAGTTTAAATAGGCGCCCACCTGTATAATGAGAGGAATATTTTCAGTCTTAGTTTAAATAGGCGTCCACCTGTATAATGAGAGGAATGTTTTCAGTCTTAGTTTAAATAGGCGCCCACCTGTATAACGAGAGGAATACTTTTTAGTCTTAGTTTAAATAGGCGCCCACCTGTATAACGAGAGGAATATTTTCAGTCTTAGTTTAAATAGGCGCCCACCTGTATAATGAGAGAAATATTTTCAGTCTTTGTTTTAATAGGCGCCCACCTGTATAATGAGAGAATATTTTCAGTCTTAGTTTAAATAGGCGCCCACCTGTATAAAGAGAGGAATATTTTCAGTCTTAGTTTAAATAGGCGCCCACCTGTATAATGAAAGGAATATTGTTTAAATAGGCGCCCACCTGTATAATGAAAGGAATATTTTCAGTCTTAGTTTAAATAGGCGCCCACCTGTATAATGAGAGTAATATTTTCGGTCTTAGTTTAAATAGGCGCCCACCTGTATAATGAGAAGAATATTTTCGGTCTTAGTTTAAATAGGCGCCCACCTGTATAATGAGAGGAATGTTTTCAGTCTTAGTTTAAAAAGGCGCCCACCTGTATAACGAGAGGAATACTTTTCAGTCTTAGTTTAAATAGGCGCCCACCTGTATAATGAGAGGAATATTTTCAGTCTTAGTTTAAATAGGCGCCCACCTGTATAACGAGAAGAATATTTTCAGTCTTAGTTTAAATAGGCGTCCACCTGTATTATGAGAGAAATATTTTCAGTCTTAGTTTTGATAGGCGTCCACCTGTATAACGAGAGGAATATTTTCAGTCTTAGTTTAAATAGGCGCCCACCTGTATAACGAGAGGAATATTTTCAGTCTTAGTTTAAATAGGCGCCCACCTGTATAACGAGAGGAATACTTTTCAGTCTTAGTTTAAATAGGCGCCCACCTGTATAATGAGAGGAATATTTTCAGTCTTAGTTTAAATAGGCGTCCACCTGTATAATGAGAGGAATGTTTTCAGTCTTAGTTTAAATAGGCGCCCACCTGTATAACGAGAGGAATACTTTTCAGTCTTAGTTTAAATAGGCGCCCACCTGTATAACGAGAGGAATATTTTCAGTCTTAGTTTAAATAGGCGCCCACCTGTATAATGAGAGAAATATTTTCAGTCTTTGTTTTAATAGGCGCCCACCTGTATAATGAGAGAATATTTTCAGTCTTTGTTTAAATAGGCGCCCACCTGTATAAAGAGAGGAATATTTTCAGTCTTAGTTTAAATAGGCGCCCACCTGTATAATGAAAGGAATATTGTTTAAATAGGCGCCCACCTGTATAATGAAAGGAATATTTTCAGTCTTAGTTTAAATAGGCGCCCACCTGTATAATGAGAGGAATATTTTCGGTCTTAGTTTAAATAGGCGCCCACCTGTATAATGAGAAGAATATTTTCGGTCTTAGTTTAAATAGGCGCCCACCTGTATAATGAGAGGAATGTTTTCAGTCTTAGTTTAAAAAGGCGCCCACCTGTATAACGAGAGGAATACTTTTCAGTCTTAGTTTAAATAGGCGCCCACCTGTATAATGAGAGGAATATTTTCAGTCTTAGTTTAAATAGGCGCCCACCTGTATAATGAGAGGAATATTTTCGGTCTTTGTTTAAATAGGCGCCCACCTGTATAACGAGAGGAATGTTTTCAGTCTTAGTTTAAATAGGCGCCCACCTGTATAAGGAGAGGAATACTTTTCAGTCTTAGTTTAAATATGCGCCCACCTGTATAATGAGAGAAATATTTTCAGTCTTAGTTTAAATAGGCGCCCACCTGTATAATGAGAGGAATGTTTTCAGTCTTAGTTTAAATAGGCGTCCACCTGTATAACGAGAGGAATACTTTTCAGTCTTAGTTTAAATAGGCGCCCACCTGTATAACGAGAGAAATATTTTCAGTCTTAGTTTAAATAGGCGCCCACCTGTATAATGAGAGGAATATTTTAAGTCTTAGTTTAAATAGGCGCCCACCTGTATAACGAGAGCAATATTTTCAGTCTTAGTTTAAATAGGCGCCCACCTGTATAATGAGAGGAATATTTTCAGTCTTAGTTTAAATAGCCGCCCACCTGTATAATGAGAGGAATATTTTCAGTCTTAGTTTTGATAGGCGCCCACCTGTATAACGAGAGGAATATTTTCAGTCTTAGTTTAAATAGGCGCCCACCTGTAATAATGAGAGGAATATTTTTATGTCTTAGTTTAAATAGGCGCCCACCTGTATAACGAGAGGAATACTTTTCAGTCTTAGTTTAAATAGGCGCCCACCTGTATAATGAGAGGAATATTTTAGGTCTTAGTTTAAATAGGCGCCCACCTGTATAATGAGAGGAATGTTTTCAGTCTTAGTTTAAATAGGCGCCCATTGTATAATGAGAGGAATGTTTTCAGTCTTAGTTTAAAAAGGCGCCCACCTGTATAAGGAGAGGAATATTTTCAGTCTTAGTTTAAATAGGCGCCCACCTGTATAATGAGATGAATATTTTCGGTCTTAGTTTAAATAGGCGCCCACCTGTATAATGAGAGGAATATTTTCAGTCTTAGTTTAAATAGGCGCCCACCTGTATAATGAGAGGAATATTTTCAGTCTTAGTTTAAATAGGCGCCCACCTGTATAACGAGAGGAATACTTTTCAGTCTTAGTTTAAATAGGCGCCCACCTGTATAATGAGAGGAATATTTTCAGTCTTAGTTTAAATAGGCGCCCACCTGTATAACGAGAGGAATACTTTTCAGTCTTAGTTTAAATAGGCGCCCACCTGTATAACGAGAGGAATATTTTCAGTCTTAGTTTAAATAGGCGCCCACCTGTATAACGAGAGGAATACTTTTCGGTCTTAGTTTAAATAGGCGCCCACCTGTATAATGAGAGGAATATTTTCAGTCTTAGTTTTGATAGGCGCCCACCTGTATAATGAGAGGAATATTTTCAATCTTAGTTTTGATAGGCGCCCACCTGTATAATGAGAGGAATATTTTCGGTCTTAGTTTAAATAGGCGCCCACCTGTATAACGAGAGGAATATTTGCAGTCTTAGTTTAAATAGGCGCCCACCTGTATAACGAGAGGAATACTTTTCGGTCTTAGTTTAAATAGGCGCCCACCTGTGTAACGTAAGGAATAATATTCATTCTTAGTTTAAATAGGCGCCCACGTGTATAATGAGAAGAATATTTTCGGTCTTAGTTTAAATAGGCGCCCACCTGTATAATGAGAGGAATGTTTTCAGTCTTAGTTTAAATAGGCGCCCACCTGTATAATGAGAGGAATGTTTTCAGTCGTAGTTTAAATAGGCGTCCACCTGTATAACGAGAGGAATACTTTTCAGTCTTAGTTTAAATAGGCGCCCACCTTTATAACGAGAGAAATATTTTCAGTCTTAGTTTAAATAGGCGCCCACCTGTATAATGAGAGGAATATTTTAAGTCTTAGTTTAAATAGGCGCCCACCTGTATAACGAGAGCAATATTTTCAGTCTTAGTTTAAATAGGCGCCCACCTGTATAATGAGAGGAATATTTTCAGTCTTAGTTTAAATAGCTGCCCACCTGTATAATGAGAGGAATATTTTCAGTCTTAGTTTTGATAGGCGCCCACCTGTATAACGAGAGGAATATTTTCAGTCTTAGTTTAAATAGGCGCCCACCTGTAATAATGAGAGGAATATTTTTATGTCTTAGTTTAAATAGGCGCCCACCTGTATAACGAGAGGAATACTTTTCAGTCTTAGTTTAAATAGGCGCCCACCTGTATAATGAGAGGAATATTTTAGGTCTTAGTTTAAATAGGCGCCCACCTGTATAATGAGAGGAATGTTTTCAGTCTTAGTTTAAATAGGCGCCCACCTGTATAATGAGAGGAATGTTTTCAGTCTTAGTTTAAAAAGGCGCCCACCTGTATAACGAGAGAAATATTTTCAGTCTTAGTTTAAATAGGCGCCCACCTGTATAATGAGAGGAATATTTTTGGTCTTAGTTTAAATAGGCGCCCACCTGTATTATGAGAGGAATGTTTTCAGTCTTAGTTTAAATAGGCGCCCACTTGTATAATGAGAGAAATATTTTCAGTCTTAGTTTAAATAGGCGCCCACCTGTATAATGAGAGGAATATTTTCGGTCTTAGTTTAAATAGGCGTACACCTGTATAATGAGAGAAATGTTTTCAGTCTTATTTTAAATAGGCGCCCACCTATATAGCGAGAGGAATACTTTTCAGTCTTAGTTTAAATAGGCGCCCACCTGTATAACGAGAGGAATATTTTCAGTCTTAGTTTAAATAGGCGCCCACCTGTATAACGAGAGGAATACTTTTCGGTCTTAGTTTAAATAGGCGCCCACCTGTATAATGAGAGGAATATTTTCAGTCTTAGTTTTGATAGGCGCCCACCTGTATAATGAGAGGAATATTTTCAGTCTTAGTTTTGATAGGCGCCCACCTGTATAATGAGAGGAATATTTTCGGTCTTAGTTTAAATAGGCGCCCACCTGTATAACGAGAGGAATATTTTCAGTCTTAGTTTAAATAGGCGCCCACCTGTATAACGAGAGGAATACTTTTCGGTCTTAGTTTAAATAGGCGCCCACCTGTATAACGAGGGGAATAATTTTCAGTCTTAGTTTAAATAGGCGCCCACGTGTATAATGAGAAGAATATTTTCGGTCTTAGTTTAAATAGGCGCCCACCTGTATAATGAGAGGAATGTTTTCAGTCTTAGTTTAAAAAGGCGCCCACCTGTATAACGAGAGGAATACTTTTCAGTCTTAGTTTAAATAGGCGCCCACCTGTATAATGAGAGGAATATTTTCAGTCTTAGTTTAAATAGGCGCCCACCTGTATAATGAGAGGAATATTTTCGGTCTTAGTTTAAATAGGCGCCCACCTGTATAACGAGAGGAATGTTTTCAGTCTTAGTTTAAATAGGCGCCCACCTGTATAATGAGAGGAATACTTTTCAGTCTTAGTTTAAATAGGCGCCCACCTGTATAATGAGAGGAATATTTTCGGTCTTAGTTTAAATAGGCGTACACCTGTATAATGAGAGAAATGTTTTCAGTCTTATTTTAAATAGGCGCCCACCTATATAGCGAGAGGAATACTTTTCAGTCTTAGTTTAAATAGGCGCCCACCTGTATAACGAGAGGAATATTTTCAGTCTTAGTTTAAATAGGCGCCCACCTGTATAACGAGAGGAATATTTTCAGTCTTAGTTTTGATAGGCGCCCACCTGTATAATGAGAGGAATATTTTCAGTCTTAGTTTTGATAGGCGCCCACCTGTATAATGAGAGGAATATTTTCGGTCTTAGTTTAAATAGGCGCCCACCTGTATAACGAGAGGAATATTTTCAGTCTTAGTTTAAATAGGCGCCCACCTGTATAACGAGAGGAATACTTTTCGGTCTTAGTTTAAATAGGCGCCCACCTGTATAACGAGGGGAATAATTTTCAGTCTTAGTTTAAATAGGCGCCCACGTGTATAATGAGAAGAATATTTTCGGTCTTAGTTTAAATAGGCGCCCACCTGTATAATGAGAGGAATGTTTTCAGTCTTAGTTTAAAAAGGCGCCCACCTGTATAACGAGAGGAATACTTTTCAGTCTTAGTTTAAATAGGCGCCCACCTGTATAATGAGAGGAATATTTTCAGTCTTAGTTTAAATAGGCGCCCACCTGTATAATGAGAGGAATATTTTCGGTCTTAGTTTAAATAGGCGCCCACCTGTATAACGAGAGGAATGTTTTCAGTCTTAGTTTAAATAGGCGCCCACCTGTATAATGAGAGGAATACTTTTCAGTCTTAGTTTAAATAGGCGCCCACCTGTATAATGAGAGGAATATTTTCAGTCTTAGTTTAAATAGGCGCCCACCTGTATAATGAGAGGAATGTTTTCAGTCTTAGTTTAAATAGGCGCCCACCTGTATAACGAGAGGAATACTTTTCAGTCTTAGTTTAAATAGGCGCCCACCTGTATAATGAGAGAAATATTTTCAGTCTTAGTTTAAATAGGCGCCCACCTGTATAATGAGAGGAATATTTTAAGTCTTAGTTTAAATAGGCGCCCACCTGTATAACGAGAGCAATATTTTCAGTCTTAGTTTAAATAGGCGCCCACCTGTATAATGAGAGGAATATTTTCAGTCTTAGTTTTGAATAGGCGCCCACCTGTATAATGAGAGGAATATTTTCAGTCTTAGTTTTGATAGGCGCCCACCTGTATAACGAGAGAAATATTTTCAGTCTTAGTTTAAATAGGCGCCCACCTGTAATAATGAGAGGAATATTTTTATTTCTTAGTTTAAATAGGCGCCCACCTGTATAACGAGAGGAATACTTTTCAGTCTTAGTTTAAATAGGCGCCCACCTGTATAATGAGAGGAATATTTTAGGTCTTAGTTTAAATAGGCGCCCACCTGTATAATGAGAGGAATGTTTTCAGTCTTAGTTTAAATAGGCGCTCACCTGTATAATGAGAGGAATGTTTTCAGTCTTAGTTTAAATAGGCGCCCACCTGTATAACGAGAGGAATACTTTTCAGTCTTAGTTTAAATAGGCGCCCACCTGTATAATGAGAGGAATATTTTCAGTCTTAGTTTTGATAGGCGCCCACCTGTATAATGAGAGGAATATTTTCGGTCTTAGTTTAAATAGGCGCCCACCTGTATAACGAGAGGAATATTTTCAGTCTTAGTTTAAATAGGCCCACCTGTATAACGAGAGGAATATTTTTAGCCTTAGTTTAAATAGGCGCCCACCTGTATAATGAGAGAAATATTTTCAGTCTTAGTTTAAATAGGCGCCCACCTGTATAATGAGAGGAATATTTTCAGTCTTAGTTTAAATAGGCGCCCACCTGTATAATGAGAGGAATATTTTCGGTCTTAGTTTAAATAGGCGCCCACCTGTATAATGAGAGAAATATTTTCAGTCTTAATTTAAATAGGCGCCCACCTGTTTAACGAGAGGAATATTTTCAGTCTTAGTTTAAATAGGCGTCCACCTGTATAATGAGAGGAATATTTTCAGTCTTAGTTTAAATAGGCGCCCACCTGTATAACGAGAGGAATATTTTCAGTCTTAGTTTAAATAGGCGCCCACCTGTATAATGAGAGGAATATTTTCAGTCTTAATTTAAATAGGCGCCCACCTGTATAATGAAAGGAATATTTTCAGTCTTAGTTTAAATAGGCGCCCACCTGTATAACGAGAGGAATAATTTTCAGTCTTAGTTTAAATAGGCGCCCACCTGTATAATGAGAAGAATATTTTCGGTCTTAGTTTAAATAGACGCTCACCTGTATAATGAGAGGAATGTTTTCAGTCTTAGTTTAAAAAGGCGCCCACCTGTATAACGAGAGGAATACTTTTCAGTCTTAGATTAAATAGGCGCCCACCTGTATAAGGAGAGGAATATTTTCAGTCTTAGTTTAAATAAGCGCCCACCTGTATAATGAGAGGAATATTTTCGGTCTTAGTTTAAATAGGCGTCCACCTGTATAATGAGAGGAATGTTTTCAGTCTTAGTTTAAATAGGCGCCCACCTGTATAACGAGAGGAATACTTTTCAGTCTTAGTTTAAACAGGCGCCCACCTGTATAACGAGAGGAATATTTTCAGTCTTAGTTTAAATAGGCGCCCACCTGTATAACGAGAGGAATATTTTAAGTCTTAGTTTAAATAGACGCCCACCTGTATAATGAGAAGAATATTTTCGGTCTTAGTTTAAATAGACGCTCACCGGTATAATGAGAGGAATGTTTTCAGTCTTAGTTTAAAAAGGCGCCCACCTGTATAACGAGAGGAATACTTTTCAGTCTTAGATTAAATAGGCGCCCACCTGTATAAGGAGAGGAATATTTTCAGTCTTAGTTTAAATAAGCGCCCACCTGTATAATGAGAGGAATATTTTCGGTCTTAGTTTAAATAGGCGTCCACCTGTATAATGAGAGGAATGTTTTCAGTCTTAGTTTAAATAGGCGCCCACCTGTATAACGAGAGGAATACTTTTCAGTCTTAGTTTAAACAGGCGCCCACCTGTATAACGAGAGGAATATTTTCAGTCTTAGTTTAAATAGGCGCCCACCTGTATAACGAGAGGAATATTTTAAGTCTTAGTTTAAATAGGCGCCCACCTGTATAACGAGAGAAATATTTTCAGTCTTAGTTTAAATAGGCGCCCACCTGTTTAACGGGAGAAATATTTTCAGTCTTAGTTTAAATAGGGGCCCACCTGTATAACGAGAGGAATACTTTTCAGTCTTAGATTTGATAGGCGCCCACCTGTATAATGAGAGGAATATTTTCGGTCTTAGTTTAAATAGGCGCCCACCTGTATAACGAGAGGAATATTTTCAGTCTTAGTTTAAATAGGCGCCCACCTGTATAATGAAAGGAATATTTTCAGTCTTAGTTTAAATAGGCGCCCACCTGTATAACGAGAAGAATACTTTTCAGTCTTAGTTTAAATAGGCGTCCACCTGTATAATGAGAGGAATATTTTTCAGTCTTAGTTTAAATAGGCGCCCACCTGTATAATGAGAGGAATATTTTCAGTCTTAGTTTAAATAGGCGCCCACCTGTATAATGAGGGGAATATTTTCAGTCTTAGTTTTGATAGGCGCCCACCTGTATAATGAGAGGAATACTTTTCTGTCTTAGTTTAAATAGGCGCCCACCTGTATAATGAGAGAAATATTTTCAGTCTTAGTTTAAATAGGCGCCCACCTGTATAATGAGAGGAATATTTTCAGTCTTAGTTTAAGTAGGCGCCCACCTGTATAATGAGAGGAATATTTTCAGTCTTAGTTTTGATAGGCGCCCACCTGTATAATGAGAGGAATACTTTTCTGTCTTAGTTTAAATAGGCGCCCACCTGTATAATGAGAGAGGATTATTTTTAGTCTTAGTTTTGATAGTTGCCCACCTGTATAATGAGAGGAATGTTTTCAGTCTTAGTTTAAATAGGCGCTCACCTGTATAATGAGAGGAATGTTTTCAGTCTTAGTTTAAATAGGCGCCCACCTGTATAACGAGAGGAATATTTTCAGTCTTAGTTTAAATAGGCGCCCACCTGTATAATGAGAGGAATATTTTCAGTCTTAATTTAAATAGGCGCCCACCTGTATAATGAAAGGAATATTTTCAGTCTTAGTTTAAATAGGCGCCCACCTGTATAACGAGAGGAATAATTTTCAGTCTTAGTTTAAATAGGCGCCCACCTGTATAATGAGAAGAATATTTTCGGTCTTAGTTTAAATAGACGCTCACCTGTATAATGAGAGGAATGTTTTCAGTCTTAGTTTAAAAAGGCGCCCACCTGTATAACGAGAGGAATACTTTTCAGTCTTAGATTAAATAGGCGCCCACCTGTATAAGGAGAGGAATATTTTCAGTCTTAGTTTAAATAAGCGCCCACCTGTATAATGAGAGGAATATTTTCGGTCTTAGTTTAAATAGGCGTCCACCTGTATAATGAGAGGAATGTTTTCAGTCTTAGTTTAAATAGGCGCCCACCTGTATAACGAGAGGAATACTTTTCAGTCTTAGTTTAAATAGGCGCCCACCTGTATAATGAAAGGAATATTTTCAGTCTTAGTTTAAATAGGCGCCCACCTGTATAACGAGAGGAATACTTTTCAGTCTTAGTTTAAATAGGCGCCCACCTGTATAATGAGAGGAATATTTTCAGTCTTAGTTTAAATAGGCGCCCACCTGTATAACGAGAGGAATACTTTTCAGTCTTAGTTTAAATAGGCGCCCACCTGTATAATGAGAGGAATATTTTCAGTCTTAGTTTAAATAGGCGCCCACCTGTATAATGAGAGGAATATTTTCAGTCTTAGTTTAAATAGGCGCCCACCTGTATAATGAGAGGAATGTTTTCAGTCTTAGTTTAAATAGGCGCCCACCTGTATAACGAGAGGAATACTTTTCAGTCTTAGTTTAAATAGGCGCCCACCTGTATAATGAGAGGAATATTTTCAGTCTTAGTTTTGATAGGCGCCCACCTGTATAATGAGAGGAATATTTTCGGTCTTAGTTTAAATAGGCGCCCACCTGTATAACGAGAGGAATATTTTCAGTCTTAGTTTAAATAGGCGCCCACCTGTATAACGAGAGGAATATTTTTAGCCTTAGTTTAAATAGGCGCCCACCTGTATAATGAGAGAAATATTTTCAGTCTTAGTTTAAATAGGCGCCCACCTGTATAATGAGAGGAATATTTTCAGTCTTAGTTTAAATAGGCGCCCACCTGTATAATGAGAGGAATATTTTCGGTCTTAGTTTAAATAGGCGCCCACCTGTATAATGAGAGAAATATTTTCAGTCTTAATTTAAATAGGCGCCCACCTGTTTAACGAGAGGAATATTTTCAGTCTTAGTTTAAATAGGCGTCCACCTGTATAATGAGAGGAATATTTTCAGTCTTAGTTTAAATAGGCGCCCACCTGTATAACGAGAGGAATATTTTCAGTCTTAGTTTAAATAGGCGCCCACCTGTATAATGAGAGGAATATTTTCAGTCTTAATTTAAATAGGCGCCCACCTGTATAATGAAAGGAATATTTTCAGTCTTAGTTTAAATAGGCGCCCACCTGTATAACGAGAGGAATAATTTTCAGTCTTAGTTTAAATAGGCGCCCACCTGTATAATGAGAAGAATATTTTCGGTCTTAGTTTAAATAGACGCTCACCTGTATAATGAGAGGAATGTTTTCAGTCTTAGTTTAAAAAGGCGCCCACCTGTATAACGAGAGGAATACTTTTCAGTCTTAGATTAAATAGGCGCCCACCTGTATAAGGAGAGGAATATTTTCAGTCTTAGTTTAAATAAGCGCCCACCTGTATAATGAGAGGAATATTTTCGGTCTTAGTTTAAATAGGCGTCCACCTGTATAATGAGAGGAATGTTTTCAGTCTTAGTTTAAATAGGCGCCCACCTGTATAACGAGAGGAATACTTTTCAGTCTTAGTTTAAACAGGCGCCCACCTGTATAACGAGAGGAATATTTTCAGTCTTAGTTTAAATAGGCGCCCACCTGTATAACGAGAGGAATATTTTAAGTCTTAGTTTAAATAGACGCCCACCTGTATAATGAGAAGAATATTTTCGGTCTTAGTTTAAATAGACGCTCACCGGTATAATGAGAGGAATGTTTTCAGTCTTAGTTTAAAAAGGCGCCCACCTGTATAACGAGAGGAATACTTTTCAGTCTTAGATTAAATAGGCGCCCACCTGTATAAGGAGAGGAATATTTTCAGTCTTAGTTTAAATAAGCGCCCACCTGTATAATGAGAGGAATATTTTCGGTCTTAGTTTAAATAGGCGTCCACCTGTATAATGAGAGGAATGTTTTCAGTCTTAGTTTAAATAGGCGCCCACCTGTATAACGAGAGGAATACTTTTCAGTCTTAGTTTAAACAGGCGCCCACCTGTATAACGAGAGGAATATTTTCAGTCTTAGTTTAAATAGGCGCCCACCTGTATAACGAGAGGAATATTTTAAGTCTTAGTTTAAATAGGCGCCCACCTGTATAACGAGAGAAATATTTTCAGTCTTAGTTTAAATAGGCGCCCACCTGTTTAACGGGAGAAATATTTTCAGTCTTAGTTTAAATAGGGGCCCACCTGTATAACGAGAGGAATACTTTTCAGTCTTAGATTTGATAGGCGCCCACCTGTATAATGAGAGGAATATTTTCGGTCTTAGTTTAAATAGGCGCCCACCTGTATAACGAGAGGAATATTTTCAGTCTTAGTTTAAATAGGCGCCCACCTGTATAACGAGAGGAATACTTTTCTGTCTTAGTTTAAATAGGCTCCCACCTGTATAATGAGAGAAATATTTCCAGTCTTAGTTTAAATAGGCGCCCACCTGTATAATGAGAGGAATATTTTCAGTCTTAGTTTAAATAGGCGCCCACTTGTATAATGAGAGAAATATTTTGAGTCTTAGTTTAAATAGGCGCCCACCTGTATAATGAGAGGAATATTTTCGGTCTTAGTTTAAATAGGCGCCCACCTGTATAACGAGAGGAATACTTTTCGGTCTTAGTTTAAATAGGCGCCCACCTGTATAATGAGAGAAATATTTTCGGTCTTAATTTAAATAGGCGCCCACCTGTTTAATGAGAGGAATATTTTCAGTCTTAGTTTAAATAGGCGTCCACCTGTATAATGAGAGGAATATTTTCAGTCTTAGTTTAAATAGGCGCCCACCTGTATAACGAGAGGAATATTTTCAGTCTTAGTTTAAATAGGCGCCCACCTGTATAACGAGAGGAATATTTTCAGTCTTAGTTTAAATAGGCGCCCACCTGTATAATGAGAGGAATATTTTCAGTCTTAGTTTTGATAGGCGCCCACCTGTATAATGAGAGGAATACTTTTCTGTCTTAGTTTAAATAGGCGCCCACCTGTATAATGAGAGAAATATTTTCAGTCTTAGTTTAAATAGGCGCCCACCTGTATAACGAGAGGAATATTTTCAGTCTTAGTTTAAATAAGCGCCCACCTGTATAATGAGAGGAATATTTTCAGTCTTAGTTTAAATAGGCGCCCACCTGTATAATGAAAGGAATATTTTCAGTCTTAGTTTAAATAGTCGCCCACCTGAATAACGAGAGGAATAATTTTCAGTCTTAGTTTAAATAGGCGCCCACCTGTATAATGAGAAGAATATTTTTGGTCTTAGTTTAAATAGGCGCCCACCTGTATAATGAGAGGAATATTTTCAGTCTTAGTTTAAAAAGGCGCCCACCTGTATAACGAGAGGAATACTTTTCAGTCTTAGTTTAAATAGGCGCCCACCTGTATAATGAGAGGAATATTTTCAGTCTTAGTTTAAATAGGCGCCCACCTGTATAATGAGAGGAATATTTTCGGTCTTAGTTTAAATAGGCGCCCACCTGTATTATGAGAGGAATGTTTTCAGTCTTAGTTTAAATAGGCGCCCACCTGTATAACGAGAGGAATACTTTTCAGTCTTAGTTTAAATAGGCTCCCACCTGTATAATGAGAGAAATATTTCCAGTCTTAGTTTAAATAGGCGCCCACCTGTATAATGAGAGGAATATTTTCAGTCTTAGTTTAAATAGGCGCCCTCCTATATAACGAGAGCAATATTTTCAGTCTTAGTTTAAATAGGCGCCCACCTGTATAATGAGAGGAATATTTTCAGTCTTAGTTTAAATAGGCGCCCACCTGTATAATGAGAGGAATATTTTCAGTCTTAGTTTTGATAGGCGCCCACCTGTATAACGAGAGGAATATTTTCAGTCTTAGTTTAAATAGGCGCCCACCTGTATAACGAGAGGAATATTTTCAGTCTTAGTTTAAATAGGCGCCTACCTGTATAATGAGAGGAATATTTTTAGTCTTAGTTTTGATAGTTGCCCACCTGTATAATGAGAGGAATATTTTCAGTCTTTGTTTTGATAGGCGCCCACCTGTATAATGAGAGGAATATTTTCGGTCTTAGTTTAAATAGGCGCCCACCTGTATAACGAGAGGAATATTTTCAGTCTTAGTTTAAATAGGCGCCCACCTGTATAACGAGAGGAATACTTTTCTGTCTTAGTTTAAATAGGCGCCCACCTGTATAATGAGAGAAATATTTTCAGTCTTAGTTTAAATAGGCGCCCACCTGTATAATGAGAGGAATATTTTCAGTCTTAGTTTAAATAGGCGCCCACCTGTATAATGAGAGGAATATTTTCAGTCTTAGTTTTGATAGGCGCCCACCTGTATAACGAGAGGAATATTTTCAATCTTAGTTTAAATAGGCGCCCACCTGTATAATGAGAGGAATATTTTCAGTCTTAATTTAAATAGGCGCCCACCTATATAATGAAAGGAATATTTTCAGTGTTAGTTTAAATAGGCGCCCACCTGTATAACGAGAGGAATAATTTTCAGTCTTAGTTTAAATAGGCGCCCACCTGTATAATGAGAAGAATATTTTCGGTCTTAGTTTAAATAGGCGCCCACCTGTATAATGAGAGGAATGTTTTCAGTCTTAGTTTAAAAAGGCGCCCACCTGTATAACGAGAGGAATACTTTTCAGTCTTAGTTTAAATAGGCGCCCACCTGTATAATGAGAGGAATATTTTCAGTCTTAATTTAAATAGGCGCCCACCTGTATAATGAGAGGAATATTTTCGGTCTTAGTTTAAATAGGCGCCCACCTGTATAATGAAAGGAATATTTTCAGTCTTAGTTTAAATAGGCGCCCACCTGTATAACGAGAAGAATACTTTTCAGTCTTAGTTTAAATAGGCGTCCACCTGTATAATGAGAGGAATATTTTTCAGTCTTAGTTTAAATAGGCGCCCACCTGTATAATGAGAGGAATATTTTCAGTCTTAGTTTAAATAGGCGCCCACCTGTATAATGAGGGGAATATTTTCAGTCTTAGTTTTGATAGGCGCCCACCTGTATAATGAGAGGAATACTTTTCTGTCTTAGTTTAAATAGGCGCCCACCTGTATAATGAGAGAAATATTTTCAGTCTTAGTTTAAATAGGCGCCCACCTGTATAATGAGAGGAATATTTTCAGTCTTAGTTTAAATAAGCGCCCACCTGTATAATGAGAGGAATATTTTCAGTCTTAATTTAAATAGGCGCCCACCTGTATAATGAAAGGAATATTTTCAGTCTTAGTTTAAATAGGCGCCACCTGTATAACGAGAGGAATAATTTTCAGTCTTAGTTTAAATAGGCGCCCACCTGTATAATGAGAAGAATATTTTCGGTCTTAGTTTAAATAGACGCTCACCTGTATAATGAGAGGAATGTTTTCAGTCTTAGTTTAAAAAGGCGCCCACCTGTATAACGAGAGGAATACTTTTCAGTCTTAGATTAAATAGGCGCCCACCTGTATAATGAGAGGAATATTTTCAGTCTTAGTTTAAATAAGCGCCCACCTGTATAATGAGAGGAATGTTTTCAGTCTTAGTTTAAATAGGCGTCCACCTGTATAATGAGAGGAATGTTTTCATTCTTAGTTTAAATAGGCGCCCACCTGTATAACGAGAGGAATACTTTTCAGTCTTAGTTTAAACAGGCGCCCACCTGTATAACGAGAGGAATATTTTCAGTCTTAGTTTAAATAGGCGCCCACCTGTATAACGAGAGGAATATTTTAAGTCTTAGTTTAAATAGGCGCCCACCTGTATAACGAGAGAAATATTTTCAGTCTTAGTTTAAATAGGCGCCCACCTGTTTAACGGGAGAAATATTTTCAGTCTTAGTTTAAATAGGGGCCCACCTGTATAACGAGAGGAATACTTTTCAGTCTTAGATTAAATAGGCGCCCACCTGTATAATGAGAGGAATATTTTCAGTGTTAGTTTAAATAGGCGCCCACCTGTATAACGAGAGGAATAATTTTCAGTCTTAGTTTAAATAGGCGCCCACCTGTATAATGAGAAGAATATTTTCGGTCTTAGTTTAAATAGGCGCCCACCTGTATAATGAAAGGAATATTTTCAGTCTTAGTTTAAATAGGCGCCCACCTGTATAATGAGAGGATTATTTTCAGTCTTAGTTTTAATAGGCGCACACCTGTATAATGAGAGGAATATTTTCAGTCTTAGTTTAAATAGGCGCCCACCTGTAATAATGAGAGAAATATTTTTATGTCTTAGTTTAAATAGGCGCCCACCTGTATAACGAGGGGAATACTTTTCAGTCTTAGTTTAAGTAGGCGCCCACCTGTATAATGAGAGAAATATTTTCAGTCTTAGTTTAAATAGGCGCCCACCTGTATAATGAGAGGAATATTTTCAGTATTAGTTTAAATAGGCGCCCACCTGTATAATGAAAGGAATATTTTCAGTCTTAGTTTAAATAGGCGCCCACCTGTATAACGAGAGGAATAATTTTCAGTCTTAGTTTAAATAGGCGCCCACCTGTATAATGAGAAGAATATTTTCGGTCTTAGTTTAAATAGGCGCCCACCTGTATAATGAGAAAGAATGTTTTCAGTCTTAGTTTAAAAAGGCGCCCACCTGTATAACGAGAGGAATACTTTTCAGTCTTAGTTTAAATAGGCGCCCACCTGTATAATGAGAGGAATATTTTCAGTCTTAGTTTAAATAGGCGCCCACCTGTATAATGAGCGGAATATTTTCGGTCTTAGTTTAAATAGGCGCCCACCTGTATAATGAGAGGAATGTTTTCAGTCTTAGTTTAAATAGGCGCCCACCTGTATAACGAGAGGAATACTTTTCAGTCTTAGTTTAAATAGGCGTCCACCTGTATAATGAGAGAAATATTTTCAGTCTTAGTTTAAATAGGCGCCCACCTGTATAATGAGAGAAATATTTCAGTCTTAGTTTAAATAGGCGCTCACCTGTATAATGAGAGGATTATTTTTAGTCTTAGTTTTGATAGTTGCCCACCTGTATAATGAGAGGAATATTTTCATTCTTTGTTTTGATAGGCGCCCACCTGTATAATGAGAGGAATATTTTCGGTCTTAGTTTAAATAGGCGCCCACCTGTATAACGAGAGAAATATTTTCAGTCTTAGTTTAAATAGGCGCCCACCTGTATAACGAGAGGAATACTTTTCTGTCTTAGTTTAAATAGGCGCCCACCTGTATAATGAGAGAAATATTTTCAGTCTTAGTTTAAATAGGCGCCCACCTGTATAATGAGAGGAATATTTTCAGTCTTAGTTTAAATAGGCGCCCACCTGTATAATGAGAGGAATATTTTCAGTCTTAGTTTTGATAGGCGCCCACCTGTATAACGAGAGGAATATTTTCAGTCTTAGTTTAAATAGGCGCCCACCTGTCTAACGAGAGCAATATTTTCAGTCTTAGTTTAAATAGGTGCCCACCTGTATAATGAGAGGAATATTTTTAGTCTTAGTTTAAATAGGCGCCCACCTGTATAACGAGAGGAATATTTTCAGTCTTAGTTTAAATAGGCGCCCACCTGTATAACGAGAGGAATAGGCGCCCACCTGTAAACGAGAGGAATACTTTTCAGTCTTAGTTTAAATAGGCGCTCACCTGTATAACGAGAGAAATACTTTTCAGTCTTAGTTTAAATAGGCGCCCACCTGTATAATGAGAGGAATATTTTCAGTCTTAGTTTAAATAGGTGCCCACCTTTATAATTAGAGGAATGTTTTCGGTCTTAGTTTAAATAGGCGCCCACCTGTATAACGAGAAGAATGTTTTCAGTCTTAGTTTAAATAGGCGCCCACCTGTATAACGAGAGGAATACTTTTCAGTCTTAGTTTAAATAGGCGTCCACATGTATAATGAGAGAAATATTTTCAGTCTTAGTTTAAATAGGCCCCCACCTGTATAATGAGAGGAATATTTTCAGTCTTAGTTTAAATAGGCGCCCACCTGTATAATGAGAGGAATATTTTCAGTCTTAGTTTAAATAGGCGCCCACCTGTATAATGAGGGGAATATTTTCAGTCTTAGTTTTGATAGGCGCCCACCTGTATAATAAGAGGAATACTTTTCTGTCTTAGTTTAAATAGGCGCCCACCTGTATAATGAGAGAAATATTTTCAGTCTTAGTTTAAATAGGCGCCCACCTGTAATAATGAGAGAAATATTTTTATGTCTTAGTTTAAATAGGCGCCCACCTGTATAATGAGAGGAATATTTTCAGTCTTAATTTAAATAGGCGCCCACCTGTATAATGAAAGGAATATTTTCAGTCTTAGTTTAAATAGGCGCCCACCTGTAATAATGAGAGAAATATTTTTATGTCTTAGTTTAAATAGGCGCCCACCTGTATAACGAGGGGAATACTTTTCAGTCTTAGTTTAAGTAGGCGCCCACCTGTATAATGAGAGAAATATTTTCAGTCTTAGTTTAAATAGGCGCCCACCTGTATAATGAGAGGAATATTTTCAGTATTAGTTTAAATAGGCGCCCACCTGTATAATGAAAGGAATATTTTCAGTCTTAGTTTAAATAGGCGCCCACCTGTATAACGAGAGGAATAATTTTCAGTCTTAGTTTAAATAGGCGCCCACCTGTATAATGAGAAGAATATTTTCGGTCTTAGTTTAAATAGGCGCCCACCTGTATAATGAGAAAGAATGTTTTCAGTCTTAGTTTAAAAAGGCGCCCACCTGTATAACGAGAGGAATACTTTTCAGTCTTAGTTTAAATAGGCGCCCACCTGTATAATGAGAGGAATATTTTCAGTCTTAGTTTAAATAGGCGCCCACCTGTATAATGAGCGGAATATTTTCGGTCTTAGTTTAAATAGGCGCCCACCTGTATAATGATAGGAATGTTTTCAGTCTTAGTTTAAATAGGCGCCCACCTGTATAACGAGAGGAATACTTTTCAGTCTTAGTTTAAATAGGCGTCCACCTGTATAATGAGAGAAATATTTTCAGTCTTAGTTTAAATAGGCGCCCACCTGTATAATGAGAGGAATATTTCAGTCTTAGTTTAAATAGGCGCTCACCTGTATAATGAGAGGATTATTTTTAGTCTTAGTTTTGATAGTTGCCCACCTGTATAATGAGAGGAATATTTTCAGTCTTTGTTTTGATAGGCGCCCACCTGTATAATGAGAGGAATATTTTCGGTCTTAGTTTAAATAGGCGCCCACCTGTATAACGAGAGAAATATTTTCAGTCTTAGTTTAAATAGGCGCCCACCTGTATAACGAGAGGAATACTTTTCTGTCTTAGTTTAAATAGGCGCCCACCTGTATAATGAGAGAAATATTTTCAGTCTTAGTTTAAATAGGCGCCCACCTGTATAATGAGAGGAATATTTTCAGTCTTAGTTTAAATAGGCGCCCACCTGTATATTGAGAGGAATATTTTCAGTCTTAGTTTTGATAGGCGCCCACCTGTATAACGAGAGGAATATTTTCAGTCTTAGTTTAAATAGGCGCCCACCTGTCTAACGAGAGCAATATTTTCAGTCTTAGTTTAAATAGGTGCCCACCTGTATAATGAGAGGAATATTTTTAGTCTTAGTTTAAATAGGCGCCCACCTGTATAACGAGAGGAATATTTTCAGTCTTAGTTTAAATAGGCGCCCACCTGTATAACGAGAGGAATAGGCGCCCACCTGTAAACGAGAGGAATACTTTTCAGTCTTAGTTTAAATAGGCGCTCACCTGTATAACGAGAGGAATACTTTTCAGTCTTAGTTTAAATAGGCGCCCACCTGTATAATGAGAGGAATATTTTCAGTCTTAGTTTAAATAGGCGCCCACCTTTATAATTAGAGGAATATTTTCGGTCTTAGTTTAAATAGGCGCCCACCTGTATAACGAGAAGAATGTTTTCAGTCTTAGTTTAAATAGGCGCCCACCTGTATAACGAGAGGAATACTTTTCAGTCTTAGTTTAAATAGGCGTCCACATGTATAATGAGAGAAATATTTTCAGTCTTAGTTTAAATAGGCCCCCACCTGTATAATGAGAGGATTATTTTCAGTCTTAGTTTAAATAGGCGCCCACCTGTATAATGAGAGGAATATTTTTAGTCTTAGTTTAAATAGGCGCCCACCTGTATAATGAGGGGAATATTTTCAGTCTTAGTTTTGATAGGCGCCCACCTGTATAATGAGAGGAATACTTTTCTGTCTTAGTTTAAATAGGCGCCCACCTGTATAATGAGAGAAATATTTTCAGTCTTAGTTTAAATAGGCGCCCACCTGTATAATGAGAGGAATATTTTCAGTCTTAGTTTAAATAAGCGCCCACCTGTATAATGAGAGGAATATTTTCAGTCTTAATTTAAATAGGCGCCCACCTGTATAATGAAAGGAATATTTTCAGTCTTAGTTTAAATAGGCGCCCACCTGTATAACGAGAGGAATAATTTTCAGTCTTAGTTTAAATAGGCGCCCACCTGTATAATGAGAAGAATATTTTCGGTCTTAGTTTAAATAGACGCTCACCTGTATAATGAGAGGAATGTTTTCAGTCTTAGTTTAAAAAGGCGCCCACCTGTATAACGAGAGGAATACTTTTCAGTCTTAGATTAAATAGGCGCCCACCTGTATAATGAGAGGAATATTTTCAGTCTTAGTTTAAATAAGCGCCCACCTGTATAATGAGAGGAATGTTTTCGGTCTTAGTTTAAATAGGCGTCCACCTGTATAATGAGAGGAATGTTTTCAGTCTTAGTTTAAATAGGCGCCCACCTGTATAACGAGAGGAATACTTTTCAGTCTTAGTTTAAACAGGCGCCCACCTGTATAACGAGAGGAATATTTTCAGTCTTAGTTTAAATAGGCGCCCACCTGTATAACGAGAGGAATATTTTAAGTCTTAGTTTAAATAGGCGCCCACCTGTATAACGAGAGAAATATTTTCAGTCTTAGTTTAAATAGGCGCCCATCTGTTTAACGGGAGAAATATTTTCAATCTTAGTTTAAATAGGGGCCCACCTGTATAACGAGAGGAATACTTTTCAGTCTTAGATTAAATAGGCGCCCACCTGTATAATGAGAGGAATATTTTCAGTGTTAGTTTAAATAGGCGCCCACCTGTATAACGAGAGGAATAATTTTCAGTCTTAGTTTAAATAGGCGCCCACCTGTATAATGAGAAGAATATTTTCGGTCTTAGTTTAAATAGGCGCCCACCTGTATAATGAAAGGAATATTTTCAGTCTTAGTTTAAATAGGCGCCCACCTGTATAATGAGAGGAATATTTTCAGTCTTAGTTTAAATAGGCGCCCACCTGTATAATGAGAGGATTATTTTCAGTCTTAGTTTTAATAGGCGCCCACCTGTATAATGAGAGGAATATTTTCAGTCTTAGTTTAAATAGGCGCCCACCTGTATAATGAGAGGAATATTTTCAGTATTAGTTTAAATAGGCGCCCACCTGTATAATGAAAGGAATATTTTCAGTCTTAGTTTAAATAGGCGCCCACCTGTATAACGAGAGGAATAATTTTCAGTCTTAGTTTAAATAGGCGCCCACCTGTATAATGAGAAGAATATTTTCGGTCTTAGTTTAAATAGGCGCCCACCTGTATAATGAGAAAGAATGTTTTCAGTCTTAGTTTAAAAAGGCGCCCACCTGTATAACGAGAGGAATACTTTTCAGTCTTAGTTTAAATAGGCGCCCACCTGTATAATGAGAGGAATATTTTCAGTCTTAGTTTAAATAGGCGCCCACCTGTATAATGAGCGGAATATTTTCGGTCTTAGTTTAAATAGGCGCCCACCTTGTATAATGAGAGGAATGTTTTCAGTCTTAGTTTAAATAGGCGCCCACCTGTATAACGAGAGGAATACTTTTCAGTCTTAGTTTAAATAGGCGTCCACCTGTATAATGAGAGAAATATTTTCAGTCTTAGTTTAAATAGGCGCCCACCTGTATAATGAGAGGAATATTTCAGTCTTAGTTTAAATAGGCGCTCACCTGTATAATGAGAGGATTATTTTTAGTCTTAGTTTTGATAGTTGCCCACCTGTATAATGAGAGGAATATTTTCAGTCTTTGTTTTGATAGGCGCCCACCTGTATAATGAGAGGAATATTTTCGGTCTTAGTTTAAATAGGCGCCCACCTGTATAACGAGAGAAATATTTTCAGTCTTAGTTTAAATAGGCGCCCACCTGTATAACGAGAGGAATACTTTTCTGTCTTAGTTTAAATAGGCGCCCACCTGTATAATGAGAGAAATATTTTCAGTCTTAGTTTAAATAGGCGCCCACCTGTATAATGAGAGGAATATTTTCAGTCTTAGTTTAAATAGGCGCCCACCTGTATAATGAGAGGAATATTTTCAGTCTTAGTTTTGATAGGCGCCCACCTGTATAACGAGAGGAATATTTTCAGTCTTAGTTTAAATAGGCGCCCACCTGTCTAACGAGAGCAATATTTTCAGTCTTAGTTTAAATAGGTGCCCACCTGTATAATGAGAGGAATATTTTTAGTCTTAGTTTAAATAGGCGCCCACCTGTATAACGAGAGGAATATTTTCAGTCTTAGTTTAAATAGGCGCCCACCTGTATAACGAGAGGAATAGGCGCCCACCTGTAAACGAGAGGAATACTTTTCAGTCTTAGTTTAAATAGGCGCTCACCTGTATAACGAGAGGAATACTTTTCAGTCTTAGTTTAAATAGGCGCCCACCTGTATAATGAGAGGAATATTTTCAGTCTTAGTTTAAATAGGCGCCCACCTTTATAATTAGAGGAATATTTTCGGTCTTAGTTTAAATAGGCGCCCACCTGTATAACGAGAAGAATGTTTTCAGTCTTAGTTTAAATAGGCGCCCACCTGTATAACGAGAGGAATACTTTTCAGTCTTAGTTTAAATAGGCGTCCACATGTATAATGAGAGAAATATTTTCAGTCTTAGTTTAAATAGGCCCCCACCTGTATAATGAGAGGATTATTTTCAGTCTTAGTTTAAATAGGCGCCCACCTGTATAATGAGAGGAATATTTTCAGTCTTAGTTTAAATAGGCGCCCACCTGTATAATGAGGGGAATATTTTCAGTCTTAGTTTTGATAGGCGCCCACCTGTATAATGAGAGGAATACTTTTCTGTCTTAGTTTAAATAGGCGCCCACCTGTATAATGAGAGAAATATTTTCAGTCTTAGTTTAAATAGGCGCCCACCTGTATAATGAGAGGAATATTTTCAGTCTTAGTTTAAATAAGCGCCCACCTGTATAATGAGAGGAATATTTTCAGTCTTAATTTAAATAGGCGCCCACCTGTATAATGAAAGGAATATTTTCAGTCTTAGTTTAAATAGGCGCCCACCTGTATAACGAGAGGAATAATTTTCAGTCTTAGTTTAAATAGGCGCCCACCTGTATAATGAGAAGAATATTTTCGGTCTTAGTTTAAATAGACGCTCACCTGTATAATGAGAGGAATGTTTTCAGTCTTAGTTTAAATAAGCGCCCACCTATATAATGAGAGGAATATATTCGGTCTTAGTTTAAATAGGCGTCCACCTGTATAATGAGAGGAATGTTTTCAGTCTTAGTTTAAATAGGCGCCCACCTGTATAACGAGAGGAATACTTTTCAGTCTTAGTTTAAACAGGCGCCCACCTGTATAACGAGAGGAATATTTTCAGTCTTAGTTTAAATAGGCGCCCACCTGTATAACGAGAGGAATATATTCGGTCTTAGTTTAAATAGGCGTCCACCTGTATAATGAGAGGAATGTTTTCAGTCTTAGTTTAAATAGGCGCCCACCTGTATAACGAGAGGAATACTTTTCAGTCTTAGTTTAAACAGGCGCCCACCTGTATAACGAGAGGAATATTTTCAGTCTTAGTTTAAATAGGCGCCCACCTGTATAACGAGAGGAATATTTTAAGTCTTAGTTTAAATAGGCGCCCACCTGTATAACGAGAGAAATATTTTCAGTCTTAGTTTAAATAGGCGCCCACCTGTTTAACGGGAGAAATATTTTCAATCTTAGTTTAAATAGGGGCCCACCTGTATAACGAGAGGAATACTTTTCAGTCTTAGATTAAATAGGCGCCCACCTGTATAATGAGAGGAATATTTTCAGTGTTAGTTTAAATAGGCGCCCACCTGTATAACGAGAGGAATAATTTTCAGTCTTAGTTTAAATAGGCGCCCACCTGTATAATGAGAAGAATATTTTCGGTCTTAGTTTAAATAGGCGCCCACCTGTATAATGAAAGGAATATTTTCAGTCTTAGTTTAAATAGGCGCCCACCTGTATAATGAGAGGAATATTTTCAGTCTTAGTTTAAATAGGCGCCCACCTGTATAATGAGAGGATTATTTTCAGTCTTAGTTTTAATAGGCGCCCACCTGTATAATGAGAGGAATATTTTCAGTCTTAGTTTAAATAGGCGCCCACCTGTAATAATGAGAGAAATATTTTTATGTCTTAGTTTAAATAGGCGCCCACCTGTATAACGAGGGGAATACTTTTCAGTCTTAGTTTAAGTAGGCGCCCACCTGTATAATGAGAGAAATATTTTCAGTCTTAGTTTAAATAGGCACCCACCTGTATAATGAGAAGAATATTTTCGGTCTTAGTTTAAATAGACGCTCACCTGTATAATGAGAGGAATGTTTTCAGTCTTAGTTTAAATAAGCGCCCACCTATATAATGAGAGGAATATATTCGGTCTTAGTTTAAATAGACGCTCACCTGTATAATGAGAGGAATGTTTTCTGTCTTAGTTTAAAAAGGCGCCCACCTGTATAACGAGAGGAATACTTTTCAGTCTTAGATTAAATAGGCGCCCACCTGTATAATGAGAGGAATATTTTCAGTCTTAGTTTAAATAAGCGCCCACCTATATAATGAGAGGAATATATTCGGTCTTAGTTTAAATAGGCGTCCACCTGTATAATGAGAGGAATGTTTTCAGTCTTAGTTTAAATAGGCGCCCACCTGTATAACGAGAGGAATACTTTTCAGTCTTAGTTTAAACAGGCGCCCACCTGTATAACGAGAGGAATATTTTCAGTCTTAGTTTAAATAGGCGCCCACCTGTATAACGAGAGGAATATTTTAAGTCTTAGTTTAAATAGGCGCCCACCTGTATAACGAGAGAAATATTTTCAGTCTTAGTTTAAATAGGCGCCCACCTGTTTAACGGGAGAAATATTTTCAATCTTAGTTTAAATAGGGGCCCACCTGTATAACGAGAGGAATACTTTTCAGTCTTAGATTAAATAGGCGCCCACCTGTATAATGAGAGGAATATTTTCAGTGTTAGTTTAAATAGGCGCCCACCTGTATAACGAGAGGAATAATTTTCAGTCTTAGTTTAAATAGGCGCCCACCTGTATAATGAGAAGAATATTTTCGGTCTTAGTTTAAATAGGCGCCCACCTGTATAATGAAAGGAATATTTTCAGTCTTAGTTTAAATAGGCGCCCACCTGTATAATGAGAGGAATATTTTCAGTCTTAGTTTAAATAGGCGCCCACCTGTATAATGAGAGGATTATTTTCAGTCTTAGTTTTAATAGGCGCCCACCTGTATAATGAGAGGAATATTTTCAGTCTTAGTTTAAATAGGCGCCCACCTGTAATAATGAGAGAAATATTTTTATGTCTTAGTTTAAATAGGCGCCCACCTGTATAACGAGGGGAATACTTTTCAGTCTTAGTTTAAGTAGGCGCCCACCTGTATAATGAGAGAAATATTTTCAGTCTTAGTTTAAATAGGCACCCACCTGTATAATGAGAGGAATATTTTCAGTATTAGTTTAAATAGGCGCCCACCTGTATAATGAAAGGAATATTTTCAGTCTTAGTTTAAATAGGCGCCCACCTGTATAACGAGAGGAATAATTTTCAGTCTTAGTTTAAATAGGCGCCCACCTGTATAATGAGAAGAATATTTTCGGTCTTAGTTTAAATAGGCGCCCACCTGTATAATGAGAAAGAATGTTTTCAGTCTTAGTTTAAATAGGCGCCCACCTGTATAACGAGAGGAATACTTTTCAGTCTTAGTTTAAATAGGCGCCCACCTGTATAATGAGAGGAATATTTTCAGTCTTAGTTTAAATAGGCGCCCACCTGTATAATGAGAGGAATATTTTCGGTCTTAGTTTAAATAGGCGCCCACCTGTATAATGAGAGGAATGTTTTCAGTCTTAGTTTAAATAGGCGCCCACCTGTATAACGAGAGGAATACTTTTCAGTCTTAGTTTAAATAGGCGTCCACCTGTATAATGAGAGAAATATTTTCAGTCTTAGTTTAAATAGGCGCCCACCTGTATAATGAGAGGAATATTTCAGTCTTAGTTTAAATAGGCGCTCACCTGTATAATGAGAGGATTATTTTTAGTCTTAGTTTTGATAGTTGCCCACCTGTATAATGAGAGGAATATTTTCAGTCTTTGTTTTGATAGGCGCCCACCTGTATAATGAGAGGAATATTTTCGGTCTTAGTTTAAATAGGCGCCCACCTGTATAACGAGAGAAATATTTTCAGTCTTAGTTTAAATAGGCGCCCACCTGTATAACGAGAGGAATACTTTTCTGTCTTAGTTTAAATAGGCGCCCACCTGTATAATGAGAGAAATATTTTCAGTCTTAGTTTAAATAGGCGCCCACCTGTATAATGAGAGGAATATTTTCAGTCTTAGTTTAAATAGGCGCCCACCTGTATAATGAGAGGAATATTTTCAGTCTTAGTTTTGATAGGCGCCCACCTGTATAACGAGAGGAATATTTTCAGTCTTAGTTTAAATAGGCGCCCACCTGTCTAACGAGAGCAATATTTTCAGTCTTAGTTTAAATAGGTGCCCACCTGTATAATGAGAGGAATATTTTTAGTCTTAGTTTAAATAGGCGCCCACCTGTATAACGAGAGGAATATTTTCAGTCTTAGTTTAAATAGGCGCCCACCTGTATAACGAGAGGAATAGGCGCCCACCTGTAAACGAGAGGAATACTTTTCAGTCTTAGTTTAAATAGGCGCTCACCTGTATAACGAGAGGAATACTTTTCAGTCTTAGTTTAAATAGGCGCCCACCTGTATAACGAGAGGAATATTTTCAGTCTTAGTTTAAATAGGCGCCCACCTTTATAACGAGAGGAATATTTTCAGTCTTAGTTTAAATAGGCGCCCACCTGTATAATGAGAGGAATACTTTTCAGTCTTAGTTTAAATAGGCGCCCACCTGTATAATGAGAGAAATATTTTCATTCTTAGTTTAAATAGGCGCCCACCTGTATAATGAGAGGAATGTTTTCAGTCTTAGTTTAAATAGGCGCCCACCTGTATAACGAGAGGAATATTATCAGTCTTAGTTTAAATAGGCGCCCACCTGTATAATGAGAGTAATATTTTCAGTCTTAGTTTAAATAGGCACCCACCTGTATAACGAGAAGAATATTTTCAGTCTTAGTTTAAATAGGCGCCCACCTGTATTATGAGAGAAATATTTTCAGTCTTAGTTTTGATAGGCGTCCACCTGTATAACGAGAGGAATATTTTCAGTCTTAGTTTAAATAGGCGCCCACCTTTATAACGAGAGGAATATTTTCAGTCTTAGTTTAAATAGGCGCCCACCTGTATAACGAGAGGAATACTTTTCAGTCTTAGTTTAAATAGGCGCCCACCTGTATAATGAGAGGAATATTTTCAGTCTTAGTTTAAATAGGCGCCCACCTGTATAACGAGAGGAATACTTTTCAGTCTTAGTTTAAATAGGCGCCCACCTGTATAATGAGAGGAATATTTTCAGTCTTAGTTTAAATAGGCGCCCACCTGTATAACGAGAGGAATACTTTTCAGTCTTAGTTTAAATAGGCGCCCACCTGTATAATGAGAGGAATATTTTCAGTCTTAGTTTAAATAGGCGCCCACCTGTATAACGAGAGGAATACTTTTCAGTCTTAGTTTAAATAGGCGCCCACCTGTATAATGAGAGGAATATTTTCAGTCTTAGTTTAAATAGGCGCCCACCTGTATAACGAGAGGAATACTTTTCAGTCTTAGTTTAAATAGGCGCCCACCTGTATAATGAGAGGAATATTTTCAGTCTTAGTTTAAATAGGCGCCCACCTGTATAACGAGAGGAATACTTTTCAGTCTTAGTTTAAATAGGCGCCCACCTGTATAATGAGAGGAATATTTTCAGTCTTAGTTTAAATAGGCGCCCACCTGTATAATGAGAGGAATATTTTCAGTCTTAGTTTAAATAGGCGCCCACCTGTATAACGAGAGGAATACTTTTTAGTCTTAGTTTAAATAGGCGCCCACCTGTATAACGAGAGGAATATTTTCAGTCTTAGTTTAAATAGGCGCCCACCTGTATAATGAGAGAAATATTTTCAGTCTTTGTTTTAATAGGCGCCCACCTGTATAATGAGAGAATATTTTCAGTCTTAGTTTAAATAGGCGCCCACCTGTATAAAGAGAGGAATATTTTCAGTCTTAGTTTAAATAGGCGCCCACCTGTATAATGAAAGGAATATTGTTTAAATAGGCGCCCACCTGTATAATGAAAGGAATATTTTCAGTCTTAGTTTAAATAGGCGCCCACCTGTATAATGAGAGTAATATTTTCGGTCTTAGTTTAAATAGGCGCCCACCTGTATAATGAGAAGAATATTTTCGGTCTTAGTTTAAATAGGCGCCCACCTGTATAATGAGAGGAATGTTTTCAGTCTTAGTTTAAAAAGGCGCCCACCTGTATAACGAGAGGAATACTTTTCAGTCTTAGTTTAAATAGGCGCCCACCTGTATAATGAGAGGAATATTTTCAGTCTTAGTTTAAATAGGCGCCCACCTGTATAACGAGAAGAATATTTTCAGTCTTAGTTTAAATAGGCGTCCACCTGTATTATGAGAGAAATATTTTCAGTCTTAGTTTTGATAGGCGTCCACCTGTATAACGAGAGGAATATTTTCAGTCTTAGTTTAAATAGGCGCCCACCTGTATAACGAGAGGAATATTTTCAGTCTTAGTTTAAATAGGCGCCCACCTGTATAACGAGAGGAATACTTTTCAGTCTTAGTTTAAATAGGCGCCCACCTGTATAATGAGAGGAATATTTTCAGTCTTAGTTTAAATAGGCGTCCACCTGTATAATGAGAGGAATGTTTTCAGTCTTAGTTTAAATAGGCGCCCACCTGTATAACGAGAGGAATACTTTTCAGTCTTAGTTTAAATAGGCGCCCACCTGTATAACGAGAGGAATATTTTCAGTCTTAGTTTAAATAGGCGCCCACCTGTATAATGAGAGAAATATTTTCAGTCTTTGTTTTAATAGGCGCCCACCTGTATAATGAGAGAATATTTTCAGTCTTTGTTTAAATAGGCGCCCACCTGTATAAAGAGAGGAATATTTTCAGTCTTAGTTTAAATAGGCGCCCACCTGTATAATGAAAGGAATATTGTTTAAATAGGCGCCCACCTGTATAATGAAAGGAATATTTTCAGTCTTAGTTTAAATAGGCGCCCACCTGTATAATGAGAGGAATATTTTCGGTCTTAGTTTAAATAGGCGCCCACCTGTATAATGAGAAGAATATTTTCGGTCTTAGTTTAAATAGGCGCCCACCTGTATAATGAGAGGAATGTTTTCAGTCTTAGTTTAAAAAGGCGCCCACCTGTATAACGAGAGGAATACTTTTCAGTCTTAGTTTAAATAGGCGCCCACCTGTATAATGAGAGGAATATTTTCAGTCTTAGTTTAAATAGGCGCCCACCTGTATAATGAGAGGAATATTTTCGGTCTTTGTTTAAATAGGCGCCCACCTGTATAACGAGAGGAATGTTTTCAGTCTTAGTTTAAATAGGCGCCCACCTGTATAAGGAGAGGAATACTTTTCAGTCTTAGTTTAAATATGCGCCCACCTGTATAATGAGAGAAATATTTTCAGTCTTAGTTTAAATAGGCGCCCACCTGTATAATGAGAGGAATGTTTTCAGTCTTAGTTTAAATAGGCGTCCACCTGTATAACGAGAGAAATACTTTTCAGTCTTAGTTTAAATAGGCGCCCACCTGTATAACGAGAGAAATATTTTCAGTCTTAGTTTAAATAGGCGCCCACCTGTATAATGAGAGGAATATTTTAAGTCTTAGTTTAAATAGGCGCCCACCTGTATAACGAGAGCAATATTTTCAGTCTTAGTTTAAATAGGCGCCCACCTGTATAATGAGAGGAATATTTTCAGTCTTAGTTTAAATAGCCGCCCACCTGTATAATGAGAGGAATATTTTCAGTCTTAGTTTTGATAGGCGCCCACCTGTATAACGAGAGGAATATTTCCAGTCTTAGTTTAAATAGGCGCCCACCTGTAATAATGAGAGGAATATTTTTATGTCTTAGTTTAAATAGGCGCCCACCTGTATAACGAGAGGAATACTTTTCAGTCTTAGTTTAAATAGGCGCCCACCTGTATAATGAGAGGAATATTTTAGGTCTTAGTTTAAATAGGCGCCCACCTGTATAATGAGAGGAATGTTTTCAGTCTTAGTTTAAATAGGCGCCCATTGTATAATGAGAGGAATGTTTTCAGTCTTAGTTTAAAAAGGCGCCCACCTGTATAAGGAGAGGAATATTTTCAGTCTTAGTTTAAATAGGCGCCCACCTGTATAATGAGATGAATATTTTCGGTCTTAGTTTAAATAGGCGCCCACCTGTATAATGAGAGGAATATTTTCAGTCTTAGTTTAAATAGGCGCCCACCTGTATAATGAGAGGAATATTTTCAGTCTTAGTTTAAATAGGCGCCCACCTGTATAACGAGAGGAATACTTTTCAGTCTTAGTTTAAATAGGCGCCCACCTGTATAATGAGAGGAATATTTTCAGTCTTAGTTTAAATAGGCGCCCACCTGTATAACGAGAGGAATACTTTTCAGTCTTAGTTTAAATAGGCGCCCACCTGTATAACGAGAGGAATATTTTCAGTCTTAGTTTAAATAGGCGCCCACCTGTATAACGAGAGGAATACTTTTCGGTCTTAGTTTAAATAGGCGCCCACCTGTATAATGAGAGGAATATTTTCAGTCTTAGTTTTGATAGGCGCCCACCTGTATAATGAGAGGAATATTTTCAATCTTAGTTTTGATAGGCGCCCACCTGTATAATGAGAGGAATATTTTCGGTCTTAGTTTAAATAGGCGCCCACCTGTATAACGAGAGGAATATTTGCAGTCTTAGTTTAAATAGGCGCCCACCTGTATAACGAGAGGAATACTTTTCGGTCTTAGTTTAAATAGGCGCCCACCTGTGTAACGTAAGGAATAATATTCATTCTTAGTTTAAATAGGCGCCCACGTGTATAATGAGAAGAATATTTTCGGTCTTAGTTTAAATAGGCGCCCACCTGTATAATGAGAGGAATGTTTTCAGTCTTAGTTTAAATAGGCGCCCACCTGTATAATGAGAGGAATGTTTTCAGTCGTAGTTTAAATAGGCGTCCACCTGTATAACGAGAGGAATACTTTTCAGTCTTAGTTTAAATAGGCGCCCACCTTTATAACGAGAGAAATATTTTCAGTCTTAGTTTAAATAGGCGCCCACCTGTATAATGAGAGGAATATTTTAAGTCTTAGTTTAAATAGGCGCCCACCTGTATAACGAGAGCAATATTTTCAGTCTTAGTTTAAATAGGCGCCCACCTGTATAATGAGAGGAATATTTTCAGTCTTAGTTTAAATAGCTGCCCACCTGTATAATGAGAGGAATATTTTCAGTCTTAGTTTTGATAGGCGCCCACCTGTATAACGAGAGGAATATTTTCAGTCTTAGTTTAAATAGGCGACCACCTGTAATAATGAGAGGAATATTTTTATGTCTTAGTTTAAATAGGCGCCCACCTGTATAACGAGAGGAATACTTTTCAGTCTTAGTTTAAATAGGCGCCCACCTGTATAATGAGAGGAATATTTTAGGTCTTAGTTTAAATAGGCGCCCACCTGTATAATGAGAGGAATGTTTTCAGTCTTAGTTTAAATAGGCGCCCACCTGTATAATGAGAGGAATGTTTTCAGTCTTAGTTTAAAAAGGCGCCCACCTGTATAACGAGAGGAATATTTTCAGTCTTAGTTTAAATAGGCGCCCACCTGTATAATGAGAGGAATATTTTTGGTCTTAGTTTAAATAGGCGCCCACCTGTATTATGAGAGGAATGTTTTCAGTCTTAGTTTAAATAGGCGCCCACTTGTATAATGAGAGAAATATTTTCAGTCTTAGTTTAAATAGGCGCCCACCTGTATAATGAGAGGAATATTTTCGGTCTTAGTTTAAATAGGCGTACACCTGTATAATGAGAGAAATGTTTTCAGTCTTATTTTAAATAGGCGCCCACCTATATAGCGAGAGGAATACTTTTCAGTCTTAGTTTAAATAGGCGCCCACCTGTATAACGAGAGGAATATTTTCAGTCTTAGTTTAAATAGGCGCCCACCTGTATAACGAGAGGAATACTTTTCGGTCTTAGTTTAAATAGGCGCCCACCTGTATAATGAGAGGAATATTTTCAGTCTTAGTTTTGATAGGCGCCCACCTGTATAATGAGAGGAATATTTTCAGTCTTAGTTTTGATAGGCGCCCACCTGTATAATGAGAGGAATATTTTCGGTCTTAGTTTAAATAGGCGCCCACCTGTATAACGAGAGGAATATTTTCGGTCTTAGTTTAAATAGGCGCCCACCTGTATAACGAGTGGAATACTTTTCGGTCTTAGTTTAAATAGGCGCCCACCTGTATAACGAGGGGAATAATTTTCAGTCTTAGTTTAAATAGGCGCCCACGTGTATAATGAGAAGAATATTTTCGGTCTTAGTTTAAATAGGCGCCCACCTGTATAATGAGAGGAATGTTTTCAGTCTTAGTTTAAAAAGGCGCCCACCTGTATAACGAGAGGAATACTTTTCAGTCTTAGTTTAAATAGGCGCCCACCTGTATAATGAGAGGAATATTTTCAGTCTTAGTTTAAATAGGCGCCCACCTGTATAATGAGAGGAATATTTTCGGTCTTAGTTTAAATAGGCGCCCACCTGTATAACGAGAGGAATGTTTTCAGTCTTAGTTTAAATAGGCGCCCACCTGTATAATGAGAGGAATACTTTTCAGTCTTAGTTTAAATAGGCGCCCACCTGTATAATGAGAGGAATATTTTCAGTCTTAGTTTAAATAGGCGCCCACCTGTATAATGAGAGGAATGTTTTCAGTCTTAGTTTAAATAGGCGCCCACCTGTATAACGAGAGGAATACTTTTCAGTCTTAGTTTAAATAGGCGCCCACCTGTATAATGAGAGAAATATTTTCAGTCTTAGTTTAAATAGGCGCCCACCTGTATAATGAGAGGAATATTTTAAGTCTTAGTTTAAATAGGCGCCCACCTGTATAACGAGAGCAATATTTACAGTCTTAGTTTAAATAGGCGCCCACCTGTATAATGAGAGGAATATTTTCAGTCTTAGTTTGAATAGGCGCCCACCTGTATAATGAGAGGAATATTTTCAGTCTTAGTTTTGATAGGCGCCCACCTGTATAACGAGAGAAATATTTTCAGTCTTAGTTTAAATAGGCGCCCACCTGTAATAATGAGAGGAATATTTTTATTTCTTAGTTTAAATAGGCGCCCACCTGTATAACGAGAGGAATACTTTTCAGTCTTAGTTTAAATAGGCGCCCACCTGTATAATGAGAGGAATATTTTAGGTCTTAGTTTAAATAGGCGCCCACCTGTATAATGAGAGGAATGTTTTCAGTCTTAGTTTAAATAGGCGCTCACCTGTATAATGAGAGGAATGTTTTCAGTCTTAGTTTAAATAGGCGCCCACCTGTATAACGAGAGGAATACTTTTCAGTCTTAGTTTAAATAGGCGCCCACCTGTATAATGAGAGGAATATTTTCAGTCTTAGTTTTGATAGGCGCCCACCTGTATAATGAGAGGAATATTTTCGGTCTTAGTTTAAATAGGCGCCCACCTGTATAACGAGAGGAATATTTTCAGTCTTAGTTTAAATAGGCGCCCACCTGTATAACGAGAGGAATATTTTCAGTCTTAGTTTAAATAGGCGCCCACCTGTATAATGAGAGAAATATTTTCGGTCTTAGTTTAAATAGGCGCCCACCTGTATAATGAGAGGAATATTTTCGGTCTTAGTTTAAATAGGCGCCCACCTGTATAATGAGAGGAATATTTTCGGTCTTAGTTTAAATAGGCGCCCACCTGTATAATGAGAGGAATATTTTCAGTCTTAATTTAAATAGGCGCCCACCTGTTTAACGAGAGGAATATTTTCAGTCTTAGTTTAAATAGGCGTCCACCTGTATAATGAGAGGAATATTTTCAGTCTTAGTTTAAATAGGCGCCCACCTGTATAACGAGAGGAATATTTTCAGTCTTAGTTTAAATAGGCGCCCACCTGTATAATGAGAGGAATATTTTCAGTCTTAATTTAAATAGGCGCCCACCTGTATAATGAAAGGAATATTTTCAGTCTTAGTTTAAATAGGCGCCCACCTGTATAACGAGAGGAATAATTTTCAGTCTTAGTTTAAATAGGCGCCCACCTGTATAATGAGAAGAATATTTTCGGTCTTAGTTTAAATAGACGCTCACCTGTATAATGAGAGGAATGTTTTCAGTCTTAGTTTAAAAAGGCGCCCACCTGTATAACGAGAGGAATACTTTTCAGTCTTAGATTAAATAGGCGCCCACCTGTATAAGGAGAGGAATATTTTCAGTCTTAGTTTAAATAAGCGCCCACCTGTATAATGAGAGGAATATTTTCGGTCTTAGTTTAAATAGGCGTCCACCTGTATAATGAGAGGAATGTTTTCAGTCTTAGTTTAAATAGGCGCCCACCTGTATAACGAGAGGAATACTTTTCAGTCTTAGTTTAAACAGGCGCCCACCTGTATAACGAGAGGAATATTTTCAGTCTTAGTTTAAATAGGCGCCCACCTGTATAACGAGAGGAATATTTTAAGTCTTAGTTTAAATAGACGCCCACCTGTATAATGAGAAGAATATTTTCGGTCTTAGTTTAAATAGACGCTCACCGGTATAATGAGAGGAATGTTTTCAGTCTTAGTTTAAAAAGGCGCCCACCTGTATAACGAGAGGAATACTTTTCAGTCTTAGATTAAATAGGCGCCCACCTGTATAAGGAGAGGAATATTTTCAGTCTTAGTTTAAATAAGCGCCCACCTGTATAATGAGAGGAATATTTTCGGTCTTAGTTTAAATAGGCGTCCACCTGTATAATGAGAGGAATGTTTTCAGTCTTAGTTTAAATAGGCGCCCACCTGTATAACGAGAGGAATACTTTTCAGTCTTAGTTTAAACAGGCGCCCACCTGTATAACGAGAGGAATATTTTCAGTCTTAGTTTAAATAGGCGCCCACCTGTATAACGAGAGGAATATTTTAAGTCTTAGTTTAAATAGGCGCCCACCTGTATAACGAGAGAAATATTTTCAGTCTTAGTTTAAATAGGCGCCCACCTGTTTAACGGGAGAAATATTTTCAGTCTTAGTTTAAATAGGGGCCCACCTGTATAACGAGAGGAATACTTTTCAGTCTTAGATTTGATAGGCGCCCACCTGTATAATGAGAGGAATATTTTCGGTCTTAGTTTAAATAGGCGCCCACCTGTATAACGAGAGGAATATTTTCAGTCTTAGTTTAAATAGGCGCCCACCTGTATAACGAGAGGAATACTTTTCTGTCTTAGTTTAAATAGGCTCCCACCTGTATAATGAGAGAAATATTTCCAGTCTTAGTTTAAATAGGCGCCCACCTGTATAATGAGAGGAATATTTTCAGTCTTAGTTTAAATAGGCGCCCACTTGTATAATGAGAGAAATATTTTGAGTCTTAGTTTAAATAGGCGCCCACCTGTATAATGAGAGGAATATTTTCGGTCTTTGTTTAAATAGGCGCCCACCTGTATAACGAGAGGAATACTTTTCGGTCTTAGTTTAAATAGGCGCCCACCTGTATAATGAGAGAAATATTTTCGGTCTTAATTTAAATAGGCGCCCACCTGTTTAATGAGAGGAATATTTTCAGTCTTAGTTTAAATAGGCGTCCACCTGTATAACGAGAGGAATATTTTCAGTCTTAGTTTAAATAGGCGCCCACCTGTATAACGAGAGGAATATTTTCAGTCTTAGTTTAAATAGGCGCCCACCTGTATAATGAGAGGAATATTTTCAGTCTTAGTTTTGATAGGCGCCCACCTGTATAATGAGAGGAATACTTTTCTGTCTTAGTTTAAATAGGCGCCCACCTGTATAATGAGAGAAATATTTTCAGTCTTAGTTTAAATAGGCGCCCACCTGTATAACGAGAGGAATATTTTCAGTCTTAGTTTAAATAAGCGCCCACCTGTATAATGAGAGGAATATTTTCAGTCTTAGTTTAAATAGGCGCCCACCTGTATAATGAAAGGAATATTTTCAGTCTTAGTTTAAATAGTCGCCCACCTGAATAACGAGAGGAATAATTTTCAGTCTTAGTTTAAATAGGCGCCCACCTGTATAATGAGAAGAATATTTTCGGTCTTAGTTTAAATAGGCGCCCACCTGTATAATGAGAGGAATATTTTCAGTCTTAGTTTAAATAGGCGCCCACCTGTATAATGAGAGGAATATTTTCAGTCTTAGTTTAAATAGGCGCCCACCTGTATAATGAGAGGAATATTTTCAGTCTTAGTTTAAATAGGCGCCCACCTGTATAACGAGAGGAATACTTTTCAGTCTTAGTTTAAATAGGCGCCCACCTGTATAATGAGAGGAATATTTTCAGTCTTAGTTTAAATAGGCGCCCACCTGTATAACGAGAGGAATACTTTTCAGTCTTAGTTTAAATAGGCTCCCACCTGTATAATGAGAGAAATATTTCCAGTCTTAGTTTAAATAGGCGCCCACCTGTATAATGAGAGGAATATTTTCAGTCTTAGTTTAAATAGGCGCCCTCCTATATAACGAGAGCAATATTTTCAGTCTTAGTTTAAATAGGCGCCCACCTGTATAATGAGAGGAATATTTTCAGTCTTAGTTTAAATAGGCGCCCACCTGTATAATGAGAGGAATATTTTCAGTCTTAGTTTTGATAGGCGCCCACCTGTATAACGAGAGGAATATTTTCAGTCTTAGTTTAAATAGGCGCCCACCTGTATAACGAGAGGAATATTTTCAGTCTTAGTTTAAATAGGCGCCTACCTGTATAATGAGAGGAATATTTTTAGTCTTAGTTTTGATAGTTGCCCACCTGTATAATGAGAGGAATATTTTCAGTCTTTGTTTTGATAGGCGCCCACCTGTATAATGAGAGGAATATTTTCGGTCTTAGTTTAAATAGGCGCCCACCTGTATAACGAGAGGAATATTTTCAGTCTTAGTTTAAATAGGCGCCCACCTGTATAACGAGAGGAATACTTTTCTGTCTTAGTTTAAATAGGCGCCCACCTGTATAATGAGAGAAATATTTTCAGTCTTAGTTTAAATAGGCGCCCACCTGTATAATGAGAGGAATATTTTCAGTCTTAGTTTAAATAGGCGCCCACCTGTATAATGAGAGGAATATTTTCAGTCTTAGTTTTGATAGGCGCCCACCTGTATAACGAGAGGAATATTTTCAATCTTAGTTTAAATAGGCGCCCACCTGTATAATGAGAGGAATATTTTCAGTCTTAATTTAAATAGGCGCCCACCTATATAATGAAAGGAATATTTTCAGTGTTAGTTTAAATAGGCGCCCACCTGTATAACGAGAGGAATAATTTTCAGTCTTAGTTTAAATAGGCGCCCACCTGTATAATGAGAAGAATATTTTCGGTCTTAGTTTAAATAGGCGCCCACCTGTATAATGAGAGGAATGTTTTCAGTCTTAGTTTAAAAAGGCGCCCACCTGTATAACGAGAGGAATACTTTTCAGTCTTAGTTTAAATAGGCGCCCACCTGTATAATGAGAGGAATATTTTCAGTCTTAATTTAAATAGGCGCCCACCTGTATAATGAGAGGAATATTTTCGGTCTTAGTTTAAATAGGCGCCCACCTGTATAATGAAAGGAATATTTTCAGTCTTAGTTTAAATAGGCGCCCACCTGTATAACGAGAAGAATACTTTTCAGTCTTAGTTTAAATAGGCGTCCACCTGTATAATGAGAGGAATATTTTTCAGTCTTAGTTTAAATAGGCGCCCACCTGTATAATGAGAGGAATATTTTCAGTCTTAGTTTAAATAGGCGCCCACCTGTATAATGAGGGGAATATTTTCAGTCTTAGTTTTGATAGGCGCCCACCTGTATAATGAGAGGAATACTTTTCTGTCTTAGTTTAAATAGGCGCCCACCTGTATAATGAGAGAAATATTTTCAGTCTTAGTTTAAATAGGCGCCCACCTGTATAATGAGAGGAATATTTTCAGTCTTAGTTTAAATAAGCGCCCACCTGTATAATGAGAGGAATATTTTCAGTCTTAATTTAAATAGGCGCCCACCTGTATAATGAAAGGAATATTTTCAGTCTTAGTTTAAATAGGCGCCACCTGTATAACGAGAGGAATAATTTTCAGTCTTAGTTTAAATAGGCGCCCACCTGTATAATGAGAAGAATATTTTCGGTCTTAGTTTAAATAGACGCTCACCTGTATAATGAGAGGAATGTTTTCAGTCTTAGTTTAAAAAGGCGCCCACCTGTATAACGAGAGGAATACTTTTCAGTCTTAGATTAAATAGGCGCCCACCTGTATAATGAGAGGAATATTTTCAGTCTTAGTTTAAATAAGCGCCCACCTGTATAATGAGAGGAATGTTTTCAGTCTTAGTTTAAATAGGCGTCCACCTGTATAATGAGAGGAATGTTTTCATTCTTAGTTTAAATAGGCGCCCACCTGTATAACGAGAGGAATACTTTTCAGTCTTAGTTTAAACAGGCGCCCACCTGTATAACGAGAGGAATATTTTCAGTCTTAGTTTAAATAGGCGCCCACCTGTATAACGAGAGGAATATTTTAAGTCTTAGTTTAAATAGGCGCCCACCTGTATAACGAGAGAAATATTTTCAGTCTTAGTTTAAATAGGCGCCCACCTGTTTAACGGGAGAAATATTTTCAGTCTTAGTTTAAATAGGGGCCCACCTGTATAACGAGAGGAATACTTTTCAGTCTTAGATTAAATAGGCGCCCACCTGTATAATGAGAGGAATATTTTCAGTGTTAGTTTAAATAGGCGCCCACCTGTATAACGAGAGGAATAATTTTCAGTCTTAGTTTAAATAGGCGCCCACCTGTATAATGAGAAGAATATTTTCGGTCTTAGTTTAAATAGGCGCCCACCTGTATAATGAAAGGAATATTTTCAGTCTTAGTTTAAATAGGCGCCCACCTGTATAATGAGAGGATTATTTTCAGTCTTAGTTTTAATAGGCGCACACCTGTATAATGAGAGGAATATTTTCAGTCTTAGTTTAAATAGGCGCCCACCTGTAATAATGAGAGAAATATTTTTATGTCTTAGTTTAAATAGGCGCCCACCTGTATAACGAGGGGAATACTTTTCAGTCTTAGTTTAAGTAGGCGCCCACCTGTATAATGAGAGAAATATTTTCAGTCTTAGTTTAAATAGGCGCCCACCTGTATAATGAGAGGAATATTTTCAGTATTAGTTTAAATAGGCGCCCACCTGTATAATGAAAGGAATATTTTCAGTCTTAGTTTAAATAGGCGCCCACCTGTATAACGAGAGGAATAATTTTCAGTCTTAGTTTAAATAGGTGCCCACCTGTATAATGAGAAGAATATTTTCGGTCTTAGTTTAAATAGGCGCCCACCTGTATAATGAGAAAGAATGTTTTCAGTCTTAGTTTAAAAAGGCGCCCACCTGTATAACGAGAGGAATACTTTTCAGTCTTAGTTTAAATAGGCGCCCACCTGTATAATGAGAGGAATATTTTCAGTCTTAGTTTAAATAGGCGCCCACCTGTATAATGAGCGGAATATTTTCGGTCTTAGTTTAAATAGGCGCCCACCTGTATAATGAGAGGAATGTTTTCAGTCTTAGTTTAAATAGGCGCCCACCTGTATAACGAGAGGAATACTTTTCAGTCTTAGTTTAAATAGGCGTCCACCTGTATAATGAGAGAAATATTTTCAGTCTTAGTTTAAATAGGCGCCCACCTGTATAATGAGAGGAATATATCAGTCTTAGTTTAAATAGGCGCTCACCTGTATAATGAGAGGATTATTTTTAGTCTTAGTTTTGATAGTTGCCCACCTGTATAATGAGAGGAATATTTTCGGTCTTTGTTTTGATAGGCGCCCACCTGTATAATGAGAGGAATATTTTCGGTCTTAGTTTAAATAGGCGCCCACCTGTATAACGAGAGAAATATTTTCAGTCTTAGTTTAAATAGGCGCCCACCTGTATAACGAGAGGAATACTTTCAGTCTTAGTTTAAATAGGCGCCCACCTGTATAATGAGAGGAATATTTTCAGTCTTAGTTTAAATAGGCGCCCACCTGTATAATGAGAGGAATATTTTCAGTCTTAGTTTTGATAGGCGCCCACCTGTATAACGAGAGGAATATTTTCAGTCTTAGTTTAAATAGGCGCCCACCTGTCTAACGAGAGCAATATTTTCAGTCTTAGTTTAAATAGGTGCCCACCTGTATAATGAGAGGAATATTTTTAGTCTTAGTTTAAATAGGCGCCCACCTGTATAACGAGAGGAATATTTTCAGTCTTAGTTTAAATAGGCGCCCACCTGTATAACGAGAGGAATAGGCGCCCACCTGTAAACGAGAGGAATACTTTTCAGTCTTAGTTTAAATAGGCGCTCACCTGTATAACGAGAGAAATACTTTTCAGTCTTAGTTTAAATAGGCGCCCACCTGTATAATGAGAGGAATATTTTCAGTCTTAGTTTAAATAGGCGCCCACCTTTATAATTAGAGGAATGTTTTCGGTCTTGGTTTAAATAGGCGCCCACCTGTATAACGAGAAGAATGTTTTCAGTCTTAGTTTAAATAGGCGCCCACCTGTATAACGAGAGGAATACTTTTCAGTCTTAGTTTAAATAGGCGTCCACATGTATAATGAGAGAAATATTTTCAGTCTTAGTTTAAATAGGCCCCCACCTGTATAATGAGAGGAATATTTTCAGTCTTAGTTTAAATAGGCGCCCACCTGTATAATGATAGGAATATTTTCAGTCTTAGTTTAAATAGGCGCCCACCTGTATAATGAGGGGAATATTTTCAGTCTTAGTTTTGATAGGCGCCCACCTGTATAATAAGAGGAATACTTTTCTGTCTTAGTTTAAATAGGCGCCCACCTGTATAATGAGAGAAATATTTTCAGTCTTAGTTTAAATAGGCGCCCACCTGTATAATGAGAGGAATATTTTCAGTCTTAGTTTAAATAAGCGCCCACCTGTATAATGAGAGGAATATTTTCAGTCTTAATTTAAATAGGCGCCCACCTGTATAATGAAAGGAATATTTTCAGTCTTAGTTTAAATAGGCGCCCACCTGTAATAATGAGAGAAATATTTTTATGTCTTAGTTTAAATAGGCGCCCACCTGTATAACGAGGGGAATACTTTTCAGTCTTAGTTTAAGTAGGCGCCCACCTGTATAATGAGAGAAATATTTTCAGTCTTAGTTTAAATAGGCGCCCACCTGTATAATGAGAGGAATATTTTCAGTATTAGTTTAAATAGGCGCCCACCTGTATAATGAAAGGAATATTTTCAGTCTTAGTTTAAATAGGCGCCCACCTGTATAATGAGAAGAATATTTTCGGTCTTAGTTTAAATAGGCGCCCACCTGTATAATGAGAAAGAATGTTTTCAGTCTTAGTTTAAAAAGGCGCCCACCTGTATAACGAGAGGAATACTTTTCAGTCTTAGTTTAAATAGGCGCCCACCTGTATAATGAGAGGAATATTTTCGGTCTTAGTTTAAATAGGCGCCCACCTGTATAATGAGGGGAATATTTTCAGTCTTAGTTTTGATAGGCGCCCACCTGTATAATAAGAGGAATACTTTTCTGTCTTAGTTTAAATAGGCGCCCACCTGTATAATGAGAGAAATATTTTCAGTCTTAGTTTAAATAGGCGCCCACCTGTATAATGAGAGGAATATTTTCAGTCTTAGTTTAAATAAGCGCCCACCTGTATAATGAGAGGAATATTTTCAGTCTTAATTTAAATAGGCGCCCACCTGTATAATGAAAGGAATATTTTCAGTCTTAGTTTAAATAGGCGCCCACCTGTAATAATGAGAGAAATATTTTTATGTCTTAGTTTAAATAGGCGCCCACCTGTATAACGAGGGGAATACTTTTCAGTCTTAGTTTAAGTAGGCGCCCACCTGTATAATGAGAGAAATATTTTCAGTCTTAGTTTAAATAGGCGCCCACCTGTATAATGAGAGGAATATTTTCAGTATTAGTTTAAATAGGCGCCCACCTGTATAATGAAAGGAATATTTTCAGTCTTAGTTTAAATAGGCGCCCACCTGTATAACGAGAGGAATAATTTTCAGTCTTAGTTTAAATAGGCGCCCACCTGTATAATGAGAAGAATATTTTCGGTCTTAGTTTAAATAGGCGCCCACCTGTATAATGAGAAAGAATGTTTTCAGTCTTAGTTTAAAAAGGCGCCCACCTGTATAACGAGAGGAATACTTTTCAGTCTTAGTTTAAATAGGCGCCCACCTGTATAATGAGAGGAATATTTTCAGTCTTAGTTTAAATAGGCGCCCACCTGTATAATGAGCGGAATATTTTCGGTCTTAGTTTAAATAGGCGCCCACCTGTATAATGAGAGGAATGTTTTCAGTCTTAGTTTAAATAGGCGCCCACCTGTATAACGAGAGGAATACTTTTCAGTCTTAGTTTAAATAGGCGTCCACCTGTATAATGAGAGAAATATTTTCAGTCTTAGTTTAAATAGGCGCCCACCTGTATAATGAGAGGAATATTTCAGTCTTAGTTTAAATAGGCGCTCACCTGTATAATGAGAGGATTATTTTTAGTCTTAGTTTTGATAGTTGCCCACCTGTATAATGAGAGGAATATTTTCAGTCTTTGTTTTGATAGGCGCCCACCTGTATAATGAGAGGAATATTTTCGGTCTTAGTTTAAATAGGCGCCCACCTGTATAACGAGAGAAATATTTTCAGTCTTAGTTTAAATAGGCGCCCACCTGTATAACGAGAGGAATACTTTTCTGTCTTAGTTTAAATAGGCGCCCACCTGTATAATGAGAGAAATATTTTCAGTCTTAGTTTAAATAGGCGCCCACCTGTATAATGAGAGGAATATTTTCAGTCTTAGTTTAAATAGGCGCCCACCTGTATAATGAGAGGAATATTTTCAGTCTTAGTTTTGATAGGCGCCCACCTGTATAACGAGAGGAATATTTTCAGTCTTAGTTTAAATAGGCGCCCACCTGTCTAACGAGAGCAATATTTTCAGTCTTAGTTTAAATAGGTGCCCACCTGTATAATGAGAGGAATATTTTTAGTCTTAGTTTAAATAGGCGCCCACCTGTATAACGAGAGGAATATTTTCAGTCTTAGTTTAAATAGGCGCCCACCTGTATAACGAGAGGAATAGGCGCCCACCTGTAAACGAGAGGAATACTTTTCAGTCTTAGTTTAAATAGGCGCTCACCTGTATAACGAGAGGAATACTTTTCAGTCTTAGTTTAAATAGGCGCCCACCTGTATAATGAGAGGAATATTTTCAGTCTTAGTTTAAATAGGCGCCCACCTTTATAATTAGAGGAATATTTTCGGTCTTAGTTTAAATAGGCGCCCACCTGTATAACGAGAAGAATGTTTTCAGTCTTAGTTTAAATAGGCGCCCACCTGTATAACGAGAGGAATACTTTTCAGTCTTAGTTTAAATAGGCGTCCACATGTATAATGAGAGAAATATTTTCAGTCTTAGTTTAAATAGGCCCCCACCTGTATAATGAGAGGATTATTTTCAGTCTTAGTTTAAATAGGCGCCCACCTGTATAATGAGAGGAATATTTTTAGTCTTAGTTTAAATAGGCGCCCACCTGTATAATGAGGGGAATATTTTCAGTCTTAGTTTTGATAGGCGCCCACCTGTATAATGAGAGGAATACTTTTCTGTCTTAGTTTAAATAGGCGCCCACCTGTATAATGAGAGAAATATTTTCAGTCTTAGTTTAAATAGGCGCCCACCTGTATAATGAGAGGAATATTTTCAGTCTTAGTTTAAATAAGCGCCCACCTGTATAATGAGAGGAATATTTTCAGTCTTAATTTAAATAGGCGCCCACCTGTATAATGAAAGGAATATTTTCAGTCTTAGTTTAAATAGGCGCCCACCTGTATAACGAGAGGAATAATTTTCAGTCTTAGTTTAAATAGGCGCCCACCTGTATAATGAGAAGAATATTTTCGGTCTTAGTTTAAATAGACGCTCACCTGTATAATGAGAGGAATGTTTTCGGTCTTAGTTTAAAAAGGCGCCCACCTGTATAACGAGAGGAATACTTTTCAGTCTTAGATTAAATAGGCGCCCACCTGTATAATGAGAGGAATATTTTCAGTCTTAGTTTAAATAAGCGCCCACCTGTATAATGAGAGGAATGTTTTCGGTCTTAGTTTAAATAGGCGTCCACCTGTATAATGAGAGGAATGTTTTCAGTCTTAGTTTAAATAGGCGCCCACCTGTATAACGAGAGGAATACTTTTCAGTCTTAGTTTAAACAGGCGCCCACCTGTATAACGAGAGGAATATTTTCAGTCTTAGTTTAAATAGGCGCCCACCTGTATAACGAGAGGAATATTTTAAGTCTTAGTTTAAATAGGCGCCCACCTGTATAACGAGAGAAATATTTTCAGTCTTAGTTTAAATAGGCGCCCACCTGTTTAACGGGAGAAATATTTTCAATCTTAGTTTAAATAGGGGCCCACCTGTATAACGAGAGGAATACTTTTCAGTCTTAGATTAAATAGGCGCCCACCTGTATAATGAGAGGAATATTTTCAGTGTTAGTTTAAATAGGCGCCCACCTGTATAACGAGAGGAATAATTTTCAGTCTTAGTTTAAATAGGCGCCCACCTGTATAATGAGAAGAATATTTTCGGTCTTAGTTTAAATAGGCGCCCACCTGTATAATGAAAGGAATATTTTCAGTCTTAGTTTAAATAGGCGCCCACCTGTATAATGAGAGGAATATTTTCAGTCTTAGTTTAAATAGGCGCCCACCTGTATAATGAGAGGATTATTTTCAGTCTTAGTTTTAATAGGCGCCCACCTGTATAATGAGAGGAATATTTTCAGTCTTAGTTTAAATAGGCGCCCACCTGTATAATGAGAGGAATATTTTCAGTATTAGTTTAAATAGGCGCCCACCTGTATAATGAAAGGAATATTTTCAGTCTTAGTTTAAATAGGCGCCCACCTGTATAACGAGAGGAATAATTTTCAGTCTTAGTTTAAATAGGCGCCCACCTGTATAATGAGAAGAATATTTTCGGTCTTAGTTTAAATAGGCGCCCACCTGTATAATGAGAAAGAATGTTTTCAGTCTTAGTTTAAAAAAGGCGCCCACCTGTATAACGAGAGGAATACTTTTCAGTCTTAGTTTAAATAGGCGCCCACCTGTATAATGAGAGGAATATTTTCAGTCTTAGTTTAAATAGGCGCCCACCTGTATAATGAGCGGAATATTTTCGGTCTTAGTTTAAATAGGCGCCCACCTGTATAATGAGAGGAATGTTTTCAGTCTTAGTTTAAATAGGCGCCCACCTGTATAACGAGAGGAATACTTTTCAGTCTTAGTTTAAATAGGCGTCCACCTGTATAATGAGAGAAATATTTTCAGTCTTAGTTTAAATAGGCGCCCACCTGTATAATGAGAGGAATATTTCAGTCTTAGTTTAAATAGGCGCTCACCTGTATAATGAGAGGATTATTTTTAGTCTTAGTTTTGATAGTTGCCCACCTGTATAATGAGAGGAATATTTTCAGTCTTTGTTTTGATAGGCGCCCACCTGTATAATGAGAGGAATATTTTCGGTCTTAGTTTAAATAGGCGCCCACCTGTATAACGAGAGAAATATTTTCAGTCTTAGTTTAAATAGGCGCCCACCTGTATAACGAGAGGAATACTTTTCTGTCTTAGTTTAAATAGGCGCCCACCTGTATAATGAGAGAAATATTTTCAGTCTTAGTTTAAATAGGCGCCCACCTGTATAATGAGAGGAATATTTTCAGTCTTAGTTTAAATAGGCGCCCACCTGTATAATGAGTGGAATATTTTCAGTCTTAGTTTTGATAGGCGCCCACCTGTATAACGAGAGGAATATTTTCAGTCTTAGTTTAAATAGGCGCCCACCTGTCTAACGAGAGCAATATTTTCAGTCTTAGTTTAAATAGGTGCCCACCTGTATAATGAGAGGAATATTTTTAGTCTTAGTTTAAATAGGCGCCCACCTGTATAACGAGAGGAATATTTTCAGTCTTAGTTTAAATAGGCGCCCACCTGTATAACGAGAGGAATAGGCGCCCACCTGTAAACGAGAGGAATACTTTTCAGTCTTAGTTTAAATAGGCGCTCACCTGTATAACGAGAGGAATACTTTTCAGTCTTAGTTTAAATAGGCGCCCACCTATATAATGAGAGGAATATTTTCAGTCTTAGTTTAAATAGGCGCCCACCTTTATAATTAGAGGAATATTTTCGGTCTTAGTTTAAATAGGCGCCCACCTGTATAACGAGAAGAATGTTTTCAGTCTTAGTTTAAATAGGCGCCCACCTGTATAACGAGAGGAATACTTTTCAGTCTTAGTTTAAATAGGCGTCCACATGTATAATGAGAGAAATATTTTCAGTCTTAGTTTAAATAGGCCCCCACCTGTATAATGAGAGGATTATTTTCAGTCTTAGTTTAAATAGGCGCCCACCTGTATAATGAGAGGAATATTTTCAGTCTTAGTTTAAATAGGCGCCCACCTGTATAATGAGGGGAATATTTTCAGTCTTAGTTTTGATAGGCGCCCACCTGTATAATGAGAGGAATACTTTTCTGTCTTAGTTTAAATAGGCGCCCACCTGTATAATGAGAGAAATATTTTCAGTCTTAGTTTAAATAGGCGCCCACCTGTATAATGAGAGGAATATTTTCAGTCTTAGTTTAAATAAGCGCCCACCTGTATAATGAGAGGAATATTTTCAGTCTTAATTTAAATAGGCGCCCACCTGTATAATGAAAGGAATATTTTCAGTCTTAGTTTAAATAGGCGCCCACCTGTATAATGAGAGAAATATTTTCAGTCTTAGTTTAAATAGGCGCCCACCTGTATAACGAGAGGAATACTTTTCTGTCTTAGTTTAAATAGGCGCCCACCTGTATAATGAGAGAAATATTTTCAGTCTTAGTTTAAATAGGCGCCCACCTGTATAATGAGAGGAATATTTTCAGTCTTAGTTTAAATAAGCGCCCACCTGTATAATGAGAGGAATATTTTCAGTCTTAATTTAAATAGGCGCCCACCTGTATAATGAAAGGAATACTTTTCTGTCTTAGTTTAAATAGGCGCCCACCTGTATAATGAGAGAAATATTTTCAGTCTTAGTTTAAATAGGCGCCCACCTGTATAATGAGAGGAATATTTTCAGTCTTAGTTTAAATAAGCGCCCACCTGTATAATGAGAGGAATATTTTCAGTCTTAATTTAAATAGGCGCCCACCTGTATAATGAAAGGAATATTTTCAGTCTTAGTTTAAATAGGCGCCCACCTGTATAATGAGAGAAATATTTTCAGTCTTAGTTTAAATAGGCGCCCACCTGTATAACGAGAGGAATACTTTTCTGTCTTAGTTTAAATAGGCGCCCACCTGTATAATGAGAGAAATATTTTCAGTCTTAGTTTAAATAGGCGCCCACCTGTATAATGAGAGGAATATTTTCAGTCTTAGTTTAAATAGGCGCCCACCTGTATAATGAGAGGAATATTTTCAGTCTTAGTTTTGATAGGCGCCCACCTGTATAACGAGAGGAATATTTTCAGTCTTAGTTTAAATAGGCGCCCACCTGTCTAACGAGAGCAATATTTTCAGTCTTAGTTTAAATAGGTGCCCACCTGTATAATGAGAGGAATATTTTTAGTCTTAGTTTAAATAGGCGCCCACCTGTATAACGAGAGGAATATTTTCAGTCTTAGTTTAAATAGGCGCCCACCTGTATAACGAGAGGAATAGGCGCCCACCTGTAAACGAGAGGAATACTTTTCAGTCTTAGTTTAAATAGGCGCTCACCTGTATAACGAGAGGAATACTTTTCTGTCTTAGTTTAAATAGGCGCCCACCTGTATAATGAGAGAAATATTTTCAGTCTTAGTTTAAATAGGCGCCCACCTGTATAATGAGAGGAATATTTTCAGTCTTAGTTTAAATAGGCGCCCACCTGTATAATGAGAGGAATATTTTCAGTCTTAGTTTTGATAGGCGCCCACCTGTATAACGAGAGGAATATTTTCAGTCTTAGTTTAAATAGGCGCCCACCTGTCTAACGAGAGCAATATTTTCAGTCTTAGTTTAAATAGGTGCCCACCTGTATAATGAGAGGAATATTTTCAGTCTTTGTTTTGATAGGCGCCCACCTGTATAATGAGAGGAATATTTTCGGTCTTAGTTTAAATAGGCGCCCACCTGTATAACGAGAGAAATATTTTCAGTCTTAGTTTAAATAGGCGCCCACCTGTATAACGAGAGGAATACTTTTCTGTCTTAGTTTAAATAGGCGCCCACCTGTATAATGAGAGAAATATTTTCAGTCTTAGTTTAAATAGGCGCCCACCTGTATAATGAGAGGAATATTTTCAGTCTTAGTTTAAATAGGCGCCCACCTGTATAATGAGAGGAATATTTTCAGTCTTAGTTTTGATAGGCGCCCACCTGTATAACGAGAGGAATATTTTCAGTCTTAGTTTAAATAGGCGCCCACCTGTCTAACGAGAGCAATATTTTCAGTCTTAGTTTAAATAGGTGCCCACCTGTATAATGAGAGGAATATTTTTAGTCTTAGTTTAAATAGGCGCCCACCTGTATAACGAGAGGAATATTTTCAGTCTTAGTTTAAATAGGCGCCCACCTGTATAACGAGAGGAATAGGCGCCCACCTGTAAACGAGAGGAATACTTTTCAGTCTTAGTTTAAATAGGCGCTCACCTGTATAACGAGAGGAATACTTTTCAGTCTTAGTTTAAATAGGCGCCCACCTGTATAATGAGAGGAATATTTTCAGTCTTAGTTTAAATAGGCGCCCACCTTTATAATTAGAGGAATATTTTCGGTCTTAGTTTAAATAGGCGCCCACCTGTATAACGAGAAGAATGTTTTCAGTCTTAGTTTAAATAGGCGCCCACCTGTATAACGAGAGGAATACTTTTCAGTCTTAGTTTAAATAGGCGTCCACATGTATAATGAGAGAAATATTTTCAGTCTTAGTTTAAATAGGCCCCCACCTGTATAATGAGAGGAATATTTTCAGTCTTAGTTTAAATAGGCGCCCACCTGTATAATGAGAGGAATATTTTCAGTCTTAGTTTAAATAGGCGCCCACCTGTATAATGAGGGGAATATTTTCAGTCTTAGTTTTGATAGGCGCCCACCTGTATAATGAGAGGAATACTTTTCTGTCTTAGTTTAAATAGGCGCCCACCTGTATAATGAGAGAAATATTTTCAGTCTTAGTTTAAATAGGCGCCCACCTGTATAATGAGAGGAATATTTTCAGTCTTAGTTTAAATAAGCGCCCACCTGTATAATGAGAGGAATATTTTCAGTATTAATTTAAATAGGCGCCCACCTGTATAATGAAAGGAATATTTTCAGTCTTAGTTTAAATAGGCGCCCACCTGTATAACGAGAGGAATAATTTTCAGTCTTAGTTTAAATAGGCGCCCACCTGTATAATGAGAAGAATATTTTCGGTCTTAGTTTAAATAGAAGCTCACCTGTATAATGAGAGGAATGTTTTCAGTCTTAGTTTAAAAAGGCGCCCACCTGTATAACGAGAGGAATACTTTTCAGTCTTAGATTAAATAGGCGCCCACCTGTATAATGAGAGGAATATTTTCAGTCTTAGTTTAAATAAGCGCCCACCTGTATAATGAGAGGAATATTTTCGGTCTTAGTTTAAATAGGCGTCCACCTGTATAATGAGAGGAATGTTTTCAGTCTTAGTTTAAATAGGCGCCCACCTGTATAACGAGAGGATTACTTTTCAGTCTTAGTTTAAACAGGCGCCCACCTGTATAACGAGAGGAATATTTTCAGTCTTAGTTTAAATAGGCGCCCACCTGTATAACGAGAGGAATATTTTAAGTCTTAGTTTAAATAGGCGCCCACCTGTATAACGAGAGAAATATTTTCAGTCTTAGTTTAAATAGGCGCCCACCTGTTTAACGGGAGAAATATTTTCAGTCTTAGTTTAAATAGGGGCCCACCTGTATAACGAGAGGAATACTTTTCAGTCTTAGATTAAATAGGCGCCCACCTGTATAATGAGAGGAATATTTTCAGTGTTAGTTTAAATAGGCGCCCACCTGTATAACGAGAGGAATAATTTTCAGTCTTAGTTTAAATAGGCGCCCACCTGTATAATGAGAAGAATATTTTCGGTCTTAGTTTAAATAGGCGCCCACCTGTATAATGAAAGGAATATTTTCAGTCTTAGTTTAAATAGGCGCCCACCTGTATAATGAGAGGAATATTTTCAGTCTTAGTTTAAATAGGCGCCCACCTGTATAATGAGAGAAATATTTTCAGTCTTAGTTTAAATAGGCGCCCACCTGTATAATGAGAGGAATATTTTCAGTCTTAGTTTAAATAGGCGCCCACCTGTATAATGAGAGGAATATTTTCAGTCTTAGTTTTGATAGGCGCCCACCTGTATAACGAGAGGAATATTTTCAGTCTTAGTTTAAATAGGCGCCCACCTGTCTAACGAGAGCAATATTTTCAGTCTTAGTTTAAATAGGTGCCCACCTGTATAATGAGAGGAATATTTTTAGTCTTAGTTTAAATAGGCGCCCACCTGTATAACGAGAGGAATATTTTCAGTCTTAGTTTAAATAGGCGCCCACCTGTCTAACGAGAGCAATATTTTCAGTCTTAGTTTAAATAGGTGCCCACCTGTATAATGAGAGGAATATTTTTAGTCTTAGTTTAAATAGGCGCCCACCTGTATAACGAGAGGAATATTTTCAGTCTTAGTTTAAATAGGCGCCCACCTGTATAACGAGAGGAATAGGCGCCCACCTGTAAAAGAGAGGAATATTTTCAGTCTTAGTTTAAATAGGCGCCCACCTGTATAACGAGAGGAATACTTTTCTGTCTTAGTTTAAATAGGCGCCCACCTGTATAATGAGAGAAATATTTTCAGTCTTAGTTTAAATAGGCGCCCACCTGTATAATGAGAGGAATATTTTCAGTCTTAGTTTAAATAGGCGCCCACCTGTATAATGAGAGGAATATTTTCAGTCTTAGTTTTGATAGGCGCCCACCTGTATAACGAGAGGAATATTTTCAGTCTTAGTTTAAATAGGCGCCCACCTGTCTAACGAGAGCAATATTTTCAGTCTTAGTTTAAATAGGTGCCCACCTGTATAATGAGAGGAATATTTTCAGTCTTTGTTTTGATAGGCGCCCACCTGTATAATGAGAGGAATATTTTCGGTCTTAGTTTAAATAGGCGCCCACCTGTATAACGAGAGAAATATTTTCAGTCTTAGTTTAAATAGGCGCCCACCTGTATAACGAGAGGAATACTTTTCTGTCTTAGTTTAAATAGGCGCCCACCTGTATAATGAGAGAAATATTTTCAGTCTTAGTTTAAATAGGCGCCCACCTGTATAATGAGAGGAATATTTTCAGTCTTAGTTTAAATAGGCGCCCACCTGTATAATGAGAGGAATATTTTCAGTCTTAGTTTTGATAGGCGCCCACCTGTATAACGAGAGGAATATTTTCAGTCTTAGTTTAAATAGGCGCCCACCTGTCTAACGAGAGCAATATTTTCAGTCTTAGTTTAAATAGGTGACCACCTGTATAATGAGAGGAATATTTTTAGTCTTAGTTTAAATAGGCGCCCACCTGTATAACGAGAGGAATACTTTTCAGTCTTAGATTAAATAGGCGCCCACCTGTATAATGAGAGGAATATTTTCAGTGTTAGTTTAAATAGGCGCCCACCTGTATAACGAGAGGAATAATTTTCAGTCTTAGTTTAAATAGGCGCCCACCTGTATAATGAGAAGAATATTTTCGGTCTTAGTTTAAATAGGCGCCCACCTGTATAATGAAAGGAATATTTTCAGTCTTAGTTTAAATAGGCGCCCACCTGTATAATGAGAGGAATATTTTCAGTCTTAGTTTAAATAGGCGCCCACCTGTATAATGAGAGGATTATTTTCAGTCTTAGTTTTAATAGGCGCCCACCTGTATAATGAGAGGAATATTTTCAGTCTTAGTTTAAATAGGCGCCCACCTGTAATAATGAGAGAAATATTTTTATGTCTTAGTTTAAATAGGCGCCCACCTGTATAACGAGGGGAATACTTTTCAGTCTTAGTTTAAGTAGGCGCCCACCTGTATAACGAGAGAAATATTTTCAGTCTTAGTTTAAATAGGCGCCCACCTGTATAATGAGAGGAATATTTTCAGTATTAGTTTAAATAGGCGCCCACCTGTATAATGAAAGGAATATTTTCAGTCTTAGTTTAAATAGGCGCCCACCTGTATAACGAGAGGAATAATTTTCAGTCTTAGTTTAAATAGGCGCCCACCTGTATAATGAGAAGAATATTTTCGGTCTTAGTTTAAATAGGCGCCCACCTGTATAATGAGAAAGAATGTTTTCAGTCTTAGTTTAAAAAGGCGCCCACCTGTATAACGAGAGGAATACTTTTCAGTCTTAGTTTAAATAGGCGCCCACCTGTATAATGAGAGGAATATTTTCAGTCTTAGTTTAAATAGGCGCCCACCTGTATAATGAGAGGAATATTTTCGGTCTTAGTTTAAATAGGCGCCCACCTGTATAATGAGAGGAATGTTTTCAGTCTTAGTTTAAATAGGCGCCCACCTGTATAACGAGAGGAATACTTTTCAGTCTTAGTTTAAATAGGCGTCCACCTGTATAATGAGAGAAATATTTTCAGTCTTAGTTTAAATAGGCGCCCACCTGTATAATGAGAGGAATATTTCAGTCTTAGTTTAAATAGGCGCTCACCTGTATAATGAGAGGATTATTTTTAGTCTTAGTTTTGATAGTTGCCCACCTGTATAATGAGAGGAATATTTTCAGTCTTTGTTTTGATAGGCGCCCACCTGTATAATGAGAGGAATATTTTCGGTCTTAGTTTAAATAGGCGCCCACCTGTATAACGAGAGAAATATTTTCAGTCTTAGTTTAAATAGGCGCCCACCTGTATAACGAGAGGAATATTTTCAGTCTTAGTTTAAATAGGCGCCCACCTGTATAATGAGAGGAATATTTTCAGTCTTAGTTTAAATAAGCGCCCACCTGTATAATGAGAGGAATATTTTCAGTCTTAATTTAAATAGGCGCCCACCTGTATAATGAAAGGAATATTTTCAGTCTTAGTTTAAATAGGCGCCCACCTGTATAACGAGAGGAATAATTTTCAGTCTTAGTTTAAATAGGCGCCCACCTGTATAATGAGAAGAATATTTTCGGTCTTAGTTTAAATAGACGCTCACCTGTATAATGAGAGGAATGTTTTCAGTCTTAGTTTAAAAAGGCGCCCACCTGTATAACGAGAGGAATACTTTTCAGTCTTAGATTAAATAGGCGCCCACCTGTATAATGAGAGGAATATTTTCAGTCTTAGTTTAAATAAGCGCCCACCTGTATAATGAGAGGAATATTTTCGGTCTTAGTTTAAATAGGCGTCCACCTGTATAATGAGAGGAATGTTTTCAGTCTTAGTTTAAATAGGCGCCCACCTGTATAACGAGAGGAATACTTTTCAGTCTTAGTTTAAACAGGCGCCCACCTGTATAACGAGAGGAATATTTTCAGTCTTAGTTTAAATAGGCGCCCACCTGTATAACGAGAGGAATATTTTAAGTCTTAGTTTAAATAGGCGCCCACCTGTATAACGAGAGAAATATTTTCAGTCTTAGTTTAAATAGGCGCCCACCTGTTTAACGGGAGAAATATTTTCAGTCTTAGTTTAAATAGGGGCCCACCTGTATAACGAGAGGAATACTTTTCAGTCTTAGATTAAATAGGCGCCCACCTGTATAATGAGAGGAATATTTTCAGTGTTAGTTTAAATAGGCGCCCACCTGTATAACGAGAGGAATAATTTTCAGTCTTAGTTTAAATAGGCGCCCACCTGTATAATGAGAAGAATATTTTCGGTCTTAGTTTAAATAGGCGCCCACCTGTATAATGAAAGGAATATTTTCAGTCTTAGTTTAAATAGGCGCCCACCTGTATAATGAGAGGAATATTTTCAGTCTTAGTTTAAATAGGCGCCCACCTGTATAATGAGAGGATTATTTTCAGTCTTAGTTTTAATAGGCGCCCACCTGTATAATGAGAGGAATATTTTCAGTCTTAGTTTAAATAGGCGCCCACCTGTAATAATGAGAGAAATATTTTTATGTCTTAGTTTAAATAGGCGCCCACCTGTATAACGAGGGGAATACTTTTCAGTCTTAGTTTAAGTAGGCGCCCACCTGTATAATGAGAGAAATATTTTCAGTCTTAGTTTAAATAGGCGCCCACCTGTATAATGAGAGGAATATTTTCAGTATTAGTTTAAATAGGCGCCCACCTGTATAATGAAAGGAATATTTTCAGTCTTAGTTTAAATAGGCGCCCACCTGTATAACGAGAGGAATAATTTTCAGTCTTAGTTTAAATAGGCGCCCACCTGTATAATGAGAAGAATATTTTCGGTCTTAGTTTAAATAGGCGCCCACCTGTATAATGAGAAAGAATGTTTTCAGTCTTAGTTTAAAAAGGCGCCCACCTGTATAACGAGAAGAATACTTTTCAGTCTTAGTTTAAATAGGCGCCCACCTGTATAATGAGAGGAATATTTTCAGTCTTAGTTTAAATAGGCGCCCACCTGTATAATGAGAGGAATATTTTCGGTCTTAGTTTAAATAGGCGCCCACCTGTATAATGAGAGGAATGTTTTCAGTCTTAGTTTAAATAGGCGCCCACCTGTATAACGAGAGGAATACTTTTCAGTCTTAGTTTAAATAGGCGTCCACCTGTATAATGAGAGAAATATTTTCAGTCTTAGTTTAAATAGGCGCCCACCTGTATAATGAGAGGAATATTTCAGTCTTAGTTTAAATAGGCGCTCACCTGTATAATGAGAGGATTATTTTTAGTCTTAGTTTTGATAGTTGCCCACCTGTATAATGAGAGGAATATTTTCAGTCTTTGTTTTGATAGGCGCCCACCTGTATAATGAGAGGAATATTTTCGGTCTTAGTTTAAATAGGCGCCCACCTGTATAACGAGAGAAATATTTTCAGTCTTAGTTTAAATAGGCGCCCACCTGTATAACGAGAGGAATACTTTTCTGTCTTAGTTTAAATAGGCGCCCACCTGTATAATGAGAGAAATATTTTCAGTCTTAGTTTAAATAGGCGCCCACCTGTATAATGAGAGGAATATTTTCAGTCTTAGTTTAAATAGGCGCCCACCTGTATAATGAGAGGAATATTTTCAGTCTTAGTTTTGATAGGCGCCCACCTGTATAACGAGAGGAATATTTTCAGTCTTAGTTTAAATAGGCGCCCACCTGTCTAACGAGAGCAATATTTTCAGTCTTAGTTTAAATAGGTGCCCACCTGTATAATGAGAGGAATATTTTTAGTCTTAGTTTAAATAGGCGCCCACCTGTATAACGAGAGGAATATTTTCAGTCTTAGTTTAAATAGGCGCCCACCTGTATAACGAGAGGAATAGGCGCCCACCTGTAAACGAGAGGAATACTTTTCAGTCTTAGTTTAAATAGGCGCTCACCTGTATAACGAGAGGAATACTTTTCAGTCTTAGTTTAAATAGGCGCCCACCTGTATAATGAGAGGAATATTTTCAGTCTTAGTTTAAATAGGCGCCCACCTGTATAATGAGAGGAATATTTTCGGTCTTAGTTTAAATAGGCGCCCACCTGTATAACGAGAAGAATGTTTTCAGTCTTAGTTTAAATAGGCGCCCACCTGTATAACGAGAGGAATACTTTTCAGTCTTAGTTTAAATAGGCGTCCACATGTATAATGAGAGAAATATTTTCAGTCTTAGTTTAAATAGGCCCCCACCTGTATAATGAGAGGAATATTTTCAGTCTTAGTTTAAATAGGCGCCCACCTGAATAATGAGAGGAATATTTTTAGTCTTAGTTTTGATAGTTGCCCACCTGTATAATGAGAGGAATATTTTCAGTCTTTGTTTTGATAGGCGCCCACCTGTATAATGAGAGGAATATTTTCGGTCTTAGTTTAAATAGGCGCCCACCTGTATAACGAGAGGAATATTTTCAGTCTTAGTTTAAATAGGCGCCCACCTGTATAACGAGAGGAATACTTTTCTGTCTTAGTTTAAATAGGCGCCCACCTGTATAATGAGAGAAATATTTTCAGTCTTAGTTTAAATAGGCGCCCACCTGTATAATGAGAGGAATATTTTCAGTCTTAGTTTAAATAGGCGCCCACCTGTATAATGAGAGGAATATTTTCAGTCTTAGTTTTGATAGGCGCCCACCTGTATAACGAGAGGAATATTTTCAGTCTTAGTTTAAATAGGCGCCCACCTGTATAACGAGAGGAATATTTTCAGTCTTAGTTTAAATAGGCGCCCACCTGTATAATGAAAGGAATATTTTCAGTCTTAGTTTAAATAGGCGCCCACCTGTATAACGAGAGGAATAATTTTCAGTCTTAGTTTAAATAGGCGCCCACCTGTATAATGAGAAGAATATTTTCGGTCTTAGTTTAAATAGGCGCCCACCTGTATAATGAGAGGAATGTTTTCAGTCTTAGTTTAAAAAGGCGCCCACCTGTATAACGAGAGGAATACTTTTCAGTCTTAGTTTAAATAGGCGCCCACCTGTATAATGAGAGGAATATTTTCAGTCTTAATTTAAATAGGCGCCCACCTGTATAATGAGAGGAATATTTTCGGTCTTAGTTTAAATAGGCGCCCACCTGTATAATGAAAGGAATATTTTCAGTCTTAGTTTAAATAGGCGCCCACCTGTATAACGAGAGGAATACTTTTCAGTCTTAGTTTAAATAGGCGTCCACCTGTATAATGAGAGGAATATTTTTCAGTCTTAGTTTAAATAGGCGCCCACCTGTATAATGAGAGGAATATTTTCAGTCTTAGTTTAAATAGGCGCCCACCTGTATAATGAGGGGAATATTTTCAGTCTTAGTTTTGATAGGCGCCCACCTGTATAATGAGAGGAATACTTTTCTGTCTTTGTTTAAATAGGCGCCCACCTGTATAATGAGAGGAATACTTTTCTGTCTTAGTTTAAATAGGCGCCCACCTGTATAATGAGAGGAATATTTTCAGTCTTAGTTTAAATAAGCGCCCACCTGTATAATGAGAGGAATATTTTCAGTCTTAATTTAAATAGGCGCCCACCTGTATAATGAAAGGAATATTTTCAGTCTTAGTTTAAATAGGCGCCCACCTGTATAACGAGAGGAATAATTTTCAGTCTTAGTTTAAATAGGCGCCCACCTGTATAATGAGAAGAATATTTTCGGTCTTAGTTTAAATAGGCGCCCACCTGTATAATGAGAGGAATGTTTTCAGTCTTAGTTTAAAAAGGCGCCCACCTGTATAACGAGAGGAATACTTTTCAGTCTTAGTTTAAATAGGCGCCCACCTGTATAATGAGAGGAATATTTTCAGTCTTAGTTTAAATAGGCGCCCACCTGTATAGATGAGAGGAATATTTTCGGTCTTAGTTTAAATAGGCGTCCACCTGTATAACGAGAGGAATGTTTTCAGTCTTAGTTTAAACAGGCGCCCACCTGTATAACGAGAGGAATATTTTCAGTCTTAGTTTAAACAGGCGCCCACCTGTATAACGAGAGGAATATTTTCAGTCTTAGTTTAAATAGGCGCCCACCTGTATAACGAGAGGAATATTTTAAGTCTTAGTTTAAATAGGCGCCCACCTGTATAACGAGAGAAATATTTTCAGTCTTAGTTTAAATAGGCGCCCACCTGTTTAATGGGAGAAATATTTTCAGTCTTAGTATAAATAGGGGCCCACCTGTATAACGAGAGGAATACTTTTCAGTCTTAGATTAAATAGGCGCCCACCTGTATAATGAGAGGAATATTTTCAGTCTTAGTTTAAATAGGCGTCCACCTGTATAACGAGAGGAATAATTTTCAGTCTTAGTTCAAATAGGCGCCCACCTGTATAATGAGAGGAATAATTTCGGTCTTAGTTTAGATAGGCGCCCATCTGTATAATGAGAGGAATATTTTCGGTCTTAGTTTAAATAGGCGCCCACCTGTATAATGAGAGGAATATTTTCAGTCTTAGTTTAAATAGGCGCCCACATGTATAATGAGAGGAATATATTCAGTCTTAGTTTAAATAGGCGCCCACCTGTATAATGAGAGGAATATTTTCAGTCTTAGTTTAAATAGGCGCCCACCTGTATAATGAGAGGATTATTTTCAGTCTTAGTTTTAATAGGCGCCCACCTGTATAATGAGAGGAATATTTTCAGTCTTAGTTTAAATAGGCGCCCACCTGTAATAATGAGAGAAATATCTTTATGTCTTAGTTTAAATAGGCGCCCACCTGTATAACGAGGGGAATACTTTTCAGTCTTAGTTTAAGTAGGCGCCCACTTGTATAATGAGAGAAATATTTTCAGTCTTAGTTTAAATAGGCGCCCACCTGTATAATGAGAGGAATATTTTCAGTATTAGTTTAAATAGGCGCCCACCTGTATAATGAAAGGAATATTTTCAGTCTTAGTTTAAATAGGCGCCCACCTGTATAACGAGAGGAATAATTTTCAGTCTTAGTTTAAATAGGCGCCCACCTGTATAATGAGAAGAATATTTTCGGTCTTAGTTTAAATAGGCGCCCACCTGTATAATGAGAGGAATGTTTTCAGTCTTAGTTTAAAAAGGCGCCCACCTGTATAACGAGAGAAATACTTTTCAGTCTTAGTTTAAAAAGGCGCCCACCTGTATAACGAGAGGAATATTTTAAGTCTTAGTTTAAATAGGCCCCCACCTGTATAATGAGAGGAATATTTTCGGTCTTAGTTTAAATAGGCGCCCACCTGTATAATGAGAGGAATATTTTTAGTCTTAGTTTTGATAGTTGCCCACCTGTATAATGAGAGGAATATTTTCAGTCTTTGTTTTGATAGGCGCCCACCTGTATAATGAGAGGAATATTTTCGGTCTTAGTTTAAATAGGCGCCCACCTGTATAACGAGAGGAATATTTTCAGTCTTAGTTTAAATAGGCGCCCACCTGTATAACGAGAGGAATACTTTTCTGTCTTAGTTTAAATAGGCGCCCACCTGTATAATGAGAGAAATATTTTCAGTCTTAGTTTAAATAGGCGTCCACCTGTATAATGAGAGGAATATTTTCAGTCTTAGTTTAAATAGGCGCCCACTTGTATAATGAGAGGAATATTTTCAGTCTTAGTTTTGATAGGAGCCCACCTGTATAACGAGAGGAATATTTTCAGTCTTAGTTTAAATAGGCGCCCACCTGTATAATGAGAGGAATATTTTCAGTCTTAATTTAAATAGGCGCCCACCTATATAATGAAAGGAATATTTTCAGTCTTAGTTTAAATAGGCGCCCACCTGTATAACGAGAGGAATAATTTTCAGTCTTAGTTTAAATAGGCGCCCACCTGTATAATGAGAAGAATATTTTCGGTCTTAGTTTAAATAGGCGCCCACCTGTATAATGAGAGGAATGTTTTCAGTCTTAGTTTAAAAAGGCGCCCACCTGTATAACGAGAGGAATACTTTTCAGTCTTAGTTTAAATAGGCGCCCACCTGTATAATGAGAGGAATATTTTCAGTCTTAATTTAAATAGGCGCCCACCTGTATAATGAGAGGAATATTTTCGGTCTTAGTTTAAATAGGCGCCCACCTGTATAATGAAAGGAATATTTTCAGTCTTAGTTTAAATAGGCGCCCACCTGTATAACGAGAGGAATACTTTTCAGTCTTAGTTTAAATAGGCGTCCACCTGTATAATGAGAGGAATATTTTTCAGTCTTAGTTTAAATAGGCGCCCACCTGTATAATGAGAGGAATATTTTCAGTCTTAGTTTAAATAGGCGCCCACCTGTATAATGAGGGGAATATTTTCAGTCTTAGTTTTGATAGGCGCCCACCTGTATAATGAGAGGAATACTTTTCTGTCTTAGTTTAAATAGGCGCCCACCTGTATAATGAGAGAAATATTTTCAGTCTTAGTTTAAATAGGCGCCCACCTGTATAATGAGAGGAATATTTTCAGTCTTAGTTTAAATAAGCGCCCACCTGTATAATGAGAGGAATATTTTCAATCTTAATTTAAATAGGCGCCCACCTGTATAATGAAAGGAATATTTTCAGTCTTAGTTTAAATAGGCGCCCACCTGTATAACGAGAGAAATAATTTTCAGTCTTAGTTTTAATAGGCGCCCACCTGTATAATGAGAAGAATATTTTCGGTCTTAGTTTAAATAGGCGCTCACCTGTATAATGAAAGGAATGTTTTCAGTCTTAGTTTAAAAAGGCGCCCACCTGTATAACGAGAGGAATACTTTTCAGTCTTAGTTTAAATAGGCGCTCACCTGTATAATGAGAGGAATATTTTCAGTCTTAGTTTAAATAGGCGCCCACCTGTATAATGAGAGGAATATTTTCGGTCTTAGTTTAAATAGGCGTCCACCTGTATAACGAGAGGAATGTTTTCAGTCTTAGTTTAAACAGGCGCCCACCTGTATAACGAGAGGAATATTTTCAGTCTTAGTTTAAACAGGCGCCCACCTGTATAACGAGAGGAATATTTTCAGTCTTAGTTTAAATAGGCGCCCACCTGTATAACGAGAGAAATATTTTAAGTCTTAGTTTAAATAGGCGCCCACCTGTATAACGAGAGAAATATTTTCAGTCTTAGTTTAAATAGGCGCCCACCTGTTTAACGGGAGAAATATTTTCAGTCTTAGTATAAATAGGGGCCCACCTGTATAACGAGAGGAATACTTTTCAGTCTTAGTTTAAATAGGCGCCCACCTGTATAATGAGGGGAATATTTTCAGTCTTAGTTTTGATAGGCGCCCACCTGTATAATGAGAGGAATACTTTTCTGTCTTAGTTTAAATAGGCGCCCACCTGTATAATGAGAGAAATATTTTCAGTCTTAGTTTAAATAGGCGCCCACCTGTATAATGAGAGGAATATTTTCAGTCTTAGTTTAAATAAGCGCCCACCTGTATAATGAGAGGAATATTTTCAATCTTAATTTAAATAGGCGCCCACCTGTATAATGAAAGGAATATTTTCAGTCTTAGTTTAAATAGGCGCCCACCTGTATAACGAGAGAAATAATTTTCAGTCTTAGTTTTAATAGGCGCCCACCTGTATAATGAGAAGAATATTTTCGGTCTTAGTTTAAATAGGCGCTCACCTGTATAATGAAAGGAATGTTTTCAGTCTTAGTTTAAAAAGGCGCCCACCTGTATAACGAGAGGAATACTTTTCAGTCTTAGTTTAAATAGGCGCTCACCTGTATAATGAGAGGAATATTTTCAGTCTTAGTTTAAATAGGCGCCCACCTGTATAACGAGAGGAATATTTTCAGTCTTAGTTTAAATAGGCGCCCACCTGTATAACGAGAGGAATATTTTAAGTCTTAGTTTAAATAGGCGCCCACCTGTATAACGAGAGAAATATTTTCAGTCTTAGTTTAAATAGGCGCCCACCTGTTTAATGGGAGAAATATTTTCAGTCTTAGTATAAATAGGGGCCCACCTGTATAACGAGAGGAATACTTTTCAGTCTTAGATTAAATAGGCGCCCACCTGTATAATGAGAGGAATATTTTCAGTCTTAGTTTAAATAGGCGTCCACCTGTATAACGAGAGGAATAATTTTCAGTCTTAGTTCAAATAGGCGCCCACCTGTATAATGAGAGGAATAATTTCGGTCTTAGTTTAGATAGGCGCCCATCTGTATAATGAGAGGAATATTTTCGGTCTTAGTTTAAATAGGCGCCCACCTGTTTAATGGGAGAAATATTTTCAGTCTTAGTATAAATAGGGGCCCACCTGTATAACGAGAGGAATACTTTTCAGTCTTAGATTAAATAGGCGCCCACCTGTATAATGAGAGGAATATTTTCAGTCTTAGTTTAAATAGGCGTCCACCTGTATAACGAGAGGAATAATTTTCAGTCTTAGTTCAAATAGGCGCCCACCTGTATAATGAGAGGAATAATTTCGGTCTTAGTTTAGATAGGCGCCCATCTGTATAATGAGAGGAATATTTTCGGTCTTAGTTTAAATAGGCGCCCACCTGTATAATGAGAGGAATATTTTCAGTCTTAGTTTAAATAGGCGCCCACATGTATAATGAGAGGAATATATTCAGTCTTAGTTTAAATAGGCGCCCACCTGTATAATGAGAGGAATATTTTCAGTCTTAGTTTAAATAGGCGCCCACCTGTATAATGAGAGGATTATTTTCAGTCTTAGTTTTAATAGGCGCCCACCTGTATAATGAGAGGAATATTTTCAGTCTTAGTTTAAATAGGCGCCCACCTGTAATAATGAGAGAAATATCTTTATGTCTTAGTTTAAATAGGCGCCCACCTGTATAACGAGGGGAATACTTTTCAGTCTTAGTTTAAGTAGGCGCCCACTTGTATAATGAGAGAAATATTTTCAGTCTTAGTTTAAATAGGCGCCCACCTGTATAATGAGAGGAATATTTTCAGTATTAGTTTAAATAGGCGCCCACCTGTATAATGAAAGGAATATTTTCAGTCTTAGTTTAAATAGGCGCCCACCTGTATAACGAGAGGAATAATTTTCAGTCTTAGTTTAAATAGGCGCCCACCTGTATAATGAGAAGAATATTTTCGGTCTTAGTTTAAATAGGCGCCCACCTGTATAATGAGAGGAATGTTTTCAGTCTTAGTTTAAAAAGGCGCCCACCTGTATAACGAGAGAAATACTTTTCAGTCTTAGTTTAAAAAGGCGCCCACCTGTATAACGAGAGGAATATTTTAAGTCTTAGTTTAAATAGGCCCCCACCTGTATAATGAGAGGAATATTTTCGGTCTTAGTTTAAATAGGCGCCCACCTGTATAATGAGAGGAATATTTTTAGTCTTAGTTTTGATAGTTGCCCACCTGTATAATGAGAGGAATATTTTCAGTCTTTGTTTTGATAGGCGCCCACCTGTATAATGAGAGGAATATTTTCGGTCTTAGTTTAAATAGGCGCCCACCTGTATAACGAGAGGAATATTTTCAGTCTTAGTTTAAATAGGCGCCCACCTGTATAACGAGAGGAATACTTTTCTGTCTTAGTTTAAATAGGCGCCCACCTGTATAATGAGAGAAATATTTTCAGTCTTAGTTTAAATAGGCGTCCACCTGTATAATGAGAGGAATATTTTCAGTCTTAGTTTAAATAGGCGCCCACTTGTATAATGAGAGGAATATTTTCAGTCTTAGTTTTGATAGGAGCCCACCTGTATAACGAGAGGAATATTTTCAGTCTTAGTTTAAATAGGCGCCCACCTGTATAATGAGAGGAATATTTTCAGTCTTAATTTAAATAGGCGCCCACCTATATAATGAAAGGAATATTTTCAGTCTTAGTTTAAATAGGCGCCCACCTGTATAACGAGAGGAATAATTTTCAGTCTTAGTTTAAATAGGCGCCCACCTGTATAATGAGAAGAATATTTTCGGTCTTAGTTTAAATAGGCGCCCACCTGTATAATGAGAGGAATGTTTTCAGTCTTAGTTTAAAAAGGCGCCCACCTGTATAACGAGAGGAATACTTTTCAGTCTTAGTTTAAATAGGCGCCCACCTGTATAATGAGAGGAATATTTTCAGTCTTAATTTAAATAGGCGCCCACCTGTATAATGAGAGGAATATTTTCGGTCTTAGTTTAAATAGGCGCCCACCTGTATAATGAAAGGAATATTTTCAGTCTTAGTTTAAATAGGCGCCCACCTGTATAACGAGAGGAATACTTTTCAGTCTTAGTTTAAATAGGCGTCCACCTGTATAATGAGAGGAATATTTTTCAGTCTTAGTTTAAATAGGCGCCCACCTGTATAATGAGAGGAATATTTTCAGTCTTAGTTTAAATAGGCGCCCACCTGTATAATGAGGGGAATATTTTCAGTCTTAGTTTTGATAGGCGCCCACCTGTATAATGAGAGGAATACTTTTCTGTCTTAGTTTAAATAGGCGCCCACCTGTATAATGAGAGAAATATTTTCAGTCTTAGTTTAAATAGGCGCCCACCTGTATAATGAGAGGAATATTTTCAGTCTTAGTTTAAATAAGCGCCCACCTGTATAATGAGAGGAATATTTTCAATCTTAATTTAAATAGGCGCCCACCTGTATAATGAAAGGAATATTTTCAGTCTTAGTTTAAATAGGCGCCCACCTGTATAACGAGAGAAATAATTTTCAGTCTTAGTTTTAATAGGCGCCCACCTGTATAATGAGAAGAATATTTTCGGTCTTAGTTTAAATAGGCGCTCACCTGTATAATGAAAGGAATGTTTTCAGTCTTAGTTTAAAAAGGCGCCCACCTGTATAACGAGAGGAATACTTTTCAGTCTTAGTTTAAATAGGCGCTCACCTGTATAATGAGAGGAATATTTTCAGTCTTAGTTTAAATAGGCGCCCACCTGTATAATGAGAGGAATATTTTCGGTCTTAGTTTAAATAGGCGTCCACCTGTATAACGAGAGGAATGTTTTCAGTCTTAGTTTAAACAGGCGCCCACCTGTATAACGAGAGGAATATTTTCAGTCTTAGTTTAAACAGGCGCCCACCTGTATAACGAGAGGAATATTTTCAGTCTTAGTTTAAATAGGCGCCCACCTGTATAACGAGAGAAATATTTTAAGTCTTAGTTTAAATAGGCGCCCACCTGTATAACGAGAGAAATATTTTCAGTCTTAGTTTAAATAGGCGCCCACCTGTTTAACGGGAGAAATATTTTCAGTCTTAGTATAAATAGGGGCCCACCTGTATAACGAGAGGAATACTTTTCAGTCTTAGTTTAAATAGGCGCCCACCTGTATAATGAGGGGAATATTTTCAGTCTTAGTTTTGATAGGCGCCCACCTGTATAATGAGAGGAATACTTTTCTGTCTTAGTTTAAATAGGCGCCCACCTGTATAATGAGAGAAATATTTTCAGTCTTAGTTTAAATAGGCGCCCACCTGTATAATGAGAGGAATATTTTCAGTCTTAGTTTAAATAAGCGCCCACCTGTATAATGAGAGGAATATTTTCAATCTTAATTTAAATAGGCGCCCACCTGTATAATGAAAGGAATATTTTCAGTCTTAGTTTAAATAGGCGCCCACCTGTATAACGAGAGAAATAATTTTCAGTCTTAGTTTTAATAGGCGCCCACCTGTATAATGAGAAGAATATTTTCGGTCTTAGTTTAAATAGGCGCTCACCTGTATAATGAAAGGAATGTTTTCAGTCTTAGTTTAAAAAGGCGCCCACCTGTATAACGAGAGGAATACTTTTCAGTCTTAGTTTAAATAGGCGCTCACCTGTATAATGAGAGGAATATTTTCAGTCTTAGTTTAAATAGGCGCCCACCTGTATAACGAGAGGAATATTTTCAGTCTTAGTTTAAATAGGCGCCCACCTGTATAACGAGAGGAATATTTTAAGTCTTAGTTTAAATAGGCGCCCACCTGTATAACGAGAGAAATATTTTCAGTCTTAGTTTAAATAGGCGCCCACCTGTTTAATGGGAGAAATATTTTCAGTCTTAGTATAAATAGGGGCCCACCTGTATAACGAGAGGAATACTTTTCAGTCTTAGATTAAATAGGCGCCCACCTGTATAATGAGAGGAATATTTTCAGTCTTAGTTTAAATAGGCGTCCACCTGTATAACGAGAGGAATAATTTTCAGTCTTAGTTCAAATAGGCGCCCACCTGTATAATGAGAGGAATAATTTCGGTCTTAGTTTAGATAGGCGCCCATCTGTATAATGAGAGGAATATTTTCGGTCTTAGTTTAAATAGGCGCCCACCTGTATAATGAGAGGAATATTTTCAGTCTTAGTTTAAATAGGCGCCCACATGTATAATGAGAGGAATATATTCAGTCTTAGTTTAAATAGGCGCCCACCTGTATAATGAGAGGAATATTTTCAGTCTTAGTTTAAATAGGCGCCCACCTGTATAATGAGAGGATTATTTTCAGTCTTAGTTTTAATAGGCGCCCACCTGTATAATGAGAGGAATATTTTCAGTCTTAGTTTAAATAGGCGCCCACCTGTAATAATGAGAGAAATATCTTTATGTCTTAGTTTAAATAGGCGCCCACCTGTATAACGAGGGGAATACTTTTCAGTCTTAGTTTAAGTAGGCGCCCACTTGTATAATGAGAGAAATATTTTCAGTCTTAGTTTAAATAGGCGCCCACCTGTATAATGAGAGGAATATTTTCAGTATTAGTTTAAATAGGCGCCCACCTGTATAATGAAAGGAATATTTTCAGTCTTAGTTTAAATAGGCGCCCACCTGTATAACGAGAGGAATAATTTTCAGTCTTAGTTTAAATAGGCGCCCACCTGTATAATGAGAAGAATATTTTCGGTCTTAGTTTAAATAGGCGCCCACCTGTATAATGAGAGGAATGTTTTCAGTCTTAGTTTAAAAAGGCGCCCACCTGTATAACGAGAGAAATACTTTTCAGTCTTAGTTTAAAAAGGCGCCCACCTGTATAACGAGAGGAATATTTTAAGTCTTAGTTTAAATAGGCCCCCACCTGTATAATGAGAGGAATATTTTCGGTCTTAGTTTAAATAGGCGCCCACCTGTATAATGAGAGGAATATTTTTAGTCTTAGTTTTGATAGTTGCCCACCTGTATAATGAGAGGAATATTTTCAGTCTTTGTTTTGATAGGCGCCCACCTGTATAATGAGAGGAATATTTTCGGTCTTAGTTTAAATAGGCGCCCACCTGTATAACGAGAGGAATATTTTCAGTCTTAGTTTAAATAGGCGCCCACCTGTATAACGAGAGGAATACTTTTCTGTCTTAGTTTAAATAGGCGCCCACCTGTATAATGAGAGAAATATTTTCAGTCTTAGTTTAAATAGGCGTCCACCTGTATAATGAGAGGAATATTTTCAGTCTTAGTTTAAATAGGCGCCCACTTGTATAATGAGAGGAATATTTTCAGTCTTAGTTTTGATAGGAGCCCACCTGTATAACGAGAGGAATATTTTCAGTCTTAGTTTAAATAGGCGCCCACCTGTATAATGAGAGGAATATTTTCAGTCTTAATTTAAATAGGCGCCCACCTATATAATGAAAGGAATATTTTCAGTCTTAGTTTAAATAGGCGCCCACCTGTATAACGAGAGGAATAATTTTCAGTCTTAGTTTAAATAGGCGCCCACCTGTATAATGAGAAGAATATTTTCGGTCTTAGTTTAAATAGGCGCCCACCTGTATAATGAGAGGAATGTTTTCAGTCTTAGTTTAAAAAGGCGCCCACCTGTATAACGAGAGGAATACTTTTCAGTCTTAGTTTAAATAGGCGCCCACCTGTATAATGAGAGGAATATTTTCAGTCTTAATTTAAATAGGCGCCCACCTGTATAATGAGAGGAATATTTTCGGTCTTAGTTTAAATAGGCGCCCACCTGTATAATGAAAGGAATATTTTCAGTCTTAGTTTAAATAGGCGCCCACCTGTATAACGAGAGGAATACTTTTCAGTCTTAGTTTAAATAGGCGTCCACCTGTATAATGAGAGGAATATTTTTCAGTCTTAGTTTAAATAGGCGCCCACCTGTATAATGAGAGGAATATTTTCAGTCTTAGTTTAAATAGGCGCCCACCTGTATAATGAGGGGAATATTTTCAGTCTTAGTTTTGATAGGCGCCCACCTGTATAATGAGAGGAATACTTTTCTGTCTTAGTTTAAATAGGCGCCCACCTGTATAATGAGAGAAATATTTTCAGTCTTAGTTTAAATAGGCGCCCACCTGTATAATGAGAGGAATATTTTCAGTCTTAGTTTAAATAAGCGCCCACCTGTATAATGAGAGGAATATTTTCAATCTTAATTTAAATAGGCGCCCACCTGTATAATGAAAGGAATATTTTCAGTCTTAGTTTAAATAGGCGCCCACCTGTATAACGAGAGAAATAATTTTCAGTCTTAGTTTTAATAGGCGCCCACCTGTATAATGAGAAGAATATTTTCGGTCTTAGTTTAAATAGGCGCTCACCTGTATAATGAAAGGAATGTTTTCAGTCTTAGTTTAAAAAGGCGCCCACCTGTATAACGAGAGGAATACTTTTCAGTCTTAGTTTAAATAGGCGCTCACCTGTATAATGAGAGGAATATTTTCAGTCTTAGTTTAAATAGGCGCCCACCTGTATAATGAGAGGAATATTTTCGGTCTTAGTTTAAATAGGCGTCCACCTGTATAACGAGAGGAATGTTTTCAGTCTTAGTTTAAACAGGCGCCCACCTGTATAACGAGAGGAATATTTTCAGTCTTAGTTTAAACAGGCGCCCACCTGTATAACGAGAGGAATATTTTCAGTCTTAGTTTAAATAGGCGCCCACCTGTATAACGAGAGAAATATTTTAAGTCTTAGTTTAAATAGGCGCCCACCTGTATAACGAGAGAAATATTTTCAGTCTTAGTTTAAATAGGCGCCCACCTGTTTAACGGGAGAAATATTTTCAGTCTTAGTATAAATAGGGGCCCACCTGTATAACGAGAGGAATACTTTTCAGTCTTAGATTAAATAGGCGCCCACCTGTATAATGAGAGGAATATTTTCAGTCTTAGTTTAAATAGGCGTCCACCTGTATAACGAGAGGAATAATTTTCAGTCTTAGTTTAAATAGGCGCCCACCTGTATAATGAGAGGAATAATTTCGGTCTTAGTTTAAATAGGCGCCCATCTGTATAATGAGAGGAATATTTTCGGTCTTAGTTTAAATAGGCGTCCACCTGTATAATGAGAGGAATATTTTCAGTCTTAGTTTAAATAGGCGCCCACATGTATAATGAGAGGAATATTTTCAGTCTTAGTTTAAATAGGCGCCCACCTGTATAATGAGAGGAATATTTTCAGTCTTAGTTTAAATAGGCGCCCACCTGTATAATGAGAGGAATATTTTCAGTCTTAGTTTAAATAGGCGCCCACCTGTATAACGAGAGGAATACTTTTCAGTCTTAGTTTAAATAGGCGCCCACCTGTATAATGAGAGGAATATTTTCAGTCTTAGTTTAAATAGGCGCCCACCTGTATAACGAGAGGAATAATTTTCAGTCTTAGTTTAAATAGGCGCCCACCTGTATAATGAGAAGAATATTTTCGGTCTTAGTTTAAATAGGCGCCCACCTGTATAATGAGAGGAATGTTTTCAGTCTTAGTTTAAAAAGGCGCCCACCTGTATAACGAGAGGAATACTTTTCAGTCTTAGTTTAAATAGGCGCCCACCTGTATAATGAGAGGAATATTTTCAGTCTTAATTTAAATAGGCGCCCACCTGTATAATGAGAGGAATATTTTCGGTCTTAGTTTAAATAGGCGCCCACCTGTATAATGAGAGGAATATTTTCAGTCTTAGTTTAAATAGGCGCCCACCTGTATAACGAGAGGAATACTTTTCAGTCTTAGTTTAAATAGGCGCCCACCTGTATAATGAGAGGAATATTTTCAGTCTTAGTTTAAATAGGCGCCCACCTGTAATAATGAGAGAAATATTTTTATGTCTTAGTTTAAATAGGCGCCCACCTGTATAACGAGGGGAATACTTTTCAGTCTTAGTTTAAGTAGGCGCCCACTTGTATAATGAGAGAAATATTTTCAGTCTTAGTTTAAATAGGCGCCCACCTGTATAATGAGAGGAATATTTTCAGTATTAGTTTAAATAGGCGCCCACCTGTATAATGAAAGGAATATTTTCAGTCTTAGTTTAAATAGGCGCCCACCTGTATAACGAGAGGAATAATTTTCAGTCTTAGTTTAAATAGGCGCCCACCTGTATAATGAAAGGAATATTTTCAGTCTTAGTTTAAATAGGCGCCCACCTGTATAACGAGAGGAATAATTTTCAGTCTTAGTTTAAATAGGCGCCCACCTGTATAATGAGAAGAATATTTTCGGTCTTAGTTTAAATAGGCGCCCACCTGTATAATGAGAGGAATGTTTTCAGTCTTAGTTTAAAAAGGCGCCCACCTGTATAACGAGAGGAATACTTTTCAGTCTTAGTTTAAATAGGCGCCCACCTGTATAATGAGAGGAATATTTTCAGTCTTAGTTTAAATAGGCGCCCACCTGTATAATGAGAGGAATATTTTCGGTCTTAGTTTAAATAGGCGTCCACCTGTATAACGAGAGGAATGTTTTCAGTCTTAGTTTAAACAGGCGCCCACCTGTATAACGAGAGGAATATTTTCAGTCTTAGTTTAAACAGGCGCCCACCTGTATAACGAGAGGAATATTTTCAGTCGTAGTTTAAATAGGCGCCCACCTGTATAACGAGAGGAATATTTTAAGTCTTAGTTTAAATAGGCGCCCACCTGTATAACGAGAGAAATATTTTCAGTCTTAGTTTAAATAGGCGCCCACCTGTTTAACGGGAGAAATATTTTCAGTCTTAGTATAAATAGGGGCCCACCTGTATAACGAGAGGAATACTTTTCAGTCTTAGATTAAATAGGCGCCCACCTGTATAATGAGAGAAATATTTTCAGTCTTAGTTTAAATAGGCGTCCACCTGTATAACGAGAGGAATAATTTTCAGTCTTAGTTTAAATAGGCGCCCACCAGTATAATGAAAGGAATATTTTCAGTCTTAGTTTAAATAGGCTCCCACCTGTATAACGAGAGGAATAATTTTCAGTCTTAGTTTAAATAGGCGCCCACCTGTATAATGAGAAGAATATTTTCGGTCTTAGTTTAAATAGGCGCCCACCTGTATAATGAGAGGAATGTTTTCAGTCTTAGTTTAAAAAGGCGCCCACCTGTATAACGAGAGGAATACTTTTCAGTCTTAGTTTAAATAGGCGCCCACCTGTATAATGAGAGGAATATTTTCAGTCTTAATTTAAATAGGCGCCCACCTGTATAATGAGAGGAATATTTTCGGTCTTAGTTTAAATAGGCGCCCACTTGTATAATGAGAGGAATATTTTCAGTCTTAGTTTAAATAGGCGCCCACCTGTATAACGAGAGGAATATTTTCAGTCTTAGTTTAAATAGGCGCCCACCTGTATAACGAGAGGAATATTTTCAGTCTTAGTTTAAATAGGCGCCCACCTGTATAACGAGAGGAATATTTTCAGTCTTAGTTTAAATAGGCGCCCACCTGTATAACGAGAGGAATATTTTCAGTCTTAGTTTAAATAGGCGCCCACCTGTATAACGAGAGGAATACTTTTCAGTCTTAGTTTAAATAGGCGCCCACCTGTATAATGAGAGGAATATTTTCAGTCTTAGTTTAAATAGGCGCCCACCTGTATAATGAGAGGAATATTTTCGGTCTTAGTTTAAATAGGCGCCCACCTGTATAATGAGAGGAATATTTTCAGTCTTAGTTTAAATAGGCGCCCACCTGTATAACGAGAGGAATATTTTCAGTTTTAGTTTAAATAGGCGCCCACCTGTATAACGAGAGAAATATTTTCAGTCTTAGTTTAAGTAGGCGCCCACCAGTATAACGGGAGAAATATTTTCAGTCTTAGTTTAAATAGGGGCCCACCTGTATAACGAGAGGAATACTTTTCAGTCTTAGAATAAATAGGCGTCCACCTGTATAATAAGAGGAATATTTTCAGTCTTAGTTTAAATAGGCGCCCACCTGTAATAATGAGAGGAATATTTTCATGTCTTAGTTTAAATAGGCGTCCACCTGTATAATGAAAGGAATATTTTCAGTCTTAGTTTAAATAGGCGCTCACCTGTATAACGAGAGGAATAATTTTCAGTCTTAGTTTAAATAGGCGCCCACCTGTATAATGAGAAGAATATTTTCGGTCTTAGTTTAAATAGGCGTCCACCTGTATAACGAGAGGAATAATTTTCCGTCTTAGTTTAAATAGGGGCCCACCTGTATAACGAGAGGAATACTTTTCAGTCTTAGAATAAATAGGCGTCCACCTGTATAATAAGAGAAATATTTTCAGTCTTAGTTTAAATAGGCGCCCACCTGTAATAATGAGAGGAATATTTTCATGTCTTAGTTTAAATAGGCGCCCACCTGTATAATGAGAGGAATATTTTCAGTCTTAGTTTAAATAGGCGTCCACCTGTATAACGAGAGGAATAATTTTCAGTCTTAGTTTAAATAGGCGCCCAACTGTATAATGAGAGGAATAACTTCGGTCTTAGTTTAAATAGGCGCCCACCTGTATAATAAGAGGAATATTTTCGGTCTTAGTTTAAATAGGCGCCCACCTGTATAATGAGAGGGATATTTTCAGTCTTAGTTTAAATAGGCGTCCACATGTATAATGAGAGGAATATTTTTAGTCTTAGATTAAATAGGCGCCCACCTGTATAATGAGAGGAATATTTTCAGTCTTAGTTTAAATAGGCGCCCACTTGTAAAATTAGAAGATTATTTTCAGTCTTAGTTTTAATAGGCGCCCACCTGTATAATGAGAGGAATATTTTCAGTCTTAGTTTAAATAGGCGCCCACCTGTAATAATGAGAGAAATATTTTTATGTCTTGGTTTAAATAGGCGCCCACCTATATAACGAGAGGAATACTTTTCAGTCTTAGTTTAAGTAGGCGCCCACCTGTATAATGAGAGAAATATTTTCAGTCTTTGTTAATATAGGCGCCCACCTGTATAATGAAAGGAATATTTTCAGTCTTAGTTTAAATAGGCGCCCACCTGTATAATGAGAGGAATATTTTCAGTATTAGTTTTGATAGGCGCCCACCTGTATAACGAGAGGAATATTTTCAGTCTTAGTTTAAATAGGGGTCCACCTGTATAACAGGAGAAATATTTTCAGTCTTAGTTTAAATAAGCGCCCACCTGTATAACGAGAGGAATACTTTTCTGTCTTAGTTTAAATAGGCGCCCACCTGTATAATGAGAGAAATATTTTCAGTCATAGTTTAAACAGGCGCCCATCTGTATAATGAGAGGAATATTTTTAGTCATAGTTTAAATAGGCGCCCACCTGTATAATGAGAGAAATATTTTCAGTCTTAGTTTTGATAGGAGCCCACCTGTATAACGAGAGGAATATTTTCAGTCTTAGTTTAAATAGGCGCCCACCTGTATAATGAGAGGAATATTTTCAGTCTTAATTTAAATAGGCGCCCACCTGTATAATGAAAGGAATATTTTCAGTCTTAGTTTAAATAAGCGCTCACCTGTATAACGAGAGGAATAATTTTCAGTCTTAGTTTAAATAGGCGCCCACCTGTATAATGAGAAGAATATTTTCGGTCTTAGTTTAAATAGGCGTCCACCGGTATAACGAGAGGAATAATTTTCAGTCTTAGTTTAAATAGGCGCCCACCTGTATAATGAGAGGAATAATTTCGGTATTAGTTTAAATAGGCGCCCACCTGTATAATGAGAGGAATATTTTCAGTCTTAGTTTAAATAGGCGCCCACATGTATAATGAGAGGAATATTTTCAGTCTTAGTTTAAATAGGCGCCCACATGTATAATGAGAGGAATATTTTCAGTCTTAGTTTAAATAGGCGCCCACATGTATAATGAGAGGATTATTTTCAGTCTTAGTTTTAATAGGCGCTCACCTGTATAATAAGAGGAATATTTTCAGTCTTAGTTTAAATAGGCGCCCACATGTATAATGAGAGGAATATTTTTAGTCTTAGTTTAAATAGGCGTCCACCTGTATAATGAGAGGAATATTTTCAGTCTTAGTTTAAATAGGCGCCCACTTGTAAAATTAGAAGATTATTTTCAGTCTTAGTTTTAATAGGCGCCCACCTGTATAATGAGAGGAATATTTTCAGTCTTAGTTTAAATAGGCGCCCACCTGTAATAATGAGAAAAATATTTTTATGTCTTGGTTTAAATAGGCGCCCACCTATATAACGAGAGGAATACTTTTCAGTCTTAGTTTAAGTAGGCGCCCACCTGTATAATGAGAGAAATATTTTCAGTCTTAGTTAATATAGGCGCCCACCTGTATAATGAAAGGAATATTTTCAGTCTTAGTTTAAATAGGCGCCCACCTGTATAATGAGAGGAATATTTTCAGTATTAGTTTTGATAGGCGCCCACCTGTATAACGAGAGGAATATTTTCAGTCTTAGTTTAAATAGGGGTCCACCTGTATAACGGGAGAAATATTTTCAGTCTTAGTTTAAATAAGCGCCCACCTGTATAACGAGAGGAATACTTTTCTGTCTTAGTTTAAATAGGCGCCCACCTGTATAATGAGAGAAATATTTTCAGTCATAGTTTAAATAGGCGCCCACCTGTATAATGAGAGGAATATTTTTAGTCATAGTTTAAATAGGCGCCCACCTGTATAATGAGAGGAATATTTTCAGTCTTAGTTTTGATAGGAGCCCACCTGTATAACGAGAGGAATATTTTCAGTCTTAGTTTAAATAGGCGCCCACCTGTATAATGAGAGGAATATTTTCAGTCTTAATTTAAATAGGCGCCCACCTGTATAATGAAAGGAATATTTTCAGTCTTAGTTTAAATAGGCGCTCACCTGTATAACGAGAGGAATAATTTTCAGTCTTAGTTTAAATAGGCGCCCACCTGTATAATGAGAAGAATATTTTCGGTCTTAGTTTAAATAGGCGTCCACCGGTATAACGAGAGAATTAATTTTCAGTCTTAGTTTAAATAGGCGCCCACCTGTATAATGAGAGGAATAATTTCGGTATTAGTTTAAATAGGCGCCCACCTGTATAATGAGAGGAATATTTTCAGTCTTAGTTTAAATAGGCGCCCACATGTATAATGAGAGGAATATTTTCAGTCTTAGCTTAAATAGGCGCCCACATGTATAATGAGAGGAATATTTTCAGTCTTAGTTTAAATAGGCGCCCACATGTATAATGAGAGGATTATTTTCAGTCTTAGTTTTAATAGGCGCTCACCTGTATAATGAGAGGAATATTTTCAGTCTTAGTTTAAATAGGCGCCCACATGTATAATGAGAGGAATATTTTTAGTCTTAGTTTAAATAGGCGCCCACCTGTATAATGAGAGGAATATTTTCAGTCTTAGTTTAAATAGGCGCCCACTTGTAAAATTAGAAGATTATTTTCAGTCTTAGTTTTAATAGGCGCCCACCTGTATAATGAGAGGAATATTTTCAGTCTTAGTTTAAATAGGCGCCCACCTGTAATAATGAGAAAAATATTTTTATGTCTTGGTTTAAATAGGCGCCCACCTATATAACGAGAGGAATACTTTTCAGTCTTAGTTTAAGTAGGCGCCCACCTGTATAATGAGAGAAATATTTTCAGTCTTAGTTAATATAGGCGCCCACCTGTATAATGAAAGGAATATTTTCAGTCTTAGTTTAAATAGGCGCCCACCTGTATAATGAGAGGAATATTTTCAGTATTAGTTTTGATAGGCGCCCACCTGTATAACGAGAGGAATATTTTCAGTCTTAGTTTAAATAGGGGTCCACCTGTATAACGGGAGAAATATTTTCAGTCTTAGTTTAAATAAGCGCCCACCTGTATAACGAGAGGAATACTTTTCAGTCTTAGTTTAAATAGGCGCCCACCTGTATAATGAGAAGAATATTTTCGGTCTTAGTTTAAATAGGCGTCCACCGGTATAACGAGAGGAATAATTTTCAGTCTTAGTTTAAATAGGCGCCCACCTGTATAATGAGAGGAATATTTTCAGTCTTAGTTTAAATAGGCGCCCACATGTATAATGAGAGGATTATTTTCAGTCTTAGTTTTAATAGACGCTCACCTGTATAATGAGAGGAATATTTTCAGTCTTAGTTTAAATAGGCGCCCACCTGTAATAATGAGAGAAATATTTTTATGTCTTAGTTTAAATAGGCGCCCACCTGTATAACGAGAGGAATACTTTTCAGTCTTAGTTTAAGTAGGCGCCCACCTGTATAATGAGAGAAATATTTTCAGTCTTAGTTTAAATAGGCGCCCACCTGTATAATGAGAGAAATATTTTCAGTCTTAGTTTAAATAGGCGCCCACCTGTATAATGAGAGGAATATTTTCAGTATTAGTTTTGATAGGCGCCCACCTGTATAACGAGAGGAATATTTTCAGTCTTAGTTTAAATAGGGGTCCACCTGTATAACGGGAGAAATATTTTCAGTCTTAGTTTAAATAAGCGCCCACCTGTATAACGAGAGGAATACTTTTCTGTCTTAGTTTAAATAGGCGCCCACCTGTATAATGAGAGAAATATTTTCAGTCTTAGTTTAAATAGGCGCCCACCTGTATAATGAGAGGAATATTTTCAGTCTTAGTTTAAATAGGCGCCCACCTGTATAATGAGAGGAATATTTTCAGTCTTAGTTTTGATAGGAGCCCACCTGTATAACGAGAGGAATATTTTCAGTCTTAGTTTAAATAGGCGCCCACCTGTATAATGAGAGGAATATTTTCAGTCTTAATTTAAATAGGCGCCCACCTGTATAATGAAAGGAATATTTTCAGTCTTAGTTTAAATAGGCACCCACCTGTATAACGAGAGGAATAATTTTCAGTCTTAGTTTAAATAGGCGCCCACCTGTATAATGAGAAGAATATTTTCGGTCTTAGTTTAAATAGGCGCCCACCTGTATAATGAGAGGAATGTTTTCAGTCTTAGTTTAAAAAGGCGCCCACCTGTATAACGAGAGGAATACTTTTCAGTCTTAGTTTAAATAGGCGCCCACCTGTATAATGAGAGGAATATTTTCAGTCTTAATTTAAATAGGCGCCCACCTGTATAATGAGAGGAATATTTTCGGTCTTAGTTTAAATAGGCGCCCGCCTGTATAATGAGAGGAATGTTTTCAGTCTTAGTTTAAATAGGCGCCCACCTGTATAACGAGAGGAATACTTTTCAGTCTTAGTTTAAACAGGCGCCCACCTGTATAACGAGAGAAATATTTTTAGTCTTAGTTTAAATAGGCGCCCACCTGTATAACGAGAGGAATACTTTTCAGTCTTAGATTAAATAGGCGCCCACCTGTATAATAAGAGGAATATTTTCAGTCTTAGTTTAAATAGGCGCCCACCTGTTATAATGAGAGGAATATTTTCAGTCTTAGTTTAAATAGGCGCCCACCTGTATAACGAGAGGAATAATTTTCAGTCTTAGTTTAAATAGGCGCCCACCTGTATAATGAGAAGAATATTTTCGGTCTTAGTTTAAATAGGCGCCCACCTGTATAATGAGAGGAATGTTTTCAGTCTTAGTTTAAAAAGGCGCCCACCTGTATAACGAGAGGAATACTTTTCAGTCTTAGTTTAAATAGGCGCCCACCTGTATAATGAGAGGAATATTTTCAGTCTTAGTTTAAATAGGCGCCCACCTGTATAATGAGAGGAATATTTTCGGTCTTAGTTTAAATAGGCGCCCACCTGTATAATGAGAGGAATGTTTTCAGTCTTAGTTTAAATAGGCGCCCACCTGCATAATGAGAGGAATACTTTTCAGTCTTAGTTTAAACAGGCTCCCACCTGTATAACGAGAGAAATATTTTTAGTCTTAGTTTAAATAGGCGCCCACCTGTATAACGAGAGGAATATTTTCAGTCTTAGTTTAAATAGGCGTCCACCTGTATAACGAGAGAAATATTTTCAGTCTTAGTTTAAATAGGCGCCCACCTGTATAACGGGAGAAATATTTTCAGTCTTAGTTTAAATAGGGGCCCACCTGTATAACGAGAGGAATACTTTTCAGTCTTAGATTAAATAGGCGCCCACCTGTATAATAAGAGGAATAGTTTCAGTCTTAGTTTAAATAGGCGCCCACCTGTAATAATAAAAGGAATATTTTCATGTCTTAGTTTAAATAGGCGCCCACCTGTATAATGAGAGGAATATTTTCAGTCTTAGTTTAAATAGGCACACCTATATAACGAGAGGAATAATTTTCAGTCTTAGTTTAAATAGGCACCCACCTGTATAATGAGAGGAATAATTTCGGTCTTAGTTTAAATAGGCGCCCATCTGTATAATGAGAGGAATATTTTCGGTCTTAGTTTAAATAGGCGCCCACCTGTATAATGAGAGAAATATTTTCAGTCTTAGTTTAAATAGGGGCCCACCTGTATAACAAGAGGAATATTTTCAGTCTTAGTTTAAATAGGCGCCCACATGTATAATGAGAGGAATATTTTCAGTCTTAGTTTAAATAGGCGCCCACCTGTATAATGAGAGGAATATTTTCAGTCTTAGTTTAAATAGGGGCCCACCTGTATAATGAGAGGATTATTTTCAGTCTTAGTTTTAATAAGCGCCCACCTGTATATTGAGAGGAATATTTTCAGTCTTAGTTTAAATAGGCGCCCACCTGTAATAATGAGAGAAATATTTTTATGTCTTAGTTTAAATAGGCGCCCACCTGTATAACGAGAGGAATACTTTTCAGTCTTAGTTTAAGTACGCGCCCACCTGTATAATGAGAGAAATATTTTCAGTCTTAGTTTAAATAGGCGCCCACCTGTATAATGAGAGGAATATTTTCAGTATTAGTTTTGATAGACGCCCACCTGTATAACGAGAGGAATATTTTCAGTCTTAGTTTAAATAGGGGTCCACCTGTATAACGGGAGAAATATTTTCAGTCTTAGTTTAAATAGGGGCCCACCTGTATAACGAGAGGAATACTTTTCAGTCTTAGATTAAATAGGCGCCCACCTGTATAATGAGAGAAATATTTTCGGTCTTTGTTTAAATAGGCGCCCACCTGTATAATGAGAGGAATATTTTCAGTCTTAATTTAAATAGGCGCCCACCTGTATAATGAGAGGAATATTTTCTGTCTTAGTTTAAATAGGCGCCCACCTGTTTAATGAGAGGAATGTTTTCAGTCTTAGTTTAAATAGGCGCCCACCTGTATAACGAGAGGAATACTTTTCAGTCTTAGTTTAAACAGGCGCCCACCTGTATAACGAGATAAATATTTTTAGTCTTAGTTTAAATAGGCGCCCACCTGTATAACGAGAGGAATATTTTCAGTCTTAATTTAAATAGGCGCCCACCTGTATAACGGGAGAAATATTTTCAGTCTTAGTTTAAATAGGCGCCCACCTGTATAATGAGAGGAATATTTTCAGTCTTAGTTTAAATAGGCGCCCACCTGTATAATGAGAGGAATATTTTCAGTGTCAGTTTAAATAGGCGCCCACCTGTATAACGAGAGGAATACTTTTCAGTCTTAGTTTAAATAGGCGCCCACTTGTATAATGAGAGGAATATTTTCGGTCTTAGTTTAAATAGGCGCCCACCTGTATAATGAGAGGAATATTTTCGGTCTTAGTTTAAATAGGCGCCCACCTGTATAATGAGAGGAATGTTTTTAGTCTTAGTTTAAATAGGCGCCCACCAGTATAACGAGAGGAATATTTTTCAGTCTTAGTTTAAATAGGCGCCCACCTGTATAATGAGAGGAATATTTTCGGTCTTTGTTTAAATAGGGGCCCACCTGTATAACGAGAGGAATACTTTTCAGTCTTAGATTAAATAGGCGCCCACCTGTATAATGAGAGAAATATTTTCGGTCTTTGTTTAAATAGGCGCCCACCTGTATAATGAGAGAAATATTTTCGGTCTTTGTTTAAATAGGCGCCCACCTGTATAATGAGAGGATTATTTTCAGTCTTAATTTAAATAGGCGCCCACCTGTATAATGAGAGGAATATTTTCGGTCTTAGTTTAAATAGGCGCCCACCTGTATAATGAGAGGAATGTTTTCAGTCTTAGTTTAAACAGGCGCCCACCTGTATAACGAGAGAAATATTTTTAGTCTTAGTTTAAATAGGCGCCCACCTGTATAACGAGAGGAATATTTTCAGTCTTAGTTTAAATAGGCGTCCACCTGTATAACGAGAGAAATATTTTCAGTCTTAGTTTAAATAGGCGCCCACCTGTATAACGGGAGAAATATTTTCAGTCTTAGTTTAAATAGGGGCCCACCTGTATAACGAGAGGAATACTTTTCAGTCTTAGATTAAATAGGCGCCCACCTGTATAATAAGAGGAATATTTTCAGTCTTAGTTTAAATAGGCGCCCACCTGTAATAATGAAAGGAATATTTTCATGTCTTAGTTTAAATAGGCGCCCACCTGTATAATGAGAGGAATATTTTCAGTCTTAGTTTAAATAGGCACACCTGTATAACGAGAGGAATAATTTTCAGTCTTAGTTTAAATAGGCACCCACCTGTATAATGAGAGGAATAATTTCGGTCTTAGTTTAAATAGGCGCCCATCTGTATAATGAGAGGAATATTTTCGGTCTTAGTTTAAATAGGCGCCCACCTGTATAATGAGAGAAATATTTTTCAGTCTTAGTTTAAATAGGCGCCCACCTGTATAATGAGAGGAATATTTTCAGTCTTAGTTTAAATAGGCGCCCACATGTATAATGAGAGGAATATTTTCAGTCTTAGTTTAAATAGGCGCCCACCTGTATAATGAGAGGAATATTTTCAGTCTTAGTTTAAATAGGCGCCCACCTGTATAATGATAGGATTATTTTCAGTCTTAGTTTTAATAGGCGCCCACCTGTATAATGAGAGGAATGTTTTCAGTCTTAGTTTAAATAGGCGCCCACCTGTATAACGAGAGGAATACTTTTCAGTCTTAGTTTAAATAGGCACCCACCTGTATAACGAGAGGAATATTTTCAGTCTTAGTTTAAATAGGTGCCCACCTGTATAATGAGAGAAATATTTTCAGTCTTTGTTTTAATAGGCGCCCACCTGTATAATGAGAGAATATTTTCAGTCTTAGTTTTAATAGGCGCCCACCTGTATAATGAGAGAAATATTTTCAGTCTTAGTTTAAATAGGCGCCCACCTGTATAATGAGAGGAATATTTTCAGTCTTAGTTTTAATAGGAGTCCACCTGTATAATGAGAGGAATGTTTTCAGTCTTAGTTTAAATAGGAGCCCACCTATATAACGAGAGGAATACTTTTCAGTCTTAGTTTAAACAGGCGCCCACCTGTATAATGAGAGGAATATTTTCAGTCTTAGTTTAAATAGGTGCCCACCGGCATAATGAGAGAAATATTTTCAGTCTTAGTTTAAATAGACGCCCACCTGTATAACGAGAGGAATATTTTTCAGTCTTAGTTTAAATAGGCGCCCACCTGTATAATGAGAGAAATATTTTCAGTCTTAGTTTAAATAGGCGCCCACCTGTATAACGAGAGGAATACTTTTCAGTCTTAGTTTAAACAGGCGCCCACCTGTATAACGAGATAAATATTTTTAGTCTTAGTTTAAATAGGCGCCCACCTGTATAACGAGAGGAATACTTTTCAGTCTTAGTTTAAATAGGCGCCCACCTGTATAATGAGAGAAATATTTTCGGTCTTAGTTTAAATAGGCGCCCACCTGTATAATGAGAGGAATATTTTCAGTCTTAGTTTAAATAGGCGCCCACCTGTATAACGAGAGGAATAATTTTCAGTCTTAGTTTAAATAGGGGCCCACCTGTATAACGGGAGAAATATTTTCAGTCTTAGTTTAAATAGGCGCCCACCTGTATAATGAGAGGAATATTTTCAGTCTTAGTTTAAATAGGCGCCCACCTGTATAATGAGAGGAATATTTTCAGTGTCAGTTTAAATAGGCGCCCACCTGTATAACGAGAGGAATACTTTTCAGTCTTAGTTTAAATAGGCGCCCACTTGTATAATGAGAGGAATATTTTCGGTCTTAGTTTAAATAGGCGCCCACCTGTATAATGAGAGGAATATTTTCGGTCTTAGTTTAAATAGGCGCCCACCTGTATAATGAGAGGAATGTTTTTAGTCTTAGTTTAAATAGGCGCCCACCAGTATAACGAGAGGAATATTTTTCAGTCTTAGTTTAAATAGGCGCCCACCTGTATAATGAGAGGAATATTTTCGGTCTTTGTTTAAATAGGGGCCCACCTGTATAACGAGAGGAATACTTTTCAGTCTTAGATTAAATAGGCGCCCACCTGTATAATGAGAGAAATATTTTCGGTCTTTGTTTAAATAGGCGCCCACCTGTATAATGAGAGAAATATTTTCGGTCTTTGTTTAAATAGGCGCCCACCTGTATAATGAGAGGATTATTTTCAGTCTTAATTTAAATAGGCGCCCACCTGTATAATGAGAGGAATATTTTCGGTCTTAGTTTAAATAGGCGCCCACCTGTATAATGAGAGGAATGTTTTCAGTCTTAGTTTAAACAGGCGCCCACCTGTATAACGAGAGAAATATTTTTAGTCTTAGTTTAAATAGGCGCCCACCTGTATAACGAGAGGAATATTTTCAGTCTTAGTTTAAATAGGCGTCCACCTGTATAACGAGAGAAATATTTTCAGTCTTAGTTTAAATAGGCGCCCACCTGTATAACGGGAGAAATATTTTCAGTCTTAGTTTAAATAGGGGCCCACCTGTATAACGAGAGGAATACTTTTCAGTCTTAGATTAAATAGGCGCCCACCTGTATAATAAGAGGAATATTTTCAGTCTTAGTTTAAATAGGCGCCCACCTGTAATAATGAAAGGAATATTTTCATGTCTTAGTTTAAATAGGCGCCCACCTGTATAATGAGAGGAATATTTTCAGTCTTAGTTTAAATAGGCACACCTGTATAACGAGAAGAATAATTTTCAGTCTTAGTTTAAATAGGCGCCCACCTGTATAATGAGAGAAATATTTTCAGTCTTAGTTTAAATAGGCGCCCACCTGTATAATGAGAGGAATATTTTCAGTCTTAGTTTTAATAGGAGTCCACCTGTATAATGAGAGGAATGTTTTCAGTCTTAGTTTAAATAGGAGCCCACCTATATAACGAGAGGAATACTTTTCAGTCTTAGTTTAAACAGGCGCCCACCTGTATAATGAGAGGAATATTTTCAGTCTTAGTTTAAATAGGTGCCCACCGGCATAATGAGAGAAATATTTTCAGTCTTAGTTTAAATAGACGCCCACCTGTATAACGAGAGGAATATTTTTCAGTCTTAGTTTAAATAGGCGCCCACCTGTATAATGAGAGAAATATTTTCAGTCTTAGTTTAAATAGGCGCCCACCTGTATAACGAGAGGAATACTTTTCAGTCTTAGTTTAAACAGGCGCCCACCTGTATAACGAGATAAATATTTTTAGTCTTAGTTTAAATAGGCGCCCACCTGTATAACGAGAGGAATACTTTTCAGTCTTAGTTTAAATAGGCGCCCACCTGTATAATGAGAGAAATATTTTCGGTCTTAGTTTAAATAGGCGCCCACCTGTATAATGAGAGGAATATTTTCAGTCTTAGTTTAAATAGGCGCCCACCTGTATAACGAGAGGAATAATTTTCAGTCTTAGTTTAAATAGGGGCCCACCTGTATAACGGGAGAAATATTTTCAGTCTTAGTTTAAATAGGCGCCCACCTGTATAATGAGAGGAATATTTTCAGTCTTAGTTTAAATAGGCGCCCACCTGTATAATGAGAGGAATATTTTCAGTGTCAGTTTAAATAGGCGCCCACCTGTATAACGAGAGGAATACTTTTCAGTCTTAGTTTAAATAGGCGCCCACTTGTATAATGAGAGGAATATTTTCGGTCTTAGTTTAAATAGGCGCCCACCTGTATAATGAGAGGAATATTTTCGGTCTTAGTTTAAATAGGCGCCCACCTGTATAATGAGAGGAATGTTTTTAGTCTTAGTTTAAATAGGCGCCCACCAGTATAACGAGAGGAATATTTTTCAGTCTTAGTTTAAATAGGCGCCCACCTGTATAATGAGAGGAATATTTTCGGTCTTTGTTTAAATAGGGGCCCACCTGTATAACGAGAGGAATACTTTTCAGTCTTAGATTAAATAGGCGCCCACCTGTATAATGAGAGAAATATTTTCGGTCTTTGTTTAAATAGGCGCCCACCTGTATAATGAGAGAAATATTTTCGGTCTTTGTTTAAATAGGCGCCCACCTGTATAATGAGAGGATTATTTTCAGTCTTAATTTAAATAGGCGCCCACCTGTATAATGAGAGGAATATTTTCGGTCTTAGTTTAAATAGGCGCCCACCTGTATAATGAGAGGAATGTTTTCAGTCTTAGTTTAAACAGGCGCCCACCTGTATAACGAGAGAAATATTTTTAGTCTTAGTTTAAATAGGCGCCCACCTGTATAACGAGAGGAATATTTTCAGTCTTAGTTTAAATAGGCGTCCACCTGTATAACGAGAGAAATATTTTCAGTCTTAGTTTAAATAGGCGCCCACCTGTATAACGGGAGAAATATTTTCAGTCTTAGTTTAAATAGGGGCCCACCTGTATAACGAGAGGAATACTTTTCAGTCTTAGATTAAATAGGCGCCCACCTGTATAATAAGAGGAATATTTTCAGTCTTAGTTTAAATAGGCGCCCACCTGTAATAATGAAAGGAATATTTTCATGTCTTAGTTTAAATAGGCGCCCACCTGTATAATGAGAGGAATATTTTCAGTCTTAGTTTAAATAGGCACACCTGTATAACGAGAGGAATAATTTTCAGTCTTAGTTTAAATAGGCACCCACCTGTATAATGAGAGGAATAATTTCGGTCTTAGTTTAAATAGGCGCCCATCTGTATAATGAGAGGAATATTTTCGGTCTTAGTTTAAATAGGCGCCCACCTGTATAATGAGAGAAATATTTTTCAGTCTTAGTTTAAATAGGCGCCCACCTGTATAATGAGAGGAATATTTTCAGTCTTAGTTTAAATAGGCGCCCACATGTATAATGAGAGGAATATTTTCAGTCTTAGTTTAAATAGGCGCCCACCTGTATAATGAGAGGAATATTTTCAGTCTTAGTTTAAATAGGCGCCCACCTGTATAATGAGAGGAATATTTTCAGTCTTAGTTTAAATAGGCGCCCACCTGTATAATGAGAGGAATATTTTCAGTCTTAGTTTAAATAGGCGCCCACCTGTATAATGAGAGGAATATTTTCGGTCTTAGTTTAAATAGGCGCCCACCTGTTTAATGAGAGGAATGTTTTCAGTCTTAGTTTAAATAGGCGCCCACCTGTATAACGAGAGGAATACTTTTCAGTCTTAGTTTAAACAGGCGCCCACCTGTATAACGAGAGAAATATTTTTAGTCTTAGTTTAAATAGGCGCCCACCTGTATAACGAGAGGAATACTTTTCAGTCTTAGTTTAAATAGGCGCCCACCTGTATAATGAGAGGAATATTTTCGGTCTTAGTTTAAATAGGCGCCCACCTGTATAATGAGAGGAATATTTTCAGTCTTAGTTTAAATAGGCGCCCACCTGTATAATGAGAGGAATATTTTCAGTCTTAGTTTAAATAGGCGCCCACCTGTATAATGAGAGGAATATTTTCAGTCTTAGTTTAAATAGGCGCCCACCTGTATAATGAGAGGAATATTTTCAGTCTTAGTTTAAATAGGCGCCCACCTGTATAACGAGAGGAATACTTTTCAGTCTTAGTTTAAATAGGCGCCCACCTGTATAATGAGAGGAATATTTTCGGTCTTAGTTTAAATAGGCGCCCACCTGTATAATGAGAGGAATATTTTCGGTCTTTGTTTAAATAGGGGCCCACCTGTATAACGAGAGGAATACTTTTCAGTCTTAGATTAAATAGGCGCCCACCTGTATAATGAGAGAAATATTTTCGGTCATTGTTTAAATAGGCGCCCACCTGTATAAAGAGAGGAATACTTTTCAATCTTAGTTTAAATAGGCGCCCACCTGTATAACGAGAGGAATATTTTCAGTCTTAGTTTAAATAGGCGCCCACCTGTATAACGAGAGGAATATTTTCAGTCTTAGTTTAAATAGGCGCCCACCTGTATAACGAGAGGAATATTTTCAGTCTTAGTTTAAATAGGCGCCCACCTGTATAATGAGAGGAATATTTTCAGTCTTAGTTTAAATAGGAGCCCACCTGTATAACTAGAGGAATACTTTTCAGTCTTAGTTTAAATAGGCGCCCACCTGTATAATGAGAGGAATAATTTTAGTCTTAGTTTAAATAGGTGCCCACCTGTATAATGAGAGAAATATTTTCAGTCTTAGTTTAAATAGGCACCCACCTGTATAACGAGAGGAATATTTTCAGTCTTAGTTTAAATAGGCGCCCACCTGTATAACAAGAGGAATACTTTTCAGTCATAGTTTAAATAGGCGCCCACTTGTATAACGAGAGGAATATTTTCAGTCTTAGTTTAAATAGGCGTCCACCTGTATAATGAGAGGAATGTTTTCAGTCTTAGTTTAAATGGGCGCCCACCTGTATAACGAGAGGAATACTTTCAGTCTTAGTTTAAATAGGCGTCCACCTGTATAATGAGAGGAATATTTTCAGTCTTAGTTTAAATAGGCGCCCACCTGTAATAATGAGAGGAATGTTTTCAGTCTTAGTTTAAATAGGCGCCCACCTGTATAACGAGAGGAATGTTTTCAGTCTTAGTTTAAATAGGCGCCCACCTGTATAACGAGAGGAATATTTTCAGTCTTAGTTTAAATAGGCGCCCACATGTATAATGAGAGGAATATTTTCAGTCTTAGTTTAAATAGGCGCCCACCTGTATAATGAGAGGAATATTTTCAGTCTTAGTTTAAATAGGCGCCCACCTGTATAATGAGAGGAATATTTTCAGTCTTAGTTTTAATAGGCGCCCACCTGTATAATGAGAGGAATATTTTCAGTCTTAGTTTTAATAGGCGCCCACCTGTATAATGAGAGGAATATTTTCAGTCTTAGTTTAAATAGGCGCCCACCTGTATAATGAGAGGAATATTTTCGGTCTTAGTTTAAATAGGCGCCCACCTGTTTAATGAGAGGAATGTTTTCAGTCTTAGTTTAAATAGGCGCCCACCTGTATAACGAGAGGAATACTTTTCAGTCTTAGTTTAAACAGGCGCCCACCTGTATAACGAGAGAAATATTTTTAGTCTTAGTTTAAATAGGCGCCCACCTGTATAACGAGAGGAATATTTTCAGTCTTAGTTTAAATAGGCGTCCACCTGTATAATGAGAGGAATGTTTTCAGTCTTAGTTTAAATGGGCGCCCACCTGTATAATGAGAGGAATATTTTCAGTCTTAGTTTAAATAGACGCCCACCTGTATAACGAGAGGAATACTTTTCAGTCATAGTTTAAATAGGCGCCCACCTGTATAACGAGAGGAATATTTTCAGTCTTAGTTTAAATAGGCGTCCACCTGTATAACGAGAGGAATACTTTTCAATCTTAGTTTAAATAGGCGCCCACCTGTATAACGAGAGAAATATTTTCAGTCTTAGTTTAAATAGGTGCCCACCTGTATAATGAGAGAAATATTTTCAGTCTTAGTTTAAATAGGCACCCACCTGTGTAACGAGAGGAATATTTTCAGTCTTAGTTTAAATAGGCGCCCACCTGTATAACAAGAGGAATACTTTTCAGTCATAGTTTAAATAGGCGCCCACCTGTATAACGAGAGGAATATTTTCGGTCTTAGTTTAAATAGGCGCCCACCTGTATAATGAGAGGAATATTTTCGGTCTTTGTTTAAATAGGGGCCCACCTGTATAACGAGAGGAATACTTTTCAGTCTTAGATTAAATAGGCGCCCACCTGTATAATGAGAGAAATATTTTCGGTCATTGTTTAAATAGGCGCCCACCTGTATAAAGAGAGGAATACTTTTCAATCTTAGTTTAAATAGGCGCCCACCTGTATAACGAGAGGAATATTTTCAGTCTTAGTTTAAATAGGCGCCCACCTGTATAACGAGAGGAATATTTTCAGTCTTAGTTTAAATAGGCGCCCACCTGTATAACGAGAGGAATATTTTCAGTCTTAGTTTAAATAGGCGCCCACCTGTATAATGAGAGGAATATTTTCAGTCTTAGTTTAAATAGGAGCCCACCTGTATAACTAGAGGAATACTTTTCAGTCTTAGTTTAAATAGGCGCCCACCTGTATAATGAGAGGAATAATTTTAGTCTTAGTTTAAATAGGTGCCCACCTGTATAATGAGAGAAATATTTTCAGTCTTAGTTTAAATAGGCACCCACCTGTATAACGAGAGGAATATTTTCAGTCTTAGTTTAAATAGGCGCCCACCTGTATAACAAGAGGAATACTTTTCAGTCATAGTTTAAATAGGCGCCCACTTGTATAACGAGAGGAATATTTTCAGTCTTAGTTTAAATAGGCGTCCACCTGTATAATGAGAGGAATGTTTTCAGTCTTAGTTTAAATGGGCGCCCACCTGTATAACGAGAGGAATACTTTCAGTCTTAGTTTAAATAGGCGTCCACCTGTATAATGAGAGGAATATTTTCAGTCTTAGTTTAAATAGGCGCCCACCTGTAATAATGAGAGGAATGTTTTCAGTCTTAGTTTAAATAGGCGCCCACCTGTATAACGAGAGGAATGTTTTCAGTCTTAGTTTAAATAGGCGCCCACCTGTATAACGAGAGGAATATTTTCAGTCTTAGTTTAAATAGGCGCCCACATGTATAATGAGAGGAATATTTTCAGTCTTAGTTTAAATAGGCGCCCACCTGTATAATGAGAGGAATATTTTCAGTCTTAGTTTAAATAGGCGCCCACCTGTATAATGAGAGGAATATTTTCAGTTTTAGTTTTAATAGGCGCCCACCTGTATAATGAGAGGAATATTTTCAGTCTTAGTTTTAATAGGCGCCCACCTGTATAATGAGAGGAATATTTTCAGTCTTAGTTTAAATAGGCGCCTACCTGTATAATGAGAGGAATATTTTCGGTCTTAGTTTAAATAGGCGCCCACCTGTTTAATGAGAGGAATGTTTTCAGTCTTAGTTTAAATAGGCGCCCACCTGTATAACGAGAGGAATACTTTTCAGTCTTAGTTTAAACAGGCGCCCACCTGTATAACGAGAGAAATATTTTTAGTCTTAGTTTAAATAGGCGCCCACCTGTATAACGAGAGGAATATTTTCAGTCTTAGTTTAAATAGGCGTCCACCTGTATAATGAGAGGAATGTTTTCAGTCTTAGTTTAAATGGGCGCCCACCTGTATAATGAGAGGAATATTTTCAGTCTTAGTTTAAATAGACGCCCACCTGTATAACGAGAGGAATACTTTTCAGTCATAGTTTAAATAGGCGCCCACCTGTATAACGAGAGGAATATTTTCAGTCTTAGTTTAAATAGGCGTCCACCTGTATAACGAGAGGAATACTTTTCAATCTTAGTTTAAATAGGCGCCCACCTGTATAACGAGAGAAATATTTTCAGTCTTAGTTTAAATAGGTGCCCACCTGTATAATGAGAGAAATATTTTCAGTCTTAGTTTAAATAGGCACCCACCTGTGTAACGAGAGGAATATTTTCAGTCTTAGTTTAAATAGGCGCCCACCTGTATAACAAGAGGAATACTTTTCAGTCATAGTTTAAATAGGCGCCCACCTGTATAACGAGAGGAATATTTTCAGTCTTAGTTTAAATAGGCGTCCACCTGTATAATGAGAGGAATGTTTTCAGTCTTAGTTTAAATGGGTGTCCACCTGTATAACGAGAGGAATACTTTCAGTCTTAGTTTAAATAGGCGTCCACCTGTATAATGAGAGGAATATTTTCAGTCTTAGTTTAAATAGGCGCCCACCTGTATAACGAGAGGAATATTTTAAATCTTAGTTTAAATAGGCGCCCACCTGTATAACGAGAGGAATACTTTTCAGTCTTAGTTTAAATAGGCGACCACCTGTATAATGAGAGGAATATTTTCAGTCTTATTTTAAATAGGCGCCCACCTGTATAATGAGAGAAATAATTTCAGTCTTAGTTTAAATAGGCGCCCACCTGTATAACTAGAGGAATATTTTTCAGTCTTAGTTTAAATAGGCGCCCACCTGTATAATGAGAGGAATATTTTCAGTCTTAGTTTAAATAGGCGCCCACATGTATAATGAGAGGAATATTTTCAGTCTTAGTTTAAATAGGCGCCCACCTGTATAATGAGAGGAATATTTTCAGTCTTAGTTTAAATAGGCGCCCACCTGTAATAATGAGAGGAATATTTTTATGTCTTAGTTTAAATAGACGCCCACCTGTATAACGAGAGGAATACTTTTCAGTCTTAGTTTAAATAGGCGCCCACCTGTATAATGAGAGGAATATTTTCAGTCTTAGTTTAAATAGGCGCCCACCTGTATAATGAGAGGAATATTTTCAGTCTTAGTTTAAATAGGCGCCCACCTGTATAACGAGAGGAATACTTTTCAGTCTTAGTTTAAATAGGCGCCCACCTGTATAATGAGAGGAATATTTTCAGTCTTAGTTTAAATAGGCGCCCACCTGTATAACGAGAGGAATATTTTCAGTCTTAGTTTAAATAGGCGCCCACCTGTATAACGAGAGGAATATTTTCAGTCTTAGTTTAAATAGGCGCCCACCTGTATAACGAGAGGAATATTTTCAGTCTTAGTTTAAATAGGTGCCCACCTGTATAACGAGAGGAATATTTTCAGTCTTAGTTTAAATAGGCGCCCACCTGTATAAAGAGAGGAATACTTTTCAGTCATAGTTTAAATAGGCGCCCACCTGTATAACGAGAGGAATATTTTCAATCTTAGTTTAAATAGGCGTCCACCTGTATAATGAGAGGATTGTTTTCAGTCTTAGTTTAAATAGGCGTCCACCTGTATAACGAGAGGAATACTTTTCAGTCTTAGTTTAAATAGGCACCCACCTGTATAACGAGAGGAATATTTTCAGTCTTAGTTTAAATAGGCGCCCACCTGTATAATGAGAGAAATATTTTCAGTCTTTGTTTTAATAGGCGCCCACCTGTATAATGAGAGAATATTTTCAATCTTAGTTTTAATAGGCGCCCACCTGTATAATGAGAGGAATATTTTCAGTCTTAGTTTAAATAGGCGCCCACCTGTATAATGAGAGGAATATTTTCAGTCTTAGTTTAAATAGGCGCCCACCTGTATAACGAGAGGAATAATTTTCAGTCTTAGTTTAAATAGGCGCCCACCTGTATAATGAGAAGAATATTTTCGGTCTTAGTTTAAATAAGCGCCCACCTGTATAATGAGAGGAATATTTTCAGTCTTAGTTTATATAGGCGCCCACCTGTATAACGAGAGGAATACTTTTCAGTCTTAGTTTAAATAGTCGCCCACCTGTATAATGAGAGAAATATTTTCAGTCTTAGTTTAAATAGGCGCCCACCTGTATAATGAGAGGAATATTTTCAGTCTTAGCTTAAATAGGCGCCCACCTGTATAACGAGAGGAATATTTTCAATCTTAGTTTAAATATGCGTCCACCTTTATAATGAGAGGAATATTTTTAGTCTTAGTTTAAATAGGCGTCCACCTGTATAATGAGAGGAATATTTTCAGTCTTAGTTTTGATAGGCGCCCACCTGTATAATGAGAGGAATATTTTCAGTCTTAGTTTAAATAGGCGCCCACCTGTATAACGAGAGGAATATTTTCAGTCTTAGTTTAAATAGGCGCCCACCTGTATAACGAGAGGAATACTTTTCAGTCTTAGTTTAAATAGGCGCCCACCTGTATAATGAGAGGAATATTTTCAGTCTTAGTTTAAATAGGCGTCCACCTGTATAATGAGAGGAATGTTTTTAGTCTTAGTTTAAATAGGCGTCCACCTGTATAACGATAGGAATACTTTTCAGTCTTAGTTTAAATAGGCACCCACCTGTATAACGAGAGGAATATTTTCAGTCTTAGTTTAAATAGGTGCCCACCTGTATAATGAGAGAAATATTTTCAGTCTTTGTTTTAATAGGCGCCCACCTGTATAATGAGAGAATATTTTCAGTCTTAGTTTTAATAGGCGCCCACCTGTATAATGAGAGGAATATTTTCAGTCTTAGTTTAAATAGGCGCCCACCTGTATAATGAGAGGATTATTTTCAGTCTTTGTTTAAATAGGCGCCTACCTGTATAACGAGAGGAATAATTTTCAGTCTTAGTTTAAATAGGCGCCCACCTGTATAATGAGAAGAATATTTTCGGTCTTAGTTTAAATAGGCGCCCACCTGTATAATGAGAGGAATATTTTCAGTCTTAGTTTAAATAGGCGCCCACCTGTATAACGAGAGGAATACTTTTCAGTCTTAGTTTAAATAGGCGTCCACCTGTATAATGAGAGAAATATTTTCAGTCTTAGTTTAATTAGGCGCCCACCTGTATAATGAGAGGAATATTTTCAGTCTTAGTTTAAATAGGCGCCCACCTGTATAACGAGTGCAATATTTTCAGTCTTAGTTTAAATAGGCGTCCACCTGTATAATGAGAGGAATATTTTTAGTCTTAGTTTAAATAGGCGCCCACCTGTATTATGAGAGGAATATTTTCAGTCTTAGTTTTGATAGGCGTCCACCTGTATAATGAGAGGAATAATTTCAGTCTTAGTTTAAATAGGCGCCCACCTGTATAACGAGAGGAATATTTTCAGTCTTAGTTTAAATAGGCGCCCACCTGTATAACGAGAGGAATATTTTTAGTCTTAGTTTCAATAGGCGCCCACCTGTATAACGAGAGGAATACTTTTCAGTCTTAGTTTAAATAGGCGCCCACCTGTATAATGAGAGGAATATTTTCAGTCTTAGTGTAAATAGTCGCCCATCTGTATAACGAGAGGAATATTTTCAGTCTTAGATATATTGAGAGGAATACTTTTCAGTCTTAGTTTAAATAGGCGCCCACCTGTATAATGAGAGGAATATTTTCAGTCTTAGTTTAAATAGGCGCCCACCTGTATAATGAGAGGAATATTTTCGGTCTTAGTTTAAATAGGCGTCCACCTGTATAATGAGAGGAATGTTTTCAGTCTTAGTTTAAATAGGCGCCCACCTGTATAATGAGAGGAATATTTTCAGTCTTAGTTTAAATAGGCGCCCACCTGTATAATGAGAGAAATATTTTCAGTCTTAGTTTAAATAGGCGCCCACCTGTATAACGAGAGGAATACTTTTCAGTCTTAGTTTAAATAGGCGCCCACCTGTATAATGAGAGGAATATTTTCAGTCTTAGTTTAAATAGGCGCCCACCTGTATAATGAGAGGAATATTTTCAGTCTTAGTTTAAATAAGCGCCCACCTGTATAATGAGAGGAATATTTTCAGTCTTAGTTTAAATAGGCGCCCACCTGTATAACGAGAGGAATACTTTTCAGTCTTAGTTTAAATAGGCGCCCACCTGTATAATGAGAGAAATATTTTCAGTCTTAGTTTAAATAGGCGCCCACCTGTATAATGAGAGGAATATTTTCAGTCTTAGTTTAAATAGGCGCCCACCTGTATAACGAGAGGAATATTTTCAGTCTTAGTTTAAATAGGCGTCCACCTGTATAATGAGAGGAATATTTTTAGTCTTAGTTTAAATAGGCGTCCACCTGTATAATGAGAGGAATATTTTCAGTCTTAGTTTTGATAGGCGCCCACCTGTATAATGAGAGGAATATTTTCAGTCTTAGTTTAAATAGGCGCCCACCTGTATAACGAGAGGAATATTTTCAGTCTTAGTTTAAATAGGCGCCCACCTGTATAACGAGAGGAATACTTTTCAGTCTTAGTTTAAATAGGCGCCCACCTGTATAATGAGAGGAATATTTTCAGTCTTAGTTTAAATAGGCGTCCACCTGTATAATGAGAGGAATGTTTTTAGTCTTAGTTTAAATAGGCGTCCACCTGTATAACGAGAGGAATACTTTTCAGCCTTAGTTTAAATAGGCACCCACCTGTATAACGAGAGGAATATTTTCAGTCTTAGTTTAAATAGGTGCCCACCTGTATAATGAGAGAAATATTTTCAGTCTTTGTTTTAATAGGCGCCCACCTGTATAATGAGAGAATATTTTCAGTCTTAGTTTTAATAGGCGCCCACCTGTATAATGAGAGGAATATTTTCAGTCTTAGTTTAAATAGGCGCCCACCTGTATAATGAGAGGATTATTTTCAGTCTTAGTTTAAATAGGCGCCTACCTGTATAACGAGAGGAATAATTTTCAGTCTTAGTTTAAATAGGCGCCCACCTGTATAATGAGAAGAATATTTTCGGTCTTAGTTTAAATAGGCGCCCACCTGTATAATGAGAGGAATATTTTCAGTCTTAGTTTAAATAGGCGCCCACCTGTATAACGAGAGGAATACTTTTCAGTCTTAGTTTAAATAGGCGTCCACCTGTATAATGAGAGAAATATTTTCAGTCTTAGTTTAATTAGGCGCCCACCTGTATAATGAGAGGAATATTTTCAGTCTTAGTTTAAATAGGCGCCCACCTGTATAACGAGAGCAATATTTTCAGTCTTAGTTTAAATAGGCGTCCACCTGTATAATGAGAGGAATATTTTTAGTCTTAGTTTAAATAAGCGCCCACCTGTATTATGAGAGGAATATTTTCAGTCTTAGTTTTGATAGGCGTCCACCTGTATAATGAGAGGAATAATTTCAGTCTTAGTTTAAATAGGCGCCCACCTGTATAACGAGAGGAATATTTTCAGTCTTAGTTTAAATAGGCGTCCACCTGTATAACGAGAGGAATATTTTTAGTCTTAGTTTAAATAGGCGCCCACCTGTATAACGAGAGGAATACTTTTCAGTCTTAGTTTAAATAGGCGCCCACCTGTATAATGAGAGGAATATTTTCAGTCTTAGTTTAAATAGTCGCCCATCTGTATAACGAGAGGAATATTTTCAGTCTTAGATATATTGAGAGGAATACTTTTCAGTCTTAGTTTAAATAGGCGCCCACCCGTATAATAAGAGGAATATTTTCAGTCTTAGTTTAAATAGGCACCCACCTGTATAATGATAGGAATATTTTCGGTCTTAGTTTAAATAGGCGTCCACCTGTATAATGAGAGGAATGTTTTCAGTCTTAGTTTAAATTGGCGCCAACCTGTATAATGAAAGGAATATTTTCAGTCTTAGTTTAAATAGGCGCCCACCTGTATAATGAGAGAAATATTTTTAGTCTTAGTTTAGATAGGCGCCCACCTGTATAACGAGAGGAATACTTTTCAGTCTTAGTTTAAATAGGCACCCACCTGTATAACGAGAGGAATATTTTCAGTCTTAGTTTAAATAGGTGCCCACCTGTATAATGAGAGAAATATTTTCAGTCTTTGTTTTAATAGGCGCCCACCTGTATAATGAGAGAATATTTTCAGTCTTAGTTTTAATAGGCGCCCACCTGTATAATGAGAGGAATATTTTCAGTCTTAGTTTAAATAGGCGCCCACCTGTATAATGAGAGGATTATTTTCAGTCTTAGTTTAAATAGGCTCCTACCTGTATAACGAGAGGAATAATTTTCAGTCTTAGTTTAAATATGCGCCCACCTGTATAATGAGAAGAATATTTTCGGTCTTAGTTTAAATAGGCGCCCACCTGTATAATGAGAGGAATATTTTCAGTCTTAGTTTAAATAGGCGCCCACCTGTATAACGAGAGGAATACTTTTCAGTCTTAGTTTAAATAGGCGTCCACCTGTATAATGAGAGAAATATTTTCAGTCTTAGTTTAATTAGGCGCCCACCTGTATAATGAGAGGAATATTTTCAGTCTTAGTTTAAATAGGCGCCCACCTGTATAACGAAAGCAATATTTTCAGTCTTAGTTTAAATAGGCGCCCACCTGTATAATGAGAGGAATATTTTCAGTCTTAGTTTAAATAGGCGCCCACCTGTATAACGAGAGGAATATTTTCAGTCTTAGTTTAAATAGGCGCCCACCTGTATAACGAGAGGAATATTTTCAGTCTTAGTTTAAATAGGCGCCCACCTGTATAACGAGAGGAATATTTTCAGTCTTAGTTTAAATAGGCGCCCACCTGTATAACGAGAGGAATATTTTCAGTCTTAGTTTAAATAGGCGCCCACCTGTATAACGAGAGGAATACTTTTCAGTCTTAGTTTAAATAGGCGCCCACCTGTATAATGAGAGGAATATTTTCAGTCTTAGTTTAAATAGGCGCCCACCTGTATAACGAGAGGAATATTTTCAGTCTTAGTTTAAATAGGCGCCCACCTGTATAACGAGAGGAATATTTTCAGTCTTAGTTTAAATAGGCGCCCACCTGTATAACGAGAGGAATATTTTCAGTCTTAGTTTAAATAGGCGCCCACCTGTATAACGAGAGGAATATTTTCAGTCTTAGTTTAAATAGGCGCCCACCTGTATAACGAGAGGAATATTTTCAGTCTTAGTTTAAATAGGCGCCCACCTGTATAACGAGAGGAATATTTTCAGTCTTAGTTTAAATAGGCGCCCACCTGTATAACGAGAGGAATATTTTCAGTCTTAGTTTAAATAGGCGCCCACCTGTATAACGAGAGGAATATTTTCAGTCTTAGTTTAAATAGGCGCCCACCTGTATAACGAGAGGAATATTTTCAGTCTTAGTTTAAATAGGCGCCCACCTGTATAACGAGAGGAATATTTTCAGTCTTAGTTTAAATAGGCGCCCACCTGTATAACGAGAGGAATATTTTCAGTCTTAGTTTAAATAGGCGCCCACCTGTATAACGAGAGGAATATTTTCAGTCTTAGTTTAAATAGGCGCCCACCTGTATAACGAGAGGAATATTTTCAGTCTTAGTTTAAATAGGCGCCCACCTGTATAACGAGAGGAATATTTTCAGTCTTAGTTTAAATAGGCGATAGGCGCCCACCTGTATAATGAGAGAAATATTTTCAGTCTTAGTTTAAATAGGCGCCCACCTGTATAATGAGAGAAATATTTTCAGCCTTAGTTTAAATAGGCGCCCACCTGTATAACGAGAGGAATATTTTCAGTATTAGTTTAAATAGGCGCCCACCTATATAATGAGAGGAATATTTTCAGTTTTAGTTTTGATAGGCGCCCATCTGTATAATGAGAGGAATATTTTCAGTCTTAGTTTAAATAGGCGCCCACCTATATAACGAGAGAAATATTTTCAGTCTTAGTTTAAATAGGGGCCCACCTGTATAACGAGAGAAATATTTTCAGTCTTAGTTTAAATAGGCGCCCACCTGTATAACGAGAGGAATACTTTTCAGTCTTAGTTTAAATAGGCGCCCACCTGTATAATGAGAGGAATATTTTCAGTCTTAGTTTAAATAGGCGCCCATCTGTATAACGAGAGGAATATTTTCAGTCTTAGTTATAATGAGAGGAATATTTTCAGTCTTAGTTTAAATAGGCGCCCACCTGTATAACGAGAGGAATACTTTTCAGTCTTAGTTTAAATAGGCACCCACTTGTATAACGAGAGGAATATTTTCAGTCTTAGTTTAAATAGGTGCCCACCTGTATAATGAGAGAAATATTTTCAGTCTTTGTTTTAATAGGCGCCCACCTGTATAATGAGAGAATATTTTCAGTCTTAGTTTTAATAGGCGCCCACCTGTATAATGAGAGGAATATTTTCAGTCTTAGTTTAAATAGGCGCCCACCTGTATAATGAGAGGATTATTTTCAGTCTTAGTTTAAATAGGCGCCTACCTGTATAACGAGAGGAATAATTTTCAGTCTTAGTTTAAATAGGCGCCCACCTGTATAATGAGAAGAATATTTTCGGTCTTAGTTTAAATAGGCGCCCACCTGTATAATGAGAGGAATATTTTCAGTCTTAGTTTAAATAGGCGCCCACCTGTATAACGAGAGGAATACTTTTCAGTCTTAGTTTAAATAGGCGCCCACCTGTATAATGAGAGAAATATTTTCAGTCTTAGTTTAAATAGGCGCCCACCTGTATAATGAGAGGAATATTTTCAGTCTTAGTTTAAATAGGCGCCCACCTGTATAATGAGAGGAATATTTTTAGTCTTAGTTTAAATAGGCGCCCACCTGTATAATGAGAGGAATATTTTCAGTCTTAGTTTTGATAGGCGCCCACCTGTATAACGAGAGGAATATTTTCAGTCTTAGTTTAAATAGGCGCCCACCTGTATAACGAGAGGAATATTTTCAGTCTTAGTTTAAATAGGCGCCCACCTGTATAACGAGAGGAATATTTTCAGTCTTAGTTTAAATAGGCGCCCACCTGTATAACGAGAGGAATACTTTTCAGTCTTAGTTTAAATAGGCGCCCACCTGTATAATGAGAGGAATATTTTCAGTCTTAGTTTAAATAGGCGCCCACCTGTATAACGAGAGGAATATTTTCAGTCTT